>NC_092140.1:8704957-9345672 GCF_043159975.1 Macaca nemestrina
GATTGTTTTTCCTGTAGAATTTTTCAGCGTCTGCATTTTACTGATTGAAGCCCTGTCATGTCACTTAACAATTTCGGCTGTTCCCTATATTTTTTTGTAAATTGGTTGCTGAAAAATGGCTTGATTGTCTTCTAGTTTATTTTGGTTTTGGTAAAAAATTCTTCACATGTAATAATGTTGTGTACTCATATTATAAAGCACATAACATCAGTTTCTTTTCCTTCCTTCCTTCCTTCCTTTTCTTCCTTTTCTTTCTTTCTCAATTTCACCCTGTCATCCAGGCTGAAGTACAGTGGCACAATTGTATCTCACTGCAAACTCAACCTCCTGGGCTCAAGCAATCTTTCTGCCTCAGCCTCCCAAGTAGCTGAGACTACAAGTGTGTGTCTGACTTTTCTTCTTGTCCTTCTCCTTCTCCTTCTCTTTCTTCTCCTTCTTCAACATTTTATAGAGATGAGGTTTTACTGTGTTACCCAGATTGATAAATTCCTTAGCTCAGGCGATCTTCCCACCTCAGCATTCCAAAATGCTGGATTTAAAAGCATGAGCCACTGCACCTTACTCAATATCAGTTTATTTTTATGAGATCACCAGTCATGGATAAAAACTGACTCCTGGAGAAGGGTTTACAAAGAGAATGCAAGATGAATGTTTGACTCCTTCCTTTTCTTCTATAAGTTTTCAGAATAATGCCTTTTTTTTTTCCTAAGAGTCCTGGTCCTAGGTACCAGTAGTGCTCATTCCTTTTGAGTGGGTCAATGTTTCTAGTCATTTTCTGTGGGTAGGACGAGGGTATCCTTTTTTTAAAATAAGAGATGGCATTCATCTGATTTTTATTGATAATACAGGTGTTCTCTTAAAACTTCTTCTTTCTTAAGTATGTATTTATTTCTCTCATGTCAAAATTCCAGTTCCCAGTAACACAGACATTTGTTTTCATCTACATACATATGCAGTAGTCTCTGTGTAAGAATACCAGACATTGGAAAAGAGTCACTTACTGATCAGGAAGTCCTGAGCAGATCTTACCAAGGTGAGATATAAACTTCTATAGTGTAATAGAAGTTACACTATAGAAGTTACACCATTTGGGCTTACACTATACAATTTTGGGATTGGGAGGTAGCTATCTGTTAACATCTTCTTTAATATATAGAATATCTAATGCTTTTGCCGTACCCTACTTAAAAGTTTGTAACATCAGTTAGTACTGTGAATAAATTACTTACCATTCTACATTGCAATGGATATGATGACTTGAATAGCAATAGATACATATATTGAGATCTGTGTGAAGGGCCAAATACAAGGAAGGATTTTGTACTATTGGACTAGAAAATATTTTATCCTAAGTGGAAACAGAACATATGGGCATGTAAGCAGGTTGAGTGCGTACTTCAATTCCCTGGTAAGAAATCTCCTGCTGAAAATTTTGAGTCAGATAGTCTGAAGTGTTCCGCTGGAGCTAAATCAATATATGAAATTTAAAATGTTGGAGTAATCTGCACTTAGGTAACCATGCAGTGCAGTGACTGCACGGGTGCTTTCAGAGTAGAACAATATAAAATTTGAGGAGCAAAAGTGCAAACATTTGAGAAATGCTCATAGTTAAGTGGTGACTGCTGAGAAGGAGATTTTAAAGGAAGAGATACAAAATTAATTATAGAAGAAAAAAGATAATATAGTACCAAAAAACCCACAAGAGAAATATTTTAAGAAGTGGATAATATATTAAATAAGACAGAGAAATCAGCAATACAAGACAACTGAATTTAAACCTTAACAGATTATTTGTGACCTGATCACAGAGTAAAAATACTTAGGAAAGTGGTTGGAGTGGAAACAGTACTGTTTCTCAAGGGTACAAAAAAGACAATGACTTGGAGAGGTGACTGCAAAACGGAGTGGCAAGAGTCTAAGCAGAGTCACTAAGACTCACTGTGAGAACAAATGTCTTGCTCTATTTTGTTCTAAAATTATCTGCAAAAGTTCTGCAATGCTGAGGGGCCATATTTTGTTTATATTCTTCAACTCACACGTGACCTCCGCTACCTCACAATAGCCTGTAAAAATAGCCACTGCCCCACAATACCCTGGAAGTAGGAACTGGGCCTCATGCAGGCTGCCTACAGGACAGGGAAGCAGCTGGAGACCCATGAGATGGCTGAATGAAACAGAATCCAGATTGGGCTTGCTTTGGACACATGGGGCAAGAAATACCAATTACATAAGACAGTGAGTGGTGGGAACTAAACTAAAATGCCATGTGGTAGGTCACGGATGGAGAGAACCACAGGGCTATCGATAAGCCAAAGCTGCAAGCTGTCAGCGCCTATGTGAAGACACAGAAAGTCAATGAGTGCAGTGAGAAGAAGGTGATTCAGGAAGTGTTGCAGCAGAGCTGTGGGTGATAGAGACACTGCAGCTCTTGACTCAAGGATGGAGAGAGGAGGTGGTTTTGAAACAACCTTGGATACTGACAGATTGCCTTCTCTAGCTCTAAGTTCTTAAAATAAGCCAAGTCAGTGGCTGTGTGTGGTTCTGTTTGTTTTGTTGGAACAAATAGCTTGGAAGACTCAGACATCTTCTGTAGTCTCAGTTCTGGCAGTGCCAGAGCTCGATGAACCCTGTAGTTTAAATTTTCAAAGGGTTGGTAAATGATGTGGGGCAAGCAGGAAAGAAAGGATGATGAGCTTTAGCACAGTAAGAGGAATCAGGAGAAAGGTACTTTGGTGAGGCTGAAACTACTTCCGTTCCTGCTCTGCCTCCCTCCTTCATGAATCACTATGGCCTGAATAGGTAGAAAACCAATGCACATGTTGGAAATCAGGTTGAGTGGATTTCACGTCATTTCCACATAGCGCCCTATCCAGTGAGAGGAAATTATCTGCCAATTTGTGGTCATAGGGATGTGCAGGCATAGTGCAATTCCTTGGGGAGGTGAGGGCATGTCTGCATATAGTTGTCAAGCAAGAAATTATTGAGTGTTGCGATTGCAAAGAAAAGAACAGAACTGAGAACACCCAAGTCTTTATAGATCAAGCCCCAGAATAGCAATCATGACAGGGCAGGTTATGAGTTTATCCAGCTGTGTGAGGTAACAAGGCCTCCTACAGCTCTACTTTTGGGAGCTTCAGTTGAGTGATAAGTCATCCTGTCTCCAGAGTAAGGCAGTAGCAGGAAAACGACTGTATGCCGATTGTAAATTCTTCCACCTTTCAGTGGAGATATAGTTCAGGTCTGTCTTGCCCCTGTGGATTATCCAAGGCAACTAAAATCAATTGATGAAATTCCCTTCCCACTGGGTTAATTTTCCGGAGCTGAAAACAGCCTTCTGAAAACCAGGAATCGATTCTGTGAAGCTCTTCTAAATAGGAGAGTTAATAATTTGGTAAATGTTTCCTCTTTTTATAAAGGATATTTTCCCTACATCTAAGAAAGTCAATGCCAAAAAGGTATGAAACATAGAGAAACATCCCGGATGATATCGGAGAGAATGAGCATCAGCAAGTGTTGGCCGACATTCGCAGGTACTATGCTAATACCTAGGCCGTGGTATATGTAAAGCAAAAATAAAAGAAAGAAAAAAAGAAAGCTGATTGCACAAGACCAGTGTGTCCTGATGATGGCAATTGTGTTAGGACATCTTTTAGTTAATTCTAACATCCTTTCTTTTCTTATCTTTAACATTTGTACTTCTGTTTTGGTAGTCACGGCAGAATTACCTTGGTACTCACTAATCACTATTAATTCATATGCAAATAGCCATTTAAATATTTTTCCCTTTGGAATGAATATTAGCTACTGTGGTTAATAAATGAAAGTAATTTTGGGGAGTCCCCTGGGACTGGGAAATTATGTAGCCTTTTACATAATTAATCTTTAAGTTCCATTGGTTGCAAGTAACGATGATTGCCTGCTGACAATTTATTGCATAGCTGTAACAAGAATTTTAGTTATGGGAAATTCTACCCCAGAAGAGATTCTTTTGAATATTCTTTTTGTCGAGTTCCAAGTAATGAAAAGAAAAACTACTGTTTATTGAGTATCTATTCCATAATCTGTCCTTAAATATAGTTGTCTTTCAATGCAAATAATAAGTTTTTTCTTACACATGTTTTTCAGATAATATGTACAATATTTTCACATTCATTCAAGGTATTTTAAACACCAAATGACATTACTTATGGTCCATTCTATTCTTCTATTTTGTGTTTAATCTCAATATACTAAGATAAGCAACTATAAATTAGTGAATACTTGCCATGAGACATAAACTTTGAATATTGTTGCTTAGTTAGTAGATAATAAAAATTATTTTGCATATAAAGAAACTGAGACTAGTAGAAGATAAGTAGCTTGACCAAAATCTAAGATCTCTGTCCTGCATATTCTAATTTTGCCTCTTTGGCTCTCTTTTCTACTCTTTTTCACCCTGCTCTGTGGTCCAGAAAGCTACATCTATGGGTCATGTAAACCCAGCTCTTTTGTATTCTGTCTTCTGGTTGGCGTCAGCCAATAGACAACACCAACAGTCATCAGATGGCAGGAAGAGAGAGCGCAGCAAGGATATTTATTCCTCTGCCTTCTTTCTTAACAGTGCACATTTTGGCTTTGGCTGTGTTCCTCTTCAAAGGCACAACTTCTGCTGGTCAGTCCTCTTCTACAGCTACCGGTTTCTGTGTTGCAATAAATGCTCCCTTTCTTTGCCTTTTCAGACCCAGGGCAGTAATGCCTCCATGCTTATGAACACTAGGGTTTTTATTATTCATGGTTGGATAACATATGACAACCAACACTATTATAAATTACTCACTATATTCTATTAAATCTCTTCAATTCACCTCCTGAGAGTGCATCAATTTCTTCTAGGACTTTGATATAGAAATTGTCACCACAATTGGCTGGAGGAAACAGAACCTTAGAGTGGAATTCTGGTGTTAAATCACTCAGGTATTTAATGAATGCACTTATTATCTCCTTGCCGGGGAAAATGGAATATGGTGATCTGTGACATATGGTGGCATCATGAGGGCAGGTAGAGGGCAAGGCATTTGGAGAGCAAATGACTGTGACTCAGTAGCCATAACTAGAGTGATAAGTGTAATAAGCAAAGTTCAGGCTGCTGTTGCTGGTGGCTTTAAAAAGGATATCCAGGGAAATAAACCAACTAAAAGACCGGAATGTAAGCCCAACTCAAGGCTCAAATGGGGAACTCAGAGGGCCGCCAAGACAGCTTTAAAAATGGCCTTAATCTGCCGTAGCTCCAGGGCAGATATGGCTGAAAATCAAGCCCAGTTCCCAACTGCAGTTGTCACAGAACCGCAGCACTAGTGAATGTGACCCTCTAGAATTATTTTACTAAGGAGATCTAAGGGAAGAGTGGGTGCTACTGAGATGTGGGATCGAGATATCCCTGCAGAAAAAAGCAGGGCTAGTAACTTTTAATCCTTAAGTCATTCTAAAGGTCTTTATCTGGTAAAGTAAGGATTTTCTGCTGAATGAAAGAATCAGACTTCACTTGAAACTCTTGAAGTGACTCCAACTGGAGCACTTGTCTTTTCTGCTCATCACCCTCATGGCTCCCAGACCCACAATAAAACCAGATTCCAACAGACCCCACTTGGAGAAGTAAAAGACTCCTGTGGGAGAAAACAATTCTATACACCAAAAAAGCAGCAGAAACGTTTTCAATTTTGATCGACAGGAATCTAGGGAACATATTGGAGTGGATTCTGAGGGTGTTACACTAAAAAGCATAAATAACAAGGAGATATACCCTCCAGGGAACAAGGATTTTGTAAGTAGCTAGAAGTAGCACTGATGGTTTAACTAAGTTAGTTAATTCAATCTGATTTATCTTAATCAATGGGGTTGAATTGCAAAGCTGCTCTGGCAAACTCTGTATCAGAGATCAACCAGACCATGAGCCAAACCCAGCCAACCAGCTTGTTTTTGTAAATAAAGTATTATCGGAACACAGATGCTCAAACTCAGTAATGCCTTATCTATGCATATTTTTGTACTACAATGGCAGTTAGATCGTTTTGACGGATACTGTACAATTCACAAAACCTAAAATATTTGTGGTCTGGTACTCTCTAAGAAAGGATTTTTGGGCCCTGCACTAAAGGAAGGAATAAAAGCACTAGCAAAAAGGAATGTTGGAGTAGATTAATTTAGAAGAACCTGCTGTCATCCCTCCTGTTCCTCCACTATATCTCTGTTAAGGCTGGACAACTTTTCCTTCACCAGGACCTAAAGAAATGTAATAATATTTCTCCTCCAAAGGTCATGGGTACATTGGTTGATGTTGCAATCCATGTAGACTCAGGGTCTGAGCAAAGTTTTGTGAGTCCTATGGCTGCTACAAATTCAAAGTCCTTCTTCAAGTAAAATGTACAGTATTACCAGTGAAAAAAATACAATGCATACTGATTTATGACGATAGAAAAACATCACAAAATATGGAATTGTAAGGACAGTTGTCAAATAGAACTAACATTACAAAATCCAAAAATGAAAACTTTTTAAATGAACAATTTACTTTTTGATCAATTCTTTATGTTTTTATGTTTTTTCTCCCTCTCTCTATTGGGAGAGATTTCCCGTTTTTGGTTTAGTTTAGTTTAGTTTTGTTTTGATGGATACAATTTCTTTTCTTAACAGTAGTTCCACAGCAGTAGAGATCAAATAGTAACATTTAGCTCTGAGATAAAGTGCACCCAATTACCGTAATAAGCTTTGAGTCATCTGTGGTTGTTGCTGATTCATCACTAATCTCTCAGAAAGAAGTAGATGGGTAACCCTTTTAGGTATCGTTTGACATATATAATTGGATAAGGTAAAGGTTGTTGAAATCGAGTTGAGTTGCAGTAGTGAAGATTCATGAACTGGATGTTTGTGTCACCCCAACATTCATCTGCTGAAACCATAATTCTCAATTACATAGTATTTGGAGGTGAGCCTTTGAGAGGTAATTAGTTCATGAAAGTGGAACCCTCACGATAGAATCAGTTCCATTAAAAAAAAAAAAGAGAAAAAGACATGAAATCCTCTCTCTCTCTTCTGTGAGGACACAAGGAGAAGACAGCCACTTGCAAACCAGGAAGTAGGCCTTCGCCAGACACAGAATCTGCTGACATCTTGACTTTGGATTGTCTGGCTTCCAGGACTAGGAGAAATGAATGTCAATTGTTTAAGCCACCCAGTCTTGGGTGTGCTGTTATAGCAGACTGAACTAAGATACTAGCCTAAGTCAATTCACAAAACTGGTGCTCCTTAACTGATAGGAAGCCAGTTTAATGGAGGAAGAACTTATATCACAGCCTTCTGTGGTATGTGAGCATATCTCTTCAAACCTCTTCCTAAAGGTACCTGCAGACATTTACCTGAGTGTCTATTAGTAAAAAGGCAACAGCTAGAATTTGTGATTTATGTTGTCTGTGTTCCTATCTGCTGAACTTCCACCAAGATCCATTGCTAATAGTAAGAACTTACAGAGGTTGAGGGATAAATGGATTCCTGGCTTAAGTCCATTTCACTGGGGTCCAACTGAACCCCAAATCCATCCTGTAGTTATTGTCTGTTTTGGAAGGCATAGATATATTCAGTGACATGCAGGATCTTCACATTGGCTACCATGTTTGTGAACTGAGTTATTATATTAGGAAAGGACAAGCAGAGTCCCTGTAACTGTCCCCTTTTACCCATCATCCTTCACAGTAACCAACTGAAAGCATTATTGCATCCATAAAAGCACAGAAGAATTTTGTGCCACCATCAAGAGGTACAGGGGTTTTCCTGGCATGTCCCTGTATGATTGGCCTGAATGACCAGATGAAAAGGGCAGGTGGTAAATGCAGAATGAAAAGGAATAATTAAAAATATAATTGGGTGCTCTCAATAATTCCAACTGTAATAGTTTGTGTGTTATCTTTATTGGATCAAACAGTGTTAGCATTTGGCATGTGACATGCAACTACCGATGTAGCACTATGCTTTCTTTCCAACAGCCTTTGACAAAGACAGCCAGGTCAATTTGCCTCCTGAGACATGGACAGCAGTGCCATCACCCTTTCTTAACTTGGGATAATATCTGCTCTCCTGCTGTCTGAAATATATAGATTTCAGGACCCTCAGTCACCTTAATAGTACATAGAACATCATACTCTCTGTTCATTGATGATACTGTGCTAATTGGATCTGGTGAGTAGAATGCAGCAGGCTTTAATAAGAGAATATGACAGAGAAAAGATACAAGGCTCATGTAAGTCCAAGGACCTCACAAATTGGAGAGGTTCTTAGCAGTTCAATGATCTTGGAATCTTAAAAATATTCTGAGAGACAATTTTCTGTATCTTGCACTATCTACCATAAAGAAAATGGCACATTTTGGTAGACTGTTCAGCTCACTGACCAAAATCTGTTAGGCTGGTACATTTTAGAGGACCCGAACCAAGTCCAATTTTGCAACAGTTCCTAGATACGGTATAAGCTTCCCTGCCTCTCAAGTCTTACGGCCTAGGCATATCAGTGGCAAATAAGAAACATCTGAAAAGCCCCACTAGGAGAATCACAGTAATAGTTCTATTCTATTTACAATTATTCTCCATTTCAAAACTAGGTCCTCAGATCGAGCACCTGACACCTTGATATAGGTAACCAAGAGATTATGCAACTTAACTGCCCACTATGAATGGCTATTATATGATCCCTAAACCACAAAATTTGATGTGCACAATAGCATTTTATTGTTAAATGGGAATGACATTTATAAAGCTGGGCTTCTGCAAGTCCAGTGGAGCTAAGTTAATTCTAATTTGTGATTAGGATGTGCCCATCACAGAAAATTGCCATTTTGACATACCCCAAATACAACAACACAAAGGAACTGCCTGTGACTGTCAATTATCTGCACCAACTTTGAATACACAACTGAGGGTCAAATTGACCATTAGCTGTTATTCATCTTTTAAATAGCTTATTCATCAGGACAACATTATCTTTAAGGAATGGTTTCACATCATTGATATAAAGTTTCCTATTATTAACATTAAACTAAATAATATATGCCATATTTCTTTTTTACCCTTAGAAAATTAATCTAACAATAATATTCTGATTAGTGGTGCTTTTTTTTCCTTTTTAATTTTTGTAATGTTGTTTATGGTATTTGATTTGTACTTTTTGTCTTTTTCATATCTTTTAATAACATCCGATTTAGTACTGGAGCATTTTATTTTCATCGTGTCTCAAAATACTTAATAGCTTTTAGATTTGCTGTTCACAAAACTAAATAATTGCTTAATGTTTCATTTTATCATTCTTACTAAAGAGGCAGCTCACATACATATGACAGTGTCTTTTTATACAATGAAACCAATCTATACAGAACCCTAACATTTTACATGGCTTCGAAAAGCAAAATTTTCCTCAAATTTGTCACTACCTATAATTTTGACCTTTCTCCCAGTGTCAGATGATTCTTGGTGTTCCTAATAGATCAGTAGTGATTAATCTACTTCCCGTATCCAACATCATCCTGAGTTCTTACCAGCTGGATCTCTGAATGAATTGCAGTAAAGAGAGTGTGATTTGTTATTGAGACTGGTACTCTTAGGCATGTGGCACCCTTGATGAGTGAGGTTTCCCTCAATAAGCTTATTTTTTTCCCCTCAAGTCTTGCCAGGAGTTTGCACACTTGCAAAGAAATGGCACAATTGCCAATCTAGGCAAAACGAAGAGACAGCTGAGGGCTTAGAGAAATCCTTAGTAAGATCATACCTTCAAGTCTGTATTTCAGTGATAGTATAACATGGGTTACTAAGACTGGGCAGTATACATTCACATCATTCCTTTAGGCTTTGTGAGTATCGGCAAGTATTAATATGTCAGACATATTGAGAAGAAAACAGTATTGAGATATATCCAGAAAGGTTAAAGGAAAAAGCAAGATTCCTTTTAGAGGGTTTGGTTAACGTATTTCAAATTTGTTTCTTCCTGTAATGGTGTTTTTTACTTATTGCTATGATTATATTCACCATGCCTGTTTCTAATAGACTCCTACAGCTGATAGAAGCAACTCAGCCTCGTAGTCTTTCTAATTCTAAACATAGACGTTTGTTATGAATAAACGTCTCTTAAAGCATCCTTCTTGATGAGATCGTCAGTCTGTCTCTGATTTTAAGATACCTCTTATTATGACAATTAACTAAGGATGTTTCTGAAACATATTCCCTTACCTTTCCTACTCTGACAATCATTACAGTGAATTACATTCATCTCCAAATTCCTTTAAGTAATTCATAATAATGTGTGGAGGACTGAGATATTTGGAATCCCACTTATACCTGTAAAGATTACTCTTAAAATAATCATTTGTCATTTCAATTTCACTTTACTTAATCTTGCTTTCAAAATGCAAAACTATTACTTTCTCTTTAATAGTATGAACAAGGGGAATACTGTAGACCCAAATCTTAGGTTGCCTGCTTCGTTCCTTTATCTCATTACAATTCCATCAGTTTTACTTTTTATTCCTGTCTCATCTGATATTTCTTTCTTTTATGGAGATTTCTGAGATGCTGGATTTTTTTTTTTCATTTGGTATATATTTTTCTATTATAATCCAGAAACCTCCAGAAAGTTAAGAAAGACACTTTTTCATTCCAACTTTCATTTACCTCTTTGGGAAAGCCATTGTGCATGCTCATGGGTGGCCACCTTGTGCAAATAATCCCAGATCCACAAAGCACTAGGAGAATTAGCCTTTGCCTTTTGCCCTTCTACGGTTACCTCTATTAAGGTATTCATCAATAAACATGCAAGGAAATGCTGCTTCTACAATTGCTGTCATTTACTACCTACAGTGATATGATCAGTAAGGTAGAAAAAACGTGCATGTAGACCAGATTTCAAGCAGGCGTGCTTGGAATCATATATTTAAACTACACTATAAACTTCTTTTTTCCCCGTTGACCATACTCAGTTTTCCACATTTTCTAGTCTTGTCTATGGTACTCCCTAGGAAAATCACACAAGTGGTTAAGTTAGGCTTGTAAACACATGACTTTTGAGTAATTGTCAATAACTTGGAAAGAGACTTACTTTAACATATCTTTTTATGATGTATGGCTAGTTCTTTCTTGGTTATTACACTAATGCTGTTTGGTTTTGTTTAAGTATTATGTTTCACCCATCAAAATTATGGAAGAACTAGAAATTTACATTTGGCTTTATCTTAGAAAAATCATTTAGGATTAAACTATATTACATTGTTATTTTCATTGTCTGTGAACTGTTTCTGTTTGCTCTCAGGCACTTTTTCCATGGATTAAGTTTACTGATTTCTAAAATATTATTAGAACACACAAATATAATTTATTGTCAATAAATTATTATTTACCTATTAAGAAATCTAAGAAACAAATTCTGCGTGGACGCTAGCATTTATTACAATGCCATTTATTACAGTGCCGTTTTAATTCAAATAATTATGCATCATCAAGCACCCAACACACTGTCTGGGACATGATATAAATGGGAGGATGCATTGGAACTGGCACAGAGTAGGATCGAATCCCAGCGATTACATCCCATTACTTGAGACTGGAGAAGTAAGCCATTTAAATAGAGAAACCTTTAGTTACGTCATGCTAAATTAGAAACAGTATTATCAGATTGACCGAGTTGCTGTGAGAATTAATAAATTTGTGTATACAAATATAAATTATATTTTTAATAAAAAAATGGATCAATCCTCCCAGTGAAAATAACTAGAAAATATGGGAAAAATAGATTGTAAAAAGTCTCTCTGAAGGCATTAGAGAGATGCCAAGCTTGCTAGGACTTGAGGAGCCAAGCCCTGGAGACTAGGGACACTCACTGCAGTGTGACTGATGCCGCATTTCCTTCTACGGGACTCCTTGATCCTTAAGTGGCTGGGATGAAAAGCTAAGTCAAACAGAGTGTGTCCTAGGCGGCAGGAAAGCAAGGAAGAGAAAACTACACACACACACACACACACACACACACACACACACACACACACACAAATCCCTTTAAAATGACTATATATGCAAATTGAAGAGTTAAAAACTAATATAGAAAACATTACCTTTTCTTATATGTGACTACTTATACCTTAATTTATTTTTTGAAAAAAAAAAAGTATAATTAACTAGCTAAATTGAGATGGAGGAAAACTATCCTGTCTTGCATAAATTAAGTATTAGATACTTTCGTGATGCAAGAGTTATTTGACTTTTATTTTCCAGATGCAAGTTCTTACTTTTGTGCTTAGAAGAGTAATGTTCATAGGTTGAAATTAGGGACATTATGAGAAGAATTTCTTTACCCTTCAATCGTTACTATAACCTCTTTCCTATATCTATATTCAATGAAAATCAATAGGCAAAACTAATGGCTGTTTTGAGTTCCCTAGATACTATGGTAAATGAAAAGTCAAAGAATGATCAACATATTTGTGAAACAAAGCAAAAAAGATAGTATGATACGCTTCAATAAATTAGATATTAAAATTTGCCTGAATTTCTAAACTTTTTCAGAGGATAAGTGCTTTAAAACTTCTGGCATAATAAAAGAGAATAATATTTACTGATGCTTAATTTTTTTCACAAATGGTTTTAAAGGTGTAAAAATGTTTTATAATAGGATGTGTAATATGATCACATCATATTACATACGTTTCTTTAAAAGCTATTATACATATAAGAATAAATATCTCAAAAGATCATGCATCAAAGAATGTAAAATTGCTTACCACAATATGGAGGGATTCAAGGTGTTTTTTTTATCATTCTATATTTCCTTTGCTTTCTGTTTTTTTTTTAACATGAATTATGTCAATAAATTATGGAACATACTAACGTGGATGTCATGTCATCAGTTATATCAGTACTTTTTCTAACCATTTCCAGAAATTAGATATGTAAAGTTTTGGTTTTTGCTCTTGCTTTGTTTTACTTTTGCGTTTAACTCTGATATGGATTCATTGCCCTTCTCCTCCACGTTGCTGAATCAATCAAGTATTAATCAGCTGCTTGTGGAGTGCATTGCTAACGTGCATCTGGAATATCAGATCACTGAAGATTGAGTGTCCATTTTGTGCCAAGGGCTGCCCCAGTATTATCATTTCTACCAATAGATTTTGGCCTCACATAATCATATGAATTAGGCATAATTCTATTAATTGTTAATAACATAAATATAGAACACACTGGTGAACATAGCATCTTATTTGATACTAATGGCACCAATTAAAGTGCATATTATTATCTCCATTTTACAACTAAGGAAACTGAGGTTCAAAGGGTTTATTGTAAGTAACTGACAGTCATTCAGAAATTAAGTATTGCATCCAGTATCCAAATGCATATTCCACACACTCAAGATACTTTGCTCCTCCCTACAATCCCTTGCTCAATTCCAGGAGAAAAGGCTAAGATTTTAAAAGATGAGATTATATCTCCAAGGATACTTAGCAGGTAAGAGCTGGAATTGAGATTACACTCTATGATTTTTGACTCATTTCAATAAAATTGTGTTAGTATGTTGGGATATATGTGTCTGTCTGTCTATCTATCATCTATCCCATAATAACCCATACCCCCATGGGCATTGCCATTAAAATTTACCATAGTATACTAGCATTTATTAGAGGCTCCCAATTAAAAATTTATACTAAACATATAATGGTAATTGTAGTTTCTTGTTGAGACAGAAGTTGTTGCAGCTTGTCAATATTTTTGACTCTTTTTTCCTTCTGGGGTTAGGTGGATTATGATTTCTATTCCTCTTGAAGTTAGGCATAACTGTGTGATATGAGATCGTTTTAAAGTGAAAATATTTCAGAGCTGATGTGTGATTACTCGTGCTCTTTTTTTCCTTCTGTGGCAAACCTTGACATCTTGTATTGAGCTGCATAGTAAGATGGTGGAAGCTCTGCTATTTTGGGTGTTTGCAGGTTCACCCAGCCAACCCGCACAGGACATGGAACATAAACAATAAAGATATGCTTTCGTTAGAAGGTAATGAGACTTTGAGATACTCCTTATTGCATCACAACCTGGTCAGTACTAATTACCCCTGACTAGCTACATCTAAGTAAACACATTCTTTCAAACATTAAATTTTTTGAGTGTTTAATACACGCCAAACAATATGCTAGAATCTATATGTATTATGGTGGGTAAAATATAGAAATAACATCTTTTATCATAAAATTTACTTGATTAAGGACTCACTTGACTATTTTACTTTAGGAATACAGAGAAGCATGACATGATGTGCAATTTCCCCAACATATAAAAAAATGATAAAAATGTTGTTTTGTTTTTTTAAGTAAAATACAAGACATTTTAATATTTGAATGATTACTGTATTTATAACAATATTAACTTTGATTTGCAAGAAGGGATAGATAAAATGTATACTTAAGAGGCTTACCAAATGATTGGTGGAGAACAGTTTATGTGTATGTGTGTTTAGAATAGGCCAAATGCCATTATGCTAAGAGCCAAGGCTTGGAGAAAAAAACTTCAGATAAAACTGTTTCAATGATTTATTGCCATCTTTAAGTCCTCTACCACTCTCCACATGGTCTACATACTTTATAATTTTACTCTTTATACATCCCTCTTCTTACTTTGTTCACCTATATAAGACAGTTTGTGTTGTCATTTTTCAGAGTTACATCATTGGTAGCTATTTGGAAACTTTACATGAGACAGATACCAAGTATGTTATCTTGTGATACTTCATGGTGAAGAGCTGAAATTTTATTCTCTGTTTACCATGTTAAGAAAGAGCCACCTCTGCATCCCCCTCCCAGACAACGCACAGAGTGAGTGAGCAGAGCTGGAAGTGGCTGATTTTTCCCGGCTTGGCTCCCCACCTCATCAGACAATCTCAGCGTTTAATAGTTTAGCAGGCCCTCCAGAAGTTTCTGTCAGGCATAAAAACCAGTACCTTCTGATGAGAAAGATTTCACAAAGATGACTCATAATGTCTTTGTTGTTTCTGCAATTCATTTTAATAGAACTGTGTTTTTGTTTGTTTGTTTTTGTTTTTGTTTTTGAGATGGACCCTCGCTCTGTCGCCCAGGCCGGAGTGCGGTGGCGCAATCTTTGCTCACTGCAAGCTCCGCCTCCGGGGTTCCCGCCATTCTCCTGCCTCAGCCTCCTGCATAGAGTAGCTGGGACTACAGGCGCCTGCCACTGTGCCCAGCTATTTTTTTTTTTTTTTTTTTTTTTTTTTTGTATTTTTAGTAGAGATGGGGTTTCACCGTGTTTGCCAGGGCAGTCGCCTGCTGACTTCGTGATCCGCCCACCTCAGCCTCCCAAAGTGCTGGGATTACGGGCGTGAGCCACTACGCCCGGCCCAATTGTTCGTGTTTTGGAATTAAGTTAATAGGTAAGTGATTGAAACTGTGGAAGTCCATCTATATGTTTACATTAATTGCTATTGAAATTATTTCCTGTATATCTTAAGAACATTGTGTTTTCCTAAAATTCACTGATTCAATGTGAAATATGTCAACATTTTGACTCCACAATGAAAAAACTTAAGAGAAACAAAAAGAGGGAAACCTAAAATATCCATGGAAAGTGGAATACTTTCTGGCATGTTCATATAAAGGAATACTATGTAGTAATGGAAATTAGTGAGCTACTGCAACATACATCAACATGAATATTTCTGACAAAGCTGCTGTTAAATAAAATGCCGGACATAAAATATCACATATTAAAATCTGTATAACGTTGAAAAACAGCAAAATCAAATTATATACGTATATTAATATTACTAGCTGATATTAATATAGCATTAATCTAATAATAAAGGTTACTGCTAGAGAGGACAGTTATCTGTTTTAGAGGTTTCTGTATTCTGATAATTTCCTGTTTTTTGATTAGGTTGTTATTTATATGGGTTATTCACCAAACTACTTATTCAACAAACTGTACTTTTATTATTTGCACAGTTTAGTGGATGTCTGTTATACAATAAGGAGAAGTTCATTTAAAGATCTAATACTTTTGCTACTTGTGTCCTCTTCTTAAGCAATGCAATACCTTATAATCAACTTAAAACTTTTGTATCCTCCCCAATTGTATGCTGTTTTATTATACACTATATGTTTATATTTTATCATGTTTAGCGTTTCATTGTTCTTCATCGTTTTTTCTCGCCCTCCCTTTGTGATTCTTCTCCATGTTTCTGGAAAACACCCATCATGTTTCTCTTGGTGTAGATCAGCTAGTGATACATTCTCTCCATTCAGTTTTTGATTGTGAAAGAGATATTTTAATTCACATTAATTTTGGGCTAGATGATTGGATATAAAATCATTGGTTTATTTTAATTCATAAACTATTTAATTCTATCTTATTTTGATTTATATTTGTGTTGTTGAATATAGTCAGCTGTCAGATTTCATCTCTGCTGTAGCTTTTTGTGTTTTATCATATGATTAGATGTATGTTTCTCTTTTTTTGTTAAATGGAAATTAGATGGAATAAGCAAAGCTTTTTATTAATTCACCTGAAACAAAATTTTACTGTGCTTAGCAAGCACTTTACATCATTATCTTATTTAACCCTCAGTACAACAACCTGAGGAGTTATTTTCATATCTCTAGTTTATGAATAAAGAAACATGCAGAGAAAGACTAGGAGATTTGCTTCAATGCTCACAGCTAGAAACAGGTGGAACAAAATTTCAAAATCAAATTTGCCTGACTACAAAATTTGTGTTCTTGATTTCTGCACTATGCTCTCTCTGATACGCATTTTAAAATAAACAACAGAAATATAAATTAGAAGATTTTTTGAATTCTATATTCTTATATTTCCATTAAAAATATAAATCCATTATAAGCATATACCACCATTACCCACCCCACAAACATATGTAGACACATGATATTTATGTTAAAACTCTAGCACCGATCATAATCTCAGTGTCCTCTTCTAAGCTGAACTATCTTACCGGCTTAGAACAGAACCTTAGCCTTCAGGTGGCATAATTTTCAAGTTCAATTCAAACCCACCAAACAAACAATAACTCATCTTTTCAAAAAGTGCTTAGAGAATGTCTTTGAAAAATAGCCACTTACATGCTTCATGAGGAGTCTGAGAAAAATAGTACATCCAGATACATTTGATATAATCCTATATATAACAGATTTAAAATAATATTTAAAGCAATAATTTTCCCACTAAGTTTATCTATCTTATATGCTTATAGACATAAATATATGGAAATTTGTGATTAGTAAGAGGCAACCTTATGTTCTGAAATCAAATTGAACATACCAAAATACCAACTATTTCTGAACATATATATTTCTGATTGCTGTAGGCTTATTTTACTTTCTCCTTCATTCCAAAAGACTCATCAAGATTCAATGTTGAGTAACCTGTGGATACTAGTTTGGTTTCTTCTTGTTTCAGGATCACAGGACAGAAATCTCTTTCCGTTAGCATGTCCTCCTCTGATGAGAATGCCATTCTGTCATTCCTTCCATGACTGGCTCTCATTTATCCTTAGACACAGCCCTGTTAACCATTGTTATTGAGAATCCTATCTGTTTTTTCCACTCCTCACTATCCCCCTGCCCAGCGACCTCCATCCTGGTGAGGGACTCTCCAGCGTGATTCCCTCACTGATTCTGCTTCATGCTTCTGTTAACCAGAAATTGCTGTAATTAGTTATCATGGTCCTCAACTTCATTGTGATTTGCTTAAAATGAGGGTCTCTTTAGACCGTTTTTAAAGCAGTTTTGTTGAGATGCGATTCATATACCTTACAATTTACTCATTTAACATTGCACTTAATATGGTGCAATTCAATAATTTTAGTATATTCTCATGATTATGCAATCACCACAATCTAGGTTTAGAATATTCTGTTCCCCATAAAAGAAACCCCACACACGTTCGCAGTTAACTCTCATTACTTTTCCCTCCCTAAGCAACCACTATTGTAGCATTACCTGCCCCAGTACAATGGTATGTACATAGTAAATTCTAAATAAATATTTGCTTTAAAATACAAGAAGGGAAATATGTTACTCCCCTGGGGCTGCCCTAACAAAATACCATAAACAAGGTGGCTGAAAACAATAGAAATTTAATGTCTCATAGTCCTGGAGGGCAGACTTCAAAGTAAACTTGGCAGCAGGGCCATCACGCTCCCTCTGCAATCTTTAGGAAAATTCTTCCTTGCCTCTTAGCTTCTGGTGGTTTGCTGGCAATTTTTAGAATTTCTTTTTTCTTTTTTTTTGAGACAGAGTCTCACTCTCTCGCCCAGGATGGAGTGCAGTGGCGCGATCTCCACTCACTGCAACCTCCGCCTCCCAGGTTCAAGCCATTCTCCTTCCTCAGCCTCCCAAGTAGCTGGGACTACAGGCACGTGCCACCACACCTGGCTAATTTTTGGCATTTTTAATAGAGACGGGGTTTCAGGCTGTTAACCAGGATGGTCTCGATCTCCTGACCTCGTGATCTGCCAGCCTCGGCCTTTCAAAGTGCTGGGACTACAGACATGAGCCACTGCGTCTGGCCAATTTTTGGAATTTCTTAGCTTGCAACTGAAAAACTTCGATCTCTGCCCTCATCATCACCTGGAGTTTTCTCTGTGTATCTGTCTTCATGTGGCCACCTTCTTAGAGGACATCAGTCAGATTAGATTACAACACCCCCTGCTCCTGTGTGACCTCATTTTAACTAATTACATATGCAACTATATTATTCATAAATAAGGTCACATTTTGAGATACTAGAAATTAGGACCCCCAGAAAATATATGGATATACATTTGAGAAGATACATTCAACCCATAACGTAATGGATGAATAATCAATGTATATTATTCTTTCTTATTTGAAAAGAGACAACCATCTTAAACATGCCAACAATGAATAATGTTATCATTTTTACTTCTTCAGATGGAAATTCTTGCAGAGCATGTATGTTTTATGGTAATTCCATGAGACACTCAGAGTATATTATTCCTTGAGTTACTATATTGAACAGAAATGATCTGATTGCATTTTAATTCAAATTTTGTTCATGTTTCTACTTAGCATCTATGGTCTGCAACTTCTGTCTTAGGCTATCTCCAGTGGAATTACAAGTAAGAGATTCCGCCTACCACATTCTACATCATCCTTTTTCTGAAAATAATGCCATGTGCTTGAATAGCTCAAACCAGATCTTCATTATTAAAAATAAGTGGTGAAAGAGTGACATATTTCAAATCTTTTCCCTTTCCACATGCAACTTTCTGGTGAAATCAGAGATGATTCTTTGCTCAACTATAATTCATTACCTAAATCAGAATTCTGGATCCAAGATCTCTAGGTCTCAAAATAGAATTATTAACCAACAAATGATTGGATAATGATTTGCTTGAGAATTGGGGCAGAAATTGATTTGAAAACTACACTGTAGAGTACTCATTAGATCTTAATAGCCAAGCCCAATATGAAAATGTATTAGGAACTAGGTAAAAAAAGGGGGACTGCAGTGAGCAATGACTATATTTAAGGATGTAGATTTGGGCATAGTACTGTAGCTGCCAGACAGCAGTAGAAACAAACTCTCTGAAAAATGAGATCACCAAGGAAGTTTAGTAGAGAAGGGAGAGCAAAAAAGGGAGCCAGAGAAGAGAGAAAATTCTTTACATCTGCATTTACTGCATTTATTGAATGAGATCACAAAGGAAGTTTAGTAGAGAGGGAGAACAAAAAAGGGAGCCAAAGAAGAGAGAAAATGCTTTACGTCTGCATTTATCGCATTTATTAAGTGTTTATGTAACTGTGATCAGTTCTAGGCAATTTACGAGTGAACCTCTAAAGTCAGGTTTCCAAAATCACCAGCTTGAAAGAACTTTCAAGTACTTATCCAAGTGTGCCATTAATCTTGTGATGCTTAATCAGAACTACAAAAGAAACTTTTATCTGAATCAAAGTAAAAATGCCAAATAAATCACAATTAGATCTACTGTTATATTTTGTAATTTTCTTTTTATAATTAGTTTTTGATTTATAATATGTTACTTTCTGGTTGTTTTTTAAAGAAACTGGAAACCTTGATAGCGTAATGTTTTTGATGACCTGATTCTTTTAAATATTTCTTTCATATATTGACCTGTTTTTTCCTTAATATACACTTCAACTCTAAAAGAAGATAACTATTAATAGAAAACCTCTTCTAATGCAACATAGGTGGTATAAATGCTTTTAAGATGTATTTTGGTTAAGAGGCATTAGGTTCTTATATACAATTTAACTTCTCATGTTCTGATATTTATCAAAACTTCCTCTGTTTGAAATTATGATGACAATCTTGCCTGAGTCCTTAAAATTTTATATAGAAAATTGAACGTTTCCCATTTGTAGTTTTTCTTTCTTCATTACTTGGTTCCATAGGTGAATAAAGATGGATTTTAAAAAAATACATTTTGCTAATTTTATTTTTTTAATATGAAATGCCTATATTTTCTTTGGGACTAAGAAATTGTCATGGATCATGTGGGGGTTGCACTTTTGAATAATGTGTAGCTACTTCCTCTAAGATTTCTTACAACTTAGTAGTTTAACAAAGCAAGAAAAGGAAGAAAAGAACTGAAGGGCTGAAAATAAATTAGGGGTGAAGGAGCATTGTAAGGCCTGTGCTGTTTTCATAAGGTCAGATTACTTACTAACTTCATACACAGATTTTTCTCTCCAAGAGTTTTGTTTTTTGTAATTTGACCTGGATATTTAACACAAAAGTTATAGCAAAGAATAGCTATTAAACTGTTTGTATAAGTGGATTAATGAACTTAACATAAGTACAAAGTAAAGAAGACATAGGTATCAATTGGAAAAAAAAAAAAGCATTCTTCCTGGAACTAAAAGATTTTTTAAAGTTTCTTCTGTTTACTTTGTAAATACAAGATTTATAAGGGATTAAACTTATGTTTCACTCTAATTTTTAGACCTAGCTTGCTTAAGTCACCATGGAAGAAATTATAGGTCATCTACCTATTTTATGGATGAACATGAGAACTCTTTCTCACTCATCAAATTTCAAACGTTTTTAGAAGGACAAACACACTTTATAAAAACATAATGCTCCTTAAAAAGAGAACCTTGATGAGAAATATTAGTCTGTAAGTTTTTGTGTGTGGTTTTCTTTTTTAATATAAGAAACTACTGTAGTGATGTATTAGAGATTGTAAACAATGAAAAACAAAATATCATAAAGACTTATGTTTTATAAAATGGTTATTTTATATCTGAACTATCCCAACAATAGCCTGACACTCAAACAATCTACATTGTGTAGCAGAACAGTTAAAATTAGTGCACACACCTGGAAACATTCCAAGCATTAAGATTGCTGGCCAAAGACAATTTCCTTTAAACAACTAAGAAAATATACATGAAATTCTGGTTTGAAATCTATGGAAAAGAAAAATGCTCATATAGAAAAGCAACAGACTGAAGAAGATTTTGCACACGTAGGAAAAAAAGTCTTAAAAATTATTTGAAAAAGTCATGATGACAATGAGTAAATTCAAATTACAAAAGTTCCCTCAATATGAATACTGAACTTAGCATTATTTAGACTTGTCTTCATGTTTTTATCCTCTACCCTATAGAAAGAGAAGAAAATAATTATCACATGACATATCACTGTGCATAAATTTTTCAATAATCTTGGAATATAAAATAATAATTTTATAAAAACCTGATAGTCTCATGTTATATTATATCACTGAGCCAAAGCATGGCCAGAGAACCTCTGAGTTCCACTGTGGAATTGTGATTGACTAATAAGAGTTTCATATTAAGTAATCCTTACTTTATGTTCTATAAAATGCAACTCAGCTGAATACAGCTAAATCCTGTTTCAAGGTAGACTAATTCAATATCGACAGATATTTTCTCTACAATTATTACCAAGAAGATAATTTTTCAAGTGGAAATACGAAGGCTGCCATTCAGGCAATATCTATAATACTCAAGTGACTATGCATGAAACACTGATCTTGAAGTTTGGTTTGGCCTCTATCACCAGTGTTTACCACTGTTCATAAACGCAGTTAAAATTGTATAGGTGACATTAATCCAGAGAAAAACAGCGGTCTCCATTGATGTATCAATTGTGTAGAAGATAGAGATCCATGATCCTCCAGTCACCATTCCCAGTTCACTGTATTTTAAAAAATATGGGAATAAATAAACGTTGTAGTGTCTAAAATATTTTAAAAGATACTTATGTAAAATTATTTTCACATATTTTGAAAATTATCATCAAGTAACTGTTGACAATATATTAGATATTATTTGAAGACTGTAGGAGTTTTGCATGCTATAATGATTGATTTTGTAATTATCATTAATTTTCATGAGCAAATGTCCATTTGTAAATACAATTTCTTGGTTGTCTAGGAAAAGTCATAGATGGATATAGATCTTGGCTTCTATTACTTGTCATTGATGTCTTTAGCATTAAACCCTAGGTAGGAATGTAGACAACATGTCTTTCAGGATGAGTAAATCTGATTTTTTTCAACGTGTATTATACTTCCTTATGGTGACCTAGCAGTTATGGGTTCTCTGCTTTAATGCCATGACTATTCATCATATGAATTTTCTAGAAGTCTGTCTATTTTGATTTACAACATAGATGGAACCTGCCTCAAAAATAATAATAGAACTTTAACTCAAAAAGGTGAACCTTAATAGCTTAAAAAGTACACTCCTTGAGTGTATACATGTTCCTTGTTCTTGCTGATATCATAGATGTATCTAAATAATTGTGAGTGGATTATTTCTAATGTAGAAATCTCAAGATTTAGTTGGAAAGAAAGTGAAACAAGGAGTTAAACAGACCTTCGTTTGATTTCTAGTTCTATAACTTACTTGAGCTATGATTTTATTTTCTAACCTATAGTTATACCTTATTGTACCTTATAATAAGCAAGCAAAAGTGTCTAATTTGCATGCCTGACAATTGCTGATTTTGTCGATTAAAAGAGAAAATTGTTACAAGAACCTAGCACAGTGCCTGGTTCAATGTAAGCAAATGTTTGGAAAAAGAAATAACATACCCCATGAATAGCTAGCAGTTTTACTGAGTAATTTCTGACACTATATAATGTTCTGGGCTTTCTCTCTCTCTCTCTCTCTCTCTCTCTCTCTCTCTCTCTCTCTCTCTCTTTTTCTCTCTCCAACTCTAGAATCAGCCATTTATTCAAGGAGACATGATATTTATTATTGGAAAATAACATTGGAAAATAAGACCTGATGGACTATTTGCTACTGGGATGTCATTTATTTTAGCCTTGTCAGTTGACAGAGCACTTCACGTATATGCACGAGTTTATAAATACCTCCCTATAAAGCCATCTGTATCTATATTAAGTAAAATATGAACTAATACTGGTTTCTCTAACTATAATATATTATTAGATGCATCATTCTAGCCATCTCACCTTGTTTATGTGTAAATCCCATTTTTTAAAATGTTTTATTTATTTATTTTTGAGACAGAGTCTCACTCTGTCACCCAAGCTGGAGTGCCATGGCGCAATCTCGGCTCACTGCCACCTCTGTCTCCCAGGTTCTAGCAATTCTCCTGCCTCAGCCTCCCTAGTAGCTGGGATTACAGGCTCATGCCACCATGCCTGGCTAATTTTTTGTATTTTTAGTAGAGACGGGATTTCACTATGACAGTCAAGCTGGTCTCAAACTCCTGACCTCATGATCCACCTGCCTTGACCTTCCAAAGTGCTGGGATTACAGACATGAGCCACTGCGCCCAGCCTGTAAATCCCAATTTTGACAATAAGAAACCCAGCCCTGTAATCTGTCATTTATTCATTTATTTACTTAATTGTTCAAATTCAGTAAACATGTATAGCAGTATCAGAATTGTTAACACAATTTCTATAATAAATCTTCTCCAATATATCTCTCTACACATATCCTACTGGTTTGTTCCTCTGGAGAACCCTAGTACATACTCTAATGGAATACAACTTTATCAACTAGGGTACAGTGCTTATTTTCACATTCTTTGGTCTTTAGTCTTACAGACTCCACTCATTTCAAAAGCTGTTTTGATCACCAATTTCCCCCTACTTACTTCCCTCAGATGTTGCATTTCTTTCTAAAATTCCGTGACCTCTTATTTTTTATATTAAATTTGCACACATTTAATTTCACTGCTTGTATTGTATAGTTGTTATTGACAAATGCATATTGTCATGTATCCACAATTATAGTATCATATAGAATAGTTCTCTGTACTTTACCTATTTATCCCTTACCCCAGACTGAACCACTGGCAACCATTGATTATTTCCTCTATAGCTTTGCGTTTCCCAGGATGTCATACAATTGGAATCACATAGTATGCTGATGTTTTCATACAGGCTGCTTTTATTCAGCCATATTGATTTAAGTTCCCTTATGTGTTTTGTTCTTTAATAGGTTATTCCTTTTTATCGCCGAATAATATTCCATCATGTGGATGTATCACAGGTTTTTAATTCATTCACCTATTACAGACCGTCTTGATTGCTTTTACTTTTTGCCAATTTTGAATAAGATATTATAAGTATTTGTGTGTAGGTTTTGTGTGGATATAACTTTTCAAAGCAACTGGAGAACTGCCTTGGAGCATAGTTGCTGGGATGTATGGTAATATTATGTTTAAATATGTGAGAAACTGCCAAACTGTCTTCTAAAGTGGGCGTACTATTTTGCATTTCCACCAGCAATGAATAAGAGTTCCTGTCAATCCACATCTTCATCAGCATTTAGTATAGTCAGCTTTTTGGATTGTAGCCATTCTAATAGGTATGTTGAGGAATTTCATATTATGGTTTAAACTTGCAATTCTTGAAGACAAATTATTTTGAGCATTTCTTTGTATGCTTATATTTTCAGATCTGTTGCCTATTTTGTATATAAGTTTTCTTGTTGTTCAGTGTATGTATATGGCTTGCAATTAAGTACATGGCTTGCAAATATTCTCTCTGAGCTTCTGGCTTGTCTTTTCAATCTTTAAATAGTGTCTTTTGCAGAGCAGATGTTTTTAAATTGTGAGAACATAAAACTTACCACTTTTTCTTTTCATGGGCCATGCTTTAGGTATTACATCTAAATTCTTATCACCAAAGTCCAGAACACATAGATTTTCTCTTGTATCTTCTTCTAGAAGTTTTGTAGTATCTTATTTACATTTATACCTTTGATTCATTTTAATTTGTCAACTGAAGAATGACAAGCTTTTTACATTTAGAAAGTAGAGCTTTATTTCTCATAAATGGATGCAGCCTTCAGGGTGGCCATTCTGACAGTCTGGGAAGCATAGTCTCCAGCCAGAAGCCAGCAACAGACACTTTACAGAAGGGAAAAGGGAACGAGAATTTATTCTGAGCAGGGTGGGAGAATACACATATTTAATAAGCTATAGGATATGTCATGAAATATTTATTAAATGAAAAATGTTCACATGTACCATGCCCCTTCGTGGGTCTCAGGTACAAAAAAATGGCAGCATTAGTATGATCCAAGGGTGGAGTTTCTAGCCTTCTGATATCAAAAGGTGAAGTAGAGAATGTGTATCCTTTACTGCACATTCTACGTAGACTGGCCTGAACCACTGCTACAGTGGTTGTGCTGAAATCACAAAAGGGCAGGGCAGTACCAGACAGTTTGTTGATATCAGCAGTGGAGTCTTTCAAAAGGGCTGGTTTCTGTTTAGCCCTTAGGGACGAATGTCTAATGGTGGTTAGTGAGGGCAGAGGGTATAACCAGGTGTATATGATCCCCACAAACTGTCATGGCTGAGAATTCAGTTGTCAAGGTTTCTCTGAAGTCCCTTTGGCCAAGGCGGGGCAGGGCGGGGGGATCCATTCCATTGATTGTGGTGCATAGGATTTTATTTTTATTTCTCAATTTAATTTTTGTGAAACTTGTAGGATCTAGGTCTAGGGTATTTTCTTTTCTTCTTTTTACACACAGTCATCTAATTGCTGTAGTACCATTTATTTAAAATGCTATATATTTTTCTGTTGAATATCCTTCATACTTTTGTCAAATACCAGCTGATTACATTTGTTTGGGTCTTTTATTAGGATTTCAATTCTGTTTTATTTATCTATTTGTCTGTTCTTTTGCCAATGTCAGATGGTCTTGATTCTGTGGCTTTATAGTAAATCCTGAAGTCAGGCAGTATAAACCCTTCAAATTTGTTCTTCTCTTTCACTGTCATGATGGGTATTTTTTTTTAATGGAGTTTTGCTTTTGATGTCCAGGCTGGAGTGCAATGGCACGATCTCGGCTCACTGCAATGTCCACTTCCCAGGTTCAAGCGATTCTCCTGCCTCAGTCTCCCAAGTATCTGGGATTATAGGCATGTGCCACCATACCCAGCTAATTTTGTATTTTTAGTAGAGGGGGTTTCTCCATGTTGGCCAGACTGGTCTCAAACTTCTGACCTCAGGTGATCCCCCTGCCTCGGCCTCCCAAAGTTCTGGGATTACAGGCATGAGCCACTGTGCCTGGCCTCATGATGGGTATTTTAGGTCTTTTATTTCTCCATATAAACATTAGAATCAGTTTGAGGATATCTACAGAGTATAATGATAAAATTTTTATTGGAATTGTAATGTATTTATAGATAAATTATAAAAGAATTGACATCTTAATATTGAATCATTCCTTCCAAGTAACACAGAGGTTAAAGAAGAAATTTCTGGAGAAATGTTTTTTTCAATTCTTTTCTTTACACAAAATTTAACATAACACCTCCAAAAATGTGAGAAGCAGAAAAATCAGTGCTTAAGAGAAATACATAACATTGAATGCATATATTTGTAAAACAAAAGATCAATAATCTATGCTTCTTTATTGGACAACTTGAAAAGGAGGAGCAAGTTAAATCAAAAGTAGGCAGAGAAAATGATATAATAAAAATTACAACAGAAATCAGTAAAATTTAGAAGAGAAACTCAATATAGAAAATCAACAAAACTAAAAATTTGCTCTTCAACAATATCAATGAAGTTGAAAAGTCTCAAGGCAGACTCACTAAGAAAAAAAAGAGAGGACTCAAATTTCTGATATAAGAAATAAAAAAGGAGACATCACTACAGATCCCATAGATATTAAAAGGACAATAAAGTAATATGAACAAGCCTGTGTCCACTAATTTGACAAACTAGATGAAATAGACCAATTCATTCAAACACCTAATTTTCCAACTCTCACAAAAGCAAAAATAGACAGTGAAAAGTCCTAGATATATTAAAGAAATTGAATCAGTATTAATAACCTTTTAAAACAAAAGACTCTAAGCTTAGATCGGTTTGCTAATTATTTATACTAAACAACATGCCCCAATTTTCTGCAATCACTTTCAGACAATAGAAGTGGAAAGAATCCTTTCTAACTATTTATATGATGTCAGCATTATCCTAAAACCAAAACCAGACAAAGACAGGACCAAAAATGTGAAATAAACTCTCATGAATATTCATGAAAAAGTCCCAAGAAAATAGTAGCAAATCAAATCAAACAATGTTTGAAAATAATTATGCACTACAACCAATGGAATTTATCCCAGGTTTGCAAGGATTGTTCAACATTAAAAAATCAATTAATATAATCCATCACATCAACAGGAATTGAAGAGAATCGTATGATCATTTAAATAGATGTAGAAAAACTACTTGACAAAATATAACACTCTTTAATGATTAAAACCATAAGTAAACTAGGAATAGAGGAGAATTTCCTCAACTTTATAAAGAATATAAAGAATGTCTATACAAATTTACAGCTATCATCATACTCAACAGTGGGAAACCCAAAACTTTCCCACCAAGATCAGAAACATGGCAAAGATGTCCCAGCTCACCACTGCGTTGGTGTTTGTTTGCTTGTTTTGAGAAGAGTCTCACTATGTTTCTTAGACTGATCTTTAAACTCCTATGCTCAAGCTATCCTCCCATCTAAGAGCCCCCAGCAGAAGAGCTGGGATAACAGGTGTGCACTACCACATCCAGTACAACAAATCACTACTGCTTTGCAAAACTGTACTCAAAGCCTAAATAATGCAATAAGACAATAAAAGAAAAATTAAAAAGTAGACATATTTTTAAGAAAAAAGAAACTTTCTTTGTTCACAGAAGACATTTCTGTATAGAAAATCTGAAATAATTGACAAAAATATTAATACAATTAAGAAGTGATTGTAGTAAGGTTGCAGGATACATGGTTAACTTTTGGATACATGGTTAACAAATGCTTTTCTAAATAAGAGGGCTTTAAACTGTTTGTGCCCCCAACAAAATGTACATAATGCTCTCTGTACCCCTAAAGTGATGGTATTAGGAGCTAGGGCTTTGGGAAGTTGATCTTGCCATAGTTGAGCCATCATGATGGAGCAACAGTAGCTAGGCACAGACTTTACACCCTTCACGAAAACTAATGCAAAATGTGTTGTATACTTAAATGCAAAAGTGTAAAACCACTAGAATATAACATATCAGAAAACATAGATGACATTGGGCTTCGCAACTACTTTTTGGATACAACACCAAAGGCAAAATGACTGAAAGAAAAAAAATGATAGCCAAACTTAATTAAAAAATGTTTTATTCTCTGAGAAAGATACTATCAAGAGAATAAACAGGCAAGCCACAGAATGGGAGAAAATATTTGAGAAAGATATATCTAGTAAAGGAGTTACCCAAAACATACAAAAATCTCTCAAAATTCAAAAAGAAAACACACAGCCCAATTTAAAAATTGCCAACAAATCTTATGAAAGAAGACATGCCGATGGCAAATGAATGTATGCAAAGATCCTCCCCAATATATGTTATCAGGGAAGTACAAATTAAAATAACACTGAGATGCCACTGCACACTCATTAGGATGGCCAAAATCCAGAACACCTACAATGCCAAATGCTGGAGAGAATATAGAGCAACAGAAACTTTCATTCATTTTTGGTGGGAATGCAAAATGGTAGAGTGAATTTGGAAGACAATTTGGCAGTTTCTCACTGAACTAAACATTCTTACATAGGATCCAGCAATTGTGTTCCTTGTTAGTTACCTAAAAGAGTTGAAAACTATGTAGACACAAATGCCTATATTCAATTTCTTATAGCAACTGTATTCATAATTACCAAACCTGGGAAGTAATTAAGATGTACTTCAATATGTAAATGGCTAAGTATACTGTGGTAGATCCAGAAAATGAAATATCATTTAATGGTTAAAGAAATGAGCTGTCCAGCGATGAAAAGATCTGGAGGAAGCTTAAATATATATTATTAAGTGATAGAAGCCAATCTGAAAGTCTACATACTGTATTATTTCATCTTCATTACATTCTCTAGTAGGCAAAACCATGGAGGCAGTATAAAAATTAGTAATTATAAGGGGTTAGTGGAGAACACTAATAGGGGTGAATAGGTGGAGTTCAGAGGATTTTTAGGGCAGTGAAACTACTCAGTATAATACTATAGTGGTGAACACCTGCCATTATACATCTGTCAAGACAGAATGGAGAGCACCAAGAGTGAGTCCTAACGGACACTGTGTACCTTTGGTGAAAATGATGGATCGGTGTAGGTTTATCAGTTATAACAAATGTATCACTTTGGTGGAAGATGTTGATTGTGGAGAAGGCTATTCATGTGCAGGGGTGGTAGGTATCTGGGAAATCTCTGTATCTTCTGTTTAATTTTGCTGTGAACCTAAGACTGCTCTAAAAATTATGGTCTTTTCAAAGTACCCCAATCTGAGAACATGTAACATCTCTCCATTTATTTATAACTTTCTTGATTTATTTTATCAGTGTTTCTGCATATAGATAGTATTTTCTTTCTTAGATTTATCCCTAAGTGTTTCTATTTTCAGCACTATTATAAAAGGTATTGTGTTTTTAATGTCAAATATCTATTTTTCATTTCTGGTATATAGGAAGGCAATTAATTTTTGCATATCAATCTTGTATATGGTGACCCTATTATAATTACTTATTAGGTTCAAGTGTGCATTTTATTTTATTTTATTTTATTTTATTTTATTTTATTTTATTTTATTTCATTTCATTTCATTTCATTTCATTTCATTTTCCTGTTTGGGATTTTCTCCATAGACAATCATGGCATCTGCAATACAGTTTTGTTTCTTCTTTCTCAATTTACCTAAATGTTCCTTTCTCTTCTTATCTTATTGCATTAGTTAAGACTTCCAGTACTGCATGGAATGAGTGGTGAGGGGAGCATTATCATCTTGTTTCCAAACTTAGAGAGAAAGTGTCCAGTTTCCTATCGTTAAGTAAGCTGCTAATAAAAACACCCTTGCAAAAATTATAACAATTAGGAAATTATGACAGTGAAAGAGGCCTAATCTACCTTAATACCTAGGCAGTGGGTTGGTAGGTGCAGCAAACAAGCATGGCACACATTTACCTGTATTAGAAACCTGCACGTTCTGCGCATGTATCCCACAACATAAAATAAAATAAATTAAAAAATGGAATGTGAAACGTCATTTTCGTGAGGTCTTAGAAATGAGGAACAGGTTATAGGAAACAGGAGAAAAGGCAACTCTTGTTACAACGTGGCAAAGACCTTGGCTAAATTGTGTTCTGCTGTGTTGTGAAAGGTAGAACTTGCAAATGATAAAATTATATATTTAGCAGATGAGATTTCTAAGTAAGTTAATGGGGGTTTGTCTTAACTCCTCCTTACTGCTTATAGTAAAACGCAAAGGAGAGAGGTGACTTGAAGATGCAATTGTTAAGCATAAAGGAGCCAGAACTTGGACATTTGGAAAATCCTTAGGCAGCCATAGAGGAAAACATGGGCAAGTTTGTTCAGAAGACAGCACTAAGAGTGTAGCAAACAACTATCTGATGGTGAGACTCATGGCAGCCTGAGCAGACTAATACAGTTATAAACACATTTATGCACCTTATAATTTAACTTCCTATAATCTCTTGGAATCCATGCGCTTTCATTTTCTGAATTGTGATGTTATCGTTGCCTCTAGTATTTTTCTTTTTGGAAATCTCCCCTTAATCCTTCAATGGTGATTCGGATATCTCTAGTATGAAGATTGTTATTAGTGACAAGGTATATATTAATCAACAAACTAATTATTCATTCATTGATTCTCAAGTGTATGTTTCATCCTTTTATTGCCAGTCACTGAGATAAACATTTTGCCTTCAGTCCTCACAGCTACCCATCAAGGTATTCTGTAGTTGTGAGAAGACACGTAGCTATTCAGACATAAAAGACAAGGATCTGATTCATAATCATTGGAAAATGAAATTTTCTCCTCTTTCTACTTATGAAGACAGATGAAGGAAGAAGAAAAGTAAGTCTGACACTTCTGTGTTTCAGCCAGTGCTTCTGTATGCTCTGTGTGAAACTTGTAGATTTTTATTAATACAAAGCCAGACCCGAGTGGAATGTCAAATTTTCTGCCTAATAAAATGCAGGGAATGCAGGTTCTTGGAAGGATCTAAAGGGAAATAACTTAGGAGAATGAAAATCTGGGAATATTTTATTTGAGAGGAGTTTGAGGAAGGACTCAAATATCACAGTAAGCAGGAGACTGGAACCTACAAAAAAATGTGACAAGTGAGGAATTATCGCAGTAAACGAAGGACTTGCAGTGGGAGAGATATATACTTTTCAATTTTGAGTTGTTTGTGTTGCTGTCATTTTAAACCCTTGAATCACTTCAAACATTGTATGGTTTATTGGGAGACCAAGGAATATCCTTTTGAGAGTTAATATAAAGCAGAAAATGAAGAAAAGAGTTGTCTGTCATCTTGACTCCGTGTGACATTTTCATGAAGACAGGTGATATAGTTTATCAGAATCAGGGCATTGGAACCGGAAGTGACCGTTGTGGAAGCTTTGGGACTACAGCAGTTTGTTAGGCCTGATGTAACGAAGTGCCACAGAATAGGGGATGCAAACAACAGGAATTCATTGTCTCAGGGTTTTGGAGGCTATAGAAGTCCAAGACCAAGGTGCTGGCAGAGTGGGTTCCTTCCAAGGACTGAGAAAGATTGGTTCCAGGCCTCTTTTCCTGAATTGCAGATGGTTATCTTCTCCCTGTGTTTTCCATTAACCTCCCCTCTCTATGTGACTGTGTGCAAATATGCTCTTTTACGGGACACAAGTCCCATTGAATTAGTTAGGGACCCAGCCATAATGACCTTGCTTTAACTTAATTATCTATTTGGAAAGTTCTGTTTTAAAATCAGGTTGCATCTTGAGGTACTGGGGATCAGGATTTCAGCATATAAACCATGCAGGTACCCAACTCAGCTTATGAGATTTACAAAAATCTTGGGATTGATTTTCCTATAGGAGATCAGAGAAAAATACTGATCCAATGTCTAGTCACAAAAGATAAAGTGGCTTCCACACATATCTTGTTGCACAATCATTTTAAAGATTTACAAAATGACATTTAGTGAAATTAATTATATATGGCCTAAGACTCCCAGCTTATAACCCAAGACTATACATAAACTAAGACTTAGCTTTGACACAAGATTAGGCAAAGTCTAATGCCTAACTTTGTCTAATCTTGCGGCAAAGCTAAGATTCAAATCCAGGTCTCTAATTTCAAAACTCTTGCACTGTCAAATCTATCATTCTGCCTCTAAGTCATACCCATAAAGAAACATCCAATGTATGCATTTTAATATGTTTAAAAATGCAACATTTACAATCATTATTAGAAGCTAATATATCCTCCAGTTACTTAAAGTTTTTGAATCAAGAACAAATTATAATAAGAAGCAATATCATCCTGAATAATTTCTAGCAACAGTTTTGATCTCATAGAAAGTAAAGAGATTTTACAAAAAAGAAAGGGAGAACTTGGTGAGTAGATACATGCCTTTAATTTTTATTCATTGCTAAAAGTATGATAGCACTTTGAATGTATGGCTTAAGACACATTTTGAAAATTTCAAAGAAGCAATGTTCTTATTATGTTCATTTTCATCTTAGCACTGACATTTATTATTGAAAATGTTATAACAAAACTTAGTCATGATAATATGAAGTGAACTGGTACATTTCCAAATCACATTTATTCTCTAGTAGCATTGTAAAATTCTGTTAGTTCAATTACAAATAACAGAAGATCCTGTTTTAAGCCATGGATTAAAATTATAATCCATTAAGAGACAAATGTAAATAAATTAACATCAGGAACTTTATTTTCAGGGAATTTACTTCTTGAAAAACAGTTCTTATATTGGGTTACCTGGAATTCTAGTTCTAGTAAACTAGATCTGAAGACTTTAAGAGATTCTGTGTTCAATTATGCTTGGGAAATAAATGAATAGAATTAAAAGGATTTCTTTACTGTAGTACCTATCAGAGGCCAAATTAAGTCACATTTTAAAAGTCTCCAAAAGGGTAATATGATGTAGCACATAAAGCTCATAGAGTGAGGGTCATGTTACAGGGAGAAGATTTTTTTAGAATACTCTTTCAAAAACATTTCCAAACACATCACAAAGTAGTTTCAGAATCAATTCTTTGTATTCAAAATGTCAGGCTTGGTGTTTGAAGTTTGAGTTTGAGAATAGGATAGAAGTATTATGCATACAAACATAAATAAGATGGTGTATTGTTAGAGGTTTATTGGTGTTTGAAGGTGTTTGAAGATTTGAGAAAAGGGCAGAATTATTATGCATACAAACATAAATAAGATAGGTTATCAATAGAAGTTTGTTCTCGAATGAATTCATTTACTCCTATATGTAACATTATTGAGCAACATTTATGAGCAGTTAAATGTCTTATATCTGCTATACTCATAGTATAGCACATTGAAAATTATTGTTCACAATGATTGTCTTCAATCAAGGAAGAATTAGAACAGAGAGATAAAACTATTTCCTGTTCAGTTTTAACATTAAATGAACATTATTTCATGCTATTTGTTTTGTTTTGATTAAAGGAATAGAAAAATCCTGCTGAAATGTTTATTGTTTACTAACCTATAATTGCATGCATTCATAAAAGTAATGTGATACACAAACATTTATTCATAGAAAATGTTAAAAGAAAAAATATATATGGAGATTATGGTGTGTTAATTCAAATATTTAATAACGATCACAAATTTTCTACATATTTTGGGGACATCATAGCTTACTGCAGAAAATTCATTCTAGAGTTACAAAATAAAATTCTGATAGGTAATTTGCTCGAAAAAAATGTTCTCAGGACAGCCTAGTAACAAATTTTGCATTGCATTTTGCTAATGAAGCATTACATTCCATTGGTTTACATTATTTTGAAAGTCAGAAGTATTTATGAACATTTATAAGGATGCCTTTTACATCTAGAAATTGATGTAGTACTGTAGTCATTATAATTAGAGCTGTGCTTTAAAAATACAGGAAATCAAACCTGAAAGGCACAAAGCAGCCAAGCAGAGCAAAAAGCAGTGGCTGGTAAACCCTTCAAGCAAGAGCATTTACTCAAGAAATGAAACAGATGGTTTTTACCTTGACTGAAAAGATTTCAGGAGGCACCATGATACCCCGGCAAAGATCAAGGGTTTGAGATTCAGATAGCTTGGATTTGTGTCCTGTGTCTACCAAACACTACATTTATGGACTTGGTCAAGTCATTTCATTTGTCTAAGTATAAAGGCCCTCATCTGAAATATTGAGAGCAATGATCTTCACTCTGTAGGGTTGGAAAGATAAGCAAGGACTAACGTGTGTTTGGCACTCAGTGCAGAGACCAGTACACTGGACTCTGCACTAGTATACCCACCATGGTATCTCTAAAAATGAGCCAACCCTTGATTCAGAATTAAAATATTATGCATTTTCCTATAAAAGAGGCAGTTTTTATTATCAATAAAATAGTTTTAAATATCCAAAAAGAAGGTTGGAGAGAAGCATTTCCCCCCTTAAAAGTTAGAATGGGTTTTTACATCTAAATCAGAGTAGAGATTACTTAAACTTACTGGGAAATTTTCTACGTATTTCCTACTTTAAATTTCACTTTGTATATGCTATTTCCTATACATGTGGACATTGTCTCTATATTTTTGTTGTTCACAGAGGCTATCCATTGTCCTGGCTTCCCATTGTCCTGTTTATAGTTAACATAACTAAAATTTTGTAAAGGGGGAATAAATACTGTTCTCTACACAAGCAATCCAAAAACTGAATGCCTAGATGTAAAATATGTGTAGTGTAAATATGCTCTATTGGTTAGTGGCAGAACCAGGTAAGATTTACCCAAGATGTTTATTAAGTAGCTTCATTAATTCATGCATTCCTTGGAGAGTGGTATAGACAGCAAACCAAGAGTCAATTAAAGTCTACTCAAGCCACCTAAAACGATCTGTCAGTCTGGGATCACCTCTTCATTTCTGTGCATGTCTCAGGCTGTGTAAGCAGCTTGTGAAAATCTTGTGTGATTGACAGCTATGAACTGTCAAAGATATTAATGAGTATACTATCACGCAGCTGCCAAAAGACCCCGTGTAAAAGAGAGATGGAAAACACAGTTTTGCATCTACTAATTAGAGGGCATATTTTGTTTTACAATTATCTTTGGCTAAAAGCATGTAAAGTATTTTAAACTAGCAAGGCATGAAAGTTGAGTCCATTCTTCATATCATGCCAATACATGATATGCAATTTAGCAGTAAACATCCTAGGAAATTCTGCCTTTTATAAACCCACAAAACTTTAAAGTTCACACAGTCAGCTCAGTTTGAAAATATATCTATTATTCAGAAGTTTCAAGCAGAACACAGTTTTTTTTCATATTTATAGATATCAGGGCAAATATGCATTTGATGCCTGAATTACTTGAATAAAATACCTACTATTTTCTATTTTTCTGTGAGTACATAGGCATGGATTTAGAGGGTCCTCTTGGACATCACATTTTTACATACCTGCACACACACGCACACACTATTATCTGAATCAGTTTTCAACAATTCTATTGAGAAAACAACCATGGTCATGGAGGCCCTGTAATATATATTTGAACGAAGCTCATAAGAAATAAGGATTTGGGTCATACTCCTATGGGAGATATAAAGAGAACAGTACAATGACAGCATCCTTGTACTTAGCAGAGTGGATAAAAACGTGCATAAATTTACAACAAAACTATTTTCAGTTTGCACTGTAACATTTTCTCAGATTATTTATTTTTATTGCACTATGTATTAGACTTACAATAGGGTTCTGTGACCAAGACGAGGTAATGGACAATGTCTGAGGAAATGGATAATGAGGATGAAGGTAACACACAGGTGCACTCATGCAATTGAACCATTTATTAAGTTTATTAGCTTTTTTATTGCATTCACTCATACAAAAGCTACATTGAAATCAGGGAAAAGTTCCAGTGCAAGCCAAAAGCAAAGAAATGCAATGTTAAGGATGCACTTTTATTTTTGAATTGCCCCATTGGAGAGTATATATAGACATAAAACACAAATTTTATTTCTCCAAAATGAAAGAGGGGACTGGGAAATTGAATGAAATTACCTACATAAAAGATGAAATATATTCTTGAATTGTACAAAACTGAGCTACAGCATATTTCATTTGAAAATAATGTGATCTATTTATGCTTGATGTGTGAGATCTATTACAAGGAGCCCTATTTTATTTATTTTATTAATTTAAAAGAAAGTGTCAGAAATAATTTTCTAAACGGCCTTCTGACCTAAATCAGGGTTCTGCAATGTACCACAAATGCCAAAATGACAGAAGAGGTGATTTTGAATGGCAGGGCCAGGGTGGCCTCAGGCACAATATTGAAAAAAGGTGGATATCGTTGTCCTCCCTCAAGCAACCCCATTAGCACAGCGCTTCTCCATTCACGAAGTTGCCTGACCTCAACCCTAGGCCCTCATCCCAGATTCCAGGCAAGCCTCTGTGAAACTTCAAAAGTTCTTGAGCCAGTACAGGTTGAACTGAAGCCTTTTCTATTAGCAAGAAGGTGCCCACATCTCAAATCTTCCTCACCTAAGGGAAACTTCCTGATGCCCGTTTCAAATCCTGACCTGAATATTGAACCCTTTACCTAAATATGAATAAATGAAAACTAAACAATATATCTCTAAAAATGAGCCAACTCTTGGTTCAGAATTAAAATACGATGCATTTTCCTAAGGTTCCGTTTCAAGTACTGTAGTCTGAGCATGGCCCAATGGACGAATTGAAAAGTCAGTCCCGTCCTCTGGGAGGAACTATAGAGTGACCTCTACACAGAAGTTGTTCTGTGAATTCAGTCTCTTTAAGTTCTGTGATCATCTCTGGGAGAAGTTACTTTGAGCTCCTCCTCAAGTCAATCTGCAATTGATTTCAGGTACTCAATAACTGCATCATGCTATTTACAACTACTGTGGGTTCTTGATACATTTTTTCATCTAAATTTTTCAGTTTTTTTCTGGTTTTCTTTTATTCTGTAACATTCAGTTGCATGTCAACATCATTTAGTACATATACAATCTACACAAATTCACCTTGACATCATTGTTTTTGCATGAGGGACCTTTTCGGTGTACTTGTAGCTGATCCTGTGCCTTGGAAAAGCAGCTCGTCCATGTCTACAGTTTCACCCATCACCTCTTCTAATTCTTAAACTGCAAGAGGCATCCCTCACACAAATTTTATCCTTTATTTCTAAACACCTACCAAGCTTTCCCACATGAGTAGTAAAGACGTTCTCATTTATTATTTTTTTAACATTTGTCTTTTTTTTCTGTAGAATATTGTTTTTATCGTCTTTACTTTCTTAATTTTGAGTAGACAAAGGGTGAAAAATAACCAACTGTTGGTTACAGACCCTAGCTAGGTGGCTGGCTGAGTTAAAGACCCCTGACTTTAAGAATTGAGGTACAAAGTTTGTGATCAGTGAAAAGGGATCAATTTCCATTTCTATATTCATGCATTCTTTAATGTCTCCTAGTAAACATAAAACCAAAAGCCTAAAATGTAAGGCTTTTGTGGGTGGTTTCATGGTGGTTTGCTAATTGCAGTTTGCAAACTGGCACTCTTGACAGGTCAGGACCAGTCTATAGGTCTATATGGGATTGTGAATACAAATTTCATTCCTCTTTAATCAGGACACAGTTTTCAGTTGGGTTCAGTAAGGGTCTGGTCAATCAGGTCACTCACAGTCTCTCAATCGTCATAGAATTGGTTGGTTAGGTCGGCTACTGTGAAACACGTTTCCTGTTATCTCCTAGGGAGTGCTGCCTGATTCTAGAAAGGCATGCTAAAAAAATAATAATAATAATAAAAATAAAAATTGAGTGAAAAAGAATTTAATACCAAATTGTTGAAACTAAAATATAACATTTAAGTTCTTTTCCTGCTTTCTGGAAAAAATGCATTGCAAGTGCTCGAAAAATACAAAAAAAAAAAAAAGAGAAAATGCATCAACTTCACCTGTTATTCTACTTCCTTTGATGACTGTTGTTAGCAGTGCATTGTATATCTTCCAGTTTAGATAAATAGAAACATACTAATCTATTATTTATATTATAAATATTTTTCTTTTATAAAATTGGAAAATAGTGCATACTGTTTTATCATTTTTTTTTTTTTTTTTTTTTTTTTGAGACAGAGTCTTGCTCTGTCGCCCAGGCTGGAGTGCAGTGGTGCGATCTCAGCTCACTGCAAGCTCCGCCTCCCGGGTTTACGCCATTCTCCTGCCTCAGCCTCCCGAGTAGCTGGGACTACAGGTGCCCGTCACCTCGCCCGGCTAGTTTTTGTATTTTTTAGTAGAGACGGGGTTTCACCGTGTTAGCCAGGATGGTCTCGATCTCCTGACCTCGTGATCCGCCCGTCTCGGCCTCCCAAAGTGCTGGGATTACAGGCTTGAGCCACCGCGCCCGGACTTTTTTTTTTTTTTTAAACGGAGTCTCTCTCTGTCACCCAGGCTGGAGTGCAATGACGCAAACTCGGCTCACTACAACTTCCACCTCCCAGGTTCAAGCGATTCTCTTGCTTCAGCCTCCTGAGTAGCTGGGACTACAGGAGCCTGCCACCACGCCGCGCTAACTTTTGTATTTTTGGTAGAGACACGGTTTTGCAATGTTGGCGGACTGGTCTCAAATTCCTGGCCTCAAGTGATCCACTTGCCTTGGCCTCCCAAAGTGCTAGGATTACAGGCATCAGCCACCATGTCCAGCCTTGTTTTCTCATCTATTTTACTTTATCTACATACTTTAGACATTTCAACATATGTTTAAATATGCAGCAACAAGACTTTTAATGGTTACACAATATCCCAGATCATGGGTTCATAAACTATAGCCCATGAGCCTACCCAACCTGCCACCTGTTTTAGTAAGGCCTACAGGTGAAGAGTGATTCTTACAGACGAATATTTGCAATTGATATGATGATGAGGAACACTAAATTTGGACCTTAATTGAAGAAAATGCTATCCCACAAACAAACAAACAACAACAACAACAACAGCAAAAACACTCCATTCTTATCATTGATAAACCTGTGATATTAACAGTAAGAATTCCGAAGATGTTCCCAGTTTTGGGTTATTCAATCAAACACTACTGTAGACACTACCAGCGAGGAACTTTGCACATGGAATGAAAGACACTAAGCTGACCTTAAGACAGGGACATTATCCTGGGTTATTCAAGTGGTGCAGATGTCATCATGAGAGCTTTTCAAAGCAGAGGAGTCATTTATACACAGGCATGGAAGAGGAGACAGGGGAAATGAGCAGAAGGGGAGGACAGAGAGATTTGAAAGCACGAGAGGAACTCAGCTTCCATTGCCAACTTTGAGGATGGAGGAAGAGGCCTGTGAGTCTCTAAAAGCTAACATGACTCCAGACTGGCCTGCAGTTGGCAGGAGAATGGGGACTTCAGTTCTACAATTGCAGAGAAGTAAATTCTATCAAAAGCCATAATGACATGAAAGCAAATTCTCCACTAGAGGTTCAGGAAGGGAACACAGCCATGCTGACCCCTTGAGGTCTTGATGTCCGCCTTGTAAAACCTAGTGCCAAGAAACAGCTGAGAAACATGGTACCCCCTGGACCTGCATGATGGCAAAAATTTAAACAGGTATTGTTGTAAGGCATTAATTTAAGGTAACTTCTTACAGCAGCAATAGAAAACTAATACAAAACCCATATTATTTCAAAAAGTGCTTGATTATTATTATATTTTCAATTTTATTAAATATATGTACAAAATTGCTTTCTGGTTTGTTACATAATAGAACTATCTACAGAAATAATTATATGTTCCTCTTGACACACAAAGCCTAAATGATTTGTTATCTGGTTGTTTACAGAAAAAGTTTGCCAACTCCTGCTCTAGGTTATATTTTTACAACAATATGTGTAATGGTTCTCTTATTCCTAAAACGCTGATTTCCCGGTCTTCCATGTCTCATTCTAGCTTGTTGCCTTTGGATTTCTCCTATGAGAGAAACATAGAAAATCTTGCGAAGCCAAGCTCGGGTGATGTTTCAGGGACACACTGACTCATAAAAATCATCTACCATTTTAGGGCCATTGTTGCTGTTTTTGTGAAACACGCAGGCTTAACAAGGTTACCAGATAAGACATATTACCAGGTTGACTAGTATTAACTTCAAAGTTGAGATGATCTATGGATAACCGGTTGGGTTAACACCAATGACAGCTTTCCTAGTTACATAAATAGTCTCAGATCAGCTCTTCAGTCAGACATTGTGGACACTTTAAGGTGGCTAAGAGTAATCATATAACTTTGGGGAAATATACACCTCAGATAAGAATTTATTCTGCCTTTTAAAATGATAGAACAATGTAGCCAAGTATTTTAATTAATATAGATTTGAGACAGTAAAAAAGTTGAATCAAAATCAAAGATGAGTAACTAAAAATAGAAAAGAAACAGCAAGTAAAGGAAAAACTCAAGAAATATTAAATTTTAAATATGTTTAGCCAATTAGAAAAATATCAATTACACATGCAACTTGAAAAATTTAATTTTTAGAATGATGTATTTATAATTTTTCAAGTATAATATGATATGATTGAATATATGTTTGTTCTTGCCATCAAAGAAACATAACATGACTTTTGGAAACTTTTAATTAATTTGCTAAGTTAACAAATAGGCAAACACAAACATTGTCAGAGGAAATAACAAAGGTTTTCAGTGCAGAAATTCAACTGGTGGCATGCTCATGCACTCACTTAATATAGCATAAAAAATTCACTATTTGTAAAACGGTGTTGCACTATGTATCAATAACCACAAAAATGTCCATAATAACAATGACTCAGTCATATCATATTTAAGAAATATTCATACATTATTTTGTAGAAATCAGTCAAAAAGAAAAGTTAGAGAATAGTCAGTAAATGTTGATATTAGCATTATCTTTGACTGAAGATAACCCGATATCAAGGCTGAAGGATGAAGTGTTCCTTACACAAATTTTGGCTAAATAACAGATTGTGTGTTGAAATTATACTGGTTCAGATATGAAATCATCTTAATCAAATATTTTTTAGATCCAATAATAAATCTAAAATCTCATCCAGAAAATTTAATAATAACACAATTTTATTATTATAATTTCACTCCTAAAATTTTTAGAAACTTTTTGAATAATCAACCCTGTTGGCCATTAATTTCTTCTTGAATTCATTATATTAAATTGTTTTCGTTAATGTTGATGCTCACTCTTAGTCAAGGTCAATGGTGAAGAAAAATTAGGGTTGGTTGGGCGAGTTAATACTTTTTCTTATACCTACATTTTACTTTTACAGATTTTTTAATAGATAAAGATAATTTATATTTTATTTTGCAGTTTTCCATTGTTATAAACTTTCAGATATCAAATATATTTTATTGACTAACCCACAATGTGAAAATTACACAAAAGACGTTTCATGACTCATACGCTAAATGGAATTTAATAAAAATTCAATGCAGTTCTTAAAATTTTTCAGTGTAATATTATAAATGTTACTACCCCAAATAATTTTCCAATAATAAAAATTATGATAGAAACTAAGGTCTATCAAACTACTTTTATTGTAATTTAATTTTTTTGCAAACACCTCTTGCCTCAAAATTTCCTAAACTTATCTTTCTAATATATCTTCACAACTTTCATATTACCTGTCAATCTTTACCTATTTATTTAATTAGCTGAAATCCTTAAAATTTGTTTGTCTGTATAAAATTAACAGCTTTCACAATAAGCGCTAATTGCTGCAACATTTTAAACTTGCAAAAATAATTACATATTTAAACTGCTAAGCTGAAAGCCTTTCAACTTACAAAGCCCATTAGGAGGTATTTACTCCAAGCCAGTAGAGCCTTTACCTCCATTGATGTAACTGTGTTGCTATTAACACTAAATCTAGTGAGATACCTTAGTCTTATTACAGACACTGAGAGCCTCACTGGGTATGATGGTGCCAGAGAGGACAAAGCAGCAGGTATTTGGCAATTGGACTTTCCTGGGTGAGGCTAAGGAGAGGCTGGCCAGCAGATGAAGGCTGATGTTGAAATCTCTAGCACTCTCAGGGCACCAGAAACCACAGCTGCCTATTTTAAATAAAAATAAGGTTACTCACAGCACTTACAGAAGAGATGTGACCAGTCTTGGAAAATGATCATAATCAAGTTAACTCCAAAGTCGAGGTAAGAACAATCCCAATGACTCTCATGGAATAGGAACGGTCCTTTCCCATGTGACACCAAATCCTCAGTGAATTACACATATCTCACTGTCATCCCTAGGCTTTGCATAACTAGCTTAAAGTCCAAAGCCCAAAGACACAGTGATTAATAGAGTCTCAGGGTTGAAAGAACAAGGCTCTTACATTTGGTCCTTTCAACTCCTAGAATCTTCTAGAAATTGCCCTAAAATTCTTCCTACAGTGACTGAAAGGAAATTTCCCACAGGGATATTGGGAAACTGTTAAGAACTATTAGATTGTTCTATGATCCATTTGTTTTTTTTTTTTTGTTGTTGTTCTATCTAACCTGCTGCAGATAGGGCAATGAATAAAAAGACCGAATTTCTGCCACGATGGAATTAACATTGGAGCAGAAGTCAAAATCAATAAACTTAGATCTACATTATAATATCCCATATAGATAAATGATAGGAAGAATAATGAACATGGAGATTTAAAATATGGGATGAAAAGTCAGTTTAGACAAGGTGGTCCTCAAGTTCTCACTGTTACACGAACCAGGAGCAGAGACCTCCGTGAGGGGAGAAATTCAGGTGGTGGAGGAAGGTGGCTGGAGGAAGAGCGTGCTGGACACAGGAAATGGCAGGTGCAGAGGCAGGGTGCTTGATGCGGTTGAAGAATAACAAGGAGTCGCTGTGACTGAGGCACAATAAGCAAAAGGGAAGTGCATTGGAGGTAGAGTCAGAACTCACATCACTTAGGGGCTGGCGCCAGGGAAAGAACGTTGTTTTTTTTTTTCTAAAACCAGTGGGAAACAATGGTAAGTTTTTGAGTTAGAAAAGATATGATCTGGCCGGGCACGGTGGCTCACGCCTGTAATCCCAGCACTTTGGGAGGCCGAGATGGGCAGATCACAGATCGAGACCATCCTGGCTAACACAGTAAAACTACATTTCCACTAAAAGTACAAAATAAAATTAGCCGGACGTGGCGGCGGGCGCCTGTAGTCCCAGCTACTGGGGAGGCTGAGGAGGGAGAATGGCGTGAACCCGGGAGGCGGAGCTTGCATTGAGCCGAGATTGCGCCACTGGGCGACAGAGTGAAACTCCGTCTAAAAAAAAAAAAAAGATATGATCTTAACTTTCCCAGGAATTGCATGTGGTAAGGCATTATACTTCCAACTATAACTTCCCATGGAATAACTTCAGAGACAACCCAAATGTCAAAAAACAGAAACAGTCATGCAAATTTGTGGCAGAGAAACGTTAAGCAGAAATTATATAGCAATTATAGGAGAATTAAAGGACATGGAATTATACAGAAAACTGTGTAATATTAAGTGAAAAGATGATCAAATGGTAAGTAAAATATATATGCATTAGGATAAGGTACAAAATTAGTTATGTTAAAATACTATGATTATATGTGATGAAAATTATTTAACAGTGTTTGTTACTTTTTCAATATTGTTAATGCCTATAAATCTTTGCTAACTCAAATTCTCCCAACCAGTATATTTGGTGCACACAGATATATTGAGAAGACCTAAGGGCAAGCCGCGCTATTTCCAATCTCTTCACCTCCCATTTTCATAGATGGTCCCATTACCAGTCAAACTCACTCTTTCTGTTTAACTGTTCTAAGTATGTCCCTACTTCTAGCCTGCCAAATAGAAATTATCCTCGAGCTTCTTGTCTTCATTACATGATCAACTAACTCCAACTCATCTTTCTGCAGCGTATTTTTTTGTAATCCTTATAGTAACTTTTGGCATGGTAAATTGGACCTTCACTGTGCTAAAACGATTTAGAAGTATACCACAGAAATTAGAAACAATGTTTAGTGTACTAGTTTGTCAATACACATCTATGATTTTTAAGCTAATCTGATTAGTTGTGAATGCAGTGACGATATTTAAAATAAAATTTTAATTGGATGAGTAGTCCCATCTGAGCTCTATGGATGTTTCAGTGGAAGTCAAAAATGGAAATAGACTTAAACTGGCATGGCACCTCAGGTTATGGTGATCTTCAGTAAAATAATTAACTAGCTCAGTGTTTATGGGCCAATAAGCATTATGCTGATGTCATCATGTGCCTTCAGAAAAGCGATGATGAGCAAATTGGCATTAGTGACAGACCTCCTGAGGGGAATCCTACTTTTGTAATGCATTACCTTTGTGACTATCGGCAAGTTACCTAACCACTCTCAGCATTAGTTTCCTTGCCTGAAAATTATAGATAGTAATGTTCTTTAGCTCATAAGGTACAAACATAAACATATACTACATGAAATATAACTAGCTTATCTCCTAATTCAGAATGGAATTTTTGTTTGTTTAATACCATACCATCACAACCATAACTACAAACAAAGCGACCAACATCACACAACCAACTTTTCAACCCCCCCTTCTCAATGAAGTTTAATATAGAATTTATAAATGTAAGCCCTAAGTCCCACTGGGTTCAGATCCCAGCTCTGCCACCCACCAACTATCAATTTATTTGTCTTTTCTTTCATTAAGTCATATATTAAATTGAAAATATAGCATCATTGGTAAGATTCAAAAGGTTGATATAATGTGCTTAGAACAGTGTATTAAACATAATAAGAAAATGTTAGCTTTTACTCACTCTAAAAAGTTCCTTCTTTCCACAAGTCAAATTTCAGATTTTGCATGTTTACATGTGTCTGTTTTTATAAACTTTATGTGTCATTATAAATGCATATTTTCTGCAATTTAATGTGGCTACTAATAATCTGAAACTTTCTAAAGAAAAATTAAGAAAAGCGAAAAAAAGTTATTATTTCCCTAAAGTTTAAAGAAAAGAGCAGCACCTGAAGTCGTTTTAAGCTCTTTGACTTAAGAAAAAAACAGAAACTAGTAGCATAAAGTTCTTGGGAAAAATTGCTAAGAAGTGTCAAATGATATGGACATTTTTCTACTTATAGGAAACTGTATAAGTTATATTGGGGGGAAGTGAGTTCCAACTCCTAAGGATTTTTGACAACTAAGCTATAAATAATATTTTACTAGCGGGCTCTCAATGGACTGTCTAGATAAATGTCTGGCCTGCTATCATCCATGGGACTTTCCTGTCCATCTCGACTTTCTCAGGTATAAACCATACCTTAGAAAAGGCTGTGCACAGCAGCCCTTGGGAAGGGTGCAGACCTGTGAATTTACTGGTGGCAGTGAGGGAACGGTTGTCTGCACGTCTGCCGACCAGAAGACTGTTGATTTAATTACAGCACGCAGCAGAGCCAACTTTTTAAAGCTATGAAAGATGGGGATATTTCACACTCTTTTTTTTTTTTTTATAACCTGCCACCTTAACCTGCCTAAATAAATCATTTAAAGTACTAATATAGTTTTACCATCACTATGGTCTTCTGACTGATCATTTCTTTAACTAATGTAAGCCTGTAGTAAGAAAATGTTTAGTATCTCTAGCTCATTTTAGAAATTTGTGAAGCATCATCGCTTCTGTAACAAATTCCTGAGCACAGAACCATGCAAAATTGATATATTCAGAGGAAAAATAAGAAAATTAATGGTAAACATGTGTTGCAAAATGCATTTAAATTCTAATTTGGCTAAGTCATTGGCTACATTTGATAGGAAAATTTGATGTAACTTACTCTTGACAACCATCAGTAAATTTATTCAAAATTTAAAGCAAGACTTGGGGCAAATTTTGTCAGGATCAAAACCATTTGACCACCCACAAGTATAAGAGACAGATGAAAATATTATTTAAACAATTTGATCCAGATAGAGTTACTGATGGACAAGGAGTGAAAAAATATATCTCTCTACTGACTTCCAACGCATCTATACCAGAATTCCTCTCCGATAATTTAAATAATATCTCAAATAGATTCCATAACTTATCTAGTTACCCTGAGCTATTAACACTCATTCTAATGTCCAGGCATTAAGAATCTTGTTTGTTCTAATGTAGAATTGTCAATCATACATCCACTTCAAAAGTCAGCAATTTATGATTTACACCTCTGCACTTGCCATTTCCTGTATGCAGCGTGCTCTTCCTCCAGCCACCTCATGGCTGAGTTTCTCCCCTCTCTGAGGTCTCTGCTCCTGATTTGCCACAACAGTGAGAACTTCAGGGCCACCTTGTCTAAACTGACTTGGCATCCCATGTTTTTATCTCCGTATTCTGCTTCATTATTCTTCCTATTGTTTATCTATATGGGATATTATAAGGTAGATCTAGTTTACTGATTTTATCTTCCACTCTGATGTTAGTTCCATCATGGCAGAAATTCGGTCTTTTCATTCATTGCCCTATCTGCAGCAGGTTAGATAGAACAACCACCAAATGAATGGGTCATAAATAGATAAGGTTTATGATCTAAATAATATCACAGATAGAGTCCATAACTTTTCTAGTTACTCGGAACTATTAACACTCATTCTAATGTGCAGGCATTCAGAATCCTGTTTGGTCTAATGCAGAATCATTGGTCACACATCGACACATCTACTCCTCAGTTTCTGTTCTGACTCATGACAGGCTTTGGAGAAGAAGAGGCGGTGCTGGCTTTCTCCATGTTTCTTGTTGCAGCCTGCCTTGACTTATCTGCTATTGTCAATGCCCAGCATTGGGGCAGGAGGCATGGGAGGCCAGACAAACTGGAAATCAGATGGGAGCTACAGTCATTATGGGACAGATACCCCAATGATGGCCTTAAGCTGGAATTAAATGCCAATACGATGATCTTTCAAGGAAAAAAAAAAGCAAACATAAAAAATGAAGATGCTCTTTTCCAACTGGAATCATGGAGAGTGTTGAAAAGAAGAGGAAGGTGCCTGCTGTGCCAGGAACCCTTCAGAGAAAGCGAAGAAATTGTGCAGAGCTGAAGATCAAATGCCTGAGAAAGAAGTTTGCCCAAAAGATACTTCAAAAGGCAAGGAGGAAGCTTATCTATGAAAAAGTGAAGCACCGTCACAAGGAATGTAGGCAGACGTACAGAAATGAAATTCAAATGGTGAGGATGGCAAGAAAAGCTGGCAACTTCTTTGTACCTCCAAAATCCAAATTGGCGTTTGTCATCAGGATCACAGCTATCAGTGGTGTGAGTCCTAAGGTCTAAAAGGTGTTGCAGCTTCTTTGCCTTTGTCAAGTCTTCAATGGAACCTTTGTGAAGTTCAACAAGGCTTTATTGAACATACTGAAAATTGTAGAAATGTATATTGCACGGGGGTACCCAAATCTGAAGTCAATAAAGGAACTAATATACAAGCATGCTTACGGTAAAATCAGTAAGAAGAGAATTGCATTGACGAATAACACTTAGAATGCTCAATCTCTTGATAAATATGGCATCATCTGCAAGGCGGATCTGATTCATGAGATCTATACTGTTGGAAAACAGTTCAAAGAAGCAAATAATTTCCTGTGGCCCTTCAAAGTATCTTTTCCATTAGGCAGAATGAAGAAAAAGATCACCCATTTTGTAGAAGGTGGAGATGCTGGCAACAGGGAGGAGCAGATCAACAGGTTTCTTAGAAGACTGAATTAAGTGTCTACCATGATTATTTTTCTAAGCTGGTCAGTTAATAAACCGCACCTGCTCTCAAATTGAAATTTTAAAAAAAGACAAAAAGAATGAAAGAAGAAACTAGCGAATATGTATATGTATTTGCATAAGGAAAGAACCTCAAAATAACCAACACTAACCAATAAAGAATTTCTAAAATGGAATACTGAATGATAAGAATTGCAAAATAATGTCATATAATGTAAAAAATTTTAATATTTAAAACATTCTTATTTTATCAGTAGATAGAAGTCTTGATATTAAATACCAGGGGAAAAGGAAGAATAGATACATGTTAAAAAAAACTCTATGGTTTTACCTCTGGTGCAATGCAAAAGTATTGATTTGATTTTGACATAATTACTTTTAATATGGATATTAAAAGTTTCTGTTGTAACTGCTAAAATAATAGAAAGACTGTCCAATTCTCAAATTAGAGGAGAAAAAAAAGTCAATTCTCAGCCTGGGCCTCTGTCTGTGTGGAGTTTGCACATTCTCTTTATGTCCGCATAAGTTTCCTCTGGCTTCCTTCTCCATCCCAAACATGTGCATGTTAGGTGAATTGACATGTCTACATGGTCCCAGTCTGAGTGAGTGACGATGTGTGTGTGAGTGTGCCCTGGGAGGGAATGGCATCCTGTCCAAGGCTGTTTCCCAGCTTGTGCCTTGAGCTGCAGGGTAGAAGCTCTGACCCCTCGCCATTCTGAATTGGAATAAGCAGGTTGGAAAATGAGTGAATGAATAAATACAGATTATTGTACAATAAAAGTGTATATTGCTATTGATTTAACTGCATTTTATTGACTTTCTATATTTCCTTTGATTTGAAATGTAAGTTTAAAAAATAAGATTCTCTCTCAGGGTCACTTTCAGTGACATAACTACAACGACTTGAGGTCACTATCCTGAATTGACAATAATAGGTGTCTCTGATTTAAGCACAGAAAGAAACAGATACTTTAACATTTTATGTTCGTCTTGCAGGGGCTTCGGTCCACATGCTCCTTTAAAGGCTGGGCGCAGTGGCTCACGCCTGTAATGCCAGCACTTTAGGAGGAAGAGGCGGGTGGATCACGAGGTCAGGAGATCAAGACCATCCTGGCTAACACGGTGAAACCCGGTCTCTACTGAAAAAAAAAGAAAAAAAAAAGCCAGGGGTGGTGGCAGGCCTGTAGTGCCAGCTACTTGGGAGGCTGAGGCAGCAGAATGGTGTGAACCTGGGAGGCGGAGCTTGCAGTGAGCCGAGATCGTGTCACTGCACTCCAGCCAGGGTGACAGAGCAAGATTCCCTCTCAAAAAAAAAAAAAAAAAAAAAAAAATTCCAATGACAAAATCATTTTTCTTTCTGCCAAAGTGCTCACAAAACGGCAATCTGGTTTTAAAGTTTCCAAATTGTATCAAAAATAATTTAAAGCATTACTATGCATAAAAACCTTCTAATTAAGAAAACCATGGGTGCTAGGTCATTTACTTTCACTAATTGAACTTGTTTATTACATCAAATGCCATTTGCCACTTATCTATGTAAGTAGTATGACAAGTATTCATAGGAAACCCTTGTACTATGTCTCAGTATTGGTGGGGGGATTGTTTTATTTCATTTTTCTTTTATTTGGGTACAAATAATGCTCATTAATTTCACATAAATAGCTTATTTATTTTACTTGGTTTAAGACACTGACTCTTAGTATAACACTAGTCTTATTTCTATTGCTACCAAAAACAAATGAATAATAGCCAGAGTTTCGTTCCTCTTGTCCTTCTGCCAAATTCTTGACATAATTTGGCTAAATGTCATTTTCTCTGACACCTGTTCTGGTCGCCTTCTCATTTTTTCCATTTACGTCTGATTTCCTCGTCACCTTCTCTCTCCTTTTCACTCATTCCTCAATTGATTTGGTTTCCTGGCACCAGTCAAGAATGCATTATACTTGATTTTAAAAGTCCCCTAAAATTATTTATCTGTAGATTTTGATGTACATTCCAGAAGGTTGAATGCCCGAGTCATATACATGTAGTCCAATAGAATTAACAGCTGTAAAACCTATTAGAGTTAGTACCTTACTATTTCTTGGCATTGGCAGAGTAGTACTTGGTCAGGAATAATCTGATTTGATAGAAGTCAAAAGCGTGGAAAGAGAACCAAACACAGGATAATCGCTGGGGAGAGTGCATCGAGTATTAAGAGCCATGGAAACCAGAGCGTCAAGATTAAGGTTCTGACTACTACCCAGGCAATCAGTTCAGCACGCACAGCAGGGGAAGGGTGGACACCTGTGCAGAAGTTTGCTGGTGCACTGGACCACAATGGCTACTGCAATGCCAACAGGTCCCTTATATCAACCACTTAGTGCGATCACTAAGCCGTGAGTGTAGAAACTGTTCACAGCTGGATGTTGCCCAAATACTCATTTTCCATAATGTAAACAATTTGTTTAAAACTACCATAATTCATGAGACGCATAAACATATATACTCTTACTCCTTTACAGCCCAGAAAAATACAAACACACATTCATACAGCTTCTGGTTGAAATTAAGACATATATGTATATATGTCTTAATTTCCCCATATATATACACATATGGGGGAAATCAAGCAAATTTATGCTACCAATATAACAACAGCAAAAAGAGGCATTAACCTTTGAGTAAGTTGTAGTGAAGGCTGTGCATGTTCCTTTTCTACAACATGACATACTTTAGCAAAAATCTGGATCCTGCATTAGAGTTGGTCTTGGCATAGAAGTATAAATTTTGTAATCCCACCTTAAGCCTTGGGTGTTCTGTATGCCTAATTGAGGGAAGGAACTTCAGCATATTTTTTAACTTAGTCCACTTGAATGTGTTTGCTGCTACTCAACCATTAGTCTACTAAGTATTCAATTTCAGACAGGAATTTTATTAATGTCTCCTTATTAACACCTCTGACAACTTCATAAATAACAATTATAACTTGAAAAATTTCCACTTTAGACCATAAGAAATAACTAGCTGTTGGAAATTGAAAACAAGTTTGACTGTTTTAACTAACAGAAGCTTTTCAGTACACAGAAATAGCATGCCTCAAATCTAAGACAAATTTTGAAATGAGCATTTATTCTTTATCTGAATGGTATTTTCCTTAAGTGTCATTTTTCAGTGGCCCAAATAGAATTAGCTCATTCTCTGAACTGTTTATCTATAAAGTTTTCCATACTTGTGTCTGTAAAATTAACTCAGTTTTGCTTAGAACCATGAAAACATGGTCTAATTTACCATGCCAAAAGTTACTGCAAAGATTACAAAAAACATACTGCAGAAAGATGACTTAGGGTTAGTTTCTCATGTAATGAAGATAAGAAGACCAAAGACAGTTTCTATTTGGCAGGCTAGAAGTAGGGACATATTTAACAAGAACAGTTAAACAGGAGAAGTAAGTTAGAACCAGGAAGGTAAGTTCTATACCTCTAAAAGCTGTTTATCCAGATGAGTTAGATGCATTTAATAATTACATTTCTGAAAAACAATTACAACATTTATTAAGATACATTAAGTTTGTTATTATTTTATATCCTTATCTGAGACTTCCCATTTTAATAACTGTTAAGATGGTGTGTCTCTATAAATTCAGAGAAATTATAATTATAATAATAAATGCATTCTAGGTGAGCAATGTGCCCTCCTTTCTCATACAGTATGGATCTGGATACAAAGTCCTTTGCAACAGCCTGGCTGGGAATCGACGAAAAGGGTCATAGGGCAGAGGAGTGAGATGAGCATACTAGCCTCTCCAGGATGCCTGTAACCCATCTTCCTTCTCTCCCAAGAAAACAGCTGCTGAGCTGTAGCATATGCATGCCGGGGCCCAGGGATTCTCAGAGTCACAGAAGATATAAAAATTAAACCTCGTAACTTAGGTTAGGAATGAGGAATGAAGGACATTTTACTTATCTTACTTTTCAGGAGAAGATAATGAAAAATCTCTGCATTCTGAACTTTTTAAAATTAATTCTACTGCCCCATGAAATTATCAGAGGACACTACCTTCTTTGCAAGCTTTTCCAATTCATATCACATTTTCTTTCCCATTTTTCTGTAATTTATGAGAACAAGTATTGTGTCAGCACACTCATGCATGCATGCATTCTTGGATTTATTTGATGATTTATTCAGAATAATTTAGTTGTGACCACTGTGCCCCAAGCAGAGTGATTGATCTCAGAAATCCAGTGGTGAAAAATGTCCCTTTTCCACTCAATTGATAGAATAAGAAAGATAATTATATAACTAACTAGATGATAATAGACATGAGAGTGAAGCATTCTAGGAATGGAGCGATGATGGCAATTAAATCAGCATGGCAGAGGGCTTCTTCAGACTTGCTGTTGCTTCCAGTTAGGTTTGGTTTCATCAGAGTGAATAGGCAACCTACAGAACGGGAGACAATTTTGCAATCGACCCATCTGGCAAAGGGCTAACATCCAGAATCTACAAAGAACTTAAACAAATTTACAAGAGAAAAACAAACGACCCCATAAAAAGTGGGCAAAGGATATGAACATACACTTCTCAAAAGAAGACATTTATGCAGCCAACAGACATTTAAAAAAATGTTCATCATCACTGGCCATCAGAGAAATGCAAGTCAAAACCACAATGAGATACCATCTCATGCCAGTTAGAATGGCGATCATTAAAAAGTCAGGAAACAACAAGTGCTGGAGAGGATGTGGCAAAATGCGAATGCTTTTACATTGTTGGTGGGAGTGTAAATCAGTTTAACTATTGTGGAAGACGGTCTGGCGATTCCTCAAGGATCTAGAACTGGAAATACCATTTGTCCTGGCGATCCCATTACTGGGTATATACCCAAAGGATTATAAATCATGCCACTATAAAGAGACATGCACATGTATGTTTATTGCAGCACTATTTACAATAAGCAAAGACTTGGAACCAACCCCAATGGCCATCAACGATTAAGAAAATGTGGCACATATACACCATGGAATACTACACAGCTGTAAAAAAGTATGAGTTCATGTCCTTTGCAGGGACATGGATGAAACTGGAAACTGTCATTCTCAGCAAACTGTCATAAGGACAAAGAACCAAATACTGCATGTTCTCACTCACAGGTGGGAACTGAACAATGAGAACACTTGGACACAGGGCAGGGAACATGACACACTGGGGCCTATCGGGGGTGGGGGTTGGGGGAGGGATAGCATTAGGAGAAATGCCTCATGTAAATGACGAGTTAATGGGTGCAGCAAACCAAAATGGCACATGTATACCTATGTAACAAATTTGCACGTTGTTCACATGTACCCTAGAACTTAAAGTATAATAATAATAAAAAAAGAATACAAACAGAAAACTATTAAACTCATTTATGCCTAGTTTCCATTATTGGAATGCTAAGCTTGTGGGAGTTATTTATGTCCTACTGCTCAAAGTCATCGTCAAAATTGCATACATACATACAAAAATTGCAACCTCTGGCATAAATGGGTTAATCAAGGAAAGGAGTTGCAGCAAGCTAAACTGTGAAAATACTTAAATTGGTTACAAAGAAAGAAGTGAGAAAGAAGCAGAAACTGCGAGTAAAGAAAACATAAATATAAGGCACATAGTAAGGAGTTAAAAAATGAATTGATACAGGAAGAAGCAGATTCAAGAGCAAGACTGAATATTCCAATCTCCCCAGGACTGATTTCCATCCTGTTCCAGTTGCTGTGAAGTTTATCTGAATAATTTGTGAGAACTGTAATCCTACAAGATCTATTTTCCCACACTGGAAGAATGTGTTTTATACACTAGGTTTACTTGAATAAGGCCCTTGTTAATAAGAAAGTTCACATAAAATGTTTGTCTTATCTGAAAACATTTCTCTTCTTGTACTTCAGACTGTGCTGTTTGATGTGCCCCTTAATGCACATCAAAGAGCACCAATGTAATTGGAAATACTAAACATACAGAACAAGCAATGCCTAGTAGGCACCATTATTTCCTCTGGGAGTGCTCAATGGAGATGATGATACCTAGTAAACAGGGACAGATACAGAGGAAACAGAAATGCCCACTGCATTAATCTGTTCTCACACTACTATAAAGACATACATGAGACTGGGTCATTTATAAAGGAAAGAAATTTATTTGATTCACAGTTTCACATGGCTGGGGAGGCCTCAGGAAACTTACAATCATGACAGAAGGCAAGAAAGAAGCAAAGAACGTCTTACATGGTGCCAGGGAAGAGAGAGTGAAGGAGGAAAGGGAAAAGAGACCCCTATGAAACCATCAGATCTCGTGAGAACTCTCTCACTGTCCAGAGAACAGCACAGGGGAAATGGCCTTCACCATTCAATCACCTCCCACCAGGTCCCACCTCGACATGTGGGAATTATGGGGATTAGAGTTTGAGATAAGATTTAGGTGAGGACACAGAGCCAAACCATATCACTCATGAATGCTAACTGGCCAGAAATGTAAGTGCATTTCAACTATCTTGGGACATCAAAAACTAATTTGGGCAATTGAAAGAAAGGTGAATATACCTATAAATCATTTAAATCCATGGCACTTAAAGCACTAATTCTTTCATTTAATAAATAATTATTGTTATTGCAAATATAGAACCTTCTTTTTTTGTGACTTTAGTAAAAAAAATCCTGAACTAGAATTTGATTGGTACAGTTCATCTTTTGAGTCAAACACTATGACAAAGACTTGATTCAGATGTCTGCCTTTGATTTAATAAGCTGTTTCAGAGTGGAGGTTGGGATACACATCCAGAACATGGATGTTTAATGCAATCAAAAACAAAAACTGGGAATTATCTGTGGCTGGCTTAGAACATCATATAGACAGGTGAGGAGAAACACACTCACTATTAATTACTTAGTTTGATCAGTACAATATTAGGGTTAGATAATGATGCAATGGGACAAAAAGAAGGCTTTTCAGAAAACATAGTTCAGTAAGGATCTGGGCTGTGGATACAGATCATGGAGTCCTTCAGCTTATGAACAGCAAGTGAAAAACGTAATATTATTTGAAATCATTGAGGAAGACTGAATTGAGAAGAAGAAAGGGACTAGAGAAAAAACACTAGAACCACCATTCTCCTGTCTTTTTTCATGTGAAAATTGAAAATTCATCCAGAACAATAAACTCTATTAGTTCCACTGGGGGAAAGAGAAAGAAACATGATGAAAATTGTCATTTTAAAATAGAAAAAGAGGAAAGGCACATAAACGAGTGGTCACAGAGCAAAGAGAAAAGCCAGAAAGGGACTAGTAAAAAAGAAATTCCTTAAAGAAAAAGCCAAAAGTATCAAAAGCCCAAGACAAGACAAATTTGGTTATTTGAAAAAGATGTTGAAAATGGCTTCATAAAAGTTGTGTTAATGTTTTTAAAACAAGATTTAATGGGAATGGTGCAATGAGAATCCTGAAAATGCAGTAATTTGAGTAATACGTGGAAGACACACGAATATATTGTTAGTGTAGACAACACTTGGGAAATATTTGGTTGTAAAGGGTTAGAAGTTAGAAAGGATGAGTGAGATGTAGGGTCATAACAGATTTTTTGTGAGTGGTTTTTGTTTTGGTTTGAAAATGGAAAAATGTGATTTTAAAAATGTATAAGGGATGATTATATTAGAAAGAAAGTTTCCAAGAAAGATGAGCTAGATGCATAAAGACATAAATTATAAAGAAAGAACTACCAAGAAGGGAAGAAAAAGTAAGACCTGGAACACAGTTAGGGAGCCGGTCTTAGGTGGGAGGAGGTGCACATTTTCTATCCCTGTTATTACAGGAAAGAAGCGTCATATGAATATAGGTATAGCTGAGTATTTTAATAAAAATAATATGAGAAAATTTCTTTTCTTTGGTGAAACTGATAGTATTTTCCAAAGATGGCCATGATAATATATCCCATAGCATATGCTGTTCTTTGAAAGAGTTGTTGACTTTTCTCTATTGAGACACAGGGTCCTGTTCCTTTTCCTTGAACTACATGGACTTGTGAGAACAGCAGAAGTGATACCATGATGTAAGAGGCTAGGTCATAAAAGGCAACACAACAGCTGTCTCCCTCTCCCTCTCTCTCTCTCTCTCTCTCTCTCTCTCTCTCTCTCTCTCTCTCTCTCTGTCTCTCTCAACATATGCATATTTTGAGACCTAAGCTTCTGTGTAAAATTAAAGCATAATTGAAGCTCAGTGCTGGAGTGTCCACGGCAGGTACTGGGAAGAGAGAGATTCCTGGGGAGCCACAAGCCAGCTCTCAGATAGTCAAGTCTTTTTAGACCAGGCACCAGATAGGTGTGCAAACCTTCAGATAATTCTGTTCACTGGCCTTCAATCAACATCACTTTAGATAGAGTGGAGTAAAAATGAGCCGTCACCATCAAATCTTGCCCTGACTACATATTCATGAGCAAAATAAATATTGTTATTCTAAGCCACTAAATTTTGGGGGTGGTTTATCATGCAGCCTTACTTACTGTAACATTTGGTGAGAAGGAGGTCAAATGATCCTTGACAGGATAAGATAATATTCTTATTAGTTTCTCTGGGAAGCAGATGCTGAAGCTAGTACAAAAAGTTCACTGGAGTGTAACACCTGGAAAAGAAAAAGAAAGGGAGAAAGATTGGAAAGGACAGTCAGCAAGACAACAGCAGGTGCACAGACATCACAAAGTGTGATAGACCAGGAGGGAGCTCTGATTCAGAGAGAAAATATGCATGAGGTAGAAATAGCTAAAATCTTATATTCTCACCTTGCTCAGATGCTGACTGAAGGCTGCCCTGAGATGAGTATGGCCTTGACTGGAAAGCTGAGAAAAACCTTAAAGAAGCAAACAGCTGCCCATGCTCCTCAAAGTGGGACAAAAATACTTTTTGGGGAGGGGAATATAAGTAGTGAACATACATGGATTTCACACTCCTTTCTTTGGGGTATTTTATCCACTTCTCCATAGAATTTGGGGAGCAATTCCTCCAGGGCCATGATGAGCCTTTCTTCCTGCTAGAAGAATGGGGCTTGAAAGAGGGGGGTATTCCCTTTGTTTTTAGGGACACAACTATTGCTCATTGATTTCTTCTCTAGTATTCATTCTAAACTTCCTTTGCTCAGAGATATCAACCCTGTTAATCCAGGTGGTTTACCTGATGGTGGGACCCAATCCCTCATTCCTAAAAAGTCTGAGTCTGACTATTCAATAGGGTTTCCTGAGTTTCATACATGTTTTTATTCATCTACACTGTCTAATAGCAACCAAACCTTCTCCTACTGACCATGGTCAATTGCCACTGACAAGATCATGACTCCTCTTCTTGCCCACTGGCACCTACACACGAGGTGCCGATGTTCTCAGGTAACATCTGTAGGTATACTTCAATGAAAATTTTGCTCTATTACTCAGAGACAGTGTCACCTCCTGAACTTTGAAGACAGTATCTCCAACACTACAGAGCTCACAGCTAAAGTGACAAAGACTCTCTGTAGACACATAGAAGTGATTGTAAGTAGGGCCACTTTTGCTTCTATTCCTTGGTTCTCAGACCCAGCTACTCTTCTTAGTGGGAATATACCTGCAAAAAAATTACTTTGATCTAATGCATGTTGGAGAATGGTGTCCCCATCATGGGATATTGCCTCTGACTGAATGTTTCAGTTGTACCTTCAGCAGGTCATTCCATTCTCTATGATGGTGTACAGGTGATGTAACCAGTGTATCTCATGCCTAGAGTTGTTTGGTGTATAAATAGCAAACGAAAACATGGTATGTTGTATGTGATGTCATGACTATGGATCATGCATTCTACAATCTTCTAAACAGTGACTGAGGTCCTGTGGACTGAAAAGGGGAGCCCATACCCAGAACAGATGTCTATTCCTATGAGAACAAATTTCTGTTTATTCGGATCTAGAGATGAAGGAACCTAATGGAGTTGATTTGTTACCCAGTGGCCCAGATCTCCCCATGCAATAGTATGTTGGTCTCTGCTGCTGGTACATTGGATGTAAAGAAGCAGTAGTAGTTAGATCAGTCTTGGAACGTGGGAGCCCATGCTGTTGACCCCATGCATAACTCTTATCTCTACCACTGTGGCCACTTTGTATATGTGCCCCTTATGCCAGCACTGTGGTGGCTGTGAACAAAGGCTGATTAACATCAACTGGATAAGTCACTTTGTCTACTTGATTATTTGTTGCCACTTTCATGCCACCTGCCTTCTCATGGGTCTTAACATGGAACACAATATTTTTCACATTTCTGCTCAATTCATATCTTCTTTCACATGCCTTTCCCTCACATAATTTTGCCTTATATCTTCCAGTGTTTTCCTTTCTGGCACCTAATCAGACAAACCAGACCACTGGCAATTCTCATGACTAAATATATGCCATAACCTGGGGTCTCTTTTCATTCTCTATGATGAGCAAGTACACTGCCCTCAACATTGTTCACTGAGAATTTTTTTCCTTGCTACTGTTTTTCAAGTTCACCCATAAATGAACCTGAAATGCATTTGCCATCCATTTTCTGAGATTACATGACACCAACTCAGCCTTTCCACAATGTGAGGCTGGATTTCTCTCCTCCTTCAGTTGGTTTAGGAAACATCCCACATGATGACAGGTATGAGTTTGAGGTAAGGTACTGGTCAAACCAAATGGGAGAAGTGGAGTTCTATGCTGTCGTCTCATGGATTTGTGTATGTCCTCTGGGCCCACTTAATTCTAGATGTTTCATTTCTATCTTGCAAATAAACTGCTGTTATGCCTACCATCTTCGTTACCTGCAGGGCCAGAGAAGACTGCAGTGCCAGGATTGCTCAGGATAAGCAATTCTGGATGCCTGGTCACTTGGTATCCATGGTTGAGTGTCCAGTCTTTACCAAGTTTCAGTAGCATACATTTTTCCGAAAAGGCGTGTACTTTGCTGCTGTAGGTTGCTTAGCCTTGCTCCAGAAAACTAGTGTCTACATTGAGGTTCTCCTCTTCAGACTTGCCACAAACTCCAGACTGCATTTTTGTTCAACATTTTCACATTCATTACCACAGAGTCTGCAGATCGTACAGGCCATGCAGCAGGTCCTAAAGCCCCCCTGTTTTTTCTCAGGACCCTGCTTAGGACAATCATACTTTGAATTTTACCTGGCTTATCATCTAAATCAGCATTTTTAGATGTTGACTTAATTGCTTCTAGAACCCTAGACGTAATACAAAGTCTTTTCTTCTATGTAGAAGTAGATTAAAAATACAACAATCAATCTTTACCTTTAATGTCAATGTCTTTGCATGCCCCTGACCTTGAGATCTAGAAAATCTTTGCTTTCCAGCCTCTACAAAACATGATTTTTAGCAAGGCTTCCATCATACGTGCCAAGTCATACACATCTTACCTGATTGGCATTATGTAATCAATACTTGATGTTATGCAATGGTGTTCATGTAGTCCAGATCTTTTCAGACTATACAAGGAGTTAACATAGTGTTAAGGCATTATATTAAGCATGGATTGTTTTGTGTTCCATACAAATGAGACATTTTTCAGATCCTCTTTCTTGATTAGGATGGAAAGTAACTCATTTGTCAAATCAAGGGCTACTTGGTTTAGCTCTAGTCATTCCACTGTCACTCTCCAGCGTCCACCGGTTTGTTCAGGAGCCAGAGAGGAAAATTAAATGAAGATATGGTAGACATCATCATCCATGCATTTTTTAGATCTTTAACATGAGCTTATATTCACCATTTTCCCCAGGATGTGATGTCATTTTTAATTTACCATCTTGACCAGGAGAGGAGGGAGAACGTTCAGTGTTTTCTTGGGGCCTCACTTAGAATTAGAAAGGAGAAATTAACAATATATTAATATATAATTTTTCACAGAAAATTAGTATCTAAAGTGTAAGCAAAAAAGGAGCTGAACAATTGATTTGATTCAGAGATGGCACTTTCCTCAAGATCGAGTTCTAGAGAGAAACTAAAGGCTGTTTCAAGTGAGGGATAATAAAATATTTGATATATATGGGAAGAAATAAAGACAGGGAAGTGGCTAGATATTTCCTAAGAATGTAGAATCCTCAAGAGGCTGAAATTTTTAAGATGTTTAAGGGTTAATATGGTCATAATTGAAAGGCTTGGAAGGAAAACTTTTTTTTGGTCGGAGGGTGGAAAAATTACATTTAATCTGGGGCATTTTCAGCCTAAATAACTTGATGTGAACACACAAGGCATCCCAGAACACCAGCGTGAGGAGCGGAGTCCGGGAATTATTTATAGGTAAGGTGGCTTGGTGTCTGTGTTGAGGGGGAAGAGATGCAGAAAGTGGGAGGAAATTTCAGCTGTGGGTTTAGGGGGCATGAATGTGCTTTTGCATGTGGAGTGACAGGGACACGGTATTTTTGGGAGTGTGAAGAGACATGTATTTTCCATGTACACAGAACACCGCATAGGAAACCACTGACTTCTGGCAGAATCTGCACATCTCAGAGTAAGGCTCTATTTGACTGCACTTCAGGGACATGGTGGTTGAGAGTAGAAATATTGAAGAAACCAAACTGCATTTGTCAAACTAAGAAAGATGGCTTTATATTATTACTGTTTCTCTCAAATGAAATAGTATTTCTAGAATGTTTTCATAGAGCTTTGTATCCCATAATGGCTACCAATTTATAACCTAGCAGTTATTCTATGAATAAGTGTCTAGTAGATATATTCACACTTAATAGCAGTACTAGCAAAATTTCATGACATGTCCAAATGAGAAAGGACAAAGAGGTCCTATTTATTATATTAAGAGTATAATGTTTTCACTCTGTCATGCAATGCATATTTTTAAAAATGAATATGGGACTATAACTACAATTTAAGAACCCCTTTATTTAGAAGCAAAATAATGTGTAAAAATATACTCATTGTCATTCACTATGGGCTCATCATTAAGGTAATAACAAAACAAGTCTTTTCAGACAAGCATTGAATAATCTATTTCATAATGACCACTTTTTTCCATTTGACAAATTCTGCCCATTCAAAATATAAATACTTAGTATAGAGTGGACATATTCTACTAACCCTACATCTTATTTGTTGCTGAAAAGGTGATCGGAATGAACTAATTCAAGCAGTAAACAGTGTCCTAAAAAATGTGCTGTTGTCCAAAAATGTGAACATTTTCAGGAAATTTGAAATGTAAGATCCATCAGACTCTAAGTTGAGTGAACATCATGTTTTAAAATGTGCAGCTGACAGAAATAATATGAAGAGATTTAGTGACCAATAGAGCAAAATTTGACTTGAATTTGAATTAATCTCAGAAACATTTAAGGTTAGGAAATGAAAGATTTGAACTGCTCCAGTATACATGCAGAAGAAAAAAATAAAAAGAGATGGCTAATAATGTATATTCTAATTAAAAATGCATTCTTCTCATTTTGCCCCTGCTCCGTTGAAGTGTTAGGGTTGTGGCAAATTTCCCGGCTCTGTCTCTACCTCCAACGGGCAAATACTGGTATATTTCAGCCAATTCTGTCAATGGATGTAATTCGTTTAGGAATGGGCATATCACCCAACTCTGGTCAGCGGGCTATGAGGGAATTCTCCTGGAATCTTCTGAAGAAGATCCTACACAGTTAATGAAGTGAACAAGAAGGAAGACAGATCTTTCTTCTTGTAATGCCCGAACTGTGAGGCCAGCTTTACTACCTGATAAAGAGACCTGCTTTAAAAACCTCTTTCTAATTGCTAAGGACTTTGCCAACATGTGAGAAGGATACTGAGGGAAGATCTCATGTTCTTGATGCTGCCGTGGAGGCTGAATTAGCCAACTCTGGAATCGCCTCCATCCAGGTTTCTTGTTATATAAGGTAATAAAGCTCACAATAAAAGTAAGACTATTCCACTCAGATTTTCTGTATTTGAAGCCAAAAGCTTGTACATGGTTACTGAATGAGTGCAGTTTGAATTATGATGGAATTTAGGAACTGACAACCTTCAGTCTGAAACTGAAAGAACTGGCAAAACACCCAAGAAAAAATTATGTGGAGCTGAGAGGAAGATGCGTGCATAACGAAGAATTAGCAAGAAAGTAAATAACCTTGATTTCTCACTTTGCCGTATAAGCATTTTGGCACTTACTAGATGGTTTATGGAAATGCTTATTTAGCACAGATGTTATCTTTTTCCTTCCTTTACAACCTGAGAGCATACTATGTAAAATAATCATATTGCAATTTCAGAAGCAATTTTAACACATTGTTTCCTCAGTAGCATATGGGTGTGTATGAATAAATCTTTAAAATAATATTGTATCACGTAAAGCAATTATTCCTTTTAAAATGTATATACTTTGAGTTGATTGTTTTCTTAAATTATAATTTATAAGAAAATTCATTTTGAATAATTTTAGCTGGGACCATTCCTAGTTATATTATGGACATAAAGAGACAATCTTAAGTTTAGAATAAATATCTAGCATTTTTGGTAAGACAAAAATGTAGGACTAGAACATAATCAAAGAGACAGAATTTCCACATCAGAATAGAACTGCAAAAAATAGCTTTTTTTTTTTTCTACACACCTTTCCTTTACTACCTAACACTGTTTTGTCTACTCACGCACAAATCTTGACGTTTCACAAGATTCCTAGCCCTTCCTTCTTTAAACCCAGAGTCTTCCTGGGTTATCTCATCCACCCTCCCAATTTCAGCAATCTCCCATGTCTTTTTGTTTTTTTCTTTTAGAGACAGGGTCTCTATATGTTGCCCAGGCTGGAGTGCAGTAGGTGTGATCATGGCTCACTGCAGCCTCAAATTCCTGGACTCAAGTGACCCTCTCACCTCAGCCTTCTAATTAGTTGAAATTACAATTGCACACCACTGCACCTGGCTATTTTTTTTTTAAATGAGGTCTCAGTATATTGCCCAAGCTGGTCTCAAACACCTGTCCCCAAGTGATCCTCCTGCCTTCTGAACCCTTATCTAGCCCAGATATCTCTCTAAAAACTATTTTCAGCTATATTCAGATAGATTCTTCCCAGAAACAGAACCAGTAGAGTATAGGGGTGTGTGTGTGTGTGTGTGTGTTAGTGTGTGCATATGCATCTCACTAATGTTAATGTTAGATATTCCTTTTAAGTTGTAATGCATACTACACTCTGAATTACCTCAGATCTCCTGTCTTTCTTCCTTCTGGTCCTCATACACACTGGCCTACTGCAAAGCAGTCTCAGCACATCCCTCTCACATGACATATGTCAAACATTGCACATCAACACTAAGAAGAGTTATAATGTCCTTCAAGAAGCCATTCCTGACCCTCCATCTTCTCAAAAATCTGAGGAAAAATCCAACTTATGTGTTCCTAGAATATTTCACTTCCAGCCCTTGCAACCGTTATTTGTAAATTTTGATTATCTTTCTTTGTCCCTTAAGCAGCTTATTAAATGTCTGCCATATACTCTATACTTTTTTTTTTTTTTTTTTGAGACGGAGTCTTGCTCTGTCCCCCAGGCTGGAGTGCAGTGACACGATCTGGGCTCACTGCAAGCTCCACCTCCTGGGTTCACACCATTCTCCTGCCTCAGCCTCCCGAGTAGCTGGGACTACAGGTGCCCGCCACCTCGCCCGGCTAATTTTTTTGTATTTTCAGTAGAGACGGGGTTTCACCGTGTTAGCCAGGATGGTCTCGATCTCCTGACCTCGTGATCCGCCCGTCTCGGCCTCCCAAAGTGCTGGGATTACAGGCGTGAGCCACCGCGCCCGGCCCATATACTCTATACTTAATGAATGAGTCCAGGCAATTTTAATGATGTATGATTTTGGACTTTGGGATATTTGACTGCTATCCGAGACTGTTTTTATAGTAGATATTGAGTAATTTCTGTTTCCTAGGAGCCAAATTAGACATTAAAGTGACAAAGGTAGTGGTTATTTTCTTTCTTTCTTTTTTTTTTTTTGTATTATACTTTAAGTTCTAGGTTATTTTCTCCTTGTATATGTGACTGACAGAAATTGTTCTATGGAAATTTACTCTGAATTTTAGCATATGTGCTAAAGTGCATGTTAGTCACATTTAGTTAGTATGTTAGTGACATTTATGTAATGATTTTATATTTTAATTTCTTTCCACACACACCAAGCCTTGTAAATAAAGCTGGGGAAATATTTATTATTATTTGTGTTTAATTGGTAAAGAAATAAAGATTCAGAGGGTTAAAGCATTGCACACAAAGCTTCATGACTAGTAAATAGTAAACCCAGGCCTTATAACCACATGCTTTCAGTTACGTCACACTCAGAACTGATAAATCCAATTCAATGATCTATAATCCACTCTTTAGTTTGCAGACACTTTTTAAAAATGCACTGTTCTTTGTGTTTATAGAGAGAAGAAACCACTGAGTCATCCTCAAATAAGCTCCCCAAGGATACTAGATGCCTCAGTGAAAAAATACATGTGGTCTTAGAGAATGGTGCGACTTAACTCATTAGTCAATACCAGACCTTAGATTTTGGCCTTACAGGGACTCAAAAACTTGTGACCAGGCTATGACTAGGTTTATTAATCCCAAATCATTTACAGAATTGTATGACCAGCATGATTCTCTACATGATTTGAATGTTACATTGGATTTAGTCTATCCAACACATTAGCTACTTTTCAGCCTCTGTAGTATGGCTCACATGGAGAAGCACTGGAACAAGTTTTTAATCTTTTCTTTAGAAACTGATCTGCAGAACCTTCAGGAGACTGATCTCAAGAGACGCATCTGCCTTCTCGATGGGATTGTCCGCCTCTCATGTTGAAAGGATCGCATTTCAGGAGCCAGCAGGTCGTTTCATCTCATCCTCTAGTATCATCTTACAGGCTCCTAAGCCACCTGAAAGTCACACACGCCAACAATGGCTTACTTTGGTATTGTCAAATGGTGGACACTTAGTCACAGTTTGAAATGAAAATACACCTGGCATGTGCCACCTTAGAAGGTTTAATTTTTTTCAGGGATTACAGAAAAAAAAAATGTGATAAGACATGGTCAACCAATGTGTATTTGAAGTTCACATTTTAATGTACTTTAATTTTTGATGAAGACTACTGAGAGTAAGGAGCAGTGAGGAATGAAATAACAAGGTAGAGGCAGAGGAAAGAAAAGACGGCAACAGAATGAGAGGAACTGAAACGAAAACAGCCTTCATGCATTTAGGATGGGATTAGCTGAAGTACAGCAGGAGGAGGCTGAGGCAGTGACAAGGGAAAATGTCTCCGACAGGCCAGCCACTGCCATGTCCTCAGGCGAGAGGACAGAGAGACCCACATTCCACTCTACCTGTCAATATCTAAAGGGGATACGTGAGACCACCACACTACAAAGTCAATTACAGTTTGCCCCCCCCTTGACAAATACATTCTTATGACAACGAAACTGAAAAAAAATAAATAAATAAAGCCAACACATCTGAATTTTACTATATTTGCTCATATCTGGGTGTTCTGTTGATAATCTAGCAGTGTTTGGATGAGAAGGAAAATAGAGATGTGGATATAAAAATTATTAAATGCTTACTCAATATGATTTATTTTGTGCTTCTACTTCAGGAATATTACTAATTCTATTATTATTAATATTTTTATTTAATTTGATAAGAATAATTGACAAATGAAATGCAAAAAGTGCACAAAACAATCATATATTTTCATAAAAATAAAACATAAATATAAATAATAAAAAAGGTAAAATAAGTATATTTTTCAAACTTTTTATCTTTAAATATTCAAAATTATGTGTGAGCATAAATATTTTAAATCAATGAATATAAACATTTAATTAAAGCTACATTTATTATTTTAGAAATTTTGTTCTATTTTAGTTAATAATTCTAAAAATTAGAAATGTATTATTCTAGTATTTAATGGTTTATTTGGTTGTCAAAATTGTCAAAGTCAGGAATTGGTAACAACTTAATTATAATATTTATACAAACTTAATAAAACCACAAATTGTTCATCCCTGCGTAGCAGTGTTGTGAATAATGACCTAACTCCTGAGTTCCTATAAATTCACAACTTGGAAGAAGAAGAAAAGTAAGAAAATGGCTGTACTAGGAACAGATTAATATCTATTAGCTGAGATAAAGGATTTACCAAGTAATGAATTTGTCTTGTCCTTGCATAAGTTGCTCAAACCCTCCTCAGGCTCCAAAGCATTGGCCATCTCTCACATTAGCTGCAGCAGCACTCACAACTCTCTGTGTGATCCCCGTGATGCTGCCTTCCTTCAAAGACAGAGTTAAGACCCATGGGGACAAGTGCTATTACCCTAGGGCTTGAACAGGTTTATAGGTAGCACTTGAATGCTGTACCTTGGTGATATTGATACGAAGGGGGTACTCAGGTTTTGGTAATATGCATGACTCTCCTAAAACCCCTTTTCTCAAACTTGAATGTGTCCCAAATCACTTGGAATCTGACAAAATGCAGATTGTGCTTCTGTCGATTTAGAGAAGGCTGGAGGAGATTCTACATTTTGAACTAACCTTCAGGTGATGTTGAAGCTGCTGGTCCCAGCACTTCACTTTGAAGGGCAGGGATGTAATGTTGAAGGCAAGGGCTTTTCTGACATAAACTGTGCACAATGGGAAAGTTTATTTCCGTTTTTTGCATTGAGTCTTTTCCAATTCAATAGACTTAATTATCAAACATACTCAACATAATGTTTTAAGAAAAAACAAGTAAGTAAGCATTTATATCGCTTCTTCTAAGTAAGTTATGCTAAATCTTCACAAAATGCTAAGGTAGATACAGTGCTATTATTTCCCCTGATTTTCTACTGAAACACTATGTTGCAGAGAATGCTTTCTACTTAAACATCGTATTAAGAATTTTGCCCAAAGTCACCCTACCAACTGAATCCAGAGATCTGACTCTAGAACTCAGGCTTTTAAACACCGTACCATGCGTCTTTCCCAATGTGAAAAGAAATGATATGTTTCTCTTGAGAATCAGTGCTTCCTAGTACAGAAACCATTGCAGTGAGTAAAAGTAACAATTGTTTCCATATGTGCAATAATATTTTCCACCTTCTAATCCAATTTTTTACACCAGCTACCAGGAATATTTGGGTTGGAAGTGTTTTCATTCTCAAAATTTTTTATTTATTTTCCCCATGAACAATATCTGGATTACAGTTCCATGGCCGAGTAAACAGCCTTACAAAAACTTGAATTATTCCTTAAAAAAGAAAAAAAAATACTAATCTTTGTGTAGTTGACTATGAGCTTATGTTGTGATGGTTTATTTGAATGTAATTGGAGAAATAGATTGCCATGACATAAATTTTTTCAAAAAAAATATTTTGAACCTGTATGTAACTATAATGTTCTAAAGTAAAAGAAAATTTATATGTATATTTTACATATATATTATGTGACTTTAACCACTTAAATTTACTTTAGGTTTTATTTGTATTTTCTTTTGCTTTTGTGTTTTACTTAATTGTATCTAAAATGCTCACCAAGACCAATAATTTTATTAAACTACAGCGACAAAAAATAAATATTTAACTGGAGGCCTTACGTGCCCATATATGTACCCAACAAGTAGATTATTAGGTAAGTGAAACCTCATAATGATGGATTCATTGTCTTCTTTAGAGTTAGAGCACATCACATGAATTGAAACAAGCTCACCTATGTAGGTTATTTTCATAGTTTTAATTTTAGAGAACACAAGATTTTACTAATAAGGTATAATCATACTAGGTCTAGTCACAGCAAACAGATTTTTTACCATTTTAAGTCTCAACCTGGATGATCTTTATGCATTTAGTAAAAACTCAGGGTTGTCTGAGTTGTCAGTGAACAGTAAAATTTATGTCCATTGAACTTTTTTTAATTTAACATTTTAAATATTTAGAGCAAAGGTTAAACAAACTACTCCCCTTGCCTCAAATTGACCCACTGTGTTTTCTTGTAAATAAAGTTTTATTGAAACACAACCAGGTTTTTTTTTATATATCATCTATGACTGTTTTCATGTGAGAATGGCAGAAATAAGTTGATGTTATAGTAGTTGCACAGCTCCTAAGGACAAAACTATTTATTGTCTAGTTCTTAAAAGAAAAATGATTGCCAATTTCAAATAATTCATTTTTCAATTATTGTGTAATTTTCCAAATGTTTCATAGCTCCTTTGAAGACACACACACAGAGACATACACATACACTTAGCATCATTAAGAAAATTACATATTATTCTCAAGTATGAATAACATACAAGCAAATTCCACATACAATTAAAACTTATAACATAATACTCATTTATTTAACAGACATTTATTGAGTGTGTCATGTGTACAAGATAGCACTTAATAGAGGAAGAAAGGAAAAAAGAAAGAAAAGAAGGAAGGAAGATTAATTTGTAAATTATTTTATATTTTAATGGTCTGCAAACCAACATATGTATGCCTCGGAAGACAAACACCATAATCAGAAATTGCAGCTGAGGTCTGGCTCATGATGAGTCCTTGGCTCTGAAAAATGAAGGAGAGTGAGTGTGTCTGGACCGTGGAGGATGAGCAGCAGAGCACATGAGGAATGCAGAAGAAGGGAGCAGGAACCAGGGACACTGTAGCAGCCAGGGTCAGTATTTCAGTGGTTGCCAGAATAACTGGTCCCTTCTATGCTTGCCAGGTTGCCCAGAGAAAAACTCAGGAAATTCTGACTCAGGTAAAGTAGCATCAACAACAGAAGACTCTGCAAAGTGGACCACCTCAGTCAAGGCGGAAGTAAAGGCTCAGGAAACAGCCCACCAGAGAGGCAGATGCCAAACCAAAGACACGTGGCTTACCCAACAGATGGGTGCTGACCCCTATTCAGAATCACGTGCACACTTTTTTACCTAGCCAGTTGTTTCTGAGGACCAGGCAACTTTTGAACTCCTATGTCTGTGAGGATGTATACGTTACAATTTTTTTCACTGAAAAAAAAAAAAAAAAACCATGATAGCCACTGAAGCATATCAAGTAAGGAAGTGACATCATCCAATGTGCACTTTTTTAAAAAGAAAGAATCCTAAGACTGAAAGGAGAATAAATTGGGTGAGTGCAAGGTGCCTGTGACAAAAGACCGTTAGGAGTTATTAAACCAAACCTGTTAACAATGAGAGAAAGTTGTAAAAAGAACGGTGCAACCATTGAAGGTCAGTGTAGAACAGGAAACTTCTATAGTTCTTCCAAGAAAAAAAATGGGACAAAATGTGTGAAGAGAACTTGAACCTCTATAGTGAGTGTTGATATTCTAAAGTAACATTATCCTTCGTCTGGTATTTGAGGGTCACTAGACACTACATATAGGAGACAGATTTCTCCTATTCAGATAAAAGCAAAACAGGATAGATTTCAAAATCCACCTGCATCCAACAAACGGTGAGGCCCTCTTTATATTGTGTACACCTGTGCCTGTGTGCCCTCATTCTCCTGAGAAATGGGAACACAGCTAAGGTTCCAAGTGGTTGGATGTAATCTTTTCATGTAAAATCTGCCTCTCCTTACTGTTATTGAATAGTAAGTTAAATAGCAGAAAACAACTTTCAATGTGCAATACTGTAACTATTGGAATCAGTCTGTTTCAGCTACTTTAACAGTAAGTGTTATAAAATTTACACATAATTTGATGAAAACTGACTAAAAATGGGCTATTTAGAGATGGTTGCCAATCAGTTCTGTGTAAGTTCATTCTAAAATTATCATCCTGTTTTACCTCCCTGTCATAAATATTTTTCCAAATACTACTCTGCTCTATTGAGCCAAGTGTTATGTATGTGATATGCTATATGCCACATATATAATATTTTATATGTTAGACATTGTATATTTTATGTATTATATATGCAAAATGTATACACAAAATGTAGAAATACATATTTGTTTCCATTTTCATGTAAATTCCAAATTTATGCTCTCTTCTTTAATGAGACACTGGGGAAGAGCATGACTAATAGTTGAGCATACTTAAGAAGATGAGAGTTCATGTTCAGAATGATTTTTAAAATTGAGCATTATGAAAGAAACATTCAATTTAACACCTGGTTAATTCTCAACAATAATTAACATTAATCAATTAAATAATTAACAACATATCTGTGATATCTATGGAATTGATAATCAAATGAATAACTGTTAGACTTTTGAAACAAATGGCATTTGTATGAAGTTGCGATAAAACTCTAAACTCAATTCAAATGTAAAAAGTAACCTCTAAAAAATTGAGAAAGTAATTATTTTCTGGACAGTAAGTCTAGTCATGACATAATGAAGTAAAAAATCTGGCATATTTGAAGCCAAAGCATTAAAAGCTTATTTGTGGGGGAAAAATAATGTTATTATAATTTTACTGTATTTAAAAGTAATGAAATGTCTTTGTTCTATCAAGAACTTAGCGGTGGGGAACAAAGTTCACATGAGAGAATACAGGTCTGTTCTGTAACTGAGGACAAGACCTCAAACTTGGAGGAACTTAATGTAAGCTCTTTCATTGCCCACGGTTACCTCTGGGTAAAAGGAGGGGCACATCCTGACAGGTTTCTTCCAATAAAAGGCAATTAGAGACTGATGAGGTACAGACTGCATTCATTAGCCTTAAGAAGATAAATTGCAGGGACTGAAAATATGGATATGATTCTTGAATCTTAAAACAACTAGATAGTATTCCATTCACATCAGCCTTCAAAATTCCTAAACAAAAGTCCAAATTAATTCACCATTTTTATAGGTGCCTGAAGTAACTGAGCTGAATTCAGTCAGATGGCTGTGGGCAACATCTAGGTACAGACGCAGGCTCCAAATACAACCCTACATCTCTATATACTTCAGATGGTCTATTATGGGGACAAAATCTGAAAGTCTGAACTCTGTCTGTAGAATTTTATTTTTTGCATATACAACTGCCTCATCAAAATATTCTCTTGTATGCAAAATAAGCATTTCAAATATAGAACAAAAATAATAGAACCATGAATAGATTCCTCTCTTTATCTCATAACCTGCATCAAATACGTTGCAATTTTAGTTAGTTGTACCTTCAAACAGAACCTTATTCTAACCACTTTTTTCATCTTTCCGGCTCAAACATTGGTCAAAGCTATCAACACTTGTGACCTGTATTATTGCAAAATCCTAACTTTTCTGTTCCTGCCTCCAGCCTAATGAAGTTTACTATTCGTCCAGGAAGCAGAGAGATCTTATAGCATAAATTAGATTTATTTCTCCCTTGCTTACAACCTACCAGTGAGTTCCAAATATAAGTAAAATAAAATTAAAATCACCTACTGACACTCATAAGGTCCTATATGTAATGAAAGCAGGTAGTAAAATTTTATATATTGGTTATAAATGAAAGCAATCCATTCATGAAGGATTCTTCTAATTACAACTCATAGATATCAGTCTTGAGGTAGGTAACTGAGATACTTTGATTGATTTGTTTATTTCAGATTATTAAAATCTGACAAGGGAGGCAGGCAGTGGGAACCAGAGAATCAAGACTTTATTATGATCAAGACTTCCTGTGATCAAGACTTTCCTAGACTCTCATTGATGTTTATTGATTTTCTTGTCCTTCTTAGATATGTTTTATTTTCTTTTGAAAAATATTGATTAAAGTTACGCACTGTCGTTAAATTAATGCATAATACCAAAGGGCTTAGGGTGAAATACGGCAAATGTTTTGCCATTCTCTATCCTGTCTTGCTCCCCAGAGGTAACAATTTTAAGAACTATATTAGTTTCTTTAGGTACTCACTTGTGTGTTTATAAATAGTAACTTATTTTATTGATCCTGGAATACTCACTGTTATGATTTTGGTTCAAGACAGTATTCCACAATTTTTTTTTATGTTAGCTTGTGGAAAAAAAGAGAAAAATGTAAAATGATGAGACCCCAGAAATACACAATGCTGACAGCCCAGAAATGTGTGATTCTAGTATAACTATTTATTTATCAAATTAATATTTATTAAAATCCAATTATGCATAAGCTATATCTTAGCATTTTATATACAAGTGGATATAATCAGAATTTTAAAAATCAGGATTATTCTTCACTAAGAATATACATGAATATCAAATAGAGATAATATCATTTAAAATATAATGCCAAAATATAACAACATGGTAACAAGGCAATCACTAATAAAAATCAACTTTGTTATCACAGAAATAGAAAAGCAAAGTTCTTATTATTTTAAATTCCAGTTTCTAAACTATAACGGTGATATGAGTCTATTTTCAATTATAAAAATATGTAGCAATCACAACAGAATGAGTAAGGGTATCTTGCAATTCTTTTCTTTTGAAAAATACTGATTAAAATTATGAACTATTCTTAAAAAGAATACATAGTATCAGAAAAGCACCAAAGTGCTTTTTTATTATTAAGAAGTAATATGTAATCTTTACTAAAAAGTATACAATTAAGAAAGAGAATAACTAAAAATCTGCTGGAATGGAGAAGTCTTTTTAACAATGCAATTAAGAAAACGTGAAGAATATTATTTTTCTATATTAACTAGTATTACCATATTTAAAGAAAATGAAAAAATCAACCACTTTTTATAGACTATTTACTCTTCCTAGGTATTATAAGTAAAATGATGCATTTAAATTAATTGTAGAAATTGTAAGAGTGACAATAACTTCATGCAGAATATATTTTACTCACTTATAGTCTTTCATCCCTTAAATACTAAACATTTTGCACATATTATCTCATTGATCCTAGTTTTTAAATTAAATTTTAATAAGCCTTAATCTCTCATAAAATACATTCTCTATAGTTATTGCGTACTTAATACATAGATTTTATTTCTTGTTCATAGCAGTTGTTCAGATATCCTTTGCATTACCTGAAGAAAACAACATAGAATAAAATAGCAAACTGGGAAAAAACAAATCATACACAGCATGTGCTAGGAGTTGACCATGTAAGACTAGCCTGAACAGTTGGGAGCAGTCATTTGATATCAGATTGTTTTAAAAAGTCTTAGTGGCATAGCGCTGATTTGCTTTAGAATTTTGGAGTGGATAATTTAATATGACATTGTGTCTTTTTTATTTTTTGGCATAGAATTTTATCATATTCATGTATTACCAAATCTAGAAAAGTAAAATATTCTTTACAGTTTTTCTTTTCCATCACCGAGAGGAAATTCCTTGCAAAATCTCATTGCTTTTATTCTAAACACAATAGATTTTCATTATTCATGGCTGTTATGTTTAATAAAGTTGCCATGAACCCTGAATTAGCAAATACAGAACCATTGTCCCTAGAGGAAATACAAGGTTAGGTTCCTGTGAGTCTCTGGTAACAACATCTTCACCAACCAATCAATAAATATCTTTGTTTTATGTATGTTTCTGTTTAAATACCTCTTTGTAAATGTGTATTATTGAGTCGTTAATATGTAACTCATGCCCAGCAGCATTAGAACTCATGCCTGAATGAAGCTCATTTTGTGTGTCTTTTCTCCAGAAAGCTCACTGCAGCCTTCTTGTGCTTAAGGACGCTAGACAACCCTTCTGCACTATGCTTTGGGCCATTTTAAGCACCAAAATCACTAACAAAAAGCACACAAATTTGACAAATGTGGTGTTAAATAGACCACAAAAATGGCATTTACTTACGTTGCGAGTGCTGAAGCAAGAAGGCAGAGTCCCCCACTTCAGTCTCTGTGGGAAATTTTTATTCCCTGGTAACTGAAATTTTTTGCTGCCCTGTGCACATCTGAGAATGATTATGAAAGCATTGTGAGTACGAATTTTGGTGTTACAAATAAAGTTTATCAAATAGGCAAATTTGCAAACAGAGAATTGCAGAAATGAGGGTCAATTACAACTCTTGAATCTATTTCTCTCCATTTTTTCCCAAGTAGCATAGTTTGCATTAGCTTAGTAACTACTGACTCATCCACTGCTCCCAAAGTGACTCTTTAAAACATAGATATAGTCCTGCGACCCTTTGTTTAAATCAAATCAGTGGCTTTCTACTTCTTCTTGTTTTGGGGGGGAGTACAAAGATTTTATTATTATTATTATTATTATTATACTTTAAGTTCTAGGGTACATGTGCACAATGTGCAGGTTTGTTACATATGTATACATGTGCCACGTTGGTGTGCTGCACCCATTAACTCGTCATTTATATTAGGTAGATCTCCTAATGCTATTCCTGCCCCTCCCCCCACCCATGACAGGCCCTGGTGTGTGATGTTCCCCTTCCTGTGTCCAAGTGTTCTCCTTGTTCAGTTCCCACCTATGAGTGAGAACATGCAGTGTTTGGTTTTCTGTTCTTGCGATAGTTTGCTGAGAATGATGGTTTCCAGCTTCATCCATGTCCCTACAAAGGACATGAACTCCTCCTTTTTTATGGCTGCATAGTATTCCATGGTGTATATGTGTAACATTTTCTTAATCCAGTCTATCATTGATGGACATTTGGGTTGGTTCCAAGTCTTTGCTATTGTGAATAGTGCCGCAATAAACATATGTGTGCATGTGTCTTTATAGCAGCATGATTTATAATCCTTTGGGTATATACCCAGTAGTGGCATGGCTGGGTCAAATGGTGTGCTGCACTCATCAACTCGTCAGCACCCATCAACTCATCATTTACATCAGGTATAACTCCCAGTGCCATCCCTCCCCCCTCCCCATAATAGGCCCCAGTGTCCATGTCCCTACAAAGGACATGAATGCATCCGTTTTTATGGCTGCATAGTATTCCATGGTGTATATGTGCCACATTTTCTTAATCCAGTAGTGGCTTTCTACCTCTAAATTATAAGGAAATGCACACACAGCTTAAAGACCCTACCTGGACTGGCTCTCCTCACCTCTCTCACCACATTGACCTTCTTTTATTCTCTTCTTGTTATAATCCTTCTTTGTATAGGATAAGCCCTCCACCTAGATACCTGGTCCTCCTCCCTCCTCTTAGCTAACTCCTCCTCACCCTACAGATTTTACCTTGGATGACCTTCCTCTATCAGGGAAGCCTTCTCTGACCTTCAGATAAGACAGATCCTCTGGTTTTGAGCTCACCAAACTCTCAAGAGATCGCTCCATTTCAGCATCACCAACAGTAGCTGTTGAACATCTGCTTGTGTGATTATGTAATGAATATCTTCCCTTTCCCAGTCTGTTGATTGCAGGAGGTTAAGACAGGATGCTCATCTGGTTTTACTCCCTTCTATATTGCCAGACTGGCACAGTGCCTGGTCCCCAGTACATGATTAATAGGTATTTTTGTGCATAAAAGAAGACAAGGAGGGAAGGAAGAGAATTGAAGAAGGCAAGCAAACTAAACTAGGACTTGAGAATGGCATTTTAAGAACAGGGGAAGGAACAAGACAAGAACAACGAAATGAGACAGAAGGTGATTTTGTCAGAAGCTGAGCCCTGACTTCAGGACACATGAGGTGCAGGTCCAGAGTCGCCCCTAACCAGCTAGACAAATTGTGCTGTGTTTCTCCACTTATAAAACAGCCATTGCATATCCTATTGTGGCCTTCTTGGGAGAATAACTGCTGTAGGCTTTGGGGATAGTTATTTTTATTGGAAAATTTACACGGGTTGGACATAAGGTTGCCCCATGAACAAAGAGAGATCTAGTGAATCAGTACAAAGAAGTTATATGGTGCCATTTAAAAAAGCTAACAAGATACGACATTCCTTGAATTCAGGGATGTTTTCTGATATGTTTTCTTCTCATTTCTATATCTTAGCTTCGAAATATGTCTGAGTGCATCTCGGCTGCTTCCCTTCACCCCTGTATGTAACACATGTGTGCACATCTATATCTTTCAAATAAATGTATGAATAATGAATCCTAAGATACATAACAAATCATATACCATGAAGAAATAAAGTATTGTTACCTCAACATTAAATTTAGCAAGGTCTTTCATATTATTCTCCATTTTCTTTAAGACTTAATATTGTAATATAAATGAAATATGGAAAGTACACAAAAAGTCAAATAAAAGAATTAAAAATGCTTTACGATCTAGACTAATCATATGAGGTGAAGCTAAATGAGTCAACACTTCTAGTTCATTAACAAATTCTACAAGGACTTTTAAGAAAGTATTTGTATAAAGTGAGATATTTTGCATAACTAGAACAAATTCAAGTTAATAGACCTACTGATGGAGTTGAAACTGATTAAACCTTGAGCTCCTTTTGAAATCATATGTCTTTAAGAGTCCACATTTCATTGCAAACTATCCTCTATCCAGTTAATAATAAATATTATTAATAAATTCTAGGATAAAGAATCAGTTGAGTATAAAATGAGGACCAAGCTAGATGATTTAGACTAAACTGGATTTTTAAGTACATACACCTGGTATGTTTTGGGGATGAGGTTTGGCATGTGGAATATCAAAATGGGGTGTAGCTTAGCTGAGAATTCAGGAATAAGAAGAACTTTAGTAATCATTCATATATATTAGAGGTGCTCTTTTTCATTTTTTTGAATTAAAACTCATTTCTCATTTCCTCCAAAGCTATAATCTTCTCTGTATCAAAGTGTCTCTTAACTTCATTCATTCCTCTCTTTTATCTATCTATGAAGCTGTTCTAGGAGATAAATAACTCTTATGAATATGTTCTAGGAGATAAATACTTTTTGTAAAATTTTTCTTTCCAGTGAGTATTTCTGGCCCCAGGACCCCTCTCCTTCTTCTTACAACGTTAACCAGTCTCCAAGTCCACAGCTCCTGTGATGGTGACCAAATGTCACTAGATTTTATTTTTTTAGGTACTCTTTTAATTCTTGTTAAAATTAGATTCAGCTGTTCTTTCTCTTTATATTAATGTCACCTAGCACCACATTCGAAGCAGTGATAACTTAGATATTCTTTGAAATACATAGTGCATTAAGTGTGTTTTCCCCGTATTAAGAATCTGTAAATAGTGATTAATTTATTATAGTCCAATAAATCCTGTTTCATACTTTCTTTGCTCTTGATTAGTAGAAAGATGAACGAGATTATTTTAAACCTCCGGTAGGGTCTCCAAATGCATTCTATAGGTACTTGAATCCACCACCCTGCTGACAAGGGGCTTGGAAGCATTTCCATATGTTGTCATTCTGTCACTTGTAAATCAAGATGTACTGGGTATTGACTCAGTGTTGAATTGAGCATCTTGCAAACAGCCTTGTAGTATGGTGATGGAGGTGGGATTTCTGAGGAGGGTCAAATAAAGAAAGCTAGAAGGCCAACTCCATTGACAATCTCTGTCCTGAGTTCCTGCTTTCCCTCCAATGAGTACACTGCACTGTACTAAAAGTAGGATGAATATGTCACTGGAATACACACATACATGTTATATAGCCATAGTTATATATATATATATAATAAATGTAATATCATCTTGGTAAATCAATTGTTTAATTCTGATCATTCCATAGTTTAGCTAAAAATTTGATTTTTCATATCACATGATACTTTGTCCTAAAAACTTTTTAGTTTTATCAAAATTATCAGGATTAAATTGAATTACCTTATGCTCTAGCTACATGAATATTGGGTGATGGGGGAATACTTTACCATTTTTGTTTAAGTTCAGAGTAGAACTTATAGTTGCTAAAACCACAACACTGCTCCAATGACCCTTCCTACCAAAAGCTGTATTTCCAGTCAGACATGTAAAATCAGAAATAATATTTCTTTTTTTTCCTAAGATTATTCAGAAAAGATTTATTATAATATATTTCTTTAGTATAAAACCTTTACCTAATTAAAACTTTTTTATTTTTAAATAATGTCAAACTTATGATGAATTTCAAATATAGTTCCAAAAGATTTCCAATCCCCTAGTTGTTAACCTTTTATTTTCACATCTGTCTTTTCCTTTTTGTTATGTCTTCTAATATTTTTGAACCATTTGAAAATAATTTGGCTGGGCACAATGTCTCACGCCTGTAATCCCAGCACTTTGGGAGGCCAAGGCAGGCGGATCATGAGGTCGGGAGTTCAAGACCAGCCTGGCCAACATGGTGAAACCCTGTCTCTACTAAAAACACAAAAATTAGCCAGGTGTGGGGGTGGGTGCCTGTAGTCCCAGCTACGCGGGAGGCTAAGGCAAGAGAATTGCTTGAAACAGGAAGGTGCAGGTTGCAGTGAGTTGAGATTGCACAATTGCACTCTAGCTTGGGTGGAAGAGTGAAACTCCATCTCAAAACAAAAAAAATTAAATAAAGAAAATATTTTTTACTCAATACTTCATTAACTTGAGATACCACAGTGTATATTTCCTTAAAAAAAAAAGTGTTCAACATCATAAGTCATTAGCAAATTACAAGTTAAAATAACAATAAGATACTACCACATACCTATTGGAATGGCAAAAATCCAAAATAATAAGAATGCCAGATGCTGGTGAGGATGTAGAGCAGTGGTCCCCAAATCCCTGGCTGTGGACCAGTTCTGGTCTGTGGCCTGTTAGGAACGGGGCCACGCAGCAGGAAGTGAGTGGCGGGGTGGGTGAGCATTACCATCTGAGCTCCGCCTCCTGTCACATCAGCAGTAGCATTACATTCTCATATGAGCATGAACCCTATTGTGAACTGTGCATGCAAGGCATCTAGGTCACATGCTCCTTATGAGACTCTAACTAATGCCTAACGATCTGCGGTGAAACAGTTTCATCCCGAAACCATCCCCAAACCTGCATTGTCCATGGAAAAATTATCCTTCATGAAGCTGATCGTTAGTGCCAAAAAGTTTGGGGACCTCTGATATAGAGTGACAGGAATTCTCATTCATTGCTGATAACAATGGAAAATGGTACAGCTACTTTGCAAGGCACTTTGGTAGTTTTTACAAAACTAAACACACTTTTACCGTCCTATCGAGTAGTTGTGCTCCTTGGTATAAATTTAATGAGTTGAAAATGTATGTCCACAAAAAAAAAAAATCTTAGACAACGATGTTTATTGAGGCTTTATTCATGATTGCCAAAACTCAGAAGTAACTGAGATGTCCTTCAACAGAAAAACAGATAAATAAATGGTGGTACATGTAGACCATGGATTACAGACATACCTCAAAGGTATTATTTGGTTACAAATCACCACAATAAAACAAAGATTGCAATAAATTGAAGCACTTGAGTTTTTTGGTTTCTCAGTACCCACAAAGGTTATATTTACACTATAAGGTACTCTATTAAGTGTGCAATAGCATTATGTCATAAAATGTGATGTACATATATTGATTAAAAATACTTTATTGCTAAAATACGCTAATGATCATCTCAGCCTTCAGTGAGTCCTAATCATTTTGCTGATGGAGGATCTTGCCTCAGTGTTGATGTTTGCTGACAGCTCAGGGTGGTGGTTGCTGAAAGTGGGGGTGGCTGTGGCAGGTTTTCTTTTTTTTCCCTTTTCACATGGTGTCTCTCAGTGAAGAGGTACAGTTATAGCTCACTGCAACCTCTAACTCCTGGGCTCAGGCAATCCTTCCACCTTAGCCTCCTAAGTAGCTGGGACTGCAATAGGCACCACTAAGCCCAGCTAATTTTTACATTTTTTGTAGAAGCCGGGTCTCACTCTGTTGCCCAGGCTGGTCTTGAACTCCTGTCCTCAAACTGTCCTTCAACCTTGCCCACCTAAAGTGCTGGAATTATAGGCATGAGCCACTATACCTCACTGACAATTTCTTAAAATAAGACAACAGTGAAGTGTGTCACATTGATTGACTCTTCCTTTCCCAAAAGATTTCTCTGTAGCATGTGACACTGTTTGATAGCATTTTACCCATAGTAAAATTTCTTTTAAAATTGGATTTTATCCTCTCAAATTCTGATGCAATTTATCAACTAATTTTATATAATATTCTAAATCCTTTATTGTAATTTAAATTATGCTCATAGCATCTTCACCACGAGTAGATTCTATCTAAAGAAAACGCATTCTTTGTTTACTTATAAGAAGCAACTCCTCATCATGTTCTATCATGGGATTGTAGCAATTGAGTCATATGTTCAGGTCACACTTTTAATTTTAAATACTCTGCCATTTCCACCGCATTTGCAGTTACTTTGTCTAGTGAAGTCCTGCACTTCTCCAAGTCATCCATGAGGGTTGCAGTCAACTTCTTTCAAACTCCTGTTAATGTTGATATTTTGACCTCCCATGAATCACAAAAGTTATTAATGGCATCTGGGATGATGAATCCTTTACAGGTGATTTTTCAATTTACTTTGCCAACATCCATCAGAAAACCCACTATCAATGGCAGTTATAGCCTTATGAAATGTAGTTCTTAAATAATAATACCTGATATTTGAAACTACTCCTTGATCCAGAGTTCAGAGTGGATGCTGTGTTAGCAAGCTTGAAAACAGCATCCATCTCCTTGTACATCTCCATTACAGATCTCTTGAGTTACCAGGTACATTGCTAAATAAGTAGTAATATTTGAAAGAATTTTATTTTTCTTAGCAGTAGGTCTCAACAGTGGGTTTAAAATATTCAGTTAACTATGTTATAAACAAATGTGTTGTTATCCGGTCTCTCTGTTGTTCCATTTCTAGAGCACAGGCAGAGTAGATTTAGCAAAATTCTCAAGAGCCCTAGGATTTTCAGGGAGGTACATGAACACTGGCCTCAAATGAAAGTGACCAGCTGCATTAACCCCTAACAAGAGAGTCAGCCTATTGTCTGAAGCCTTGAAGCCAGGCATTGTGATCTCATCTCTAGCTATGAATATCCTAGATAGCATCTTCTTTCAAAAAAGGCAGCTTTGTGCACATCACAAATCTGTTGTTTAGTGTAACCACCTTTCTCATTTATCTTAGCTAGATCTTCAGGGTAACTTGCTGCAGTTTTTCCATCAGCACTTGCTGTTTCACTTTGCTCTTTTATGTTATGGAAATGGCTTTTTTCCCTAGGATACCTGCCTCTGCTAAACCTCAAACCTTTCTTCTACAGGTTGCTCACCTCTCTCAGCCTTCATAGAATTAAAGAGATTTAGAAACTTGCTCTGGATTAGGCTTTGGCTTAAGGGGTTGTTGTGACTGGTTTGATCTTCTATTCAAACCATTCAGACTTTCTCCCTATCAGCAATAAGGCTGTTGTGCTTTCTGATCATTCATGTGTTCACTGGAGTTGCACTTTTAACTTTCTTCCAGAATTTTTCTTTTGCATTCATGACTTGGTTAACTTTTTGGTGCAAGAAGCCTTGCTTTCAGCCTATCTCAGCTTTTGACATACCTTCCTCTCTAAAGTTATTTCTAGCCTTTGATTTAACCTAAGAGACGTGTGACTCTTCCTTTCGCTTGAACACTTAGAGGCCATTGCAAGTTTATTAATTGACCTAATTTCAGTATTGTTGTGTCTCAGGGAATAGTGAGGCCTGAAGGGAGGGAGAGAGGACTGAGGAACAGCTAGTTGGTGGAACAGTTAGGACATATACAACACTTATTGTTTACGTTTTCCATCTTATATGAGTGTGATTTGTGGTGCCTTAAACAATTACAACAGTTACAGAAAAGACCACTGGACAGAGATCAACAAACAGATATAGTCACTTAAAAACTTTTAAATTTTACACAGAGACATGAAGTAAGCACATGTTGTTGGAAAAATGGTGCCAACAGACTAACTTAATACAGGGTCGTCAGTAACCTTCAATTCGTTAAGAATACAGTATCTGCAAAGCATAAAAATATTAGGTCTGCAAACATTACTGAGTGCTGAGAAGAAATGAACTATCATGGCATGAAGGGACATGAGGAATTCTTGGGTGCGTATTACTAAGTGAAAGAAGCCAATCTGAAAAGTGCACAAAAGGTATAATTCCAACCATATGACATTTTGGGAAAGGCAAAACTGAAAACAGTGAAGGGATCGGTGGTTTCCAGGAGTTTGTGGGATGTGAGGTGTGAATTAGTGGGACACACAGAATGTTCAGGGCTGCAAAACTTCTCTGTATGATATTCGAAGGGCAGCTACATGTCATTATACATTTGTCCAAACCCACAGTTTGTTCATCATTAAGAGTTAACCCTCACGGAAATCTTGGACGTTGGGTAATGACGATGTGCCAGTGTAGACTCATTGGGACTCATGTAGCACTCTGATGTGGGATGTTGATAGTGAGGGAGGCTCTGGAGGTGTGTGGTCAGAGGTTGTACTTTCTGCCCTTTTTTTTTTTTTTTTTTTTTAAGATGGAGTCTCACTCTGTCACCCAGGCTAAAGTGCAATGGCATGATCTTGGCTCACTGCAACCTCCTCCTCCTGGGCTCAAGCAATTCTCCTGCCTTAGCCTCCCTAGTAGCTGGGACTACAGGCACGTGCCACCACACCTGGCTAATTTTTGTACTTTTTCTTTTAGAAGAGACGGTGTTTCACTATGTTGGCCAGGCTAGTCTTGAACTCCTGACCTCGTGATCCACCCACCTAGGCCTCCCAAAGTGCTGGGATTACAGGTGTGAGCCACCACACCCAGCCCTTTCTGCCCAATATTTTATGAACATGAAACTGCTTCAAAAAATGAAGTCTATTAAAAATGTTGAAAGTATCCTACATAATCAAAGTTCAATGAGCATAAGTAGGAAATTAACATTGCTGCATTATTGACATTGAAAAATCAACATGTCATCTGCAGATTCTAATCTAATTTGGCCTGTTGTCCAAATGGTACCCTTTATTTGTCCAGGATCCAATCCAGAATCACACATTGCATTTAGTTATTATGTGGCATTAACATCTTTAGTTCCTTTCAATTGGAAAGAGATCTTCCCATGCCTGATGGATGATCAGCCCTGTTTACATACCCCCAGCCCCTCACTCACCCATGATTGGCTCTGATCAAGGTTGAGGGAAAGGAGGAAGAGAAAAGAAGCAAGGTGAAAATGAAAACTTTAGTTTTTAAAATTATTTTTATGTGTCTCATATCCTCAAAATATCTTTATAGGTAGAAAAAGCATATACTCTATCCACACTTAGAAGACAGAAAAAGAATGCTTAGAAGTTTTAACTGAGAAGCTGAAGCCAAATAGAAAGAATTAAAATTAATCTTTATAGTATTAAAAGACAATTCTTGATTAAAAATAGAAAAGCAAAATATCTCTATATTGTATCTGAGGAAGTTAAAGCACATATTTTGAAATGAAAAAAAATCTATAGGGGGAAAATGATCTAATTCAATTCAAAATACACAGCCTTTCTGATTGCAATCTATGCACATATGTATATATACACATAAACACACACACAAATACTAATATGCATGCAAAATACATCTCTCTATATAGCCATCCATACATACATATGGGCATGTAACTATATATATACATAACAAATGCTGAATGTCGCAGAACGATTAGAGACAAATAAAATATCATAGTCTTTTTTTTTTTTTTTTACTAAGAGCTTATACTCATTTGAAATCTGGTTTGGCAATGTATGACATAGATTTTTACTTTTATTTTTCTTATAAGAGGAATATACCCTAGAAACAGTCTTTCTCTTTTAAGGCAGTAAAACAAAAAAGTAAATTTGAATGCCATATTAATTCTTTGGGAATTCTGATTTCTAAAACATACTTGTATGTGCACCTGTTATGAGGCATAGTCTTTTCTTACATTATCTTGTTTTTATGAAATGTACTGCTAAAGCAGTGTTGGATATGTTTATAGAAAAATACTTCTGCATACAGATTGGCTGCCTCAAATACAATGGTAAGAAATGCATGGAAATGGGGGAAGTGAGATTGCTCCCCAAAGAAGGAACCTCTGAGATTATCGCTACCTCGTTAGAGCTGAACACTTAAAGGAAGATATGACATTTACATATCCTGCACTCAGGTGCAGAGAGGCTAAGAGGTATTCTAATTTCCTGTTTCTGGGATGCTTCTGATATACTTTACTTAGTCTTTTACATGACTCTTCCTTAAATACAAACCAAATGTGAAGAAGCTATTTGTTTTATTCAAATGTATATTGTTTTTCAAAGAAAGAAATGTTTGACTTTCATAAAACATTTTTACCGCCTTGTTATTTTCTGTACATCAAAATCTTATGAAAATGGATGGATATTAATGAACTATGGTCAATAAAATTTATTTTATTGAATCTCAGTACCAAGATATACACATGCATAGAAAAGAAGATTTCTGTATACTTGCAATGTCTCTCCAACATCTGTGTATGTGAATCACAGGAGATCTTATTAAAATATAGATTTGGCTTCAGTACCTCTGGGGTGGAGCCTAAGTTTCTGTATTTCCAATAAGTTCCCAAGTGTTACATATGCTGCTTGTCTTTACATCAATTTTTTTAGTGACAAGGAAGTAGAGAACACATAGAAATATAGCACTTCTATTTTGATTTTCACTTTATGAAGGAAAAAAATACACACCCCATTAAATTACTATTTATACTGTAAATGTATCTTCAAATATCCTGTGTAGTTTTTTTCTCTGTCTTTGCTGGATTGATTTTACTGTTTTAATATCTGAAAGTTTTTTCACACATTTTTTCTAATATACAGTTTTCTTGGCTCAAACAATACACAGTAAGTAGGAGATTAAATTGTGCTACTCTCATGGGAATGTGAAAAACCAACATGTCCTCTGGTTTCCAGTCTGGCATGTAAGAAACCTGGAAGTCATCACTTCATCCTATTAACAATTAAAAAGCTGCACAGACTGAAAATCAATAACCTTTCCTTAGATCAGTGGAAGAAATGAGGTCACAGGGCAAACCTCAAATACAGAGAATCAAAACTCACATGAGCGAAAATCCAGCAGCTAAAACCTCCACGGAAACCCATGCCGGGATAGGAAACCTGTAACTGTAACTGATGAATTACTGGAGGCTCAGTGTGGACGAGTCTGAGAGACAAAACCCCCAAGGGGACCTGGTCATCAGAGACCGCCCCCACCCCTCCGACTTTTGTGAGTTCTACCTCCTGGAGTTCTACCAGGTTCTCACAGTGAATATCAAAGGGAAAAAAATCAATCCCGTTGTGCTTCCACAGGGAGAAGGAAAAAGGAAATATCTTAAAATACACCAGAGAATTCTGTTATTATTAACAAGGTCTGTCCTTAGGACAAACTGCTTAACCAGAGTCTAACCTACTGGGAAATTATCAGAACCTAACTTGCCTGCTAGAAGGGAAATACACAATTCCAACCCTTTCTAACTTTCCTTGTGGAGGAAGAGAAGTAAATACCCAATTTTAGCTATCCAGTCCCACTTGGGGGCGAGGGAGCAGGGATCCTGAGAAGAACCAGCCAATCTCACGATCCAGGGGCACAGGCTCTGCCAAAGACTGAAATCTGATTGTGAGACTCCAGGTCACTCCCCCAACATACACACCTTGCCACCATATTGCTACAGGCCTATTGATAGCAGTTCCTTTTACTAAGTACAGCGTGCCTGGTTATCAGGCAAAAATTCCAATGAATTTTTGAATGTCTGAATGTCCCCCCAAATTCGTGTACTAAAATTTGATACCCATTATGGTGATATGAAAAGGTGGGGTCTTTGGGGCATGATTAAGTCATGATGGCTGCACCTTCACAAATGGATGAGGCCCTTAGAAAAGAGCTGGAGGGTATCAGCTTAGACTTTTCTGATCCTTTGCCCTTCTTTCCATTCCACCATGTGAGGACAGCCTTCCTCCCCACTGGAGGATACAACTGCAAGGTGCCATCTCAGAAATAGACCGCTGCCCTCACCAGTCACCAATCCTGCTGGCACCTTCGCCTTGGACTTCTTAGCCTCTAGCACCATGATAAATGCATTCCTATTGTATATAAATTACCCAGCATATGGTATTTTGTTATAGAAGCACAAACATATTAAGACACAAGGCAGGCCAGGCGTGGTGGCTCACGTCTCTAATCCCAGCATTTTGGGAGGCCGAGGCAAGTAGATTGCTTGAGCCTAGGAGTTTGAGACCGGCCTGGGCAACATGGCAAAATCCCATCTCTACAAAAAAATGAGAAGTGTTAGTCAAGTATGGTGGCACAGGCTTGTAGTCCCAACTATTCAAGAGGCTTAGGTGGAAGGATAGTTTGATAGTTTGAGCCTGGGAGGCAGAGGTTGCATCACTATACTCTAGCCTGGGTGCCAGAGAGAGAATCTGTCTCAAAAAAAACAAAAACAAAACAAAAAACAAAACAGCAACAACAACAAAACCAACAAGACACAAGGCACATTAAAAGGCAAAATACACAACTTGAAGACAGAGCAAGCATCAAAACCAGGCTCAGGTAAGTCAGGGATATTGAAAGTATCAAACTTGGTCATTTAAAACAGCTGTGATTAGCAAAATAAGAACTCTAATGGGTAAACATAGATAGCATGCAATTTAAGCAGAGAAGTGAAAATTCTAACATAGAACTGAAAAAAATGCTAAAGAAACACAGTCACAGAAATGAAGAATGCCTTTGATGAGCTTATTAGTAGACTGGACACAGCTGAGCAAAGAATATACGAGCTTCCCATATCTCCACAGAATCCTTCAAAACTGAAGCCCACTTTACAACTAATGGAACTCACAACTGTGAACATTAAATACCAACTTTTCTTTCAAAGATTTGTATTTCTGCATATAAATATTATTTACTTTCATTCTTATTGTGCTACTTATTTAAAAAAAACAACATATTTCTGAAGCCCTTGTGAAAGGCGCGGCAGACATTATCAAGAGTGAGGGTGAAAATATGCATGTATTGCAGCAGAGAAAGTATGTTTCCCCCCAAATACCCATATACTTGAAGATAAGTCAATAGTATTCTAATATTAGAGCTGTGAGTGGCAGAAAAATCCTTCGGGGACAATGAAAGATCAAGGCTGATGTAGATGGATAGAAATTGCTAAAGTATTCAAACAAACAAAGATATTCTGGTGCACAGATACTCTCATCATGTTGCACAGAGATGGGAAGTTCTCATAAATTCTATATTTATAATTAAAATTATATCTTTTACTCATTTACTTTTAAGTCCACCACTAATTCCATTATTTTCCAAGGTGACTGAAGCATTAGATTACTAGCAGATAGGACAACTTACGTTAGGGAACTTCTGAAGAAAATTTTGCCCTTGAAATTTCATCTGTACTTCGCCATTTTACCATCTAAGCGAAGAAAATATTGAACCAAAAATCCCGGTATCTAGAGTCCTCGTGTGTCTTCTGCCCCTAAACCATGGATAAAGTGGCCCCCTGTTCTGACTTAAGTTTATTTTCTTATATGCCCAAACACACCCAAATCTTGCAGATGTCTCCAGGCTTTCAGGGAGATAAGGGAAGCAGAAAATTCCGACAAGGATTCTAGGTGAATTTCTGCACAGAGAACATGGAACCCAGCATGAATACCACAGTAGGAAAAAACAATCTCCGACAAAGAACAAGGGAAAGGAAATAAGATGCAAAGGGGATGCCTCTATATCTAGTCAAGTCTTGGGAGGAGAAGATTAAACATTTCAGGAAATAGCAAGGAAGATAAAGGATATTTCCCACTATATGATTTTCCTTGTATTTTCTAACCCATAATCTGTTATACTCCTTACATTTTTTTAAAAAGGTGCATATTAAAATATTTCTAGCAAGACTTAGACAAAATACGTAGTTAAATGTAAAGAAGGGACAGTTGTTATAAAATGTAGCTTCCCTTCCTGATCCAATGCAATTAAACAGTGAAAAGTTTAATACTCTCAATACAGACATTTGTATCAAGAAATTAAATGACATAAAGCCACCAAATTGCAAAACTATGTGCTAAACAGTTATTTATTCAAATTTGCAGGCAAAACTTAAGAAAATATAAAAGAAATAGATGAAAACAACATAAACGTGATATAAAACCAAACTACCAAAACACAACAGCAAGATCTCATTTTTTAAAATTTAGTTGAATAATATAATCTTTTAATGAAGTTAGAAATTGATAAAACACTGTAATTCTAAAGCTAGCGATGGGTAAAACGTTGACATCGAAGGGAAAACTAAATAGAATGTAGAAGCTAGACAACCTAGTAAAGCTCACAGGCTTCAGTTTTGCATTTAGCAGCTGTATTGCAGAGGCTCCCCACCATTCCTGTGTCATCAGCCTGGAAATAACTAACCTTAGAAACAAAAGCCTACTCACAGAACGTGTCTGCCTCTGAAAGTCATTGCTATTTTACTGCACATTTCTTAGGTGCAATATCCAGAGCATTGTAACTTTTTCATTGTGCTTTAGATATTAGTCTACCTGTGGCTGAAGAAAGCTCAGGTAAATATAATGGAAGATTACAACTTTGCACATTGATAATGAAGATGTTTGCCAGATATAAAAATGTTATGCATATAGCTTAGCAAATAAAAAAAATATATAAGGACTTTAAGTTTGAATATATTTATACTTAAAATATATTTCCAAGACAGAATGAACTCCCAAAAGGGACAAATTAGTATTAGAAAATAAGTAAACTCTTTGAAAAATAATTTTGGGTGTCAACTCATTTCATAAGAAATATAAAATAATTACAAAATAATCCCTAAGTTAACATTTATGTGACTAGACTGTAAGTAGTTTGAAAATGTAGCTCAATTTTAGGCATTCTTTCTTAATCATTGTTAAGCCAAACAGAAGTAGTATCAAAATTACACTTCTCTTAACATACTAATTATGTATTAAAAAGCACATGAGATCTGCCCCAAAAAATAAAATAAAATAAGTCATTCAAAGAATTGTGAGCGAAATCCATCATTTACCTAGACTTCCAAACTAGAAAACACTTAGGCAATAACAGAAACAGAAGTAGTTGTTTTTTTGCTTCCCATGGAAATAATTTCCTCCGGCTATAAAATTGCAAATTGCTTTGAACTGCCTTTTATACTCAGTAGGAATAATGGAAATAATATTGCCTGAACTGTGTTATCATTCACAAAGCATGCCCTTAATACTAATACTTCTGTACTTTGATAGAATTTAGGTCCCAAGGATTCATGATCATTAAACATTTATTCATCTTGAAAGAATCTGCAAAATATGCAGGTAACAGATACCGTGTTAACTTAGAAAACAGAAAGAGAACACAAACCCTAAGAAACAACAAAAATCAAGTACGCCCATTTTTATGTTGATTTGATGACACACAAAGTATTTTTCTTATTTGAGGTATTAGCTGTGATTTCTGAGAGGGTTTACCACTCAGTATTGGATAAGTCACACAATAATACGGTGGCAGAATGGGATGATCAGAGACTCAGGTAATGGCAAAAAGAGCAAAAAGGTGGAGAATAGGATCATAGTTTAACTGGTAAAATATATGAAACTTCATGATGTATTGGCAGAGTCAGGTAAGAGACAAGAACGTATGCAGAAGTAATTGGAGTATATTTCTTCATCTTCAGCATTCTTAAACTACCTACCTTCCTAACTAGGATGGGTTTATGAAGAGCAGTGTTCAAATTATTTTCATGAATTTTGGTACCCTCTCCCCTCTAATCCCCACATGATGGAAACCTCAGTCACTGCTGTGGGTTTAGTCATTCCTGTACCAATTAAGAGACAGTGTAATTAAGCCCATGTTCGTGATGTATGCAGCTTGGACCATCTATAAAATTGTGGTTCATTTCTAAGTATCCCATAAATATAATGCCTCTAGGAATTGAATTTCATGCTTGCTTTTATACGGCAGAAATGCAAATTTGATAACCTTATCGCTAAACTACTTTAGTTTATTCTTAGGAATCCTGATTCCAATTGTAGCCAAATACAAAGGACTACATATATTTTCAAACCTCCCTGAAGGTGTATCTTTTTATGAGATGAGATTTCTACACATTTTTATTTTTAAAAGTCCTTAGTAAATGAAGGTATATACCATGTTCATGAACTGGAAGACCTAATATTATAAAGATGTGCATTCTCCCCCAATAGATCCCTAGATTCTATGCAATTTTAATAAAAGTGTGAATAGAAATTTTGTTTTGGGTAGAACTCAACAAACTAACTCTAAAATTTGTGAATAGATTCCAAGACAAGTTTTAGAAAGAACAAAATAAGAGGGTTTTCCATAACAGATGTTATGACTTACTCTAAAGCAATAGAGATGAGGAAAGTGTGGTATTACCACTCAATAATATGTTTATTAAAGGTAGAACCTAATTGAGAGCCCCAACACAGACATAACATGTAGAAACTTGATTTAGAAAAAGGTTTGATGCTGAGGGTCAGTGGAGAAAAAAAAAATGGTATTTTTAATCAATAAATCTGGGAATACTTAGTATGCATATTTTTATAAAAGAATATTTTTCTTACTATATCCAAAAATAAATTCTAGATAAATAAATTTGGAAGAAAAAACAGCCGGGTGCAGTGGGTCACGCCTGTAATCCCAGCACTTTGGGAGGCTGAGGTGTGTGGATCATGAGGTCAGGAGATCAATACCATCCAGGCTAACACGGTGAAACCCGGTATCTACCGAAAATACAAAACAAAACATTAGCCGGGCGTGGTGGCGGGCGCCTGTAGTCCTAGCTACTCGGGAGGTTGAGGCAGGAGAATGGCGTGAACCCAGGACATGGAGCTTGCAGTGAGCTGAGATGGTGCCACTGCACTCCAGCCTGGGTGACAGAGCAAGACTCCGTCTAAAAAATAAAAAATAAAAATACATTTTTAAGAAAGTCATTTAGGAAAATATCTCAAGTTAAGGAAAATTCTTTTCAACAGGATACAGAAAGATCTACCCATAAAATAAATTAATAAAATGTTTTATTACATTGAGATTGAGAGTCTCTGTTCATCTAAAACCACCACAGTAGTTGTTCAAAATAATGTATATAGGGTAGGAGAAAGCCTTTACCATATAGATAAACAAAAAAGCATTTATAAATTTATAAATAAAAACAAACAACATACACAAAAATCTCTATACATCAATAAGAAAAAGTCTGATAACCAATAAAAATGAGGAAGTGACTATATAACAGGCATAGCATAATACAACGATTCCAAATGGTCTCTAAACATATGACAAAATGAACTACTTACTTCATTAGTTATCAGGAAAATGCAAATTAAAACCAAAGAGAGCTACTACCACCACTCACCCACCAGAATTGTTAAAATATAAAAAGAAACAGAGGAGGGTAGGGCAAGATGGCCAAATAGAACACTTCAGTCATCGTCCCACCGGCAGGAACACCAAATTGAATTACTGCCCACACAAAATAGCACCTTTATAAGAACCATAAATCAGGTGAGTGATCAGAGTACCTTGTTATAATATTATATCAAGAAAAGAAGCACTGAAGAGGGAAGGGATTACAGTCTTAAATTGCTGACATCACCCTTTCGCCATTCCCAGGCAAGGGCTGCACGGTACAGAGAGAGAATTTGTGCCCTTGGGGGAGAGAGAGCACAGTGATTGTGAGACTTCGCTGTGGAGCTCAGCACGGCCCCCATCACAGTGGAAAGCAGCACACAGCAGACCTCAGCTGGTGCTCATCGAGGCAGCATTTAGACCAGCCCTAGCCAAAGGGGAATTTTCCATCTCAGTGGTCAGAAGTTGAGTCCTGGTAAGCCCTGCCATCACGGTCTAAAGTGCTGTGGGGTTCTAAATAAACGCTAACGCAGTCTAGGCCATAAAGAATGCGATTTCTGGGCAAGTCCTTGCGCTGTGCTGAACTCGGAGCCATTGGATTTGTAATGCATGTGACCTGGTGAGACACCAGCCAGTGTTGCAAGGGCGTGCTTGCAGCACCCCTCCCCCCAACCCCAGGCCGCGCAGCTGTCAGCTCTTCCCTCCACTTGAGGAGAGGTCAGGGAAGGGTAAAGAGGACTTTGTTTTGCCACGTGAATACCAGCTCAGCCCCAGTAGGATAAGGCGCGGGGCGGAGTACTCATTCTAGACCCTAGCTCCCAGACAACATTTTAATCACATTGGGTCAAAAGGAACCCCACTGCCCTGATGGGAAGGATCCAGTCCTGGAAGGATTTATTCTTTCCTAACTAAAGAGCCCTTGGACCATGAATAATTAGTAGTGGTGTCCAGGAAGTACTTGCCGCAGGCATTGGGTGAGACTCAGAGCCCTGCTGACTTCACACCCAGCACATACCCAGATATGATGGCTACGGAGACTGACTCCTGATTGATGAAAGGAGAGGTAAGAGTAAAGAGGACTTTGTCTTAGAGCTGGGGACCAGTGTCTCCACAGTGGGGTACAGCACCAAGCCGCTGTTTGGGTCCCTGATTCCAGGCCTTGGCTTGTGGACAGGTATTTCTGAACCTGCTCTGGACAAGAGGGGAGCACACTTCTCTTGAAAAAGAGACTCAGGCCTGGAAACGTTCACTACAAACCAGCTGAAGAGTGAACCTTGAGTCCGCCACAGATCTTGAGTGAACACTGGCGGTCAACAGGCAGTACTTGCCGAGGGCCTCAGGTGGTAGGAGCCACAGGGAGAGACGCCTATTATTTTTATTTATTTGCTTGTTAATTATTTTCAGACAGGTCTTTCTCTGTCACTCAGGCAAGAGTGCAATGCTAGGATCATGGCTCACTGCAGCCTCAATATCCTGGGCTCAAGCAATCCTCCCACCTCAGCTTCCCATGTAGCTGTGGGTATAAGTCACCATGCTCAGCTAATTTCTTTTCTTTCTGGGTTATTATTATTATTTTTGTTTTTGTCTTTGTTTTTGGACTCAAGCAATTCCCCTGCCTTGGCCTCCCAAAGTGCTGGAATTACAGGTTTAAGCCGCTGCACCTGGCTTAAGACTCCTGGTCTTGCGGGAAGGGGAGGGAAGAGTGAGGAAGACTGTCTTGCAACTGGGGTACCCAGATCAGCCACGGTAGAGTAGAACACCAGATAGATTCCTCCCAGACAGCATCTCTGGACCTGAATGGGGCCAGGGGGAGCTTGCCACCATAAACTGAAGGACACAAGCCTGGCTGAGTTTCTCATCTGGTGATATTAGAGGCCTTGGGCCCTGAGTGAACATAGGCAGTAGCCAGGCAGTGGTCACTGCAGGCCTTGGGAGAGATCCAGTGCTGTGTGAGAGAGATGACCTTTTAGCTATGGAATTCAAAACAGCTGTTTTCAGTAAGCTAAATGAAATTAAAAATAACACAAAGAAGGAATTCAGGACTCTATCAGACAATTTTTTTTAAAAAGATTGAAATAACTATTAGGTTGTTGCAAATGTAATTGTAGTTTTGGACTGTGAATTTTAAATTATAACTAGGCTGAAACACATCTTTATTAATCAAAATAGGAACCATTACAATCAACACTTTTTGCCAACAAGAAATAAGTTTGTTTATTCCTGTAGTGGAAAAATCTGTGCTTCAGGACTCGACAAAGTCTTGGAAAGCATTTTCTGCATCCTGCTGGTTATGAAAGTGTTTTCTCTGCAAAAAGTTGTCCAGATGCTCGAAGACATGGTAGTTGGTTGGCGAGAAGTCAGGTGAATACAGCAGTTGAGGCAAAACCTTGTAGCTCAATTTGTTCAACTTTTGAAGCATTGGCTGAATGACGTGCAGTCAGGCATTGCTGTGAAGAATTGGGCCCTTCCTGTTGACCAGTGTTGGCAGCAGGTGTTGCAGTTTTGGGTGCATCTTACTGAATTGCTGAGCATACTTCTCAGATGTAATGGTTTTCTTGGGATTCAAAAAGCTGTAATGGATCAGACCATCAGACAGTGACTATGACCTTTCTTTTGGGCAAGTTTGACTTTGGGAAATGCTCTGGAGTTTCTTATAGGTCCAACCACTGAGCTGGCCATTGCCAGTTGCAGAGTAAGATAGTTTTCATTGGAAATTGATAGCAAAAAGGAGAAGACCGTTAGCAAGAGAAGTTCACTAGGAAGTGTAAAGCTTAAAGGAAAGGGCTCTTAGTAATTGGTGTTAAGTGCATTGTTCATAGTAGGACCCTCAAGAAAATGAGGATACACTAAATTTAATAAATATATGAAAAAATGAAGAAATATATAGTGAATGACAAATAATGGGAAGGAGAAGAAATGCTCTCAAGTTAACAAAATAGTATTAATACATTTAGTAAAAGTTAACAAAAGCATTACTCCTCTGAGTAAATGTTCGAAAGAACAGAAAAAACTAAATTATAGTCTTCAACATAACGTATCTGATTGGAGAGTATTCCCATGTAGCCTAAAATCCTTGGCTTCAAATGCAACACTTGACCCTTCTTTGCACAAAAATATGTAAGATATAAAAACATAAAACCCAATCAAGGGTATATGGTGCAAGCTTTAAAAAAATATTTCACCCATGTTGGTAGTTGCCCCACCCCCCACCCTTTTGTTTGGATCCTGAGTGTTTTTATACCTTGCTGCAATGTATTGTAGAAAGGAAATAAAGATTCCTGTTGCCCCATTATAAGAAAATCTCAGGGCAGTCACTTTAAAGGAAGAATCTCTGTGCAAGTTAGCAATCTAGAATTCTCTTAAAACTGCCTCATTTGTGGCTCTCTTGAAAAATGTTTGGGTACTCTTAGAATTTGCATGCCTTAATGCACAGGCCCCTGCTCTAGGCCATTGCATTGACTATGGTTTCAAAGTAGCACTGTTTTAGATATTTCAAATTGAACCATCAAAAAAAAATAATTATTATTAAACATCTACCATGTGCCAGTCACTATTCTAGGAATTTAAAAGTAAAAGCACATCAAGTACCAATTACAACACTACCTCATATAGATATCTATATTTTAAATCAAGAGGTTATTTCTGATTCTAGGTATAGATTTCCATTGCTTTTGTTTAACTGCAAGTGCCTTTATTTCTCACTCACTCAAATCATCTTTTAATCTAGTGTACATAATCTTGACTGTGTTTTCTCCCCAGCATTTGGAAATTATTATAGCATTATTTTCAGACTTCCATTCTATTTGCAAACTATTTTTCTCTTTGCAAAGCCCGCAAATAATTACTCTCTTTTGTAAATAATCCAATTTTTCTTTCTGAATGTTGTGATTTTCTCTGGTTTTTATTCTGTAGCTTCACTATGAAAGTATGAATTGTTACATTTTAAAACTGCTATTTTATTAAGTTTTAAAATTACTATTTCGCTGAATAGTCATCATGTTTTTCCAGCTAAGAATTTATTTTTTCAGTTCTGGAAAAATTTTCATCCAGTATCTTGGAATTTTGCCTCTTTTTTGCTGCTCTGTCTCTTCAGCACACACTAGTCATATTATCAAAAGGTTATTAGTCATGACCTTTTCATTTTACCTTCTATGAGCTCTTCATTGCTCTTTCAGATTTTTATATGTGTCATATTTTTATTGTGTGCCACATGGAGGTTATTTTCTCCAATTCATATGTTATTTGGTTAATTTTCACTCTGCACATCTACAGATGCATTCTTATAATATAAATAAAAAACTCTATTACATATAAGAATATGTTGAAGTAAGTTATACTTTATCTTTTAAAAAACCTCCATTTTATAGTTTTTATAAAAATCCCTAATAATTATATACATTTCAAATTTCCATAAGGTAAGTAATGTATGTCAGTAGTAGAAGGTGGTGGGATGGTGAAGTCAGGAAAGAGAATGTGAAGGATCAGAGAAGTCCTAACCAATCTCTGTGAAGCACTGTTATATGGTGAGTGGAGATGAGCTTGCAGAGAAAGATGTGAAGCCAGGCATGTGCAGCAGCTTCAATATAATCATGAAAAAGAACTGATGCCTAGATGTGTGTCAGGCTCTGCATCAGGTGGTGGCCTTGCTGTTGCTGTTGATTAGCACAGCAGGGGTCAGAGAAAGAGCTGGGCATGGAGGAATGTAGAGCAATGAAAAGTTGGACTTGGCCAGCACCTCTGTGTCTCATCGAAGAAGCCCTCATAGTATCATTTTTATTATTGCAGTATCATGATCTGCTGATTTGCTTCTACCTTCCAAACACTGAACAAACATTCATTTCTGGAATCTGCCCATATTGGGTTATCCATTAATTTTAACATAGAACATGGGATAATTAAGAGACTCCACAGGGAATCATGTGAATTCCAGACACACTTCTCCCTCCTTCATGTTTTAGTAGCAACCTTATTTATTTATTTATATTCATGAAGCCAGTCACTTTGTTCAGTATAATCACCCCTTCCTATGCCTACCATCTTGGGAGTCCAAGGAGACCAAAGTGGCCAAGTGGCAGTCTAAGCTTCTAGATTAATGGAATCATTACTCAGTTCACTAAGGGGAGGATTCTGCCCTTAGAAGCTAAGACCTCTACACTAACAAAGACCCTTATACTCATGAAAAGGAATTTTTTCTAATAAATAAGCAGGTGTAATATGAAGAGGACCTACTCATATTTTCCTCCCTTGATTACCAGACCCTTACATCCTGGCTATGGGAGAAATATAAAGGATGTTCCCTTATGTCCACAAAATGTTGTTATCCAGTTGTCACTATTATCAAGTGATCTAAAGGTCAGCCCTCCATTCCACCAAGCCAGCTGCTTCAAGGTAACATGAAACATTGAGTCCAGTGAATACCATATCCCCAAATCCATTGTCATGTTTTTTATATGCAGTAAAATGAATTATCTGATCAGAAGCAATGCTATGGTAAATAACATGACAATGAATAATGCTGTTGTAAATCTTTGAATGGTGATTTCAGCAGGTGCATTATAAACAGGAAGACAAATCTGTATCCAGAGTGTCTACACCCATGTCAACAAAGTCTTGCTCTTTTCTCGATGAAAACGGTCTAATGCAATCAACAAGACCAGTGCAATCAACCTAGCTGCATATTTCCTCAGAGAAGGATGTTGTAGCATAGGGTACCCCAGAACTTTTTGTCACCAATTTTCCAATTGTGTTTCTTCTAAGTACATATTCATATAAATTAATAGCCACTGCCCATGTATTGATGTAGATCTGTTTTTAAGTGATGTCGCTTTCTCTTTCTAGGCAGAACAATAGGTTCACTGCTCCAAGTAATGCCAACTAGGAGGATTTCCTTTCAGCAGTGTTTTTTAGGGCCTCCCATGAGTAGGACTATCATGCTGAAACAGTCCTCTTCTGAGTAGTGCCCATATATCATGCAGAACCACCTGTGCACCATGTCTGATTCTTCATTCTCAAACTCTTTACTGGGGCTACACAACTAACACATTGCTAATACCACTAGCATGTGTGTGCCTTCTGGGCCTCCTCACATCATATTCTTCCTATATGAAGTACTACAGTTCACACCTAAATTGACTCTGCAATGGTGTCATTTAAAAACACAAAAACAAACAAAAGTGAGTCTTCAGACATTTTTTCTGGAGTCTTCTTGACCAGCGTTTCCTTCGGTACTCCTCAGTTTAGGTTTCTCTACTGTTTGATTAAATTTGCTTCATTGAAGGACAGTCTCAAATCTTGAGTAAAAATTTTGTTCTGCCAGTGATAGACTTGCTCATGACAAAAATGTTGCGGTCTTCATTACATTGCATCTAATAACTTCTTTTCATGGTCACTGTCTAAACCAAGTGGAAGAATGGCTTCAATTTTCCTTCTAAGAGGGAGGTCAAGTTATTAACCTAACCATTGTTTCCAGAGGGTGAAATTCAGCCAACATCTGTCTTATATTTGTCTATTCACTTAGATCTGTAGAGAAAGAGAATATCAAAAATAGAATTCTCATGTTGCAGATGGATACTCTTCAAAAAAGTTTTTACCATAATCTTTCAGTTAAGAATTTTATTTTCTCATTTTATTTTCTAATATAGCATAATTTTAAGGTTTTATAACCAACCTATTACGAGTGATTGGCAAAAGTTCAGTGTGTATATTATATTTGGGATTGAATAGGTATCTTCTTATACAGATATAGAGCTATAATACAGACATAAATACATGATCCTTTGCTTACATTGATTTAACTAATATTTAAAACGATATTTACTTGATGTTTTATATAAATGCTAGGCAAAGCTCTCAAATTATTAAGATGCATTAAACCTGCTTAATTTCCTATATATAAATATAGTAAAACTAATGTCACTAGCATGTTATAATCATATAAAAGTTTATATATGGTTATATAAATAGATGCAAATATAATTGGTATGTATATGTATTCACATGTGTGCATATATGTACATATACATTTTTAATATCAATATTTAAATTAAGCATTTTCTACTTGTGAAACAATTTGTAATATATAATGTTATTTAAATATATATATTTGAAACATATATAAATACTTGAAGTGTCAGTTTCATGAATATTCTTGAAGTATAAGTGTAGTTTAGTTTTTGGCAGATAATTTTTAGAGCAATTTTAAAATTAGAGGCTGCCAAATGTCATTTATTCCTTTTTACTAGGAAAATAAAAGCAATGGATAATGGAAAACTGGCTTCAATATTTAAAGTATTTAAATTATTTATTCATCAAATAGAAAAACTGGCCCACTGAATTTTATTATTTTTATTTCCTTTTAAGATGGAGATAAGAATGAATTCCGAACAGTAAAATGACAGGTGATTGAGAAAAGGCAAAGAAAAGATTAAATCATTAAATAATATGTTAGCTGAATATCTATAAATTACTCAATATCAGAAGTAGAATTGGAATAAAACTTCACACTATGTCCATATAAGTGTTTACAAAATGCCTCACTAAAAGAATAGACTTGATTTCTGAAGCATTTATTGTGCAAAGTAACTGTTAACAAGTACAATAAATGAAGTCTAATTTTCCCCTTGAGTTTTTATCCATTTAAATCTACCAACATAATTGCTTCTAGTCCTATTATATATTTGAATATAATTTATTTCTAAAATATCTGAAAAAATATTTTAGACAAAGAATTGGGGTTTTATATGGTTATCTGGCTAAGAATAATCACCAGTATTTACTTAAAGAACAATGCAGAAAGCTTTTAGCAACTGCCTGCAGTGAGCTCATGGACCTGGAGGCTGAGGGTTTGTTAGTTTATGTCTGCGATTCTGCCAACTCACTCTGAATCTAAGGCTGACATATGAGATGCAGCATACCTAGAAAAATCTAAATTTTAGATAAACAACAAATAATGTTGTATTAGTTCGTTCTCATACTGCTATAAAGAACTGCCTGAGACTGGGTAATTTATAAAGGAAACAGGTTTCATAGCTCTGCAGCGCTAGGGAGGCATCGGGAAACTTACAATCGCGGTGGAAGGGAAACCAAAGGACGTCCTTCTTCACGCAGCATGATAGAGCGGGGGGGGGGGGGGGGGGGCAGGGAAGTGCCAAGGAAGGACGTGGTCCCTGGTGAAGGCTCCTCCCCCGGCCTGTGCCCAGGGACGTAGGTGAGGACAGTCACTCGTGCCTTTACGCCCAAATGTTGCATTTCCCAAGACTACCCTGGCCCACCAGGCTCCCATCCTGTGCTTATAAAAACCTCAAGAACCTAGCAGGCCGGCACATAAGCGGCTGGACGTGGAGAGGAGTGGATCAGTGGAAGAAGACACAAGTGGCTGGACGTCAAGAGGTTGTCGAGGGGAGCACGCTGGCGGAAGAGCACACTGACAGATGCCAGCACGCAGGCGGGCTCAACATTGACTGGTGGAATGATGCAGTTGTTGGGGGGTTGGGGAGCAGGTGTCAGAGAAGAGTCAGGTGCTTGGCTGCCTGACTCCATGGGAAGACCATCTCCCTTCTGGCTTCCTCATCTGCTGAGAGCTACTTCCACTTAATAAAACCTTGCACTCATCCTCCAAGCCCACCCATGATCCGATTCTTCCCATACACCAAGGCAAGAACCCCGGGATACAGAAAGCCCTCTGTCCTTGCAACAAGGTAGAGGGTCTAATTAAGCTGGGAAACACAAGCTGCCTATGGACGGCTGAACTAAAAGAGCACCCTGTAACACACACCCACTGGGGCCTCAGCTGTAAACATTCACCTGTAGACACTGCCTTGCGGTCGGAGCCCCACAGTCTGCCCATCTGCTCCCCTAGAGGTTTGAGCAGCCGGGCACTGAAGAAGCGAGCTGCACCGCCATCGCACACGCTGCGAGGGAGACAAAGGAACTTTTCCTGTTTCAGCGGCAGGAAAGAGAAGCACCAAGCAAAGTGGGAAAAGCCCCTTATAAAACCATCAGATCTCGTGAGAACTCACTATCATGAGAACAGCATGGCGGTAACTACCCCCATGATTCAACTACTTCCGACCAGGTCCCTCCCATGACATGTGGGGAGTATCAGAACAACAATTCAAGATGAGATTTGGGTGGGGACACAGCCAAACCATATTACATGTTTTACTATAAATATGCCATATGTAAGATTTGGGACATGACTGTAAAACATGATTAACTACACATTCCGTATTTTTGTTGGTTAAATCTGATCTATGAAAGCCTTATTCTTTTTTCATTAGTCTATCAGAGATGTTCTTGAAAATAAAGACATTATAGCCTTGTCTTCTATATAGCCTATAAAGACATTATAGCCTTATCTTGTCCCGTTATTCTTAAATCATGCATGCCCAGATTCTCTGAGTATTAAAATGTACGTGGTTCCTGTTACAGAAATTCTAAAAGAATCATAGCCGTATCACCATAAAGAGAGTTTTCATCATATGTAACATTCAAAATTATGCAATTTTGGAATAGTTGTTCTTATTAGAAAGAGATACTCTTATTTGTACATGTGACTTTTTTTTCTACAAGATATCATTATTTCCAATGTCTTTCCATTCAAACTCAGTATTCAAGGAGGCAAAACAGAATTAGAGACAAGACAGACGCAAAATGTTCTTATGGAGACTATCTATCTTTCTGAATTGGAATCAACTGATAACCCACTCAACTAGCTCATTGACTAGATGATTAACAGCTGACAGGTTACTGATGTTTAGTAAATGCAATCAATTTGAAGTGATGAGGTAGGAGTTACTCTGTAAAACATAATGACAGAGGTTTTGTCTATAACACGTTAGACTATGTAGACTACTAACTCTGTGGAAATCTAATAAGCCATGTTTACTTTATTTAACCTATCCTAAGTTATTTTTAGGCTGCTTTAGGCATTATGTAGTTTCTCCAAGAATCACTGTGAAAAGTGATCACATTTTATTTTTACTGACTTTGATGGTTTTGTTCTGCATTTGTTACTTAAAATGCTGCCTAAAGATAGGAAAAGATACTTTCTACAGTATAATTATCTGGGATGTCTTATATAAATGGTCTTAAAATAGATCTCTGGTATGACAGTCTTCTAATGCTCTCTTCAGGTTCTCATAGAACATGCTATACGGAAATTTTCTTTTTATAGTTAATTACGCTTTCATGACAAAAGCCAAAGAGATAGCTAAAAACAAGCAGAATTCCTTATGAATTCTATGAATTATGCAGAATAAGTTTCTCTCTGTTAAAGTAAAATGTCTTTTAGCAAATATACTTGTGCTAAAATATCTTTTACTTATGTCTGATTTTCTAAGTATCATCTGAAATTTTCTCTGTAGATTTCAGAAATTATCAGCTCTAATTTTTTTAGTCATGCTTATTCAGTCATCACTCAGTTTTTAACAATTACCATACAGTATCTGGCATATAATCTAGTCATTTCTGATATTAATTTCCAGAGAGGGGATGCACATAGTGTGAAGGACATCTTTCATTTTATGAAGGTATATTTAAGGAGCAAACAGCAAACTGTACTTAGAGTCTGATAATACTGGGTTTCAACCATAGCTTTCACATTTATAATCCTAAGGGATTTACTTAACCTTTCTGAGGTTCAGTTTTCTCATTCATAAAATGAAACAAAATAGATAATTCAAATATTTAATTTAAAGATTAAAGTCATTTGAAATATCAGCTGGAGTAACTGATACTCAGTGAGTGCAGCAGTGATTATATCTGAGCCTCTGTGGGACAGGCGTTTTTGTGGGTATCTCTCTAACTTTTCAGAAAACAAACGAAAATGAATCAAATGGAAATAATTTTAAAAAACTAAAAATTCAGCAATCACACATGGAACTGTTACTGAATGTTCTGTAATATGCCAGATTTCAGATGATTTTTGTCCTTTTCTCTCTGATCGCGTGGGTGTTGAGAACCTTGTGGACTATCCTACAGCAGAACACCCAGCTTCGACGAATTGAGAGGCCTGTCCAATCCGAATGATTCATTCCACTTTCTCTTTCTGGAAACATCTACGATTTGGGGGGGCTGCCCATATTTTCAGCCAATTTTCTCTCTCACTCATACACCTGGAAGACTTCATACACCTATCAGCTCAGCACAGGTATTACAGCAGGTGCTTTTAATGTTTCTTCTACTTTAGAGCAAGTGACTTAAAAGGTAAGTCATTCCAGAATCCTACATAAGCTCTTGACTACCATAAGTCAAGCAACATAAATGTGATTTCAAGGAGTTAGAACTAAAATTGCACATTGTTTCTGGTGTTTTACTCATTTTAATAATTTGGATATTCTCCAAGGTGACTATTCCTTGATTACACAGAATGAGTAGATATTCCCAGCTTCATCAAATTTACTGTCAGTAGAAACTGATCATTGGTTTATTCTGAAATAACTCTTTCAATCATTTTACTTCCTGTTTAATTAACTTCCGAATGTATCCTTTAATTTCAACGTGCTGTCAGAGTTTTGACTTTATAACTTTAAAAAAAAAAACTTTTAAAATTGATTTATGTTTCTCGTAACAATATTCATCATTTTAGAGTGAAAATCTTCATGGTTTTTAGCATGTTTACCATTGTGCAACCATAACCACTAGCTATTTCTACAACATTTTAATCACCCACAAAGGAAACTCTGTATCTATTATCAGATAGCTGTAAATTTCCCCTCCACACATATCCAGACAACAACAATCAAATTCTGTATCTGTGGTTATACATATTCTGGATGTTTTGAACAAATGAAATAATACAATAAGTGGCCTTTTGTGTCTGACTTTTATCACATAGCACAATGTTTGAAAAGTTTATTCATGTTGTAGCATGTAAGAGGGATTTAATCTATGACTGAAAATCATTTCATTATATATCACACTTTTTACCCATTAATTATTGTTTTTAAATGTTTCTCTTGCCTGCTCACAGCTGCTCTTCCGTCTTTCTAGTGAATTTTTCATTTCAGTTATTGTAGTTTTCAACTTCACAATTCCATATTTTTATAATACCTATCTTTTTATTAATATTCTCAGTCTCATGAAACATCAGTCTCACACTTTCCTTTAGTTCTTTGGACATGATTTTCTTTAGCTTGTTGAATACATTTAAAATAGCTGATTTGAAATTTTTGAGGCATGCCTTCAGTACTCAGGCAGGCAGTTTGCAACAGAGAAGATAAAGCCATTTTGCCCCCAGATGGAGCCTGATAATGTAATTAACAAGGAAAAGAGCAGAGAAAATGAAAGAAGCCAGATTCTGATGATGCCTATTGAGTCAGATAAGCCTTGATAAACCCTGTTTTTTTCAATTACACAAGCCAAAAAAGTAAACCTATTTGTGTTGTATTTTCTGATATTGCATCCAAAACATGCCAAAATGATAAAAACAACCATACCTTTGATAGCTTCTAAACAGAGTACATTAATGGTATCTTTGTTAATGTCATCAAATCTGATTCACATACTCATATGTATCCAATTGCTTTTCTCAGGAAGATTCTCTTTATTCTGCTGACTACTAAAATGTCTGATAATTTTTTTCTATTCATTTGACATAGACTTCATTTTAGTAAGTTATTCACAGAATTGATTAGGATTGGTTAGATGATGATTCATGCCATGGAAGTCCCAATGGATTCAAACCATTATTGACTGTAAAAAAACATGATTATTTCATATACTCCTAGAAAGAGATATAAATGTGGGCCATTTTCAGGGAAAAAGCCACCAATGTTAAAACGTGTTTCACATTCAGAACTGTTAAAAATGATGGAGACATTCAATGATGGACTTATTCCTGGAAAAATCCATCTTTTTTCTAGCTAATCATATACATACTTTATTAGTGATTTTCAGAAATGTAAACTGATGCTGTTTATCAGGAACAGGAGTGTTCAATTTTGACCTTGTTTGCATAATTATGACATTATGTAATTCCAAGGAGAACAAGAATATATTAATATTTTTCTTGCCAACGGTTTTCTTTCATAAGATTCGTATGTCATATATAAGCAAAGTTAATAATCCAAGGCAAATTAAACATTGGCTTGGTATCAAGACTTGAGCCTTTTGTCTTGACCTAACTTCATAATTTAATAACTTAGGTGGAAAGTAGTAGAGGGATTCTTTTGTCCAAGCATGCATTTATCTACAAATATAGTCCTTCCCATAAGTAACATTGAGTTCTGTTGATTTACAAGTATTCAGATTTTTGTTGTTGCTGTTCTGGTTAATAAAATTGAGGAATAGTCTTCAGTTAGTCCTTAGATTTTGATCAAGATCTGAAGTTTAGAGTAGAAAAACCAAAACATATGACAACTGTTTGATCTAATGTATGAGGAATTTTATAAGAAATATCTATTTTTTTCTTTTTTATTTACATGATGTGAGATATTTCAGTGTCCACTATGCAGCCATACATTGCATAACCATCACCTATTTAAAGTGGAACTTTAGTTCCTGAGCTGAATATATATCTCCATATATATACTCATTTGAATAAGGTCTGCACTTAGAGTAGGGTCATATTTGAGGTAACTTCTCAAGTAAAGTAGGAGCTAAGTCAGGAGAAAGCTTTGACTCTTCCTAATTGTCCTTTGAAAATCTCACTAGTGATCAGTTTTATTTCACAAGAGAGGGGATTTTTTCATCATTCATTGTGACTACCAAGAGAGCCTCATCAGATGCAACTGACATATGCCTATATTTTAACTCACTGTCTTTGTGGAATTAAAAATAAATTTCTCAGGGCCCAAGCTTCTGACATTTTTCATACAATTTTTCAGTGTTCCCAGTGTATCTGTTTCTCTTAATGCCTTGTGTAGATCTTGTAATAAGAATTTGAACATCATAAATATACTGTTTTACTGAAAAGAGTATTTTGAAAGAGACTTAGAATGCTCGTTTTTTTATTTAGGATAATTATGTACATATTTAGAACTTAAAAAAAAATTTAAATACCCATGTACAATATTTTTAAGATAATAGCTCCTACTGCTTAATGTTGGTAAACATACAAGCCTGTCATTGACATACCGTTTTGCATGAAATATTTTCTTTCTTTTCTGCCAACATTTTATAATGATTTTTTTTTTTTCTGAGATACAGGAAAGGTGAAGAAATGGTACGATAGGCATTGAGAAAGTCTCTACCCGGATTCAATTTCAGTATTTTCTAACATTTTACCTTGTCCCCAGCCAAGTCCCCCATTCCTATCTGTTTCTCTGCTTTTAAGAGTATCCCTGGAGCTTGTCTTAGCTGGGACAATTGGCACTTGCTAGGATAGAATGGGTGGCATGTGAACAGGCAGCTGAATACCCAAGCTTCCCTATGCCTTCAGGGGAAATTCAACTACGTTTCTCAAAGCTTTCCCAGTATGACTGTGCCTTAGTTGCCTGCAGCAGTAAGTTGACAGGTAACATAAATTGTATTAGCCTTTCTCTATTTCCTATCTTATTCTTCCTTTCTCTTACTTGTGCTTTCTGAGATATTCTTCCATAGAAACTACATGCACCCAAGTCCTATTTCAGGGTCTGCTTTGAGAGAGACTTCAAATTAAGATGGATTTTTTCTTCATGTGCCCTTTAACTTATCCCTTATTCCTTTTATTTCATAAAAACAAGAAGTCCTGAGGCTACCTTAAATTGGGCAAAATAAAAAGTGAATTTCATACTATACCACATCTGTAGATTAATATCAGTTTTTTCAATACTTGTTATGAAACTTTGACCCTTAGTTACTAGATACAATTCTGCAGCAAACTAAATATCTCTGTATGTATATAAACAAGGTGAATGGTAAAACAAGCATTGGTGGCTCTTCATCATGAAGTGATAATTATTCATTTACATGCAAGTTTTCTAAGAGAGGTTTACTGAGGATCTGGTCAACAAATTTGTCAAAATTTATGCAATCAAAGGGAAACTTATTAAATTTGCCTTTGGCTAGTGGGGAAAAAAGTTATTATTATTTTTTCATTACTTTTAGAAACTGTGAAAGGTAGAGAACACCAGAAAGTAAAAATCTGAAAATAATTAATACCCATACAGTCTGTTTTAAGGGTAATATCATTTTAGTAAAGATTTAGGGAGAGAAGTGAAAATAAGACTTTGAAATAATACTTTGTGTGTGTGTATGAAAAAGATAATGCTATTTGTGTACTTTTTTTTTCTTGGCTCACAGAAAGCTTATATTCTGCAGCCTCCCTGTGGAATAATGAGGTTAAATGACTGTGCTCTAAGCATAAAAAACTACAGGAAAGTAGGTCTCTGCCTTTCTGAGCTGGTCCTCTCCCTCCGTATTGCCTGCTTGATGCTTGTAGAGGCTACAAAGGAGGATTCTAAGGTGCAGAAGGCTGTGGAGTTACTAGATTAAAGGGATTTGAATCTGTCCCAAAGCTCCACCCAACTCAGCCATTGGCCTTTATTGGAATTAGAAGTAAATGATGAGTAAAATTGTGTTGTTTAGCCACTGAGATTTTAAGGGTATTATTATAGCAATTAGCACTCCCTGACCAATTCCATTAGGAAGCTGAAGAAGAAAAGTGTGTGATAAGAGGTGGTTTGGTAGAAGATCACTTCCTAGCTAGAAAAGGGATTTAAACAAAAACGAAAACCCAACACTTGTAAGGAAAACACTCTTGGCTATATGAATTCCAGCAGAGAAGGTGACAAATAGTCACTTATGAAAAAGTGAAGCTGCATTCCAAAGTGAAGGATGAACAACGGGATTGACATTTATACCCACACACTATTTCACACTTGGAGACTTCTGAGAATGACTTTTCAGTAGTCAATGCCTCTATGCCATTCCAAAGCATAGCACTTACCATTTATCCATTGGTTAGTATCATTGATCAGTGTTATTGAACTGTCAATGTATCTCTGCCATTATAATAAATCATTTTCTTGGAAATTGTTGCAATCAGACTTATAAGTAATAAATCAATTTTATCCTGCAGTAGCCAATTAGAAAGTATGTCGGATACACAAATCACCTATATAGATACAGATTTTGATTCTATATCAATGTATCTATGTTTCCATCTGTACATTTCAACATCTCAATATGTGGAATGTTGGTAGACTGCTTTCAAAATAAATATCTTGTCACTTGTGACCAATTTTTATGTTACAGGGTACAAAAAGGATCGTTAATCTGAATCTGATTAACTGGGCCATGAAATAAGGCTGACATGACAGTTAGAAGAGTGTATTGAGAACTCCCCCAGAGACTCACAGTTTAAAGTCTGAAGACAAAATTAAAGTGGTTCTAGGGCTTAAAAATCCTGTAATTAACAGTGTATAACTAACCACAGTGGCTTGCAGTTTTACATTTCTAACACTTTGTTTTGAATTTTTCAGCACCATTGTGCTCTTTCATAGTTGTAATGTGATTATAGCTTTTCTTTTTTATCATCACCTATTATCCTTTTCCATGCTTTTTCTAAACATTCCAAATTAGATTTGCCTATATAAGAGACACTGCCCATTAATGAATCCTCAAGTTATTTTTAAAATCCACAAGCATCTAAATGGCATTCACCACAAATTTATTCAATTAATAATTGATTATCATTACTTAATAGGATTCCCTATAATTTATTATGTTTGTCCCAGGCAGTTGCAGTTTTATTGTAGATAACTTTGGAGAGTTTTAATTACATGGCAGGTAACATATATTTTGTAGGAAGATAAAGGGATTTAGATTACTGCCTGGTGTACAATATTACACATGATCTAAAATGGTTTGCTAGTTCTTCACCAGAAATGACTGGTTCTGTTTCATATGTTCCCCTGAATAACAGCACAGACAACAGGGAGATTTGTTTGGATGAGATCAAACTGCAAATAGGTATAGAGTATTGCTTGGAGAAATGTTTCTGTCTTTGTTGTGGTTCTTGGTCACTGCATTTCTGGCGAGCAGCTGAATGTTGAAGCAAGTGAGAAAGCATTAATGAAAAGGCACCCTGGCACATTTACAGTGGGGGAAACAATCCTTTTACTTCTCATGAAACAGAGAATGATCTAGGCACCCTCCACAAATATAAGCAAGAATAGGGCCTACTTATTGATGTCTTTCCCAAGTCATTGAGGAATCATGCAGTTCAGAGGCAGGGGATCATTCCTGAAGTCGATCTCCATCTGACCCATGTATATGAGGAGGGCCTCCCCAGCTCCCCGTGTCTTGGCTGTGATTTGCAGCTTCCTGTTCCTTCACTTCCTCAGTGGAGGTGATGGGGGCCAGGCAGAGCGTGTAGCCTCTTGGAGACCAGTCAAATAAGGCACAGGAGCTGGGGGGAGAAAGGAGGGGAGAAGCACAGCCAGTGGGCTTGACTGAGGGTTGGGATTTCCTTTCTGCTGTAATCAGAGGGTGGAATCTGTCACACCAAAATGGTTTAGGCTGTGAGAAACTAATGACACAGGGTGGCAAGAAATTTCTCAGCTAGGATAATTATATTTTCTCAAAAAAATCAATAGAAAACAGATACAAACAACTGGTTTCATTATTAAAAGTCTATCTTTGGGCCAGATACAATCATTTTCTTTAACTAGCAGAGAAGATTGTCATTTCCTGTAAGGCAGCCTTGCAGATGGGTTCAAAAAAACTCTATCAGCCTGAAAAAATCACGTGTCCTTCCCACATCTATCAATGTCACACTAGGAGCATTTCTTAGGCTTTTCCCACACTCATCAATGCCATAATGACATTACAGTGAACGAAAGTAGCCTTAAGATATTGAGTACCAATTCAGCAATTTATATTTTAGTTCATTTTTAATGATTCCTACCAGTTTCTTTTGTGTTGTCTTTTATTCTAGATATATCAGTGTTTTCTAATTTTTTTAAAAATTGTATATGCTGGACCCAATTATTGCCCTGTAACAAAATTTATTTCTCAGAGACCAATTTTGCAGAAAAAAAATTAATAAGATAGGCTTTCTGTTTATTATTTCTGATTCAGTTGAAAATTCAAGCTACATGTGGTTGTGGGAAAGTGTGTTTACCTAGGGTTTCCTTTCACCTCTGCTGCCCTTCTGTTTGATCTTAGACATGGAATTTCATCCAAGGAACTTTGGATTTAAAGATATAGATATTTAAAATAGAGACACTTGTAGTTATATTCAGTTGTAAAGTTCCAGGATCATTTGGCCTAACCTGTTTAATTAAATGCTCAGATACACATAAAGAAAAATAATCACTCGACACTAATCTTCAGTTCTTCTCACTAGATAATTAGCCATATATTATAAATTATCAATTGCAAGAGAGTTAACAAGGGGTTCTGTTTGAATAAGTTAAAGTCACATTTTTGAATTAGAATTTAAATTTTATGCTATGTTAGTTTTAGGATTCAGGTAATTTGAGGAAGTTTTAACAGTCTTTGTCATATAGTGCTGGCACGTTTTTGAAATGGAATCACAAATGATAAAGTTGGTTTACAATTGGCTATTTGCCAAAGTTATGTAAGTTTCTATATCCATCTAAGCTTTTAAGTATCTGTTTGCTTTGAAAGTAATTAAATTAATTAATGTAAAGTTTAAGAGGGTAGATCTTAAGTCAAATCAAAGAGCAAAGAGCCCTAAAGTGCTACTAAGCATTTAAAAGAATATACATGTTCCAAAGGAACAATTTCAATATTTTTTATGTGGAATGGTAGAGACATTTTCCCAGCGGTAATAAATGGGCTTTCTAGGATTTTTTAAATCTTAATAATTTACTGTTTCTGATTTTTATTTTCCTGTTTGTAAGCTGATACGATATTACATTAAAGTCAGGACCTTGGTTTTTATTGGGACTACAAATCTTATGGTCATATATTAATGTTCTTCATCTTTACTTGCAGCCTTTAACAATCCCAGAAAATGTATTCATTTTTTTAATTTTAAAAAAGGAAAAAAAATGTTTTTGTAAAAAGGGGTGCAGCACAAGAACGGAGGAGACTGCAGCATGGGCCAGTCCTTCAGACTCTCCATAGGTTGGGCCCACGGTAGCACTACACTGTTCCCCTCACTTGAACTCAGGCCTGGCTGTATAACTTGGATTATGTTGCCCATTCAACAATTGTATAATGAGTGTGATGAACACAAGTAATACTTTTTATTCTAGATGACTCTGGATTAAGAGTCATGTCTAATGAGACATATCCAAACCTGATGAAGAGTGCAAAAACATGGCTTCTAAGCCTGTCTTTGCAAGTGGAGGAGATTTGGGGGGTTATTAAAGCATGGGAATGAAGTGAATACTTGTGGCCACAGGTTGAACTATAGTATTATCAAAATCATGCTAAGTTGAAGTATAAGAAGTTTGCTTAACAGATTAGCCATAAAGTTATTAAATGGAGCAGAGAAACTTAAAACTAGATTAGGCTAAGTAGATTAGATATTCTTACACTGACCGTAGATTTGAGAATTAATATACTGTGTCTAATACCCGAGAGTCTGAGAGGTTGGTTAATTGAAACCTGGAGTATGTGGTTCTGTAAAGAGAGCGGGGTTGAAATACCAGAAGTTTCCTGGCTCAGAATGTTGGAATGGATAGATTATATGGAACCAGCACAGCTACTTTATAACCACATTATCCTCTACTCTGTGTAGACTGGAGATCATGAAAGGAGAAGCACTGGAATCTGGCTCTTCGATTTCAATGGAAGAAGAGTAATAAAGATCAAATGGTGATTCCTAACAGTGAAAGACAGAGCACTATTATTGTGAAAAGTAATGGAGACATAGAAATAATGAAAGCATTGTGAAATTCATTGATTACTTGTGCCTAATTAATCCCTATGAATGAATCCAGAGGAATGAAACATATTGCAATTTACTAAGATAACTTCTGCCTGTACAAGCAAAAAGGTCCATGTTTGGTGGGGAGAAATTCAAGGGAAGAATTACAGTGGAGAATCTCAGCCTCTTACCTAGGTGTCAGACAATGTATGTCTACAGACGCAGAGCTCCTTGATTGAAGGAGAGTCTGTCTTTTTGAAAAACAAAACAAAACAAAACAAAAAAACGGGGAAACAACGCCACCTGTGTACACACTGAATCTTTAGTAAAACATTATTAGCAGATGTGGTGGACATTGATGAAGGCGTCAGTACTTTGGTAGGTGAAATAAACAATCTAGAGATCATTAGATGTTAAATCTGACCTAACATTAATACCTAAAGGTAAAAATGTTCATCAATAAAGACACAAAGTGGTCACTCTGTAATTTATACAGGTTTAGTGAGAGTCTTGACCTGAGTCCATTCTGCAGTTATTTTCTTAATCTCAGAATATGTAAGGGAGATATAAATAAGCTTAATCTATTTAAATTAAAATATCTTAACAGATACTCGTAGGCTTCCTTGATCATGGAGTGAGGGCTATTAAGGTAGAAATAATTGCTTCCTAACCCCTCATTAAAACATTATACTAAAAACAATATTGCATTGGTGAGGGATTGTAGATGTTAGTGCCACTTAACAAAGACTTGCAAGCTAGATTCCTATTGCATCCTCATTTTTTAACTCTGTATTTGGCCAGTGTAGAAGATAGAGAGGTCTTGTAAACTGAAATTGGATATTTGTCCACTTAATCAGATGCTGATAAATTACAGTTGTTATTTTGATCTTATCTCTTTGTGCTGCTTGCTGGGACTCTATGTGCATCTATTCACCTGACAAATCTGTTTTCTACCAAAATTCAGGGAGATAATCAGAAGCGATTTGTCTTTATTTCACAGGGCAGCTGCACACCTTCGGTATTTTATTGCAGGTCTATTTAAACTTTTTTGCTCTCAATCATGATGCAGCCTGCAGGAACTTTTAAAATTTTCATACATTCTGGGGGTGATGTTATGCTTATTGGACCTGGTGAGGAGGGAGTAGCAAACAACTCAAATGCTTCAGTTGATGCAAGTATGCTGGAAGGTAGCTTTTCACTGGAGGCATCACTGTGAACTCGTGATATGTATATATGACCACTGTAAGGGCCTAGTGCAAGGACCCAGGAGTAAGGAGATACCTAGTGCCCAGATCTTGATTTCCCAATGTTCATTTCCACTAAATGAACCAGAGACTGCTACTCGGAGAAATACAGGGTTCCAGGTCTAATATTTCCATTTTCAAGTGAAAATACAAGCTCCATTTATTTGTTTATGGAAATGAATACCACAGTAATGTGTTAAACATATTTAACACAAAAATAATGACTATATGGATAACTTAAAAGTTTTAGACATATAAGAAGAAAAGAAAGATGGAAGTTTTTACAGAAAATGCTGGGTAATAAATAAAGAAGAAATGATACTGTTGGAATCTCTTCATTTTAGAACTAACTTTCAGTGTGAAATTGCTTCAGGCAGCGACCTTCAATTGGGTGACAGGTGGTTGGATAACAGAGTACTTAAATGGTCTCAAAGTGTTCCACCAAAATGTAAGGATCAATTTCAAAGTAAAATAGGTTCCTTTACTGTGACACAATCGGATGGTGAACACCTTCATGCAATTTATCACCTCCTAAAATGTGAACACATGGAATGCCTCCTGTCTTTATGTGGTGGGGGGTGCTACAAGAAGACTTACTGTATATTACTGTGAAACGTGTAACAGAGCTGGTCTCCAGGAAACACATCAACATATGACTGCAGTATATTCAACAACAAAACTGGAATGGGAATCATCAAAACTTCCCCTATCATAGAGAGAAGAGCTAAAGAGACTGTTGAGATTAAAAAAATAAAAAAGGAACTAAAGATAAGCAACCCAGATAAGTGTGTAAAAATTTATTGAATTCTAGATAAGAAACAAACTAACAAAAAGTCATAAAATGCTCAGGACAATAGAAAAAAACTAGAATGATCCAATATATGTTAGATTATGTTATAGAAAGAATGTTAGTTTTCTTCGACATGGTAATTGTGATTTTAAAAACAATGTCCTATTTGTAGGATATTCATGTCAAAACTTTTAGAGATATGTATCATGAGTGTGCCATACTTTTAATGGTTCGGAAGAAAAAGAAAATAGTAGTCTGAGGCAGAGCTGATCTGAGAGCTACTTTATCTGAATGATGTACACATCATTCTCGAATCAAGAAAAGAAGGGGATTTTATTCTTTGTAACATCTTAAGCAGGATTATTATTTTTATTGTGATATTCATAGACATTCATTTATCTTACAATGTAAGTGTATAGTGTGTAAAGGGCAATTTAATGTTCAGTTTTGCCACCTTCTAAATGTGTACCATCATGTGTTTCTTAACAACAGTGATGCCTTCTGAGAAGTGTGTCATTAGGCAATTTTGCAGCCATCATAGAATATACTTACACAAATCTAAATGAGATAGCATACTACACCTAGGCTACATGGTATGGCCTATTGCTCCTAGTCTACAAACTTGTACAGCATGTTACTGTACTGACTCTAGGAGGCAATTGTAAAAGAATGGCCAGTATATATGTATCTCAACATATGGAAACATAGAAAAGTAACAATCAATATATGGTAGAAGAGGTTAAAGATGGCATACCTGTGTAGGACACTTACCAGGAATGGAGCTTGCAGGACTGGAAGTTGCTCTGAGTGAGTGAGTGAGTGAGGAGTGGGTGAATGTGAAGGTCTAGGATGGTACTATATACTGCTGTAGACTTTGTAAATACTGTACATTTAATTTATAGAAAATAATTTCTCTTCAATAATAAGTTAACCTTACCTTCTATCACTTTTTACTTTATAAACTTTTTAACTTTTTTACTTTTTTGCCCTTGCAATGACACAGCTTAAAATGCAAACATATTGTACAACTGTACAAAAATATTTTCTTTCTTTATATTCTTATTCAATAAAACTTTCTATATTTTATTTTTTTGTCTTACTTTGTAAACATTTTTTTGTTAAAAGATAAGACAAAAACACACACCTTAGCCTAGTCCTGCACAGGGTCAGGATCATCAGTGTCACTGTCTTTCAACTCCACATGTTGTCCCACTGGAAGGTCTTCAGGGTCAAAAACACACACGGAGCTGTCCTCCTATAACAGTATCTTCTTCTGGAATATCTCCTGAAGAACCTACCCAAGGCTGTTTTACAGTTAATTTTTTAAAAAATAAAAGGAATATACTGGAAACGGTAAAATTATATTATAGTAAATATGTAAATCATTTATATAATTGTCTATTATCAGTATCAAGTATTATGTACTGTACATAATTATACTCACTACACTTTTAAGTGCAATAGATTTGTTTACACCAGTGTCACCACAAAACATGAGTAATTCATTGTGCTATAACCTTAAAATCACTGCAATATTGCCAGGCAATAGGAATTTTTCAGCTTCATTATATTCTGTGAGACTACTCTTGTGTACATGGTCTGTTGACTGAGATATCGTTATGTGGTGTGGGCCTGTGTTTCTAACTATACTGCTGTAAATTTCTAATAATATAAAATATTTATCATCTGTTAAAATTTGTACTGGGCTTCAGATATTGGTTTATCTCACTAAACTGATTTACTGTTATTCTCGATGAACATATATCAAATTCTGGGTTTTCTTTGTTGTCATTGTTCTGGTTTTTTGACATGGTGTTTCTGCCTTTTAGCTTAAAGGATTGAGCCCCTATCAGTTACTCAAAACTAAAATTTGGTATCTAGATAAAACTACAACTATTGGAACATTGATTTCCTGAATATAACTGGAATTTATAATTAGACAACATTAGATAAAGCAAACACATGAGCTTAGAGATATGACAAAATCAATGAACTGATTTAACAGAATGATCAGTAGATTATTAGCATGTTAAAACAGTGTATTTATCATAAATGATATAGTATCAAATGACTTATACTGAAACAATACTAGCGAAATATGTGGCAGCCATTAGGATTGAATATATTAATGTAAAAATAATGTATTCATATGATTTTATATTACTATGAATTTTGATTAGCAATTTATTTTCAACATTGATAAAGGGAATCTGAAGCATGGATTTATTATTTTTCAGTTTAAGCATTTGTGCTTTTCTCCCTTCTGAATATTTTTCCTTTTTTGATTCATCTTAATTTTCTTTATAACTTAATGACTGTTCCCTGGATATTAGATGCCTTCAGCAGTAATATTTTACTTCCATGTTTTCAGCAGATGCAAAGATTGTTTATTTCTTCTAAGTACAATTAAGTTGAATTTTATCATGTCCTTAATATAGTTATATAATCACCCAACAAGTTTACTTAGAAGTGAATAAATCATGCTTAGATTAAACCATAAACATTATATTTTTTATTAAGATTTTTAAGTTTTTGTCAAGAAGTTCTTCTTTAAATTATTGCTTTCTCCAAAAAAAAATTACTTAGCATGCTACGGAATGATATTACAAGCTACAAAATCTTCAAGTGTTTTTAAAATGCAATGCATTAGGCCTTTTAAAGTGTCCTCAAAGTTATGATGAAAATCACCATAGAACTTCTCTAATTTCTCTAATAGGGACCCTCACTTTCTCATAAAATACATAATTTGTGGACACTAAAATGAAAATAACACTAATTCTCAATATCTTGTTAATACAGTGGCACAATCATATCCATAGGTCAGAGTGGGTCATTTCAGTTGAAATGGTTGATCCTGATTTTGAGTAAAGGAGATTATGTGATCCCTGATCCATCCTTAAAACCTTAAACTGAAAACCACGTAACTTACCCTTGTTGTATTGCATTAGCCTTTCATAGACAATGGAGACAATTGATAGTAATGTTATTATTTCAACTGGATATTATTACACCAGTGATTTCCCAAAATCCCAGACAACACTGAGAGACCTAATAAAACTAATGAAAATAAACACAAATATATGTCAAAAGCAGAAACACTAGTATTAAATCAAATTGCATTCATTATTTATTCTAAATGTTCAGAAACTAGTATTGTTGAGTAGGTGAAGGAGGAAAGGAACGTGTTTTCTTTTCTTTTTTTTTTTCTTTTTTTTTGAAGATTAAAGAGAGGTGATTTGGGAATTTTATTTTTTTCCTATAAACTGCATGTTAGAATTAAGGGTTTTTTTCCCCCTATTTTCTTTTTTTTCTCTTCAACTTTTATTTTAAGTTCAGGGGTACATGTGTAGGATGTGCAGGTTTGTTACACAGGTAAACATGTGTCATGGTGGTTTGCTGCATAGATCATTGCATCACCTAGGTGTTAACCCCAGCATCCATTAGCTATTCTTCTTGATGCTCTCACTCCCCACTTCCCTCTCCAACAGGCCAAAGTCTGTGTTGTTCCCCTCCATGTGTCCGCGTGTTCTCATCGTTCAGCTCCCACTTATAACTGAGAACATGTGGTGTTTGGTTTTCTGTTCCTGCATTAGTTTGCTAAGGACAATGGCTTCCAACTCCATCTGTGTCCCTGCAAAGGACATGATCTTGTTCCTTTTTATGGCTGCATAGTATTCTATGATGTATATGTACCACACTATGTTTATTCAGTCTATAATTGATGGGGATTTAGGTTGATTCCATGTCTTTGCTATTGTGAATAGTGCTGCAATGAATATATGTGTGTGTGTCTCTTTATAATAGAATGATTTATATTCCTTTGGTTATATATCCAGTAATGAGATTGCTGGGTCAAATTGTCTTTGTGCCTCTAGGTCTTTGAGGAATCACCACACTGTCTTACACAATGGTTGAACTAATTTATACTCCCACCAACCAAAGCTCTCCTTTTTCTCTGCGTCCTCACCAGCACCTGTTATTTTTTGACTTTTTAATAGTAGCCATTTTGACTCACAATGGTATCTCATTGTGGTTTTGATTTGCATTTCTCTAATGATCAGTGATGCTGAGTTTTTTATTTTTACATGCTTGTTGGCTGCATGTATGCCTTCTTTTGAGAAGTTTCTGTTCCAGTCGTTTGGTACTTTTTAATGGGTTTTTGTTTTCTTGTAAATTTGTTTAACTTCTTTTTACCAGAGTGCAAGAACAGACACATAGACCAATGGAACAGAATAGAGAACTCAGAAATAAGACCACACACTCAGAACCATCTGATCTTCTACAAACCTGACATAATTAAGTTCTTAATTTAAAGTGTCTGTTGCCTTGACATTTTCCTGTTTTTTGTTTTTTGTTTTTAGTTTTTTGTTTTTTTTTCCCAGACAGAGTCTTGCTCTGTCACCCAGGCTGGAGTACAGTGGTGCAATCTTGGCTCACTATAACCTCCACCTCCTGGTTTCAAGGGTTTCCTCTGCTTCAGACTCTTGAGTAGCTGGGACTACAGGCACCCACTCCATACCTGGGTAATTTTTGTATTTTTAGTGGAGACGTGTTTCACCATATTGGCCAGGCTTGTCTCGAACTCCTGACCTCGTGATCTGCCCGCCTCGGCCTCTCAAAGTGCTGGGATTACAGGCATGGGCCACTGTGCCCGGCCTGATTTCATTTTTTTTTTTTTAAACACTCATAAAACATCAATCCTTCTTCACACTCTCTTCTGCTTACAAAATTTTGGTTTGGTGGAAGTCAGCCCAATATCACAGATTTTTGCATGCTGATAAGAATGCAGATGTGTCTATAAAATTGTATTTTCTCAACTTTTTTCACTTACTGTGCAAACATTTGGCAAATTATGAATATGAGTTTCTATTTAAGTGTGACACAGTTTTTAGTTAGTTTTATTGAATGTGATAATTAAATACAATTGCCTGAGCATAAGTGTGGGTAATGTACATATGATTTTGATGTGTATGTACAATAAAATATGAATTGAAAATACATGCATTAATAAATATTTCTATAATGGGGATATGCTACCTCAAAGGACGGTTCAGGGGATTAAATGAAAAATAAGGGACACTTTGTAAACTGTAAATTGATGTCTAAGTGGTAGTTATATTTTTCATTTGTGATCTAATAATAAAAGTAGGTGGTATTTAGCTTCACTTTAGTGGCATCTTTTTACATTGTCCTTTTAACATTTATCAATATCAGTTATAATGGATATTACAAATGATGGTATGAATACATTCTAATTAGTTGAATATATTTTATTATTAAAAATATTCTTTATTTTTTACCTATAGCTGAAATTCTCATATATGGAAAAATAATATCTTTTATTAAAAATGAATTTTAATGACTATCTCTTTAGTAAAATTTGGTTATCAAAAATAAGACAAGGTTTCTGTAGGTTGTGGTCTAAGAGGAACTGCAGGTTTTGTTTCGTTTTGTATTGTTGCAAGTAAAGCTGTTTTTATCGTCAAACCATCATGACTGCTTTGATATCATGTTAGTTTGATAATGGACTTAGACAATTTGTTTCACAACTACAGAATATGTGTTATAGATCTATGGTCTATAATTTAAAAAAATGTTTTTAAATAGATCTATGGTGGATGATTTATGTTAGATTCACTTTGCATACTGTCTTATTACTAATACACGTTTCTAGGTAATTTCGAAAATTTATTGGAAAAATTAAAATGTTAAACTCTATAACCCAAGTTAACATGTGTATTGTTTATAAGTCAAAGAAAATTAATGATATAATTAAGAAATAACTATGCTACCCTTAATATCTTCTTTAAACATCCGTTTTAATATATTTATTTTTCATTGTGAAAGTAATTTATGTTTAAAAAGTAAAATTTGAAAACATTTTAAAAAGAAAATAAATATTACTAAAGTTGGCCAATGTTAGTATTTGCATAGCTGGAATTGTAGTCTTTTTTCTTTGTGGGATTCATACATAATCTCCAAATTGGTATTTCATTATATATCTCTATCTTTGTTTCCCTATGTCTACTCACCTACATATGGTTTTGTGTTCTTTAAATTCTGTATTAAGAATATTTAAATATATTAACACATGTTATATCATAGTATACATATCAAAATTTCAACTGAACTTGTATTAACATTTAAAATTTTTAGTTAGAATATATAAAATCAATGTATGAAATTTGTTTCTAAATTTTGTTTCCAAGTTTTATTCTTTGATAATAATGTGCTTCTGGGAGTACAGTTATTAAGTTCAACTTTATATGATATATTAAAATAAACTTTAAAGAAATACCCAACTATCTTTTCACAAAATTTGCAGTACTTATATAAACAACATCAATTAATAAGAGTGCGTATATTATTGAATCTTAATGCATTTGATACAACAATGTTCTCTCTTATTTTTAATTATGCAGTTTGATTCCAAAAGCTATTATATAGATTGGCATATGTTCAGTCAATATTTTTGTTCTTTTTTGAAAAAGGTAGTCTTGAGCTGTGTATTTTTTTTCTTTTAGTATATTAGTATTAATGCTATTTTTAGCAATATGTTAATTGTACTAATGCTTAGTTTATGAGTTTTGTTCCTTGCAAAAACTTTTGCTTTATTTTCCTGGTAATCAATTACATTTTTTTAGATTTGTGATATATTACCTTGCATTTCACTTTTTCCTGGTAATCAATTACATTTTTTAGATTTGTGATATATTACCTTGCAAAACTTTTTTAATGAAAGATCGGTGACATTTTCTCCTATATTTTTCTAGTGTTCTGTGTTTTACTCAGCCTAAGCAGAATTTTATCTTTTTTCTATTTATTTATGATAAATAATTTTTCTCAGAAGATGAATTTCTAACTCCCTAATCCATGTCTTACTTATCTCAAAATACCAGTTATCCCAAGATTTCTTCTCCACTCATTTGTGATGTCTTTTTTATTGTCTACAACTCTCCCTGGATAAGGATTTGTTTAAGGTCTACTATCTTTTCTTCCTTTCTTCCTTCTTTCCTTTCTTCTCCCTTCCTTTACTTCTTCTGTCTTTTCTCTCCTTTTCTCCCTCTTTCCCTGATATGATTTGGCTGTGTCCCCACTCAAAATCTCATCTTGAATTCTAATCTCCATAATCTCCATAACCCCCATGTGTCAAGGGAGAAACCAGGGGGTGGTAATTGAATAATTTCCCCCATGCTGTTCTTGTGATAGTGAATGAGTTCTCACAAGATCTGGTGGTTTTAAAAGTGTTAGTTATTTCCTCCAACATTCATTCTCCTTCCTGCCGGCTTGTGAAGAAGGTGCCTTGCTTCCCCTTTGCCTTCCCAAATGATTGTAAATTTCCTGAGGCCTCCCTAACCATGCTGAACTGTGAGTCAATTAAACCTCTTTCCTTTATAAATTACTGAGTCTCTTTATGGCAGTGTGAAAAAGGAAGAACATATTCCCTGTTTCTTCCTTTTTTTTCCTTCTATGCCTTTCATCTGTCTGTTGATATTTGCACAAGTATCACTTTGCTTTATTCAAATTATATTGGAATATATGAATAATCAAATATGTAAGGAAAGTCCAAAGCATTGCTCTAGACAATAACAAAGTTTTCTGTTGATTCTTCTGGCTGCACTTTAGAAAAATTGTACCATGCTCTCCCAAAATAAAATAAAACAATAATGAAATAATTGTATTTTTTGGAAGATCATTAATTTGGAAAGAAATTTAACTTTGTTCTTATAATATTTAGTCTCCTTATTAGGATATATGTCATCTCTGCACTGGATTTCATAGTGTGTATATCTTTTGATAATTTTTTTGCAGTTTTTGCTCATATGGGCTTTTTTTTTAAAAATTAACTTTCTATGACTTTCTATATCAAAAATATTGTTGTAAATAAAATATATTTCTTTATTATTGCTCAAACCAGTTATTGCCATATTTTCCATATGTATTAATCTTTAATTTTTCTTCATTTGAACATTTTATTGCACTCACTAATTGTATGGTTTATTTTCTGAAATAGAATCTACTTGATTATTAACACAAGAAAAATTTGCTCTCATCATTTTTACTAGTTTTGTTCCATACTTCTTTTTATTCTTTGTGATCTTCCCAGAAATCCAGGAAGTATATTAAATAATGGTGACAGCAGATATTTTTATGGAAGCATCTCTAGTATTTCACTGCATATATGAGAGGAGTGTTTGACTAGGTGGACCATATGTTTGATTCTAGTTATGTGTTATTGAATACCTTTCTTCAGTTATTGAACTTACCTTTCAAAAATTGATGTATTAATAGATTTTCTAGTTCTTTCTCTTATAACTGGATAATGATTTTCTTAGAGTAGTCCCATCATAGGTGAGTTCAGGTTGTGACATTCTACTTTGTACTAAACTTACTTTGAGTTTACTGGACATTCTATTTTATACTCAACTTATTTTAAGTTTACTGGAAGAAAGGCCTGAGATGGGTATGGTGTGTAAGAGATTTACAGAGGTAGTAATTTCAAAGAACAAAAAAAGGAAAATGTAACTGCAGGCAGATCTCCCAGGGAGCTCTGGAGGACAAATTGCAACACAGAGCTTGTTCTGCTCAGATGCTATTCTGTGACCAGCATCCATAAGTCACGGAATAGGAGGAGGCCGTGGGAGTCGGGAGTGGGGACAGAAACTTTCAAGCATCTCAGGGGTAGGAAGTTTCTATCAGGCAAGGGTAATGGTCCAGAGAAGGATGCAGCTGTAGGTGATTAGCATCCAATCTGTAGAACAGGTTGGGCATGGTGCACCTACTCTAGGATGGCATCTGGTTTGGGTACCAACAGCAAACCTTATAATCCCCCTTTCCTACCTCAGAAATGCTTGTTTTTCACATCATGGTCACTTTATGTGGTCACAATTTCTTCAGGGTTCTGGTTGCTTACAATTTCCGGGGAAATTTCCAAAAAGAGGATTTGTGAAAGAAGCTATAGGTCCCACTGCTGTAGTTCATCCTGAAGCCTTAACTGAAACTAATTTCCCTCCTTTCTCCTTCATTCTAGGGTCTCCTCGCACTCATTCACCTAGATCCCAAAACTGGAGGGACCTGCACTCCTTCGTAGGCTGTTCAGCTTATCTGGGTAAAGTTGGAACTGGACACGAGAATACCAAGGGGTGGCCCACTTGGTGCCAAACCTTTTCTTCTTTGTCTCCATCATATGGCAGTGGCTGGGACTCATCCTGATGATTGGAATCAATTATGCCTGCAACAGTGTCCTTTTTTGCTTCTTCATCGACTGGTCTACAGACGTGCAGAGGCCAGGATGAACTAATAGCTACCATGGCTTAACACTTAGCGAGAATTAGGTGGAACATTTATGTGGGCCTTCAAGGAATAGTCTTCTCACAGAGAAGCAGAACCTGTAGACACACAGAGCCTAAAGATTCACACAGACCTTCACCAGCACAAACGCCCTGCTGATTCGAATTGGTGGTAAGTGGAACCACTTCTACTGTGCTTTTTGTCAGTTTGTAGTGTCAGAGTTATGCTAAATATGTAAGATCAAGAATTAAACTTTCATTCCAAATTTAACCATACACTTTGTTTTGATATATAGCATTTCCTGTTTTTTTTCCCATAATATGCATGAATTTTCTGTAAACACAGTTTTATTTTTTGTCCCAATAGGTATCTTAACAGTTTTCAGAAATTATAAATGGTTAATTAAAAAAAATACATTTATCTTAGTCTTAATTTTTATTGTGGGCAAAGACTAGTCTTCATAGTTTTTGTCTTAAGAAAATTGAAGTTGCATAGAATATGGCATATTGGACAAGTGCTTCACTGACGGTTGCAAAAAAGATGTGTTAACTGTTCTGCAAGTATATAGTTTATATACATAATATTTCAGTATGATCAATTACTCAAATTCTCATCGTTTTTGTTGATTTTTGAAAGAGCACTATGTAAAAGACCCTCCTTTTTTAAAAAAATTTATTTATTATTATTATACTTTAAGTTGTAGGGTACATGTGCATAACGTGCAGGTTTGTTACATATGTATACTTGTGCCATGTTGGTGTGCTGCACCCATCAACTCGTCATTTACATCAGGTATAACTCCCAATGCAATCCCTCCCCCCTCCCCCCTCCCCATGATAGGCCCCGGTGTGTGATGTTCCCCTTCCTGGTTCCAAGTGATCTCATTGTTCAGTTCCCACCTATGGGTGAGAACATGCGGTGTTTGGTTTTCTGTTCTTGTGATAGTTTGCTAAGAATGATGGTTTCCAGCTGCATCCATGTCCCTACAAAGGACACAAACTCATCCTTTTTGATGGCTGCATAGTATTCCATGGTGTATATGTGCCACATTTTCTTAATCCAATCTGTCACTGATGGACATTTGGGTTGATTCCAAGTCTTTGCTATTGTGAAAAAAAAAAAATGTATTAAAAATTCTCATTTTTAATTAACTGAAGTTGATAGTTACAATGTAATTTTTATCAGCCAAGTATTGTTGTTTTTCTAATCTGCATATGCAACACAGTACACCATTAATTCAAATATATGTATGAAAATATAATCAACTGAAAAGCAAAAAAAAAAAAAAAAAAAGACCCTCCTAATACATATTTCTGTCAATTTCTCCTTATATATGAGATACATTTTTAAACATATATATATAAATTGCTACATATACTCATGAATATTCTGTACAGATTGTATCTTTTACAAAATGCCCTCTATATCTCATTTAATATCTTTTCTTTTCAATTTCTGTATTCTAATATGAATATAGTCAATCTTACTTTCTTTTGCCTGGCATATATTTGCACAACCCTTTACTTTAAAAAATATCATGAATGGAGTTGGAAGCCTCAGAAAACCAAACACCACATATTCTTACTTACAAGTGGGAGCTGAGTGATGAGAACATATGGACACATGAAGGGGGAAACAACATATACTTTGGCCTGTCGGGTTGGGGGTAGGGGGAGGGAGACCAGCAGGAAGAATAGCTAATGGATGCTGAGTTTAATGACTAGGCAATGAGATGATCTGTACCATAAACCACCACGGCACACGTTTACCTATGTAACGAACCCACATATCCTGCCCAGGTATCCGGAACTTAAAAGTTAAAGGAAAAAGAAAAGAAATATATTTTGTGTTTAACATGTCTACTATATGTTATATACACTTGTCTTGAAATAAGAGCTTTATTAAAATATAAATAAATATAGATTAAGAACCCAAATCTTAAGTGTGCAGCTCAAGTAAATGTGCCCATGTAATTACCAGTCAGAGCAATAAATAAGACATTTCTAATACACAAAAAGCATGGCTGCCTCATAAAATTCCCTGCTTCTTTTTAAAAATAACCCATTTCTGTTGTAATTGATATGAAAGTTTTATGTTATCTTATTTTTAAATGACTTTATTTTTAATCTTTTCTCTATATAATTTTTATTTCTATTTTCTCCAACAAAAAAGATGTATCCTGTTTTTATTATGTTGTACAAAAATCAGCTTTATATTTCCCAAAGTATTACCTTTACCCCAATTTCCAAACAGAACCAAATTTAAGGTATATATAATACTTTTGGACCCTTCCTAAAATAAGATCAGGAATTTAGCATGCCTTCCTATTCTTCATTCCCCTACTTCCTGACATTACATATATAAAGATCATTTCCTCAGGAGCTCTGAGCATGAGGACACTCTGTAATAGAATGCACAGTATCCTCAGGGAAACACCATTACAGCAGAAACTGATACACATGTAACGTTGTTGTTTCTTCTATTATCCTTGAAAATAAGTCAAGCCAAAGGGAAATTCAAAATAATATAACTCTCAAATAGGCAATTGACATAGAGCGCCAAAAAGCCATCATACCTGATCAACGTCCAGGGATAGTTGGATGTGGGGTTGCCGGATCTCATCTTAATGATCTGGTTTTTGTTTTTTGGTTTTTAATGTTTTTATGGTCTACAAAATGAAAAAAAAATCACTAAATGTAATGTAGCTACAGTGTTCTAGAGAATAAGCAAGAGATCATAACCAGAAAAATATTAAAGTCAACAATAGATTATTTAGCAGGATAAACAAATTTTATACCACTGGGGGGATGCCGAAGTATTGTTTCACTCTGGTAAGAATTTGATAGATATTGAGCGGCAGTGAAATTTTACTCCCTGGAAAGCTCTGAGCACATGGTTTTCCTGAATTAGCATGTTAGTGCAGGAAATATTTTTCAATTTAGAGTTCAGCATGGCAGAGAAAGTGGACTTTTCTTGGGAAAATTGAGAATTTCATGGAAATATTTGTGAACGAAAAGCTACTTCTGTAGTTGATGGTGAACTGAGGAAATAACGATTTATTTTTGTAAATGTCAACATTTTTATAAGTATTACTGTTTGCTACAGACATATTTATACCTGTTTGCATGTATTTGAATTTCATATACAATTTTTTAAAACATTATGTTTTAAAAAATCTTAAACGCATAGAAAAATTATGAAGATAGTACAGAGATTCCACATACCTCACATGGTTTACACTATTATTAGCTTCCTGTATTAGAATGGCTTATTTGTTGCAATTGATGAATTTAAAATGAGACGTTATTATTAAGTAAAAACCATACTTAATTCAGATTTTTATAGGTGTCATCTAACGTTCTTTTTCTATTCTAGAAGAATCCTATTCAAGACACTTTAACTGTACTGTTTTCTTAGGCAGCTCTCAGCTGTGAGAGTTTCTTAGACTTTCCTTGTTTTCAGTGGCCATGAGAGTTTGAGGAGTGCTCATCCCGCATTGTGTAGAGAGTCCCTCAACTAGGATGCGTTTGATGTTTCTCTAAAGGTTAGATTGAAATCACATGTTCTTTGGAGAAAGACCATAGAGCTAAAGTGTCACATCATGTCATGTGTTTTCAACACATCATGTTAAAGATGTTTACTATCAAACAGTCTTATCACTGTAGATGTTAAACTATTTGGCTGAAGTCCTGTTTGCCAAGTTTTCCCACTGTCATGTTATCCCTTTTCCCCTCTCTTTCCATACTGTATCCCTTGGAAGGAATTCACTGTATGCAACCCACATTTTTTTTTTCTCTTTTTTTGTTTTTTGACAGAGTCTTGCTCTCTGGCCAGGCTGGAGTGCAGATGCGCGATCTCGGCTCACTGCAACCTCAGCCTCCCGGGTTCAAGAGATTGTCTTGCCCCAGTCTCCCGAGTACCTGGGACTACAGACATGTGCCACTAGGCCCAGCTAATTTTTGTATTTTCAGTAGAGGAGGGGTTTCACCATGTTGGCTAAGATGGTCTCCATCTGCAGACCTCGTGATCCACCCTCCTCGGTTTCCCAAAGTACTGGGATTAGAGATGCAGCCCTCATTTTAAAAATGGAAAGTTGACCGGGCGCAGAGGCTCATGCCTGTAATTCCAACACTTTGGGAGGCCGAGGTGGGCGGATCACGAGGTCAGGAGATCGAGACCATCCTGGCTAACACGGTGAAACCCTGTCTCTACTAAAAAACCAAAAAAAAAAAAAAAAAAAAAAAAAAAATTAGCCTGGCGTGGTGGCGGGTGCCTGTAGTCCCAGCTACTTGGGAGACTGAGGCAGGGGAAAATTATATTCGACCTCTATATGCTTCACCCTTGAAACATCCATATAAAATATTTGGGGATCTTCTGCATAAAATATTTACTTTTTACCACTTATGTAATTACTTAATAATGTATTTAGAGGAGTCTGTGCTCATGGAGATGTATTTCATATTTTGCATTATAATGCAGTGCTACATCATGTATTTTGTTGTCTCCAATTGTTGCAGATTTGGCCTTAGGTGCTCCTTCATTGGGTTCCTGTGTCCTCTTGATTTATCATCAGCGTGTGTGGGGTTTTATTGGTTTGGTTTTTTTTTTTTTTTTTTTTTTTTGCTTTCTTATTTTCAGATATTACAAGATACTTCAGGATCATCTTGTATATTTGCTGCCTCTGTCCAAAAATCTGTCGTTTCTCCAAGGATCCCTGCTTCCTTTCATAGGAAAATGATATTAGAAAGCAAGATATTAGGTATTCTCATTGCTATGGCGGTATGATTTCTTCTAGAGCTTCTCAGATGGCAAGGCAAGGAGAAGTATCTGTGCATCCTAATTGTGCATATACACATATGTATAAATATTTCTCTATGTAACCATCTGTATCTATGCTAAACTAAACACAAGAGTTCATGCTGATGTCTCTAACTCTAGTGCATACCGCTTGGATGCTTCTAACCTCCACTTTTTGCTTGTCTGTAAATAACCACTCCAACAGTGAGAAACCAGGCCCTCACCATCTGCCATCCGTTTATATAATTGTTCAGTTTTGGTACACACTTAGAGTCTACACATTTGATTAATTTTCAAATTTACTAAAAAGAACTTTTGGTAAGGTTGTGTTGAGGAAAAATCATGAGGCTTTCAGCTCCACTTCTGCCATCTAAAGAATTTGGAAGTCATTACTTTGGTTTTTACACAAGCAAAACTGGTTAATCTGAAAATCAGTGACTTTTTTTCTCAACAAAAAACTGAAGCCTCAGAGCAAACTGGCACCATGAAATCTGGAGAGATGGGCACAGCCCAAGAGAGAGACATAGCTTAGATCTGCTTGCCTGTTGCATAAAACTGCTACGGCTCAAGCTAGAATATTTAATGGTAGTGTTGAGTAATTATTGGAAACTGAATGTAGACAAACATGAGCCTGAGAACCTCCTGGTGGCTGAAGTCTTTGCACAGCCCGGGGGTGGGGGACATTGGTAAGCACACATTCCTGGGTTTTACTATCCAGAACCCTAGTAGATTCTCAGGATAAACATTCTGGAAAGAGCTCATTAAGGCTCTGGGAAGCGCAGAGGAATATTAGTGTGTGTGAAATATACTGAGAACCTTCTCCATAACATAGACCTTCTCTCCAGGGAAAAGGACTTTGTGAGAGCCTTATCCCAGCTGTGGAAAGGGAATCCAGCCAGAGGAAACATGAGAAAAAGTTTATATTAAGCATAGCAACAGGAACTTGAATTAGGAGATACATGCATAATTTAAAACTCATGGAAATTAAATCTATATTGTGTGGCTATGGAAAAAGACAAATATATTTGAACTGAATAGAAAATCCAGAAAATAGATTCCAGGTTATATAAGAATTTAATACATGATGATGTTGCTATTTCAATTTAGTAGGGAAAGAGCAAATGATTTAAAGCTTGGAGATAGCACAAGTTAGTACTTACTATTGTTTTAAAAAATAAAATTGGAAACATATTTTTCCAAAAAGGGGGAGCAGTTCAGTTGAATTAAATAGTCAAAGGGTAAGAAATAAAACCACAGATACTCACTAAGGAGATCTTGAAGAAATTAAAAAAGTAAAACAAGGGAAGAGTTAAGTAACTAAGTCTTCTATCTAGATGCAATAAAATAAAGGAATGATATGCTTGACTATATACAAATAAAAATTTTCATGGGAAACACTCTATAAACAAAGTCAATAGACATTCAGTAGATTTGAGAAAACATAAATTTAATATGGGGTTTAGCCAGAAGGAAAAATTCATAATGAACAGAGGTTTTAAAAGAAGGAAAAAAGTCACCCAATTATAAAATTGAAAACGGCCATGATAAGACAATTCATAGAAGAGAAAATCCAAGTGTTTCACATAAAAACCTGCTCTAACTCACTCGTGCTTAATAGATTAATAGGTTGATAATTTGATGTATTATATTATGATCTTGTTTGTAGTAAAGTTGTTAAAAAAAACTAGATAAATAGAAGGGTCTGATTATAAAGGATTTTGTGTGCTGTTAAATAGTTTTAACAGAACTCTGCAGTCAATATGGACACAGTGCTGGGCATGGTGGCTCGCACCTGTAATTTCAGCTACATGCATGAGGTGGGAGGATCGCTTGAGGCCAGAATTTAGAGACCAGTTCGGGCAACATAGGAAGGCCCCTGTCTTTTAAAAAAAAAAAAAAAAAAGAAAAAAGAAAAAAGGAGGTGATGTCATATTTCAGCCATGAGTAAGAGGTGGAAGTACTACAATTTATAAACCAATGAAATTAGTTTTAAAAGTCTTAAAATCATTTGCATGTGTTTTTGATGCCAATAAATAACATAGGGAACCAAAGACAGAAGACACATTAAACAGATTTGGGGTCAGGATGATAATATCAATTTCTGTTTGATAACTAGGTTAAGATGTTGTTACTAATAAGATGAGCGTATTTCTAGGAGGCAGATGGGTTGAAGGTGATGTTCTGAGTCATCAGTACATATAGGTGATAGTTAGGAATGGAAGAGGGTCATCACTCAAGGAGAGTGGAGCCAGACACTGAAAGGTGCTCTTTCTGTAGCTCTGGGTCACCCAGAATCAAGAGTTGTATACTGAGCTGGGGCTTGTGTATCTGTCAGTGCCCACACGCCCAGTATCATGTTCATATGGCTGTTAGAGAGAGATTTTTCTGCACCTGTGTTTTGGAATTCATGGAAATAAAAGGAGCAGTAGTTTTATTCTTTCTGTTCAAGGCACATCATGCCAGAATCTATGGAGCAAAAAGGCTGAAGAAAACAAAAGCATGCTCTGGATTACAATATAATTCACTATGCATGAGTCCCCATTTAAATGAACATTTGTACTTGAATCCGAAATATGTATGTTTGTAGGCATATATGTGTGTGTGTGTGTGTGTGTGTGTGTGTGTGTGTGTGTGTGTGTGTATAGCGCCTCATTTTGTTCATTGGTTTGTTTATATTAAATTGTGATATTTAGGTTGAACTTTCTAGCTGATTGTTTGCAAGAGCAAAATGCTAATTTAGGTGAAAGAGACCTGATATGGTTTGGCGGTTTGGCTCTGCGTCCCCACTCAAATCTCCTGTTGAATTGTAATCACCATAATCCCCATATGTCAAGGGAGGGACCTGCTGGGAGGTGATTGGCTCAAGGCAGTGGTTTCCCCCATGCTGTTCTCATGATAGTGAATGAGTTCTCATGAGATCTAATGGTTCTATAAGTCAGTTTTCCCTGCTCTTGCATGTTCTCTATTGCCTGCTGCCATATAAGATATGCCTTTTCCCCTTCTGCCATGATTATATGTTTCCTGAGGCCTCTCCACCCTTGCACAACTATGAGTCAATTAAACTTCTTTTCTATAGAAATTATCCAGTCTTGGGCATATCTTTATAGCAATGTGAAAACAGACCGATACAAGACCTGAATGGCATTTTCTCAATTACAGTTGAGTAGAGCGAACTAATAGGATATTAATAGGACTGTTCTGCTGCATAGTCTTCCTAAATCTGTGCTTAAAATTTTTCCTTCTATTCCAAATCAATATGCACCTAATCACCCAAATACAGGGAGAGCGTATGGAGAACTCCTGCTTCTGCCTGTGGATCAATATAATTATTAATGGCTCCCTTTTTCACTTTAAGAATTCTCCAGGTTTGGAAGGCAGATCATGTGGTCGCCTGACCCAAATAATACAGTTCTGTGGCGTTGACTTTGTACTGTGTCTTGTCTTCGTATCTCCTTTAACTTATTTCAGATAATTCCATAATTTTTGTGCAGCTATTTTATATTTACATCCTACCCAGAGTGGGCTGCTCTTTTCTATCATTCCTTTGTATATCTATACAAAAAATTAGTTGATTCAAGATTTATAAAGTATCGTATGTGTCAAGAAAGTGTCCATATTCTTAAGAAAATAACTGTCCAATCAGAAATTATGTCATTAGAGTATGTAGTTCAAATACAAGAAGGTAAATAAAACAAGAGTTGGAAATAGGATATCTTGGTATTGTGGTGGGAGAAATTATTAGCTATAGTTGGTCTCAAGAGTCAGGGAGACCCTATAGAGAACATAAGGCTTCAATTGGGTATTGAGTAATATAACAGTAATTTACAAGCTAAATTTGTGCTGAGCTTGCAATCTTTGGGAACTGACAAAATGAAGCATCTCTCTCAGATGCCAGGCTTCCTGTGGGTGGTAGGTACCTGGAGAAGTGAGCAAAGTTTTACCTTTATTTTTGTATCCCTGGAACCAAATATAATTCTTGACATATAGTTAGAATATTATACTTGTGGTGTGAATTCAAAGTTAATAAATGGGTTTGGAAGGAAAAAAATTAAAACAACACTAACTCTCCTTTATGCCTCCAAATTCTGCCCTTCTTTTCTAACTTACACCTACTAACCAGTGGCTACTAGGATTTGAGACTGTGTAATATTTTTAAATGGATCCTGGAGCCATTTGACAATACCAAGTCTGATCTATATTTTTATTTTTTTTCTAGATTCAGGAAAGTATTTTTGATCGACCTACCATTTTACTTTTAATTTGTAATGTTATTCCTTACAGTATTCAGAGAAATGATGGATTTTCTGACTTCTAATAGTTTAACCTCCAATATAAGAGATAAGATACTTTATTAGGAGATAGACTCTTTAGAGGCAGAAAATGTTTATATTATTACATGAGTGATGCAGTGAATACAAGGCTATATAATTTCAGAAATAAAGGATCACTCAGTTGGACCTCTAAAAAAGAAAAGGGCCTCAAAATATTAAAAATAGAGCTACTTTATGAGCAATCATTCCCACTAATGGGTTTATATTCAAAGAAATTGAAATGAGCATGTTAAGAGATATCTGCATTCCCGTCCCTATGGCAGCACATATTCCACAATAGCTAAGACATGGAATCAACCTAAGTGTCCATCAACAGATGAGTGGATAGGAAATGTGGCATATATATATAATAGAATATCACTCAACCATAAAACATGGAATCCTACCATTTGTGACAACATGGATGAACCTGGAGGACATTACATTAAGTGAAATAAGCCCAGCACAGAAAGACAAATGTCTACATGATCTCACTCATGTGGAATATAAAAACAAAAAAATTGAACCCATAGAAGTAGAGAGTAGAATGGTGATTAACAGAGAATGGGGTGATTAGCAGGAATGAAGAATTGGGGGATGCAGGTCAAAGGGCAGATAATTACAGTAATAGAAGAGGAGCAAATTTCAAGAGATCTATTGTACTGAAAGGTGACTATAGTTAATGATGACATATTGTATTCTTTAAAGATGTGAAGAGAGCATTAGTTAGGTGCTCTTATCCCAAAAATGGCAATTAAGAGAGATAATGTGTTTGTTAATGAGCTAGATCCATAATGTATATGTACTTCAAAACATCATGTGTACACAATAAAATCATAAGTTATCTGTCAATGTAAAGGACATTTCTAAAAAAAAAAAGGAAAAAAGAAAAAGAAAAGTTTCCTGAGAGGTAGACTTGAATGGGAAGTTAGAAGTGAAATTATTTTGTTATATCTTAATATGAACAAGAAATAATTTTCTTGTTCATAAATGGCACAAATGCTCTGAGAACTGGATTTATTCTTTGAGACAACCATTCCATTTAGGATATCCAGTCGCCTTCATATTCCACTCGAGAATATTATTAGAAATAATGTCAATGAGAGGATAAGCATATAGTCCCTCAAGGTGATTATTTTTAAGAACAAAATTAACTGTACACAAAGTTTCCAGTAGGATTATTTAGTATTACTATTTTAATAAAATGATCACTTTAACTATTTGAAAACCCTGAGTAAACATATTCTTTATGGTGAATGCAGAAGCAGGGGGTCGGATGGAGATTTTTTATGTAGGAGGTGTTAACTTTAAATGTTCTGTGTAATTATCTTTACTAAAATTTTAGTCCTCTTTATGCAACATCTCACATGGCTTCATGTAAGCATAGAATAAATGCTTATTCAGTGACTCAGTGAATGAATTATTGAAGTAAAATAATTCAAGTTTTCCAGCTCATTTTATGAACTAGCGCACCAGAGGGCTCTCCAAATATATTTTAATCAGCAGAGTTCTATTATGTAATTTTTTGTATTATAATTAAATCATGAAAGATTTTAAAATAAAAAAGATAATCTCTAATATTAGGGATAATAAAGAAAAACAGCGATAATCCTTCTATTTCATCTTGTTTTTGCTTTAATTTGAATAAATATATCTACATCTATAAAATGTCTAGAATTATTATCAATGATCTAATGTGAACTACTCCACCATCAAAAATCTTGTCTGTCTCTCCCAATTATTTTTAAGTATGTGGGCTGTAGTATTCTTCTAATTCCAAAGAGTTTCCCACAAGAAAAAAAAAAGTGGTTTCCAATCTTTTTTAAACAAATTATAGTTTTTATTAACCTATCAAAAATGGTTTCTGTTTTTTTTCTTGTGAGAAATTATTTGGAATTAAAAGAAAAATTAATTTGAGTAGAAGGTTGCAACCGAATAACTATCCATGTTGTCCATAAAACCCCATTATTATCACTTATCATTGTTTTTCTTCTTGTCACCTTCAGTACAAAAGTGGATAGGATTTTGCCCTACTGAATTATGCTTTTAAATTCAATTAAAAATGAGCATTCAGATTAATAATTGGAGAAAATGATGATTAGTATAGCTTCCATGTAATTCTTAATACAGAAATTATAAGGCAGTGGTAAGAGGTACTTTTTTTAAAAATGAAAATAATCTGTGTTATAAAAGATGTCTCATCCTGGTCTCCACTGGCAATTGTGTGACCTTACTGTGATTGTGTTACTCTACAGTATCTGCTGTAAATAGGGGTGCTGGGCCTGAAAGAAGAGGCTCAGTGTTTCCATCCATATAAGTGCAGACATATGTATCTGGATGCCTGTTTTTAACTTTGTAAGCCATTTTGTGCTTCAAAAATAACATGGCTTTGAGCAATTTTTGCTTGTTTGCATTCAATGTTTCCCATAGCAGGGGTCAGGAACTCTATCCATGGGGTCACTGAGGATCTCTAAATTGATTGAAAGAGTCTGTTGATAAAGAATTAAGCATAGTCAATTAGCACTGCCGATTCCTGGCAAGAAACCATATGTCAAAATTATGCAGACTTCCCTCTTCAAATCCCATTATCCAGACTTTCCTCTTCAAATTACCATTTTCAGTAACCTCCTCTATCTCCAAAATGACTCATTCTTCACCAACCTTTTCTAACAAAGATCACTACCATTCTGATACATACACAGACCAGCTCTTCTATTGCAACTCTCTTGCAGTGGAGGTGAGGTATTGAAAAGCAAACTTTCACTATCATGGAACAAGTTTAATAATGATTGTTGTAATCCTTTTCTATATATTGTTTTTTCTGCATTTTGGGAGTACTGGAATTAGATACCTAAAACACTTTAAAATTGCAAAAAATACATGTTAAACAATGTCATTCATTAGAACTCTAGACATTCCTCAATTACTGTGGAGTTAGAATACTTTATTTGGATTACAACAGTAACCTGAATCTTACTTACCAATTATGTTTCTGTCAAATTTTAGGTCTTTAAGAACAATGTAATTCTTAAGATGAAATGTGCATATCTTGATACAGCATTGGTTTTGGTAATCAGTTTTCTACCACCTCTGTTTCTCAATGATATAAATATAAATCTTCTTTAAACAAATTATAATTTTTATTACCTGAAAAAAATACATCAATTTAAAAAATGAATTAAGAAAATAGACAAGAATATTTTAAAATTTAAACCAAATTAAATTAACATCAAATAAAACATGAGAACTAATAGGCTCAGTAAAGTGATGGAAAACAGATATGTTCAATAATCAGGGAGCAGAACAAAAATCATTTTTCCACACTCTAACTAGTAAAATAAAAGGAATTATCAACAAATTTATTTCAACGTAGTTCCAAAAGCAAGATACCAAATTGAAGGTGCCATTATTATATAGCCGGAAAGTTTAGTGGTAGGCCAAGTAAACATTTGAATAAAAGACATACTATTTGACAAGATACCAGTAAAGTATATTTAAAATTTATCTTAGCATCAGGGACAATGTATTAAACCCTTAAAATTATAAGAAAAATGTAGCAATGGTAATTAGTTCCATGTGAGCCAGGATAAGATCAGAAAAAAATTAACATTTTCCTATCAATAAAGGTGAATTTTAACACTTTTATTTAACTAATACTCAATTAATTCTATTTTTCTGTGCTTATATAAAATATATGTTACTGTCCAAGGGAGAAAAATTGTTAAGAGTCAACATTCTCAAACAAGTTACATTTCATAGATAACCATTAACGGACTGACTCTCTAAACTGAATAGTGAAATTTAGATCTGTTATATTTAAAATAATTTCAGAAAGCATAGATCTTAAATTTATAACTATTTTCTTGGTTGATGATATTGTAAAATAATAGTGAAACTTATATCTTAAGAAAAAGAAAAAACACTAAAATAAGATTTGTGATTAAAATAGTTGGCTATATAATTGGAATCGAAAGAAACAAATAATCTTCAGGAATAGTAGATGGAAAAATAAATGAGAAAAATAAACCAGTTATTATACATGCACAGTAGAACGCCACAAAAGTAGTTAATGTAACCTGAGACAAGAAGCTTCACTGATGAAAAGACAATTGGTTTTATGTTTGGAAAGGGCAAAATATCTGTTTCAAAAGATTGTAACAGGAAGTTTAACTTGAAAATTAGGTTTTAGAATACTTAGGAGTTTTGTGTCAAATCTCTATTGCTTTGATGAGAACATGGAAAAATTTATTTAGAGAATTAAAAAGAACAGAGTAATGAGGAGTGAATTATTTCTCTTTCAGGCCAGTAGTAAACAATCCTAGATAGACCAAGTGGCTTATATTTTAGAGCTATCTATATTCATGTATTTCCATACCTCTAAAGATACCTTCTGCACTTCAACCCTCCTTTCCTCCTTAAGTATTCCTTAATTCTTAATTAAGAAATATTTCTTGATATTTCTTGATTTTTTATTTCTCATAATATACCACTCATCACAAATAAATTTACACATTTTATCTCCAGGTAAGTATCTCCTCTCTTCCTATAAGTTTTTTGATTTTTCTTTTGTTTTACTGTGTTACTCTCCTCAGGACACTGTAATACCTACTACTCAGTGTTCGAAATGCCTTTTAAAATTTCTCAGACCACACTAAAAGGCAATTACCTGTAAAGAAGTTAATCCCTTGCAAATTTATTTTGTTCATTATATTCAATTCACATGATAAACTAATGTTGCTAATATTGTATGTCTAAATTGTAGCAATGCGTGTAAATATAAACATATTTACGAATTTAAACTTTATAACCCTCTACCTTCTACATTTGCCTAGGAAAGTGTATTTTATTCGCTGATAATTTTAGAGAAAGTGCTATTTTCATGCTTAAATTTCTTCTCATATATAGTGGTGTATTATGTTTTTAAATAATAAAAAGTAATGCTGTGCTAATTATTATTTTGATTCTTTTAGTTTAAACTGATAGCACAGTACATGGATACTTCTCAATTCATAATATTCTATAGTAAGTTCCAAGTAAGGACCTTTTTTGTTTGACTGATTATTCTTCATTTATTTTCTCAGTTATATTCTCAGTCCAAGTGAAGCATACATTGAGTGTATTTGGTACACATTTTAGTGTATTTAACTCTTCCAAAGCAAAGTTTATATATGTGTTTATATATCTTACATTTATGTAGCGATATCCTTTATTTGTCAATAGATTTGCATTTTCTGTGTTTATTTTTAAAATATACTTAACATATTTTGCTATATTTTTCATCCCTTTTCCTTGCTGTAACTCTGTCTTATATGTTTGACATCTAACTTGTGTTTATAGATGTCAATATAATTATATTACTGCTGTTGCATAGTATTTCAGTTTTTTGCTTATACCACCTTTTATTTATATAGTTCTCTTACATCATTTAAGTAATTTTATTTTTATTTTACTTTTGCTAGCAAAGCATGGCAATGAATCCTATTATGTAAAAATCCTGTGGACCTCTGGAAAGTAATTTTTTTTTGTATTTACTCAGGACAACTGCTGAGCGATAAGGCATACATAATTTCATTAAATACTGCAAGATCACTCTCAGTATGGCTGTGTTATGTATTTCCACCAGAAACACAAAGGTTGTTCATTTATTCCTGTTTGACTGCACCTGTTTTCCCTCTTTCTAATTTTTCCCATATTACGAGCTTAAACTAGTATGTCATTATTATCATCTGCAGTTCTTCAATTATTAGTGTAATTATTGTTTTGCATATTAGTTAGGAATTAAAGTTTTCTTTCTTTTTAAAAACTTTTGTGGGTATGTAGTAGGTATATATATTTATGAGATACATGAGATAATTTGATACAAGCCTGTAAGGCATAATAGTTACATCATAATAAATGGGGTGTCCTTTCCCTCAAGTGTTTGCCCTTTGTGTTACAAGCAATCCAGACATAATTTTAGTTATATTGATATATATAATTAAATTATTGTTGAGTATAATCACTCTTTGGTGCTATACAATATTAGGTCTTTTTCACTCTTCTTACTACTTTTTGTACCTATGAACCATCCTCACTTCCACTCCACACTCTCCCCTTTCTCAGCCTCTGTAAACTATCCTTCTACTCTCTAACTCCTGAGTTCAATTGTTTTACATTTTAGCACCAACAAATAAGTGAAAACATGTGAAGTTTGTCTTTCTCTGCCTGGCTTATTTCACTTAACATAATGACCTTCAATTCCACCCATATTGTTGCAAATGACAGAATCTTGTTACTTTTTCTGGATGAATATTACTCCATTATGTATATATGCCAGATTTTCTTTATCCAGTCACCTGTTGATGGACACTTAGTTTCCTTCCAAATCTTGGCTAGGGTGAGCAGTGCTGCAACACACATGAGAGCATGAGAGTGCAGAAATCCCTTCCATATGCTGATTTTCTTCCTTTGAGGTCTATACCTAGTGGGATTGCTGTATCCTATGGTAGCTCCAGTTTTTGTTTTTGAGGAACCTCTAAACTGTTCTCCACAGTGTTTGAACTAATTTACATTCCCACCAGTAGTGTATGAAAGTTCACTTTTCTATACATACTCACAAGCATTCATTATTGCCTCTCTTTTGGATAAAAGTCATTTTAACTGAGGTGACATGGTATTTCATTGTGGTTTTGATTTGTATTTATCTGATGATCAATGATGTTGAGTGCCTTTTCATAGGCCTGTTTGGCATTTGTATGTCTTTTGAGAAATATCTAATAATATCTCAAAATATTTTCTTATATTTTTCATCTTGTGTCTTTATGGTATAACTCAGTCTATTATATTTGATTTCTAGCTTGTATTTATATATTTATATTTGTGTTTATATGTAAATAAACACAGGTTAGATGTCAAATGTAAAAGGCTGAGTCATAACATTAACTTTTGCTCATTTTTAATCAGATTATTAGATTTATTCCTATCGAGTTGTCTGAGCTCCTTATATATTCTGGTTATTAACACCTTGTCAGGTGGGTAGTTTGCAAATATTTTTCCCATTCTGTGGGTTGTTCCTTCACTTCGTTGATTGTTTCCTTTCCCATGCTGAAGCTTTTTAATGTGATGTGATCCCAATTGTCCATTTTTGCTTTGGTTGCCTTGCTTGTGGGGCATGACTCAAAATAAAGTTTTGCCCAGACCAATCTCCTGGAGTTTCCTCAATGTTTTCTTGTAGTAGTTTCAAGGTTTGAGTCTTAGATTTAAGTCTTTTATCCATTTTTCTTTGATTATTGTATATGGTGAGAGATAAGGGTCTAACTTCATTCTTCTGCATATATAGCTTTCCCAGAAACATTTATTGAAGAGACTCGTTTTTCCCCAATGTTTGTTTTTGGCACTTTTTTCCAAAATGAATTCACTGTACTTGGATGGATTTGATTCTGGGTTTTCTACATTGTTGCATGTGTCTGTTTTTAGGGCAGTACCATGCTATTTTGGTTATTATAGCTCTGTAGTATAATTTGAAGTCAGATAATGTGATTCCTCCAGTTTTCTTTAGGTAGTATGTACAGTTAAACAATACTGATACTTCCAATCCATGAACATGAAATAACTTCCCAATTTACTGAGTCCTCTTCAATTTCATTCATCAGTGTTTCATAGGTTTCATTGGAGAGATCTTTAACTTCTTTGGTTAATTCCTATTTAATTTTATTTCTAACTAATATTAAGTGGGAATACTATTTTGACTTCTTTTTCAGATTGTTTAGTGTTGGCTATTCATTTTTGTATGTTAATTTTGTATCCTGAAACTTTACTAAATTTATCAGTTCTATTAGTTTTTTGGTGGAGTCTTTAGGTGTTTCCAAATTACAGATTATATCATATGCAAACAAGGATAATTTGTCTTCTTTCCAATTCGGATGCCCTTTGTTTCTCTCTCTTGTCTGATTGCTCTAGCTAGGACTCCGAGTACTATGTTGAGTAAAAGTGGGGAAAGTGGGTATCGTTGTCATTTTCCAGATCTTAGAGGAAAGGCTGTTAGGTTTTCCCTATTCAGGATGATGCTAGCTATGAGTCTGTCATATATGACTTTTATTATGTTGAGGTATGTTTCTTCTATACCCAGTTTTCTAAGGGGTTTTATTATGAAGGGATGTTGAAATTTGTCAAATAATTTTTCAGCATCAATTGAAATGACCATATGTTTTTGTCCTTCAATCTGTTGATATGCTGTATCAAATTGATTGATTTTAATATGTTAAACCATCCCCATATCCCTGAGATAAATCCCACTTGGTCATGATGAATAATCTTTTTCATGTATTGTTGAATTTGTTTTGCTCATGTTGAGGATTTTTTGCATCAAAAATCAGAGATATTGGGGTGTAGTTTTCTTGCATTTTCTTTTTTGTTTTTGATGTGTCTTTGTCCGGTTTTGGCATCAAGGTAATAGTAAACTCATCAGATGAGTCTGAAAACATTCTCTCTCTTCTATATTTCAGGATAGTTTGAGTAGGATTGAGATTATTTCTTTTTTAAATGTTTGGCAGAATCAACAGTGAAGCCATTGGGTTCCAGGCTTTTCTTTGCTGCGAGACATTTTATTATGACTTCGATCTCATTACTTGTTCAGGTTTCAAATTACTTCATGGTTCAATATTGGTAGTTTGTATTTGTCTAGGAATGTATCCACTTCTTCTAAATTCTTAGAATTTATTGGCATATATTTGCTCATAATAGCCACCAATTATCCTTCGAATTACTGCATTTAGGTAGTTCTGATGTTTTTTACTTTCCATTGGTATGGAATATCTTTTTTCATCCCTTTATTACTAGTGTATGTATATCTTTGTATGTGAAGTGTTTTTCTTGAGGTCTACGTTATCATGGTATTTTAAAATAGTGTTTTCAAAAGATCTTGAGGTCTTTTTTTCTTTATCATTAATTCAGCTACTCTATGTCTTTTGACTGGAGAGTTTAGTCCATTTGTATTCAATGTTATTATTTATGAGAAAGGGCTTACTCTTGTCATTTTGTTATTTGTTTTCTGGTTTTCTCTTTCTTCTTTCCTTCCTTGTCTTCTTTTTAGTGAAGGTGATTTTCACTCTGATTTAATTTCTAGTATGATTTAATTTGTTGCTTTTTATTTTTCATGTATCAATTATATGTTTTTGTTTTTAATTTGAGTTTTACCACGAGGCTTGCAAATAGTATCTTATATTCTGTTATTTTAAACTGATGACACCTAACACGGATTGCATAAACAAACAAGGTAAAAGAAAACTAATGAAAACTCTATGCATTAGTTTTTTCTCTTTTTTACTTTTTGTTGTTTCTCTGTGTCTAATTGTACTGTCTATATCTTAAGAAGCTATTGTCATTATTATTTTTATTGGTTCATCATTTTGTCTTTCTACTTAAGGTAAGAGCAGTTTACACACCACAATTACAGTGTTAAAATATCCAAGTTTTTCTGCCAGGGGATGAGGCTGTTGGTGTCAGAAATTCAAGATTGTTTTCCTATCTTCTTCAGTGTCTCCTTCAGTGATATAAAGTTAAAACCAGGTACCATGATTGCTCATCTTATTTTTGGTTCTTATGACAGTTCTTTCACGTGGGTGCTTACTATTACTAGTGAGTTTTGTACCTTCGTATGATTTCTTAATATTCATTAACAGTCTTTTCTTTCAGATTGAAGAACTCCCTTTATCATTTCTTGTAGGACAGGTCTGGTGTTAAATCCCCCAACTTTTGTTTGCCTGGAAAAAGTCTATTTCTGTTTTATGTTTGAAGGATATTTTTGCCTTTATATACTATTCTAGGGTAATTTTTTTCCCTCAGCATTTTAAATATCTCATGCCACTCTCTCCTGACCTGTAAGGTTTCCACTGAAAAGCTTGCTGCCTGACACATGGGAGTGCCTTTGTATGTTATTTGCTTATTTTTGCTTGCCACTTTTAGAATCCTTTCTTTATTCTTGATCTTTAGGAGTTTGGTTATTAAATGTCTTGAAGTAGTCTTATTTGGGTTAAATCTGCTTGATTGTTCTATAGCCTTCCTGTAGTTGAATAGTGGTATCTTTCTCTAAGTTTGTGAAGTTGTGTTATTGTGCCTTCAAATGAACTTTCTACCTTGATCTCATTCTCTGCCTTCTCTTTAAGGCCAATAACTCTTAGATTTGCCAATTTGATGGCTATTTGTCAGATCTTGTAGTTATACTTCATTCTATGACTTGGCTAGGAATTGAAGTTTTTGTGTCTTACACAGTCTTTCAAGTTTACTTAGAACTCCAGAGCACTTTAGCCCATGGTGGTGAGGCTTGCTGAGAAACTCTAGTTCCAACTATTGGGAGGGGCATTGTTCCTCTGGCAAGGGCTGGTTCAAATTCTCCCTCTAAAGTTGAAGACTGACTGAGCATAGCACAGCTTTGATCTCTTCTGTGACAAGGCAGCACTGAGTTCAATGCCAAGTCCCCCAGTCACTGTGCTCTCCCTCCCACACGTGCACAGATGCTCTCTTCACACCACGTGACTTCTGCCAGGGGATGGGGATGTTGGTGTCAGAAATTCAAGACTGACTTTTCTATCCTCTTCAGTGCCTCTTTCAGTGGTATAAAGTTAAAAGCAGGTACTGTGATTGCTATTCTGATTTTTGGTTCTTATGATGGTTCTTTCATGTGTGTAGTTGGTTGTTACAATTTGATGTTTCTGCAGAGGGGATGACTGGTAGAGGCTTCTATTCTGCCATACTGCTCCATCCTTAATCATTAAGTTTTCTACCTCCATGGCTGCTTAAACACAAACTGCTTATAATTCTATTAATTACATATTTCCTGATTTGCTACTCTACGTTATCATGGTATTTTAAAATAATATAATTTTAAATCTATAGCTGTTTTAGAAATTGCACATCACCATCCTGTCTTACATGTGGATATATTTTTGCTGTCTTTTGTTGAACTGGTCTTTAGTTTTGATATACTAATCTGTACCCATCATAGTTTGTCTTTACCAAAAGATAAAACATATTTCTACATACACATGTTCCAAAACTATTTGATGTTTTATTCTATTATTGTCTTAGTTTTTGCTTTTTATAAGATATTTAATCCTTTTAAATTGGTTTTGGTATGGTGTGATAAAATCTCTTTATTTTTCACAAAATAGTGAACCAATTTCCCCACATCATTTTAAAAAGAAATGTTCTAATTTACCCACTAACTATTGAAGCCACTTTTATTATCTACATATTACAATATATAGAAGAAAGTTTCAGACTCTGTATGATTTTTGATCCTTGTCTTTGCATTTTTCCCAGTTCTTCATTATTTTCACTCTTTGGTCTTCATAAACATTTTGTTTTGAAGCAAGTTTATAATTAATGAAAAAGTTGCAAAAAAATACAGAGGTCTTCTCTGTCTCTCCACTTTTCCTATTTTTAACATCTCACAAAAACATACAATTATCAAGAACAGGAAATTAACACTGATAAAATATTACTAACTAGACATGGACCTTACTCAAACTTTTTCAACTTTTTCACCAATGTCCTTTTTAAAATTTTTAAGAGTGTGCTCTCTCTTTGGCTTATTTTATAAAATTATCTGTAATAAACTACCCTATAAACCATGCATATTTGTCCTCTCATATTAAATTTGGACAGTTTGTCATAATTTCATTCCACATGAAATGAATAAAACCACAACAATTTCAGATAAACTTGTGGGAATTTGAGATTTGTATGATACTGACTTGTCACATGCATAAGAAACAGGGTTTCTCTTCATTATTATCAGCTATTTTTTCCTAAAATAGATCTTATTATTTCCCTCCACAAATGTTCCACTTATTTATAGTTAGATATATTCCTATATACTTTTTCTTTCTTATTATTAAAATTTTATTTTCTGTTTCTGTTTTTATTTTTGTCAAACTTATCAATGAATATGGCTTAAAACATTAAATTGTTAATTAGATACCTTAATAGACAACAAATAGCAATCCCTAGCTTCCCTCCTTACGTCACGTTCTATGCGGGACTTTAAAGAAAGTCGCTCATATTTACCTCTGAATTTCTAAATAACTAAGTTATATTTACATTTTCACTCCTTAAATGTAAGCATAATGTATCTCCTAAGATGATGACTTAGTTATTCTCCTTCTCTCAGCCCCACTACACTCTTGCATATAAAATATGTACAATTCTGGTCAGATTATTATTCATTACCCACACTATTATGTCTGCTACTCAGAGTTAAACTATGTAGTAAAGTAGGATTAGTTATCCTTTTCGCAATGTTTTCATTTGCATTCCATGGAGTAATTTTCTTTTCCATTGAGTTTCTTGTCCATATATTTATTAAGAATTGAACCCAACTCCCTCTAGGACAATCCTTCATTCTAATATCAGATCACTTTTATCTACTTGAAGGGATGTGTCCTGCCATCTGCCGACCTCTTCCTGTCTGAATTGATTGTTCTCTGATCTTTGTGTACGTCTCCTATCCTGGAATATCTCTGCACTGCCCATTTTTGGGAATGCACCACATGCCTCCTGGTTTCGGTGTCTTCTACTTTCTTAAAATCCTCCTTCATTAGAATGAATATCATCCTACATGAAAAAACGAGTGTATGGAGTAAATATTTGGAATTATTACAGGTCTTGAAATAACTTTATTCTACCAAAACACTTGACTGATTGTTTAGCTGGCAGTTATTTTCAGTCAGAACTTTCAGACATGGTTTCATCATCTTCTCGTTTCCAGAGCTGCTGCTGAAAATCTGAAATGATTTTGATGCCCAACTATTTCATGTAAACTGTCCTTTTTAATGAAAGTTCTCTGTTGGCTGATGTCATTTGAGCAGGGGTCTGAATAATATGAATGTTGAGCTAGTTCTTGAGATTACGTGAACGTTAGCTGTATTCATTTCCTGTGGCTGCTGTAACTTATTACCAAATACTTGGTAGCTTGAAACAACAGAGATATATTCTGTTACATGTCCAAAGAACTGAAGCCTGAAATGGTTCTCGCAGGCCTTAAAGTAAGGTATCAACAGGGCTGGCTCCTCGCCGATTCCAGTTTTGGTGCCTGCAAGCATTGTTTGGTTTGTGGCTATATTAGTACAGTCTCTGCTTCTGTAGTCACATACCTTCTCCTCTTCTGTAGTGAAATCTCCCTCTGCCACTGTCTTAAAAGGAAACTTGTGATAGTATTGGATTACAGTGGGACTGCCTGGATAATCTTACTATCTTAAAATCCATAACTTAATCACCTCTGCAAAGGCTCTTTCAATGAGAAAGGTATCATATTCAGAGTTTCTGAGATTCAGATAGCAACATCTTTTAGGGGGTGAAGAGATAATTGTTAAGCTTACCACAGTAGTCAATCAGAAAAAAAAAAAAAAGATAGTCAACGCAAAGATGTTTTCTGATTTATTGAATGTGGTAAGAAGTTAATGTGTCATGAAAGGGTATAACATAGGCTAGAGCAGAAGGTCAGAGTTGACTTTGTGCATGGTATTGAAATTCATTCAGAGGTTCACAAAGAATGAGGGATTTCTTTCTTTAAAATCAACAATGAAAGAATCCTCTTCTTAGAAAATGTAGATGCTAGCCACTTTGGAGTCTATTGCTTCTCACATTCATTATTATTACAAATGAACAACTTAAGGTTTTTAGGGAGCACATACTACTAATTTTGATAATAATGACAACAAAAGCTGACATTTGTTATTTACTTACTGTGAGAAAAGCTCTATTGTCAGCATTTTAAATGAATACTTTCATTCCCTTCTCACAACAATCTTATTATCACCATCCCCATTCTCCAAATGAAGGGTTATGTGACTTGCACAAGGTCACACTAAGGTTTGAAGTCAGAATTGGAATTCAGGCTCCATTTCTTCTGAAGCCACATGGAAAGACCACCAAACATATCCTGAGGGAAAAAACAGAGAGCATTTTTTCCCCCTTGCCATTTGCCCTAGGGAGTGTCCCAGTAATGAAAGGTTGTTTCTACCAGGTCTAATTTGAGTATGCAATGCAATTAATATAGAATAAATAAATTTCTTTTTAAAGGAGTAAAACATAATTAAAATATATTAAGTATAAAATTAAGAATACCATAGTTCTCCCTAAGCATGTTTAATTGATAAACGTCAATCGGTACCATTCAGAGTGGTGATTTAATCCTGAAATATTGAGAATTTTTGTATGACCCAGGTCATGGTTTCCTAATTAGTGGAACTACATATTTAATTTCCAGACACTAGAATAGCTTCTGTACTTTGCAATCCTGAAAGGCTCTGCCAAAATACATTTTGGCTGTGAAATGCAGTTTTGTTTTATTTCCCTAGGTGCGGGCAAGGAAAAATACAAAGCAATCCTCTTTACTCCATGATTAGACGCTTCCCAGTAGAAAAGACATTAGGTTTTAATGATTGTTCTTCAACTATTCAAAGCAAGTTAATTAATTTATAGAATTTAAAATGTTATAAATTCTGCAATAATACAAAGACCCATCATCTTGGTCAAGCCGAGAACATGGATGGGGTCTCTGTTTCCTAAGTTTAATTTTCTGTTTGACAATAAATTAATCCTCATTTAGGGGGCAGGGGAGTCTTTGTAGTGTTGTTCAAATGAGTTCATCTGCTTTTGATTTGGGCCCATTTGACTCTGCAGTTCCAATTTTCCTTGGTATGTAGTTCTAAATCCAAATGGCTGGATCAAATCACTGAATGCTACCACAGTCTTCTTTATGTGTATATACCAAAGTGTTTCAAAGTCTCTCTTTCTGCGCATTGAAATCATAGAGTATATTTCCCTCCCCTCCCCTCCCCTCATATTGTGATATTACCAAGGCTTGCGCTTTTATTTCTTAATAATCATCACCCTGCACATTTTTTCTTGGGAGACCCTATTTTGGCCATGGCTTCAACTATCATTTTTATACTGATGTTCTTAACCCATTCCTTCTGAGATCCAAAGTAATCAACCAAACTTCCTCTTCAGCATCCTCACCAGGTAGGTGGTCCCTTAGGTACGTTAAGGCCAACATGTTCATAACAACCACACATGCACCTGCACACACACATGCACACGCTCACACTATTCTGACTCATAACTCCAAAGCTATTCATTTTCATACGTTTCTTTTCTCAGTAAATGGCATTTCTAGCTATCCAGGTGTCCAAGCCTTTCATGATTTGCCTAGCTGCCTTCTTCTCTCTCAGGGAATCTTGACCTGGATTGATCTTTAGAATCACCTATAAACTATAAAATAATACTATAACTGAACTCCCACCAGAAATTCTGATTTAATGTATTTGAATGAAGTTATGACATTTATTTCTTTCTTAAAAGCTGAATAGGTAGTTCTAGTTACATAAGCGTTAAGAACCACTGCTTCATGTTATCCAACTTTCAACAGGTTAACAACTGTATCGATCAATGGTTTGCAACCTTTGCTGAATACTGTAATTAACTGGAGAACCTTAAAATATACTATATATGAGCTCTGCCTGTTTACCACCAAGGCTAATAACCACCCTCAGAGATACCATCTCAGATAGCTGATCCCCGACAACCCTATGCTAACCCAGATTTATTGCCTTGATCCAGGCAGTAATTATCACACCGTTATTAGAAATTTATATTCCTCTAATCTCACTGCTGCCAAAGAGATTTTCTTAAAACATAAATCTGACTATGGTCCTGGTCCTACTTTTCCTAAAATCTTCCGCAAAGTCATTCAGCTTCTGTACCATCCTGGCGATGTGTTTCTTTTATTATTATTATTATTTTATGATTTATTTATTTACTTATTTGAGACAGAGTCTCCCTGTGTTGCCCAGGCTGGAGTGCAGTGACACGATCTCGGCTCACTGCAACCTCTGCCTCCCGGGTTCAAGCGATTCTCCTGCCTCAGCCTCCTGAGTAGCTACGATTACAGGTGCACGCCGCCACGCCCTGCTAATTTTTGTATTTTTAGCAGAGACAGGGTTTCACCATGTTGCCCAGACTGGTCACAAACTCCTGAGCTCAGGCAAACTGCCTGACTTGGCCTCCCAAAGTGCTGGGATTACAGGTGTGAGCCACTGCGTCCGGCCAGCCATGTGTTTCTTATAAACCAATTTTACCAATAAGAACATCAACGAAGACTGGTAGGCGCACTATTTGAACACAGGTGTAAAAGAATAAGTTCCACAATTTTATTTCATAGCTGTAATGTTCATTAAACACAATGTTCCCACAAACAAAATATAGGTCTCTTGTGGTAAGGGCATTTTCAATAAAGTGGCTGGCTGGTAATAATAAAAGAATAACAATACCAACAAAACACCAAAGCTACCAAAGGGTTAAACGTATATTTCTGTATAATTTAGATAAGCTCAAGACATTATCAATCATGGACTATTAACAAATGGCTTAAACCATCGAGGGTTATTTTATTCAATGTCGTTTTTAATAGATTGTTTAAGTATTTCAATCAGACTGATTCTGCAAACAGTTCTTAGTAATGTTGAACTTAAACTGTTTAAAAAAAATCTGGTCAATAAGATTAAGTGTTTTACACTTTAAGTGCACAGAAAAACAAACAAAAAGCCAAACATCTGTGGCTCTAGATAATTTTGAACCCTTCTACTTTCTGAATTGTGTAATAGTTTAAATCTCAAATGACTTCAGTATTACTCCAAAGATTGCTGCTATTACACAGTATCCAAAACTAATATTAATACTTCTGAATAGAGAGGTTAATAACAATATCTGAAGACACAAGAAGTTATAAGAACTGTACTTTTTTCATAAAATTAAGATTAAAATATTATCTATGTTTATATCTATCTCATCTATTTACCTCTAACTGACATAATATTATTTATTACATTTTTTAAGGGTCATCATAAAACCCTGTTAAGTATCTTTTATCTCTTTAAAATGAACCAACAAAAATAGAGAGCTGTAATTCTGAATAACTCAATGTGTGGCCCTAGCAGCAGCTTGATATGTTTTCTTCTTATGATCCCCGGTCTATGAATACTCAGAATCCATGTGCTGAACTTCTTTTGAGATTCACCACCATTCTATATTCAAACTCCTCTTGCACTCATTAAATGTGCTGGTTGTCCTAACTTGACCTCATGCCACTGGCCACACTGATTTATTCAGCAGTGTGCACCTGACACAAGGTAGGCTAGTGAGGGTCCTTCTCTTGGATTTTTAAGGTAGATTTAAGAAAGAAGATTCATCTCTCTCTGTGGCTGAAGCTTCACACTGAGTCTTGGAAGTTGTCATTGGTGAGATCTCAGTTTTGCAACCAAGTGAAGGAAGCCAGTCTACTATGAGAAAAAAATAATGAGGCTAAAATAAAAGATGCAGAGAAAGAGATCTGGCAGCTATCTGATTTTTATTTTATTTTTGCTTGACTTACAACGGAATGACTTCCCTGTCTAGATTTTAGTTTTTCAACACTCCTTGAATTTAATGAGCCAATAGTCCCCACTAATCTATCATAGTTTGACCCATATCTGTCTGAGACGTATGTTTGTTCAATCAACCTGCTGATTTCGACGCCATAGTGTTCTATATGGTTAGTCTTCATGGCCTAAATTCAAATTGTGTGTGCAGTAGATATAAATAGAAGTAAGAAGCCAAGCATTTCCTGACAAAAACGTTGCTTTTTGGTGATATTTTAAACATCTAAAAGATAGGCAATGACCAATCAAATCAGATGCCAGCTAGAACCAATGGCTATACCAGTGTAAATGATCTAAACATTCAATTAAACACAATACTCCCACAAAAGACAAAAATTATGTTTCTGGGGGTGACACAATTTTCAATATAGTCGATGGCTACTGGAGCTGAGTCAATTTAGAGAGCCAAGCAAAATACAGGGGTAGAGGAAGCAGCAGAAAGGCCCTGGGAGCTCACTGGGTCCCAAGCAGCCCATTTTTGTCTAGCACCACAGGGGCCCATCGGGAGGGTGACCAGAGGAGCAGGGGATAAAACTCCATAGAGAGGAGGAAATCTCTAGTTGTACCTTGTAACAATTTGAACGGGGCAGGAAGCCTCCTGGCCAGAGCTCAGGGAAGGGTTCAAATCTGGTGTGCAGACTCCACAGGCAGGGGAAGAACCAAGTCCTTTTCTTTCCCAACTGGAAGGCAGGTAATCTGGGGCAAGTTTTCAAGCCCACACACCCTCCACCTGGAAACAGAATCCGGGCTGTCGGAAAGAGGCAGGGTGGGAGTGAGACCGACCCTTTGGTTTACATGGGAGCTGGGTGAGGCCTTTGAATGCCGGCTTTCTCCCACTTCCCTGACAACCCGCATGACTCAGCAAAGGCAGCCATAATCCTCCTAGGTATACAACTTCAGTGACCTGGGAATCTCACCCCCATCCCCTACAACAGCCACAGCAAGACCTGCCCAAGGAGAGTCTGATCTCAGACACAGCTAGCATTGCCTCCACCTGATGGTCCTTGAAAAGTAGATCTCAATGGTAGATGGTAGAATTGGAAAAAAGCTCAGTTTATCCAAGCACATGGCCAAAAAGTAGCTCATGAACTAGTAGTTTATGCAATAAAAGTGAATCATTAGTATGGACAGGGAAAATGTATACCTTTATGGTAGAGAAAACTGTTAGACAGGACCTAATGTGTCCAAGGCTCACAAGGTCATAAGTCGTGCTGGTATCTGTTACCCCTGATAAAATATGATAAGAAGGGCTCTTTAACTCTGGGGTCTTCTTCAAAGTAATAACCCCAGTCTAATAACAATAATTACAATTGTCTATCTTCTCTCAGAAAAGCATCAGAAAGACAAATAAAAACGCATCCTACAAACTACCTGACAGACACTCATCAAAACCTTGAGGTCATCAAAAACAAGCAAAGGCTAAGACAATGTCCTAGACCAGGGCAGCCTAAGAAGACAAGACACTCAAACATAATGTGGGATCTTGAAGCAGAAAATAGACGTTACTGGGAAACTGGAGACATCTGAATAAAGTCAAGCATTCTGTTAATAATACTGTATAAGTGTTAATTTCTTAGTTTTGACAAATGTCATCATAGTAATGTAAGATGATAACATTAGCGGGAATTGGATAAAGTATAACAGTGAATTATCTTTGCATCTTTTCTGTAAATCTAATACTATTCCACGAGAATTGATTTGTAAACGATGAGTCATTAATGCTACAGGTAACCTATAAAATACCATTGCCATGTTTTCCCTTGATCTTAAAGAGAAGAGGATACAGGCTTATTTTGTTGGGAGGGTATGATTCAGGAGGGGGAAGGGGTGCAGTAGGGTTATTAATGAATTTAAGATAAATCTTAATTAAATAAATTAGGCAGCAGCTAGGCTCTTGCCGTTTTGTTCGTGTAAGTGATTGTAGGGACTCACAGTATTAAAGTGTGTTTGAAGAAAATTAAGATGGAGGGCTAAAAACTATGAGGATTTGCCTACGTTCATTTCTGGAAGACACTATGTGTACTTTTATTCTGTAAGCAAGGTGAGAAATAAAACCCAGACAGACTAGAATTTACACTGAATTTCAAGAGCATAAATATTTTAATGTAAGAGTGTTCCAAATATTGCATTGGTTGTTTATCTGAAATTTAAATGTAGCCGAGCATCCTTTATTTTATTTGGCAAACCTACATAGAGGGGACCCTCAGGGCCCATGACAGACTGCCTCTCTCAATACAACCATAAAGAAAAGGAGCTCACGTACTACCGGGGGAAATTGCTGTGTACTTAGCAACTTGAAAGCATGATACAATATGAAAGATTCTAAAATAGGAATGTGAAATACTTTGGAATCTTTCAGAAAGAACATTTAATTAGAACTGAGGGAATTAAAGAGGTCTTGATGGAAGAGACGGTATTTGTACTGGGTTTCTCAAGGAAAGTAGAAGGTCTGAAAATTGAGGGATAGGTATTTCAGGGCATATCAACAATGTGGAAAAATTACATAAATTCATTCAGAAAAGGTTTGCTGATTCCATAGTAGATGCAATTCTCTATTCCTGGAAATGGGAAAATTGCTTTTAGAAAAACAGAAAAAAAAAGTCCCATCATCCCTCAGCATAAATTCAAAGAGGAACAATAAACAAATAAAAATAAACAATAATTGATCAGTTTATGAAATGCAAAGTGTTATAAGAAATAAAATTAAGGAAGATTCAGAATGATGGGAGAGCAGTACAATTTTATATAAAGTGATCGCAGGGAATGTAACATTTAAGCAGACACTTGAAGAAAGAAGGAGGAAAGAGCAAGTTGTGCATCTTTTCAGGAGCAGAAAAAGAAAGTTCCAGGTAGAGAGAAGGCAAGTGCAAGAGTTTGGAAGCAGAAGCATGTCAGTGCCAGGAAGAGCAAGTGGCCAGTGTGGCTGGAGCGAGATGCCTGAGGCAGAAGTGGTGGGAGATGAGATCAGAAGAGTCAGTGAGTCAGATCAAGTAAGTCCTCCCTGTCCAATGAAAGGATGTGGTTGTTGTTTCTCAGCGAATTGCAAAGGTCCTGGAGTTTTGCAAGCTTAGAAATGGCATGATATGATTCAGTCCCTAGGGGAATATTCAGTGTAGGCACTGTGGAGTTTCTACATGGCAAAGATCAAGGTTGAACACCCAGTGGGGAAGCTATCATGTTGTTTGCAGTGAGAAGTGATGGTGGCTGGGTGTAAAAGCAGTGCATCAAGGGGCTCCAATTGCAGGATTTATAGCAAAATTAGAACATGCAGGATTTCCTCATGAATCTGAAGAGGAAGAAGGTGAAAACTAAGAGATGGCTTTACATCATAGTATCAGAATAGAAATGTTGGAAAATAATAATCGATACAATTGAAAAAATGAGCAATGGATGGTAGTGAGAAAAATGCATAAACATTGTAGTAAATAATAGATGACGTTTTTAAATGTTAGAATAAGAAAATTTGACTCTGTGGGCAGTAGGAAATTAAAAAACAATTTTGAGCAGAACAGTGTAATCTCATAGAGTCATGCATAGCTTAACAATGGGAATGTGTTCTGAGAAATGCATCATCAAGTCATTTTGTCCTTGTGCAAATATCAAAGAGTGTGCCGTAATTACACACACCTAGATGATACAGCCCATTGTACACGTAGACTATATGGTAATGCCTATAACCCCTAAATACTTATGATTGTGTTACAATTGCTTTCAGGGATCAGTGCAGTCACATGTATTTAAAAGTATATGAATATAGGAATAACGCATTAAAAAATATGGTGTGGAAGATTTAAAAGTGCTACACCTGTATAGGGCACTTACCGTGAGTAGATCTTGCAGGACTGGAAGTTGCCCTGGGTGAGTAGAGTGAGTGAATGCTGAGTGAATATGAAGGCCTAGGATGTTGGCATGCACTACTGTAGGCATTATAAACACCTTACACTACAGGTACACTAAGATATTTGATATCTGTGCCCCCACCCAAATCTCATCTTGAATTCCCATGTGTTGTGGGAGGGACCACCTGGTGAGGTAATTGAATTATGGCGGCAGGTCTTTCCCATGCTGTTCTCATGACAGTAAGTAAGTCTCATGAGATGTGATGGTTTTATACAGGGGAGTTTCCCTGCACACTGTCTCTCTGTCTTTGCCTGCTGCCATCCATGTGACTTGCTTCTCTTTGCCTCCTGCCATGATTGTGAGGCCTCCCCAGCCATGTGGAACTGTTCCTAAATCCATTAAACCTCTCTTTCTTTTGTAAATTGTCCAGTCTCAGGTATGTCTTTATCAGCAGCATGAAAACAGACTAATAACATATTGAAAATATTTTTTTCTTCAATAATAAATTACCCTTAGCTTACTGTAACTACTTTACTTTATAAACTTAGATTTTTAAAACTATTTTACTCTTTTGTAATAGCACTTAGCTTAAAACACAAACATATTATATAGCAGTACAAAAATATTTTCTTTCTTTATATCCTTATTCTATAAGCTTTTTTCTTGTTTTTAATTTTTGTTAACCTTTTAAACTTCTTTATGAAAAATTAAGTCACAGACACACTCATTAGCGTAGGCCTACACAAGGTCAAGATAATCATTTTTGCTGTCTTCCACCTGCATAGCTTGTCCCACTGGAAAATCTACCATATCACCAGGCGACAGAAATGGTTCACCTCAAGACCACTGTCCTATTGGCTGTCCAGTTTTTACTGAAACATCCTTCGGTAGTACATGACTGTATTATATAATATATTTTGCATCCTCTTTTTTGGACTTCAAGTGGAAAAGTGTAATTTAATCATGTACCTTGCATCATGACCCATTGGTCTATGCAGAACACTCATTAGTTTTATTCACTCCTATGTATCATCATGCATAGCTCACATCCTCCTGCCCTCAAAACATTCAGAAGAAGAAACTGTCTTTATCTTTATATTTAAATTAGGAACATTAAGATTACAATTTCTTTCTTTCTTTCTTTCTTTCTTTCTTTCTTTCTTTCTTTCTTCTCTCATTTTTGACAAGAAATAATTGTATATGTTATGGGGTACACTGTGATGTTCTGATATATATATGTGTATATATATGTGTATACACACATATACTTTTTGAAATGATTAAATCAAGCTAATTAGCATATTCATCAAATCTGTCATTTTATGTGGTGTGAACATGTAAAATCTGCTGATTTAGCAATTTTGAAATATAAATTACCCTAGTATTCACTATAGTCACTGTGTTATATAATAGATCTCAAAAATTTATTTCTTCTGTCTAGCTGAAACTTTGTGCCCTTTGACCAACATCTCCCCATTCCCCTTCTCTGCCCTGCCTCTGATAACCATCATTCTACTCTACTTTTGTGAGTTCAACTTTTGTAGGTTTTATATATAGGTGAGATCATGGAGTATTTGTGTTTCAGTACCTGGCTTACCTCACTTGACATAATGTTATCCAGGTTTGTCAGTTGATATGGTGTGGCTGTGTCCCCACCCAATTCTCATCTTGAATTGTAGGAGGGACCCAGTGGTAAGGTAATTTAATCATGGGAGCATTTACCCCCATGCTGCTGTTCTATTAATAGTGAGTGAGTTCTCATGAGATCTAATGGTTTTTTCCCCTTTTCCCAGCTCTTCTCCTTCCTGCCGCCATGTAAAGAAGGATGTGTTTGCTCCCCGTTCCACCATGATTGTTTCCTAAGGCCTCCGCAGCCATGCTGAACGGTGAGTTGATTAAACTCTTTTCTTTATAAATTGCCCAGTCTTGGGTGTGTCTTTATTAGTGGTGTGAGAATGAACAAATACATCCATGTTGTTGTAAATTACAGAATTTTTTTTCTTTTTAAGGCTGAATAGTATTTCATTGTGTTACCACATTTTCTTTCTCCTTTCATTGTTTGTTGGAGACTTATGTTGATTTAATATAATGCCTATTGTGAATAATGCTTCAGTGAACATGGGAGTGCAGATATTTTTTGAAACACTCATTTCAAGTCCTTTGGATATATACTCAGAAGTGGCATTGTTGTACCAAATGATAGTTCTATTTTTAGTTTTTTGAGGAACCAACATACTGTTTTATACAATGGCTATACTAATTTATGCTCCCACAAAAAGTGTATAAGAGTTTTCTTTTTTCCCCATGTCCTCACCTACACTTGCTATCTTTGATTTTTTTTTTTAATATAATAGCTACTCCAGCAGGTGTGAGGTGAAATATTATTGTGGTGTTAATTTTCCTTTTCCTGATGATTAGTGATGTTGAGCATTTTGTTCATATATATGTAGGCTATTTTTATGTCCTTTGAAAAATACATATTTATATCATTTATTCATTTTTAGTTGGGTTATTTCCTTGCTATTGAGTTGTTTGATCTCCCTCCCTCCTTTCCTCCCTTCTTCCCCTCCTCCTTTCCTTCCTTTTTATCTTCCTCTCTTTCTGTTCTTTTTTGCTGTTGCTATATATTTGCATCATATACATATTTTATTCTTTTAATTTTAACACTCTGAGTTGTGGTAGCCAGTATATTGTTGGCCAATGTTCATGTTTTTGTGGCCTAAGTTTTAAAAATGTGCCAGTGCTTATATCTTCGTATTAATTAAGTTATTTTTTCATGCTTTTATCTCCCTTTGGTGTCCACCCAACTCCCAGGCTTATCATGTTTAGATTTTATTTTGGATTATTACACATAGTCTTTCTTTTTGTTAAAAATTTTCCTTGTTTTTGTTCTTTTTTACCCAGGATTTTAAGAGACAATGTATCAGTGGTTGTTCAGCCTGTCTGTATCCAAACTGTTTCTCTCCTTCCTCTCGGCTACTCAGGTTAAGACCACGTTCACCAATATCTTTCCAGTCTAAGTGTGACCATGTGATTAAATGTCAGCCAACCCTAGAATTAGAAGGGCAACTTTGTTAACATTAACTTCTGGCCTGGAGTTCCACTGTTTCATTTTGGTGTCTGGACATGATGACAGCCAGACAAGCCAGGAAAGCTGGAACCCTAGAACAATGTGTCGAAAAAAGAGGCATCTTCTTCTTCTGAACGTTTTTTATGTTTAAGAGAAAATCATTATTTGTATTATACTAATCAATGAAAACATCTTCCCTTTGCTTCAATGAGTGCACCACTATCTCTATCTTCCAAGGCTTTTTGCTATAAAAACACTGTGAAAAAATAATCTGAACAAAGATGATCATTGCCCCTGCTCTATAACATGTGCAGAAATGAGAGATGCCAGTTTTCTACCGTCCATATTTCTCCACATCATTCTAACATAGAGAGAGTAAAATAAATGTGTCTAGTCTCAAAGCAACTCGCGAATCTAGCATACCTTGCCAAAATTCTCATATTAATTAGGAAACAATAGATGTAAAAATATATTTTTGCCATCAAGGACAACGATATTCTATAATCTTTTCCCAGAGTCCTTTACATTTATTTCCACTAGAAAATTTTAAAACACCTCCAGACACACACACACACTATTGTAAACAATTCTCCTTGATAACAAATGTTAGGATTGAATTTTGAAGTTAGTGTGCTGATGTGCTAAGTGTTAGTCAGTCAGTACTTTGTAGAGAACTAACAGTTTTCTCCTCACTAACTTAGTGAGTACTCTGGATTCAAACTGTTTATCTCATTCTAAAATAAAATGTAAAGATATAAGATTCCTGAAACTTGGAAATATCTATGATTCAAAGTCATAAAAGTCAAAGTCAAATGTTTAAGAAATGTAAAAAATGAATTATATAATTATCTACCTATTGAGAGAGAGAGAGAGAGAAAAAAAAGAGAGAGAGATGGCTGAAGAAATATCCCTAATATAGTGATAAATGAAAATAAGTTGCAAAGGTAGAATTATAATTTTTGTTAAAAAAAATTGAAATACATATATACTTGCATGTGACTTTTAAAAATAAAACATGCTTCCTTTATTAGGGAGAGCTTGTTTGTTTGCAATGCACTGTACTGTTGATGGATAATTTCCTTTTATATTGTAGTTGTCATTTTTTGATTACTCCTTTGGGAAAATAATCTAGTTATCTGAATTAGGAACAATATTATATAATTAGGCTGCTAATTTAATAATCAGTAATAGTAAAAATAAACATTTGAAATATTCTTACTATGAAGAATGTAACAATTTGACAATTATCAAATACACAAATTACTCATGCTCAAATATAGGTAAAAATATTCTTGTCATATTCAAAATACTAAATGTAATTTTTTAATATCAACATTTCTTTTGTGTATTAGAAGAAAGCAAATGGCTAGTATACTGGGGGGAGAAATCCCTGTAGTCTTTATTTGGATAAAAGATTTAAGTCCCTCTGACATTTTGATGGACTGGTGATATTAGCAACCAAAGTAGCACCGCTCTAGAAAATGGATGACTACTGTTGGAGCAAATGAAAATGATTTTGCCAGAGGCAAAATACAACATGTTTCCAACAACAGTCATAGTTCCACCAGGGCCATTGGTGAAACTCCATGGTATTACATGAGTTGTTTTTAATACAGTGACATATGTTAAGCACTTACAAAATGCTTACCCTTAATTGGAATGAGTTTAGCCTGAAGACAGAATACAATTTATTTAATGTTATTTCACTTGTCACAATTAAATAAATACAATGGCTAAATACGTGATAATTTGTAATCCTTTCCTTTTGAGTTCTTTGTAAGGTACATAATACTTCAGGGTTTTGATAATATAGACATTACATCTATTCAACTTTTGTCTCTTCATAATTTTTGTGCAAGAGAGTATTTATAATGATAGCTAACTAATAATGAATAGACAATGTAAACAAATCTACTGTGAAAACCACACTGTCTTTCTAAAATTTAGCTTGGGTGTCCATTTGAAATTTCTATGTCATGAGAGATGTGGTTTTTCACACTACAAAAAGCCAAACAACAAGCACTCTCTCCTTTTCACAATTCTCTTTATTTCCAAACATATTTTGTTTCTCTTCCACATTCAATTTACTTTCTAGAGAAGTAAGGCTAGAGGGAGAGCTTGTTTGTTTGCAATGCACTGTGCTGTTGATGGATAATTTATATTGTAGTTGTCATTTTTTGATTACTCCTTTGGGAAACTAATCTAGAGAAAAAAGTAAGCTTGTCATTCCAATATTCAAAATTTTGTGGTATTTAAAATTTGTTCATGTAAATATATCAACCAAATTTAAAGAGAATAAAGAAGAAACATACATTTTGTAAAAGGAGCTTAAATGTAATATAGGTATATTTTAAAACAGTTTCATATGGGGAAGTATAACTCTATGGACCTTTTGTTTTTGACAAGGTATTGGTTAAGATACTACTGGGGCTTTTCAGTAATGAATTAGCTGAATGCTTCCACGAGTAATTTCAACTATTTGGTCCACCTTGGCTACTGCCTCCAGAGTAACAAATTTACAAGAAATTTAATTAATAAGCAGAGTAGTTTTGTGTATTATGATTAGTTTATACTAGTCTTTATTCAGTTCCTACTAAATGAACTGCCCTTTATTAGTGGAATGTTACTAAATACTACTATAAAACTTACACATAATGCTAATATGTTTAAGAACAGACAAACAGATAGGCAAAGCATGAGTGAACTTCCATTCACAATTACTTCAAAGATAATAAAATACCTAGGAATCCAGCTGACAAGGGATGTGAAAGACCTCTTCAAGGAAAACTACGAACCACTGCTCAACAAAATAGAAGAGGACACAAACAAATGGAAGAACATTCCATGTTCATGGATAGGAAGAATCAGTATCATGAAAATGGCCATGCTACCCAAGGTAATTTATAGATTCAATGCTATCCCCATCAATGGCCATGCTACCCAAGGTAATTTATAGATTCAATGCTATCCCCATCAAGCTACCAATTACTTTCTTCACAGAATTGGAAAAAATTACTTTAAAATTCATATGGAACCAAAAAAGAGCCCACATTGCCAAGACAATCCTAAGCCAAAAGAACAAAGCTGGAGTCATCACACTACCTGACTTCAAACTATACTACAAGGCTACAGTAACCAAAACAGCATGGTACTGGTACCAAAACAGAGATCTAGACCAACAGAATAGAAATAGAGCCCTCAGAAATAATACCACACATCTACAACCATTTGATCTTTAACAAACCTGACAAAAACAAGAAATGGGGAAAGGATTCGATATTTAATAAACGGTGCTGGGAAAACTAGCTAGCCATAAGTAGAATGCTGAAACTGGATCCCTTCCTTACATCTTATACAAATTAATTTAATATGGATTAAAGACTTAACTATTAGACCTAAAATCATAAAAACCCTAGAAGAAAACCTAGGCAATACCATTTAGGACATAGCTATGGGCAAGCACTTCATGACTAAAACACCAAAAGCAATGCAATGGCAACAAAAGCCAAAATTGACAAATGGGATCTAATTAAACTAAAGAGCTTCTGCACAGCAAAAGAAACTACCATCAGAGTGAACAGGCAACCTACAGAATGGGAGAAAGTTTTTACAATCTACCCACCTGAAAAAGTGCTAATATTCAGAATCTACAAAGAACTTAAACAAATTTACAAGAAAAAATCAAACAAGCCCATCAAAAAGTGGGCAAACAATATGAAGAGACACTTCTCAAAAGAAGACATTTATGCAGCCAATAGACACATGAAAAATGATCATCACTGGCCATCAGAGAAATGCAAATCAAATCCACAATGAGATACTATCTCACACCAGTTAGAATAGCGATCATTAAAAACTCTGGAAACAACAGGTGCTGGAGAGGATGTGGAGAAATAGGAACACTTTTACACTGTTGGTGGGACTGTAAACTAGTTCAACCATTGTGGAAAGCAGTGTGGCAATTCCTCAAGGATCTAGAACTAGAAATACCATTTGACCCAGCCATCCCATTACTGGGTATATACCCAAAGGATTATAAATCATGCTGCTATGAAGACACATGCACACGTATGTTTATTGTGGCACTATTCGCAATAGCAAAGACTTGGAACTAACCCAAATGTCCATAAATGATAGACTGGATTAAGAAAATGTGGCACATATATACCATATAATACTATGCAGCCATAAAAAGGATGAGTTCATGTTCTTTGTAGGGACATGGATGAAGCTGAAAACCATCATTCTGAGCAAATTATCACACGAACAGAAAACCAAACACCACATGTTCTCACTCATAGTTGGGAATTGAACAATGAGAACACCTGGACACAGGAAGGGGAACATCACACACCAGGGCCTGTCATGGGGTTGGGGGAGCGGGGAGGGATAGCATTAGGAGATATACCTAATGTAAATGATGAGTTAATGGGTGCTACACACCAACATGGCACATGTATACATATGTAACAAACCTGCACGTTGTGCCCATGTACCCTAGAACTTAAAGTATAATTAAAAAAAAAAGAAATATATCTACAGGCATAGCCTCAGCTAGAATCAATACAGTCGTATATTTCAAGTAATCTGGTAGGCTCTTGGGTTTCTGAAGATGTCCTGATTTGCTTTAGATTACTTCTATGTAAACTTTTTAAAATAAGTTAAATCAGCTTAAAAGTGAATATATTTTGATTTTAAAGTTCATAAATGAAACAAATATTTATTGTGCCTTATTATTTTTATGTACCAATTTGAAAATTAGAAAATAATAGGTATAATGTATTTAGATTCTAGATGTCTTAATGTGAACTAAAAGTTTAACTTTAGATCCTTTTAATTTTCTTCTCTTTTTTAGAGCAAGCTGAATAGAAACAATTTTGTCTTTATTCGTGATACCCCACACAATTATCAATCTTGCCTTGAGATTAATTAGAGAAGTATGGGATTTGACAATGAGAATTTTCTTATCAATTTTTATATTTTCTATTAAAATTTTGGAAAGGTAGTACAATAGTGACTCACTTAGAAACGTAGTGATTAACGTACACTTTTTATTTAACAGATCAAAACACATACTGCCTTATTTCCTGAGAATGTGGGAGGCTCTGGCCCTCAAGGAGGTTCTAACCATGGAATGGGACATAAATTCTAATAAGCCATCTTTTACACAACAGGCTGTAGTTAGTATTTACTACTTCGTAATATCTCTTGGAACTGTAAGGCATGCAGTGACACCTTAATTTGACCTGTGGTGTGGGGTTAATCCATCAACTCAACATTCTCATCAGTGTATATCCTCAGTTGCTAATTTTCAAACTAGTGCTTAAAATATAATGAATCACAAGAAATATTTATTACTTTTATGGACTTTAAGCTGATTTACCTTAATGACTTTTAAGCTGATTTACCTTATTTTAAATACTTTATATAGGTATAATCTAAAATAAATCAGGATGTCTCTAGAAAAGGAAAAGCCTACCAGGTTACTTGAAATCTAAGTATATATTGATTCTAGCTAAGGCTTTGCCTATAGATATAGATTAACCCTATATTTGATTATTTTTTAAATCAATTTATGATACCATAAATATCACGCAGTTCTTGAGTGACAACAGTAGGACCCAAACTGAAGCCCTTCAAATAAGGAAGTGACACATTTTGTTAAATAAAATACAAAAATATAAAAATTGTATTCTTCCCTCCATTTTCAATGGTTGTTGCTAGTCAATCTTATTGATTTCACCAAATTAAAGAAGAAAAAAATGCGTCATTTTTATTCCTTTAATCCTTCCAGTTTCTGCTTATATTCTGAGTATATTCCTCCTAATTCTCCACAGGGTTACTTTCAGAAGTACATTTTCTGGCCCTGGTAATTATTGTTTTGGAATCCATACTTCTATTCATGCCTGGCATTAAAAAGAAAACAAAAACAAACAAAAAAAGAAAACAACTAAAAAACCTGAAATGAGCCACAGCTTTTTCATTGAGTCATTTTAATAGACTATGGTTTTCATTTCTATAGGTGTAAAGCCTAAGGAATTGAAAGAAGTATTCCCATTGTTCAGCCTGTCTTACATGTAGACAGTATGTCCAGGACTTGATATTTTCAAAATATTCTCAGCAATGGTGTGCCGTCACTGGTTACTACAGTTTTTAGGACTTCTCTCATATAGAAAACATGCTCTTAGATGTAAAGGGTTAGAGAGAAGATTTTTAAAATTTCAGTCAAGTTGGGTGCACATGTACACATGTGTGTGTAGTTACTGTATAAATGAGAACACATGTCTAGTGAGTGCCTTTAGTGAGAAGGGAAATATATATATATGTATATATGCACATATATATATGCACACACATATGTACATATATGTATACAAACACACTCACACACACACACACGTAGATCCTTGTGCTTTTTTTTTAACAAAATTGCCTCAAATTTTTATTAGCAAGAAAAGTATGTAGGAAATATCTATGTTTCAAAGGACAAAAACAAAAACCTGTGTCTAAGGAAGCATAATACATATGAGTTTTTTCTTTCATTAATGGAGATAGAATATTAATTTCATTAATGGAGATTATAATATAGAATATTTGGTTCCCCAAATATTACATTCTGGGGAACCATTTATATTTTCTGTTTTGTCAGTGCAATGAAAAAATAACAAGATCCTGATAGTTACATCACTTTATTTTCATGAGGCTCCCTAACTTAGCAAGCTTTGCCTTTCAGTTGACTAAGCATCGAGGTGATCGAGCAGACTGCTAGTATGAAGGTGACCTAGGTTCTGGAGGAATTTCAAGGCTCCGTTTCATGGGCAACTGTAGACCACAAAGGTTGCCATGTTAACGTAATTGATATTCAAGGGAGTAGGTATATTCACAGCTTTTAGAAGGGTATTAGTTGCTGTTAGACTGTAGAAGAATTCAGCCTGAGAGAGCAGAATGTTGTTATCAGGAGGTACAGGCAGCCTGGATTTAAATGAAGTCCAAAAATAAATAAATAAGTACAGTCCAAAGCAGCCCAGATTCCTGAAGCCAATGCATGGGTTCTTGTCATGTACATATTGTATCCTACACTTTGTGTTTCAACACCCTCTGCAAACATCACATGCAGGCTGCATACATTGAGTCTGATTTCCCTTGCTGATTATATTTCCTCTTGGTAGTAAGTCAGACACTTAGGGAGATATTTGTTTTTCATATGAGGCTACATCATATTGAAATGACTAACACTATCAAGTCACATCAGAGAAAATCAGAACATAGAGGCTCTAGGAGTAAAGGTGAAATATGGAAAAGATTAGGCTGTGCTCCTTTCTCATCTGATTTTTTTCACTCCATCTTTCTCTGTGTCTGGCATAGTGTACTGCTCAAGATTAAGGTTAAATAAATATGTTTTGGACTGATTGAATAGATATTAAATAAATTTGTGTAGAATGAAAGAATGAATAAATACATGAATAAATCCTTCTGTGTGGATGCAACCCTGGAAATGATTATTTTGCTGCATAAAAATAAAAGAACACGCTGAAGGAAAGATCTTATTGAACCTAGGATGGCTTCATATGTACAAGGTATAGAATAGAACAATTTTCCTTTCTGTCTGTCAAATTTCTGTTCTATCTGTGCAGGTCTTATTGGGAAGCTAAGAAACTATCAATATAACTGTTGTTAAGCTGAAAAACAGCATTATTAAAGTGTCAGTCTTGATGTACATTCTTGTAAATAGTCTTATTAATGACTTGTAAGAAACAGTTGATTATTTATCAAATGGTGTTACCGTATTTATGAAAAAAATAAACATATAAAATCATATTGCAAATGACCTTTAGAAATTAGAAATATTCCTTTTCAGAATTAAATGAAGACAGTATTGGAAAACATTAGAAAAAAACTGAAAAGTGCTACATTTGAGGATAATTATATCCCCAGTCACAAACTAATAGGAAAAGTGGTTGGCTGGAAGTATAAGATCTCTGTGTCAAAAAATTTATGTCATTAAAATACTGCTTGTATGAAAAATAAAAAACACAAAATAATAGCAGATTATATTAAACAAGAAAGTGGTATTAAAGTACCCAGTGGTACTTATTTTCTACTTAGGTGGAGAATTCTCTATTCATCCTGGAGAGAGATTACAGGAGGTCACAAAAGATGAGGGAGGAAGCTCTGAGGCCAAGCCCAGACTTTGCTCACAGTTCCAACCTTACTGACTGTGAGGCCTCAGCCTTATTAAATTTTCTGTGCCTCAGTTTCAGTTTCTATGCAATAAGAAATGTATTAGTACCTATAAATATGGTTATAATAAAAGTTTAATTATTTATTCCTAGTAATAAGTAAAAATGTTTAGTATAGTGACTATGTGATATGGTTTGGTTGTGTCTCCACCCAAACCTCATCTTGAATTGTCATTCCCGTAATCCCCACATGTCATGGGAGGGACCAGGTGGAGGTAATTTTATTATGGGGTGGTTACCCTCATGCTGTTCTCATGATAGTCAATGACTTCTCACAAGATCTGACGGTTTTATAAGGGACCTTTCCCGCCTTTTAGTCTCATTCTTCTCCTTGCTGCTGCCATGTGAAGAAGGACGTGTTTGCTTCCTCTTCTGCCATGATTATAAGTTTTGTGAGGCCTCCCCAGCCCTGCAAAACTGTGAGTCAATTAAACCTCTTTCCTTTATAAATTACTCAGTCTTGAGTATGTCCTTATAGTGTCATGTTAACAGACTAAAACACTAGGTTTAAGAAATATTAACAGTACATATTTTTATCATTTTAAAAGCATATAGGAAGACATTGATTTTGAAAACTAAAATAGTTCTTTGAGAAAATAGAAAACACAATTAGTCTTATTGCAAATTAAGCTGTTATATTAGAGGAAATATGAGTATTCAATTCTGAAACCAGTAATACAAATCAGATTATTATTTTTAATGGTATAATATTATATGATCTGATACTTTTTAAATTCTAAATGTCTACTCCAGGACAAATTATACTGGTCTTATGTATTACTAACAACAGATTTGCGTTGGGTATACAGAGAATATATAATTGATAGTCTGGTAAATATAACATAAACTTCACATTAAATTTCTGGAATATTTATAATTATAACAATTAGAATTTCACATTTTCAAAAAATAATTTAACAATAGTAGTAATAATATCTAACACATATATAACAATTATTATATGGCATAGACTCTTTTAAGCATCATATTTATGTCATCTGAATGACAAAAGATTGATCTAATGGTCTTCTGAGTTCCATAATTTAGTTCATAGATTATAATTTGGAATATTCAAAGGCTTCATGCAATTTCAAGGAAAATTGAAGATAATTAAATATTGCTTATGGAAAATGCTCAAATAGTCTTCCAGTTACACATGCATAACAAATGCAAGGCTTATTGGGAATTAATAGTCTAAAGTAGGCGGCATTGCTGTGGATTACATAGCCTTGAGAGCCTAAATGATTTCTTTCAGGTCAAGTCTTCTATTAATTTTCATGGCTTCCTTCAAAGACTAATTATTTCAACACAAAACAGGATAGTTCAGAGCTAAAATAATAGTTAACATGTTGCTAAATTCTAGCTTGGACCCTTCTTAACACTTATATCTTCTTTTTTAAAAGGTTAGTAGACTGCCTGAAACAAATATATTTTCATGAGTTTTTTTTTTTTTTTTTCCAAAACTCTGGATTTTAAGAGTGTCCAAGACTAAAATCAACTATTTAGGAGACTTACGGTATATAAAATAGCATTTTATAGAGAACTAATTGCTGGTTTTCTTGTAACTATGGTAGTGGGCACTCTGACTTCAAGCTGTTTATCTCTTCCTGAAATAAAATGAAAAGATATAAAATTCCTAAAACTCAGAAAACCAATAGGACTGAATGCCAAATGACTCCTTTGGCCCTCACTGTCACATATATTTTCTTCTTTATGTCATCCAACATGACACATATCAGATCAATCACTCCACTTCTGGGAAACAAAATGCTTCTTATCCCTATTACGACATCTGAAATGGGGTAAGAAAAAGCTGAAAAGGTAAAGGAAAAAGAGCTGCTATTAATGTTGAAGGGAAAAACGTAATTATTACCATCATTTCTTTGGGTAGCATATAGTTGATAAATGATTTTCAGTACCTCTTGACTACAGGCATTCTCTATGTTAGATTAGGTGGAAGAAAAGAGGGAAGGATGGAGGAGGACTGGGGAGGAAGAGGAAGAAGGAGTGGTAAAAAGGGAAATGGAGAAAGAGAGAAAGCTGGAGGGAGGGAGAGAAATAAAGAAAAGAGATAAAGAAAAGAAAGAAACAAAAGAGAAAAAAAATAACAGGTTGAAGCAAGAATTCACCTAATGTATTTAACAGCATATCATAGAATTTGTTTCCAGCCATATGCCATATTTTTGGAAACTCATTCTGAAATAATTTCAGTGTTTTTTGATTCTTCCTTTCATTAATTCTTAACCATCTGTTTCTTTTCTAGTAGTCAGATGTATATACTCAGATGAATGCTTCAGAAATTTAAATCATTCTTTGCATTATTTTTATCAGTTGAATTTTGAAGTAGGATTATAATTCTTATCGTTTTGCTTCTTTAATCAATAGATTCTTGATTCTAAAGTTTCGATCCATACACAGAGGAAAACATGATTAAGTTTCTGTGCTAATGAGTTAGCTGTAGGCAGCCTTAGGGGCCTGGGAGAGCTACCTGAGTTCCAATAAACTCCAGGGTTTATCATCTCCACTTTGTCCTGTTGTGACAAAGGCTCCTGAAATGGTGGCATTTGCTGTTGTCATCAATTTCTTTTTTGGTAAATTCTGAGTTTGGGAACAAGACTCACCTTCATCCTTGAAAAGCAATTATTTTGTCATTTGGGCAGAAATGTATTTGCATATAAGTATAGCATATGTTTAATCAAGTAAACCTGAAAAGCACCACCTTCTTCAAATATAACCAAGGAGCTAATCACTGCTGTCACCACTTATGAAAATATTAACTTAATAAGAGGCAGAGACCATACCCATTTACATCTTATCTAATTATAAATACACATTTATGGAAAAATATCATGTGTGTATTTTATTTTATCAATTCCTCAAACAGAAAATTATTTTTTTTCATAATTAATCACAAGAATCATGGTTTTCAAGCTTCTACATGCATATGAGCAATGTGGGGATCCGTTTAAAATACAGATGCTGTTTCAGTGGCTTTGGGGTGGGTCCAGAGAGTCTCTATTTTTAAAAAGTTACCTAGTAATATTGAAGTCACTGGTTTGTAGAACTAGTTTTTAAGAAGCAAGGTAACAGAGTGCCCAAATGCATTGTTAACTGTTTTCCTTTTGAGGCTTCCATTTTCTACAGTAATCTTTAAATGTATTTAGGCAAAAAGGGATTGCTTGTAATGAAAGACACAGAACTGACTGGAAATGTGAGTTCCTAGGGACCCTTGCCTTTGCTTCATTCTGCCATGTTGTTTTCTCTGAAGGCCACTCCTCCGTGGTCCCGTGCTGACTTCATGGGTGGTTCAATGTTGTAGTTCGTCCAATTCATGGACACCAGTACATAGTTCTCTGAGTTTACAAACTCATGAACTTTCTCCAAGGCAAAGCATGAATCAAGGATAAATGAGTGGAGGAGAGCTGTCAGCCTTGGCCAGAGACTGTCCCCAGACTGCCCATACTCCTTCCCCTCCTGACACACAACCTAAAATCCTTAATATATTCTCTGAACCCAGACCTTCAGTCCAAATAAACAAAATAATAATATCAACAATTTTATGAGTCGCTTAGGTCTCCCTCCTCCAGGAACCAGCCATGCTTACCGAGAGATTGAGGCAGGCTGGACTTCCTCTGGGTCAGAAGGAACTGATTGCCCTGGGTTTGTATAAAAAACACTACTCAACTCACCTTTCCACTTCGCAAAAGATGTTTCCTCAGGTAACAATAAAAAAGAAAAATCCATTTGCGGAGGTTGCATTGTCTTTCGGTGCGACTGACTGATTGTTCAAGTTGTATTTGTGTTACTCCTTACTGCGTAGATATTTTTCAGGGGCTACAGCCAATTAACAAAATCAAATAATCATTAAAGAGATATTTATTCTTATTCTGTTCCTTATCAGCTAATACAATGAAAAGCTTACTTTAAGTACTTTTCCTGTGGACTATTAAATCTAGTATTTTATTCATTTAGTTTTTCATTATAAGTTGAGAGTGGCTCTTGAATTACAGGACTCTTTCTCTAATTTGAACCACATGGGAGCACTAAATGGGAAACATCCTAACAAACACAACAGCAACAAAACAACAAGAGAAAAGCCACAAGACTTCTCTCTTTGGAAAAATAGGTTTTATTTTTATACAGGTCATGAGAGAGATTTATAACAAAACAAAATGTATCAGTAATTGATAATGTATAGAGATAAATTCTCATTGAAGAGGACTGTAGACTTCTTGTACCATCTTTAAAGCATTCAAGCCCCTATTCAAGAGTTAAGAAAAACAAAAGTTGTTAACTGTAATGAAAATGCCCTGTCTGGTAGGCATATTTTTTAGCATTCTTTCAAAAACAAAGCACATGTGAAAGAATGTAGGCAGTCTTTGTTTTATATGCATTGGTCATTAAATTTCTCATGCTGTAAATAGGAATCTGCTAAGGATGTCAGCTGAGCTGAATGGGTTCCAGATTTTTCTTTTGTTATTATTGCTTACTACTGTTTATCTTTAAAATTTTTTAAATAAATCGATTTTTTTATATCTGGTCTATTTAGCTGTATTCTCACCATGCAAAACTAGCCTACACACAAATGCAATTTTTAAGTATGAAATGAAACTGTCATTGAAGTTCATTCTTTTACCTCTATTTTGAGTCAGAAATGTCCTAACAATTAATAAAATAAGGCTAGGGAAATATTAATATTCTGGTGTATGCAATGTTTATAAAAACACTAGTATCAGACTTAGTGACGTGATATAGTTTCAGTGCTAAGAATATTAGACCACTTTTTTTTAGACTGAATAAGGGTTAATCATGGGGAGAAAATGCACACAAACCCCAGCTGCATCACTAACAGATGAAGCATGTGCTTCTGAAGGAAGGTCTACAGCTGTGATCGATTCCAGCAGTTACTGGGATCCATAGGCTTAGGCACATACTAAAGATGGGATAAAAGGATTCCAAAATGTGTTTTGCTCTCTGATCATTAATCTGCTTGTTTAGTCATGAACATTTTGATATTTTACTACTGCTTTTTTTTTTTTTTTTTACATTACCTTCTCTTAATTCCTTGCAAACACAGAGGAAAATGTCAAGTGAATACGAAAGGAGTATTTTATTTTTTATACTGTCTGAAAGGAATGTTGCCAGTTTTGACAATTCAATGCTCTTAAATTCTACTGTGAACAACAATTTACATTTAAACACAGATTTACTAAGTACCGTCAACTATGGCAAATCTACATCAATGGCCCAGTTATATTTCTTCGGAGTTTGATGATTTTCTTCCCAAATAACCTAGAAATATTTCTATTTGTATTCTCTACCTCCTTGTTTTTTGGAGAGAGTACGTTGAGTCTGTAAGATAAGTGAAGATTATTTTCATCAACATTACATAGATGTAGTAAGATGTGTCTGACAGAAAGGAGGCAAAATGATATTTTAATTTTAAAAATGTAAGCATTTCATGGCAAACAAAAACACAAAAATATTCAGAATGCAGAAAGAAGTATAACATTGAATTTGACGATTGTGTGGCAAATTGGAAATCATAAAAGGAAAAGCGATTAATGGAAAATCATAAAGATCAAGCTTTATGAATTTTAATTCAATAAGATGGAAAATGGAAAACTCCTGTACAGCCTCAGTGGATAGTTAAAGGTGGGGGCTGGTTATTACATAAACGCATAGGAGAATTGTTTTGGCTTTGTTTCTAAGAATAAATCATGCAAGAACAAACTAGAGAAAGCTTTATCAATTATTACTTATTTAGTTTTATTTCTCTCTTTCTTGCACTTCTTTCCAAGGATGTTGTATTCCAAACAAAAACGAAATGGAAAGAGGAAAATAAGTATGAAAAAAATTAGGGAAAAACTGTGAAAGAAAAGAAAAATGGTAGTGTGGAGTGAAGACGTAAGTTACAAGAAGATGTTCTATAGGTGACCTACAGTGATGTGGCAGATACTGATGCCTCAGTTTAAAAGACATTAAAACTTAATTTGAAAGGACGGCTGAAAATAAAAAAAAAAAGTAGGGCAAAATTGTGAAGCATGTTTTCTTTTTTTTTTTATTTTCTTTTTTTTTTATTATTATTATACTTTAAGTTCTAGGGTACATGTGCATAACGTGCAGGTTTGTTACATATGTATACTTGTGCCATGTTGCTGTGCTGCACCCATCAACTCGTCAGCACCCATCAACTTGTCATTTACAATGTTTTCTAATAAATTAAATGGGATTGGTAAAATAATACTGTGCACTAAAAGAGATACACAATTAGGAAGATAATCATATAGGGAGATTTACTCTGAATGTGTTGATTTAAAAAAATCTTCCTATCTTTACTATGATCAGGCATTTTAGATTAGAGTTTAATGCTCTAGGAAAGTATAAAATTAGAACTCAGCCAAATGGAGAAAGCAGAGGAATGTAGAGAAGCTAGATGCTAGGGCAGAATGGAACACAATACAGTTTCTTTCTTTCTTTTTTTTTTTTTTGTTGTTGTTTTTTGATTTTTTTAAATTTATTTATTATTATTATACTTTAAGTTGTAGGGTACATGTGCATAACGTGCAGGTTTGTTACATATGTATACTTGTGCCATGTTGGTGTGCTGCACCCATCAACTCGTCATTTACATCAGGTATAACTCCCAATGCAATCCCTCCCCCCTCCCCCCTCCCCATGATAGGCCCCGGTGTGTGATGTTCTCCTTCCCGAGTCCATGTGATCTCATTGTTCAGTTCCCACCTATGAGTGAGAACATGCGGTGTTTGGTTTTCTGTTCTTGTGGGATGCAAGGCTGGTTCAACATTCGCAAATCAATAAACATAATCCAGCATATAAACAGAACCAAAGACAAGAACCACATGATTATCTCAATTGATGCAGAAAAGGCTTTTGACAAAATTCAACAGCCCTTCATGCTAAAAACGCTCAATAAACTCGGTATTGATGGAATGTACCTCAAAATAATAAGAGCTATTTATGACAAACCCACAGCCAATATCATACTGAATGGGCAAAAACTGGAAAAATTCCCTTTGAAAACTGGCACAAGACAGGGATGCCCTCTCTCACCACTCCTATTCAACATAGTGTTGCAAGTTCTGGCTAGGGCAATCAGGCAAGAGAAAGAAATCAAGGGTATTCAGTTAGGAAAAGAAGAAGTCAAATTGTCCCTCTTTGCAGATGACGTGATTGTATATTTAGAAAACCCCATTGTCTCAGCCCAAAATCTCCTTAAGCTGATAAGCAACTTCAGCAAAGTCTCAGGATACAAAATTAATGTGCAAAAATCACAAGCATTCTTATACACCAGTAACAGACAAACAGAGAGCCAAATCATGAATGAACTTCCATTCACAATTGCTTCAAAGAGAATAAAATACCTAGGAATCCAACTTACAAGGGATGTAAAGGACCTCTTCAAGGAGAACTACAAACCACTGCTCAGTGAAATAAAAGAGGACACAAACAAATGGAAGAACATACCATGCTCATGGATAGGAAGAATCAATATTGTGAAAATGGCCATACTGCCCAAGGTAATTTATAGATTCAATGCCATCCCCATCAAGCTACCAATGGGTTTCTTCACAGAATTGGAAAAAACTGCTTTAAAGTTCATATGGAACCAAAAAAGAGCCCGCATCTCCAAGACAATCCTAAGTCAAAAGAACAAAGCTGGAGGCATCACGCTACCTGACTTCAAACTATACTACAAGGCTACAGTAACCAAAACAGCATGGTACTGGTACCAAAACAGAGATATAGACCAATGGAACAGAACAGAGTCCTCAGAAATAATACCACACATCTACAGCCATCTGATCTTTGACAAACCTGAGAGAAACAAGAAATGGGGAAAGGATTCCCTATTTAATAAATGGTGCTGGGAAAATTGGCTAGCCATAAGTAGAAAGCTGAAACTGGATCCTTTCCTTAATCCTTATATGAAAATTAATTCAAGATGGATTAGAGACTTAAATGTTAGACCTAATACCATAAAAATCCTAGAGGAAAACCTAGGTAGTACCATTCAGGACATAGGCATGGGCAAAGACTTCATGTCTAAAACACCAAAAGCAACAGCAGCAAAAGCCAAAATTGACAAATGGGATCTCATTAAACTAAAGAGCTTCTGCACAGCAAAAGAAACTACCATCAGAGTGAACAGGCAACCTACAGTTTCTTAAAAATAAAGTTTTAGAATAATGAAAATAAATGTTTGAATTATGTTTAAAATAAATATTAATTGGAAGAGAAACTACCTAGGAATGTAGAAATAAAAGCATAGTAAAGAGTCAAAATTTTAATGTACATGGGGCTTAAAATTGGTTAATAGTATTTTTATTTCATAAGGGAGAGAAAATTATTCTACCTGCTTTTATATTTAATGATAAAACACTTATTAAAAATTGTGTCCATGATCAATAATTGAAGTGCATTCAAACATAATTGGGAACAAAATTTAAGATGGGACCAAAACCTCACAGTGATCAAGATAAATAATATCTGATAAATAGTTTAAAACTCAAAATTAGTACAAAATATTCATGGTAAGCAGAATATCAACACAGACCAGTATAAGTATATTATTTCTCCCTGACTCTCACTTTCTTAAATATCACCTCTTTGAGCTCTATATAGAAAGTTCAGTTGATCTTTGTTGATTTTTTTTTTGGTTTGCTTTTGTTTTGTTTTTTAATTTAAAAGCAAAGTAAGATTGTGTCGTATGAGTAATTTTGACAGGAAAGACTCTAATATCCTTATATTTAGTTTTTGAAAGTACTGAAAATGTGGAATCTGCTTTTTATCATGATACCTTTGCTGAACAATCTACAGAAGACTGTTTTATTACCATGTAGTTGAACCAAATAACACTCAGTCAGTACTGTATTAAATACATTCTGGAAAAAAGTTAGTCCATGTGCATACAGGTGGTACACACGAATGCACAGGTGGGCATGCATATGCAATTCCATTGTTAAAGTAATGTTTATAGCATTTTTTATAATGAATTTCTACATTTTACCAATAACTAATGTCCCAGTAATAAATAACATAACCTTGTAATTTTCATCATCGAAGAAATCACCACGTTTTGGTAGTAAGATTGATTAAATTTGGTGTTTCTCACTTTTTGCCCTAGAGAAATGAAATGAAGATATGATCAGTTCTTAATTTTTACTATTTCTTATGACAAATATTATTGGAACAATATTATAAGTGTAAGGGAAAAAAAGAAATCTATTCACAGCAAAGGCAAAGGAAGAACATGGGAATGTTTTTCCATTTCATTCCCCATAGACTTGATTAAAACTGGACATTAAATGTTGGTGAAGGGAGATTTAATTGCCGTTGCTGTGAGTGTTATTAATCCAACATTACAACAATGCAAATATTTGTCTATCAACATGAGTTCATTTTAATTGAAAAAGACCATAATGAGACAGTAGTTCTTCTATTCAACTGAAAGAAAAACAAAAACAAAAATTAGAATTGTGATGATAATGGTACAGAAAATACCATGCACTGGGATGACAAATTTTATTTCAATTATTGTTAGTAAAACTGGAGTAATAGTAAAATTCCTTTCATAAAAACAAACCATGGTTTGTGTTTCATGTTAATCACTGAATTTAAGAAGTATTTGTATTGAAATATAATGTGACTGTTTTTTTCCAAGTTACTATAATTGATTAATGCAAACATATACAATACCATTTGCCACTTTTATATGGATTACTTGAGAGTCAAATAGAGCTACAATTAAGTTATTGATTGGATGATTAAAGGAAACCTAAATTATCAAGTGGATTTAGTTGACAAGATAAATCTTCAACTAAGATAAAAATTCCACCACAAGATGAAGAGAGTTAATTCAAAAATTCAAAAGCAATTATTGATTTCCTTTTGATGCTAAGCACTGCAATAAGTTCTGAGTCTGAAAAGAGCAGTAAGTCTCTGCTTTTAAGGAATTCACAATTTGTAATTTGCTCTGTCATCCTATCCCATACCCTCTACCAGATTCTTTACCATTATTATTGCTTTTAAGGAAACTTTAGTTACTTTATTGAAGTTTTAAATTCAGGACCCCAGAGTTGGTGGCAAAGTGAAAGAGTATTAAGAGAGAATACTTACTCAATTAGGAGAAACAGAAATCCTTTCGATCTGTTATAAGAGACTCAGGAGTTGGAAAGAGCTGTACGTTGTGCTTTTCAATTATGTGTTTTAGAATTTTTCATGTTGCTTTGCATTGAATTGTTTTGATTTGATGCTTTGCAAGCCTAGTGTATTACTGGGGTATATAACGAATACTGTCTACTAACACATATATATGCAAGTATTCACCTTCATTGTTTCATTTTGGAGATTTTTTCAGAAGTAAACAGAATATGGCTTCTTTACCCCAAACTAAAACTTAATGAAATAACTTTGAGAGTTGTAATAAAATTGGTTTCAGTGTTGACTTTCATCCTGCATTATTGTAGCTCTCTCTTTCCTACAGGTAACTCTGGTTTGAATATTGGAGTTACATTTTTCTCAAAAATGTGATGTTCATTGTACTCAGGTAGAAGTTTCCTTGGTATTACAACCTGAAAAACTATTTGACTTCTGCTTTTCTGGAAAAATGCTTGAAAAAGATACATTCAAAAATTGACAAAGATTGCACAAGCAAGCATAGCTATGTTTTAAAAAGTGACAATTCTATAATATTTAATGACAAATCAATTAGGAATTGACTAGGTGAAATTGAAATAAGTATTCGGGTAATATAGGAAAAATGTTCAAATAACGCTGATGTTACCTATACTTAATTTCTATAATTTGCTTCATTCTGTAGGCAAAGCAAATTATTATATTATTTGGAACATTATGAGTAAATCTCAGTGACAGAAATCAGAGAGTGTATGGAATAAATTATCATTATATATGTGGGTCTATATACATTTATGTATATGTATACACGCACAGTCATGCATAAGGACGTATTTTGGTTAATGATGGGCTGCATATATAATAGTGGTTGCATACAATTATAATGGATCTGAAAAATTCCTATAGTCTAATGATGTAGTCATCATAATATCATAACACAACACACTCTTCACGTTTGTGGTGATGTTGCTGTAAACAAACCTGCACTATCAGTCATATAAAAGTATAGCATATACAATTATATGCGATGCATAATCCTTGATAATAGTAATAAACGACTATATTACTGGTCAGTGTATTTACCATACTATATTTTTTACCATTATTTTAGACTGTACCTTTTCCACTTATGAGAAAATTGTTAACTATAAAATAGCCTCGGGCAGGGCCCTCAGGAGGGACCCAGAAGAAAGCATTGTTATAGGAGATGACAGCTTCCTGTGTGTCATTACACCAGAAAACCTTCTAGGGGACAAGATGTGGAGACGGAAGCAATGATGGTGATGATCCTGACCCTTAGAGGCCTAGGGTGGTGTGTGTGTTTGTATCATGGTTTTTAATAAAATTTTGAAAAGTAAAAAATAAAAGTTAAAAATGTAAGGTAGAGAAAAGCTTATAACATAAGGATAAAAAGAAAGAAAGTATTTTTGTCCAGGTTACAATGTGTATTTCAAGCTCAGTGTTATTACAAAATAGTAAAAACATTTACAAAATTGAAAAGTTTATAAAGTAACAAAGTTACAGTAAGTTAAGGTAAATGTATGATGGAATAAAAACAATTTTTATAATAAACACAGTATAGTCTGTGTGTACAGTTTTCATAAGGCCGACAGTAGTGTCTCAGGCCATCACATCCACTCACCACTCACTCACTGCCTCACTCAGAGTGACTTCAGTCCAATTAACTTCATACATGCCATGTTCCTAGACAGGTCTACAATATTTTAATCTTTTATGGCATATTTTTACTGTACCTTTTCTAATTTTAAATATGTTTAAATACATGAATTCTCACCACTGAGTTCCAATTGCCTACAGTATTCAGTCCGATAACATGCTGTACGGGTTTGCAGCCTTGGAGCAATAGGCTAGATACCACATAGCCTAGGTGGTAGGCTATCCCATCGAGGTTTATGTAAGTCCACTCTTTGATGTTAGTGTAAGGACAAAAATCACCTAAGGACACATTCATCAGAACATATCTCTATTGCTGATTGCATGTCTGCACAAGGTTTATTATTTAAAATTTCCAACATTTTGACTCAATATATTCAAAAAAGAAGTTTATTGACATTTGCAGCAGTTGCATCCACTTTCTTTAGTGCATTTATGTTTATTTCAATGCCAATTGCATAAAACTCTTCCACGAGTCTTTATTACTGTTACTATAAAATGTCTTAAGGAAGCCATATATTTAATAGTATTGCCCCCTGGAAAATGTGGATCTTTGAAAGCAAAATTCCTGCTTTCACCCTGTGTGGAACTCACGGTCTTGCCCAGGGACTGCATAAGCCTCCTCAGTACCTGATAGGAGCCTAAAGTCAGCCCAAGGAATCAATCAGTCATTTGCTAAGAAGGGGGAATAGAAAGTGAAACAAAAAGAATGAGGCTGGCAATATTTTTTATAAGATTGTGACATGGATTGATATTTATGTAACTTTTTGACAATGCTGCACTGTTTTGGGGAAGAATTTCATGCAGCCCAACTGCCTCCACATTTGTAATGTTCAGCATCTCTAAGACTGGGCAGGTTACCAGGTCACAGTTCTGTGACATCTGAATAAATTTCATAACCAGCTGGGGAATAGTTCACTCATGGTTGATCCCATCGTGGACAGTCTCTATTTATGGTTAAAAATGGAGGACAATAAATTATTTTGATTTAGTAGTTATGAGTTTAAAGTGCGCAATTTATTGTATTTTTTCTAGACCCATAGAATAACTTCTTTTGATTCTACTTAAATCTCTTCCCTGAGGAAAAGAAATGTAGTAAGAGTTGGAAGTGGACATTGGCCCTGGATAGAGACTTCTGTCTTCTAGGATGTGAGCGGTATGCCAAACTTTGCTAACCTGGGTGGTCATTTTCAATGTGGACATTTTTCCAAGGAAGTAGACCGAAACCACTAAACATATTTGCTCCATGAGCTAAACCACAATACAACAGAGGTCTCCTGTGTATAGCTTTCCTCACCCTTTGAATACAGCTTATTCTGATTTTACTTCCATAAGAAGCAAATGCCCTTTAGAAAATTTCTCTTTGAAGTTTAAATATAGTTGTGTAAGTGTGTGAATGCCTGTGTATGCAAAATGCAATTACATGCAAGTACCTGATTAAATGATGAAATGATCATTCCTTTGGGACAGTTAAGTGTCCTCTGAGAGTTGAGGCATGCCAGATCCCCAGACTCCAGCTGGAGGATCAGTCATCACCTACCTATTGTAAATGTGAATGCATGAAACAGGCAAAATTTTGAAGTGTTATAAAGCAGTCATAGTAAGATTCCAAAAAATGTAGTGCTGTTGTTCTAGATGTCTATTTGAAAACAAAGTTTCGTTTTTCTGGCATTCTTACTGTTGTAACTGTCCAACATCACTTCACACACTATACCTAATCCAGTCTTTCCTTTGTCTTCATTTTTCCTCCTGTATGAAAGTAGGCCTCTGTCCTTCACCCAAAGTGAAGAGGACCGTAGATGGTTAGGCCAGAGAACCTACACGTCACACAGAGTGGAGCGAGGTGAAATTGCTCATGAGAGATCATGATTGGCAGGCAGTAGGACAGGAGAACCTTGATCTGCTACTCGGCCTTGGTTGTTAGTAGCATGTCCAGCTGACTTCAAGGCAAGAGAGCATCTCATCACCACATTCCCTCTTTCTGTTCCATTTGGAGGAGAGTAAAACTTTTTAAAATTTACCATCCTATTTACATAGAGCCGATGATATGATATTTTCCGTCTAATTCTGAGAAGTCAATAAATTAATCCAAATATCATGTAAGCATCTGTTGCTTCAGAGTACTTGGGCAGATATTTCTCCTCTTTCTTTGTTCATTTGGTGTATTTACATATCTATAACTATCCAGTTAGCCATATATATCCCAAAATGTACAATACCTTTTCATTTCTTAAGACACAGGTGCTATATTTTAGTTTGACATATTCCCCCAAAATATATGTACTGTCTTGGATATGAAAGTTATATAAAATTTGAATTCAAGGTGAATGTCATACTGACTTATTCTGTGAAACTGAAGAACTGCTCTCCCAGCTGCCACATTGTCCTAAATAGAATGAATCTGGTCATGTTCCTAGATGGTACATAGAGGGGAAATTGCTCTGAAGCTGTGCTGTGATGGGCAGGGATAGAGAGATGTTCTGCTTGCAGAATTAGATATATAAATTGATACAACCATAGGTAGTGATGATTTATCCCTGGAGATTTTAAAACTTAGCTATAAAACGAATCTACTACACATTAATAGAAATTATATGTATTGCCTTGTTTAAAACAAAAATTGGTGTTTGTATTTTTATTAAATGCAAATGTTTTATATAACTGTAATTACAATGTATGCTCACAATCAGATTTTATAAATGACATTTTATTCAATAGTATGTATTGGACAACTGCACCTTTACAAAACCCATATGCACATAATGTTAAATACGTAGACATCTTTATATCATTTTACATTAAAATAAATGTTGAAGAGAAAGCCAATGAACTGAAAAATTGAATCAATTTTAAAAGAATTACATGTTCTGCAAAACAGTAAATCAAGTAGTAACATTCTAAAATTAGTTTATTTTGTCAGAACAAAAATCATGATTTTATTCTTTAGTTTTTACCTACTATGGAAAAAGAGCCAATTTAGATCCTTCCATGATATCAATAACCATGTTGTAAATGGTGATTCTACATGGAGAAAAACACAAGGAACCAAACCAATACCTGGGCAACAGAAAGTGACTCTGGTAGTGGTGGACATAGTTCCCTTTCAAATGGGTAAAGCAGCTCAGGGCAAAGACTATTTAATTATTGCCAATGATAACAAATTGACCTGAACTCTACTTGTGTCACATGGTCACAGCTCTCAGATTGCTGGACTGTGTTGCTTCTTAATCTTTCCCAGAAATGACAGAGTGGAATGATTTTAAGTTATTTAAACACAGATACCTATAATAGTTGTCCTTGAGGTTCTACTGTTCACGAAAGCATATAGAGCAATTATTACACGATCACATGACCTTTTCTAAAACCATTTTTTTCCTCTTGTGTGATCATTCTGTAAGCACCAAAGCAGCCATAAGTATTAACCAATGATTGCTCCTCCCATTCACCACGCCCCACCCTGTCTCACATCTCACTGGTTACATCTGCAGTTCAGTGATCCAGGGAAATAGATGTTGGTAAAGAGCAATGAAATAGTCATGATAGTTCCACTTATTGAAAATAGTACTACTTCTCTCTAAATTAAGTGTGTAATTGGCAAGTCTTATTTATACTCTCATAGGGATTAGTTTTTATTGATCTAATTAGGATGAAGCTTGGGAACGACTTGCCAGTCACCCTGACAGAGCAGCAGCTGCACATTATTCTTTTCTTCCAACATAAAATGGCATTAGTGGGTGAAAATAAAGCATGATATTCTAAACATACGCTCTGTTACTGAAAGAAGAGTTTGTGGAAGCATAGGACACATTCTGATGGAAAGAGCCATTCAGGATTTAAATTTTACCTTCTTATCAATAAGATGGTAAAAGAGGTTTCTGCATTTTATTTTTGATGGCAAGTATCATTGCACTGTTAGTGAAAGCTATATATATTTGCAGGAGACATTGTAAAAAATATATAATTGTAAATCAGCCTTAAATAACTCAATTTTACCTGAAAAGACATGTTCCTCTGCCTTTGTAGTTGATTTTCATGTCCCTTGATTTTTTTCTTTCATTCTGATCAAAGATACCAGAAAGAATTTCTAGCAAACGTTTTCCTTCCCATGTACAAGTCAATGTTGTAGATTATCAGCAGGAATTATACTCCTAAAACAATTAGGAAGAAATGGACAAAGATGTTTTTTATCTAATGAAATCACTGCGCACAGACAAAGGGCCTGAACATATTGACTCAGTTATTAGGCTAGGCCCTGTGAACACATGTGGCCATATTCACTGATCAAACTCCATTAAGATAGTCTTACTGATTTATCCCTGGGCGATGATGAACATCCATGGACACTGAGTCAATATTTTGAAGAAGATTATAGGATAAAGTACTGGCCTTTCATTTTTAAGATTGTATCAGTTTAGAGCCATGATTCAAAGTCTCTAGCCCTGAATAAGTAGAGCTGAAATCCAAAGTACATCTTGGTACTGTTAAGATGATGGAATTAATTGGCTGAGGTTAACGTTGTACGCATTTAAACAGAATGCAAAGAAAATACTCAGCTTGTACGATCTTTAATGAGGACTTCTGGCATTTGAAAATGTAAAATCCAATATAAACATAGATTTGTTTTTTATTACTTTTCAAAATATATTTCTGCATTTCTATTTCTGAGTGATATGAAATTTATTAGCAGTTAATTTGATTAAATGTGAAAGCTGTTATATAACAATGTGCTTATATTATTTTTCTCTCCATGAAAGTTCCATTTTAATTTATATGCACAATAACCTTTTTCTTAGGATTGCAGTAAAAATTTCTAATATTTGTATGATTTACATTAATATAAGATCAAGGAAATTATTTTGTTAAATATTCCTACTGTAATAGTATAGCTGAATGTTTTTTCTCTCTCTGTCTCCACATACACACACACATGCCTAAATATATATTGCTTTCTTTCACTTTTATTTCTCAATGTTATTGTGAAATGTACAGTTGAATTATAGAACTTTTTGTTTGAGTCTTTTTTTCCCTCTTTTTGAGAAATAATCTTGTGTCAGGTATCATCAGCACACAACACCTATCCTATGATCTGGTAGTTCATAACAGGAAAATGCAAGTCTAAAAGAATACTTGTAGCACATTCTGATAAAAGAAAATAGTTTACAAGTTTCTTTTTATGCCTATGTAAGTTTGAGTCCCCTTCAGAGGGAAGGGATTATTGAGTGGTTTAGGGAAGAATCAATCAGAGTTTGTCAGCCAAGAAGTAGGGCAGGTGACCCAGGACAGGAAAAGTGCAACATCTTCAGTGGGATTGTACAAGGACATGGCCACACCGTGGCTGGTGGTCGTAAAGGGTGATAACTCCAGCGAGATATGTGGGGCCTGATCACAGAGGTCTTTCAATGCTTTATTAAGGTGATTGAATTATACTCAGAAAACAATGCACGATAGCCGAGGTCTTTTAGTCAATGGAAGGACATATTCATGTTTATTTTAGGGACAATAAACTTGTCAGCAACATGTATAGCAGACAAAATCTAGGGAGCCTGGCAGCCTGGAAGATCATTTCGGAGGTTGTAAAAATAGTGCAGATAAGAGATGAGGAAACCACAGTATTTCTGTAGCTTTAAGGAAAGATTATGATGATTGATTGGAGAGATCAAATTCGGGATATGTGTGTTTGTAATAAATAGATTTTGGTAATAAATCTAAATTTAGAAGGGAGGGAGACTAGCTGGGTGATGAGGACATAAAGTGACAATGGAAATGTATGATGAATACCAGGTCTGATGGAGGAGGAAAGGAAAATACAGTGGACTAATGTAATTACATGAGTGCTGGCTGGGCAGCCAAGGGTTGAGGTCCAGAAGGACTGGCTCTCAGAAGAGCTGCTTCAGGGACTAGACTGAAGGAGGGCAATCGTCAGAATGTAGAATGGGAGTGGAAACCCTCAGAATAGTCATCATCCTGAGGCAATGGTACCACATACGGAAGAGCAGAGCTGAGAAACCAGGTGGGCACACTGGTTTCAAGGCCAGGGAAAGACTGGTTTCAAGGCCAGGGAAAGAAAGCAGACCAACTCAAAAGTCCAAAGTGTGCTAGAAACAGAACCAAGAGAATGGTGCAGTGGAATCTCTGAGCGAAGGAAATTCCAGGGGAACAGGGGCTTTCAGCTTTCAGGAATAATGTAAAAAAATTGGTGGTTGTTTCTGGTCACGAGTGACTTTAGGATGACAGGTTTCAGTAGAGCAGTGGCTGTGACCTACAGAATATCTGGCAACATTTGGAGATATTTTGGACTGGCATGACCTGGATGTGGAAGAAGAGCTACCATCCTGCAGTAGGTAAAGTCCAGGGATGCTGTTAAATATCTTTTCATGCACAATCCAGCCCCCATAGCAAAGAATGATCAGAATAAGAAATTGCAGCAGCGTGAGAAGATCCAGGTTAGTTCTGAATGAGTTAGACAAAAAATTTGAATTTAGGGACAGGGTAAACTAACAGAGAATACTCTCTCAAGACCAAGCAAACAATCTAAGAACTAGAAGCAATTTATGTCTAGGAGCAAACAGTATATAGGAAAAACCAGAATAATGTACTACAGTATTGAAAAAGTAAAGCAGAAAATAACTTATAAAATATTCTTAGTTAAATGACACTGTCATATGTGGATTTGGGATGAGTAGGACAAGAAAATAACTTATGCTGTGAAGATGAGAGTTGGAGCAATCTATGCAAGTTCAATATAAAACTTCAGCAAAAGAAATACAGATATATAAAATCTGATTATTAATTGCATCAGAAAAATTATGGCAAAAGGAAAAGATAACTTTCATCAAGGAAGAAGAAAATGCTACCCAAAGTGCAGCCTGTCATAGGTCAGAAATGATGAATATAGAAGGAGAGTTATAAAGATATGCAGAATAATCCAATCAAAGGCAAGATCCAGACATATGTGGTACTTTGGAGTCAGCTAGGTTTGACACATTAATCTAATAGAGGTGAAGTCATCAGGACCACCCTTCCCTCCAGGATGAGGGATGCCTGGGTTATGAGATTAGGCAGAACAATCGCAGTCTCAACACTCCCCGACATTGCGAACTTAGACACGTTGCTTATTCTTTTCAAGGGGATCTGGTTTCTCTTTGGATTTGAAAGGGAAAATTGCAAAGTTTTACTTAAGCCTTCTCTTTTCCCTCAACAACCCTGAAGACTTATTGCCCTGCTACTGATCTTCCAAGTTCCAAAACCACTGTCTTAAAATGCTTTCTGCTCCCAAATATTACCTAAAGTTCTATTATACCTCATTAAAATTGGCATGCCTTTGGTGTTGATCGGCCTGAAATAACATTTTATTGTAACTCATCATAAATTATATGATTTCAGCGAAGAGATGGAAAACACAGCCAGCCAGAAGTTTTCTGGTTTTTTTTTTCTTTTGCTCCCAGCACAGTGTATTATTTTTTTCCTTCCTTCATATTGAAAACCTTTGTAGGAATGTGTACATACTATCAAATGCTCCTCGGTCTGACTCGCTTGTTTTTAGCTCATACCCAGTTCCAATTTACTCTTTGTATTGCCAGCCTTGTGCCTGCACGTACTTGAATAATTGATGCATAGCTTACCCCAGACCTTCTCAACAGCAAACGTGCATAAGAACCACCTGGAGATCTTGTTAAAATTACAGGTTCTGGTTCTGTAAGTCTGGAGTCAGCTGATGTTCATCATTTTCAGGAGCTCCAGATAATGGTGATGGTTCTGGACCAATAAATGACCATTTCTGGAGTAGCAAGCATTTAATGCTTTGAAAGGGCATGCTGATTCTGCTTGGAATCTGTCACTCAAATACATCAAAAGTTAGAGGCGGCCGGGCACAGTGGCTCACCGCCCCCCCCGTAATCCCTGCACTTTGGGAGGCTGAGGCGGGCGGATCACAAGGTCAGGATTTCAGGACCAGCCTGGTCAACATGGTGAAACCCCATCTCTACCAAAAATACAAAAACCCTCCTGCCTCAGCCTCCTGAGTAGCTGTAATCTGTTTATTAACCCATCGCTTTAACTTCACCCCCATATATTCTTTGCTGATTAATAAAAAAAATTAGGACAAATTCATTCATACCTTCTAAACCAATGATTGTTAAATGTCTACATTATGTTAGGTACTCTTCTAACTGGTATAGACAGTAAAAAATAAAAAAATTTTCTGGCCGGGCACGGTGGCTCAAGCCTGTAATCCCAGCACTTTGGGAGGCCGAGACGGGCGGATCACAAGGTCAGGAGATCGAGACCAGCCTGGCTAATACGGTGAAACCCCGTCTCTACTAAAAAAATACAAAAAACTAGCCGGGTGAGGTGGCGGGCGCCTGTAGTCCCAGCTACTCGGGAGGCTGAGGCAGGAGAATGGCGTAGACCCGGGAGGCAGAGCTTGCAGTGAGCTGAGATGCGGCCACTGCACTCCAGCCTGGGCGACAGAGCGAGACTCTGTCTCAAAAAAAAAAAAAAAAAAAAATTTTCTTTTCTTTATGACTTTTTACAGTAGCTGATTGAAATAGGCCTATTCCATGCACGGGGAACAGCCAGTACAAAGTGCTGAGGTGAAGTGATGCTGTGGGAACAGCAGAGTTTCTGAAAGTGTCTGAACGGAAAAGGCCAAGCAAGGCACGGAGGGCTCAGAAAACTGGTCGGAGCTGTCACCTGGAGGGAGTGCAGAGAGAGGAGGAAAGTTGTCTAGTAACTGAAGCTAGCAGCCCTCTGCAAAAATCCAAAATATACATAAAATACAGAATATGAGTCAAATGTAGAGTTTGTTATCTGGAAAGATTTGGGAGGCACAGGCATTAAAATTTGCATAGTAGTATAGATTATGTTATCTCATCACCACAGTCCTTTGAAATAGGGTATTGTCATCATCTTACAGTTGACTGAGCTATAAAAGTTAATGGGTGGCATGTTCCCCTGTTGAAGTAATAACCCACAGTGTGCTTCCTAACATCAGCTCCCTTAGCTCATTCCTAACGACTGGCCAGGCAGATGGAGCGAGAGAAAGGAACCAGTACATTCATTCCTTTTAAATGCATAATTCTACGTCTAAGTACAATACAGAAAAGCTTTCAAAAGACACCCACGGTCCATCTTCTTATTCCATCTTTTAACATTACGTAGGTTATGGTAGGTGGAGAGGGAGAGAGTGAGGCCAATCACAGCCTCCAAGCCAAGTCTGGGCAAAGACCATCTGCCACCAGGGCCAGAAGCCAGAGGGAACCACGTGTTTCCACCTAGAAACACCCAGGCTGAATTCAAATGAGAACGGATGCCCACCTGTGCCTAGCAGACACGTACCACATGTCCATCTTTGTAATTACACACTGGGGATGGACCAGTAATATCAGCCAGCATCCCAGCCAGCCATTATCCTACAAGTCTGACCCCACACACTCCATATCATAAAGCTTCATTCGTTATTTTCCTGAGCTTCAAAGGGTGGACTGCTTGTCTTTGAAATCTGGTACAATGATAAGTCCACGGGAGATAATATTATCACAGACACCTTGAGGCTTGGTGGTGAAAAGAAAATCCCCAGACTGGCCAAGTTGTAACAAAATGAAGCCACCTCAAAGTTCAAGCTTCCCATCAGGTGGGGTGGGTAGGGAAAGAACTTCCCGCTCCTTTTCCACACTCTACTCCCTGCACATTTGCTATAAAAGTGGCAGACTTGAGGTTTTTCACCCAGGCTTTCTACACCTTCTGGTTTTTCCTTTGTGCCATCTAACTTCAATGATAAATTAATATTTTTGAAAGTCATAAGGTAGTAGAATATTGTATCCACAGAAATGATACCTTTCTTTAATAAGTCTCATCTTTGTACCACCCTGGCTAATACATAGGTTAGTGAAATAAGAATAACAACAGTAACAGGCAGCGTTTGTTAAGGGCCCAGTGTGTGTGAGTTGAGGTTCTACTCATTGGCCATGAATTCCTCATTCAATCACACGTCTTCCCTCTCACTCTCTGAGCTTCAGTCACACGAGGCTGCCTTCGGCGCCTTGAAAGTGCCAAGCTCACTTCTGTCTTAGGGACTTCGCACTTGCTCTTCTCCCCTAGTGAAGAAAAATTTATTCTCCGCCCTTCACGAGGCTTTTTTTTTTTTTCCATCCTTTTTATTTCAACTCAAAGCTTACCTCATCAAGAGGTTCTTTCTGATGCTTAAAATGGTCTCTATTCTGGTCAATTTATATCACATTACCCTATTTTATATTTTTTTCACTGTCCCTCCGAATGTATGAAATTATGTTTTATTTATTATCTGTCTGTCTGTATCATCTATATAAGTAGAGGTAGACAATCTTCATGACAACATAAGTATATAAACATCAGGGACAAGTCTATGTTGTAACTATCAGGGAAATGTAATTAAAAACTAGAGAAAGATGCCATTTCACATCCACTAAGGTGGCTAGAATCAGAAGACATAAAAGTAACTGTTGGTGAGGATGTGAAAAATTACAACCTTCACGTTGTGCTGAAGGGAAAGTAAAATGGCAGCTGTTTTAGATAATAGTCTGGAGTTCCTCTAAAGTTTAAATACAGAATGACCAAGCTACCCTGAAATTTCAGTCCTAGGTACATATATAAGAGGAGTGGAAACATACGTCCACACAAAGAAAAGTTTTGCATGAATATTCATAGCAGCATTACTCACAGCAGCCAACAAGTAAAAATAGCTCAAATGTCCATCAAATGATGAATGCATAAATAAAATGTGCTATACATGCAATGTTATATTATTTGACAATTTAAAAAAGTATTGTAAATGCATGCCTAAACCTTGAAAACATTACGCTAAGTGAAAGAGGCCAGTCACACAACACCACATATTGCATGTGTTTATTTGAAATGTACAGAATAGGCAAATTCATAGAGAAAGGCAGAAGATTGGTAGTCGTCCAAGTCTGGGAGTTGGCTGGGAAATGACTACTCATGAGAATGGAGTTTCTTTGGAGGATGATAAAATTTTCTAAAATTCATCGTGGTAATGGTTGCACAACCTCTGAGTATACTCTAAAGTATACCATACATGGATGGGAGATGTTATATGAGTTGCATCTCAATACAGGCGGAATAAAAATAGAATCACAGTGAATAAGTGGACTTTTATCATCATTCCTTTGCCCAAAGGTAGAACCATTTTCCATTTGTGTTTTCTGTTTCTTGGCTTCACAATAAGAGTACCTTTCAAGGTGAGTTGTCAGTAAAATAATCTAAAATGTAGTTAGTTGGTAAGATTTCAGTTAAAGCCTAATTAACTACTTTCTGATTTAATTTCAAAATGTGAGTGAAAAATAACTTTTTACTGCAAAACATACGTGATTATTTTGTGTCATATCTGTATTAATTTTCATATATTTAAATTCCTGTTTATCTGATTTTATTTGGGCATGTAATAATCTCTAAGTTTATATGGTATGTTTCAGCACAAATTTGCCTGAATGGAAAATCATCCCTGTTCTGCAGTAAAATACAATCTAAATGATGTGTCCTGTCTGCAGGTTGGTTTTGCTGGACATCTTGAACTGCTTTCAAGCACTCCAAGTTAAAGCACCCAAATGCCCCTTTGGAATGACTTCTCCCTTGATTTTTACAACCTCATGTATTTTAATGGAAATTTAATCCATGTGTTTTTGAATCATTTACACTTAAATCATCAAAACACCCGGTCTTTTAGAGTGATTTGATATCCATGAAGGTTATTGAGACTTTCTGATAATCCTTTAAGGCTCTTTAAAAAAAAAAAAGAAAAGAAAAGAAAAACCAGGAAGTTTTGCTTTTCTCTGAATAAAGTGAAATCCTGAGGAGCTCACTTTCCATGTGTTCTAAATTTGTCCAAACAAGTTCTCTCATGTGTAGGTAGAGGAACAAGTAAGGTGCTGGCAACATGCTCACCATAAGTAAAAGTGCAGAAGCTTTGATAAGACACGGAGCGTGTGTAATTCAGAGTCCATTTTACAGCACTCATGGGCTTTTAGACCTTTTCATCCTAATGAAAAGATCTGAAAATATTAATTTGCATTACTGCAGATGCTGTTACTTGTCTAGGTTTTATGTTTCCATATTTGAATGTGTTACTACTTACTCAGTATTGTTAGGTATTTTATTGCACTTTATTTGAAAAGTGCTCAGTAATCCTTTCAAATTTACTTTTTCACAGGAGGTGTAAATTTTTTTACATAGGGTGTAAAAAAAATTACCATGCATTTTATATGTCACTGATTCCATAAATGTGCTTTTTCCACTCAGTTATATTCATAAGAGATAAAAGTACTGCTAATATTATATGAGAAAACATAGCTTTGATATAAAATACTGTATTTTTTAAAGTTAGTGGTTTCTTTCAGCCTGTATATTTTCATAGTTAAATTGGTTTTGCTCTTGATTCATCTTATGCATTAAAGATGCATTAATTGATTCTTCATTGCCTTGAATCTTCCTTTTCTCACTTTTCCAAAATGAAATACGTAATCCTGTACTTATTCAGGTCCATATGGATTGCTCACTATCATTTCATCCCGAGTGTCCATTTGCAGATCAATTTCGCTTTTTAAGAAGGTTACTTGATCTGACAATGAATAGCTTGGTTTTATAGAATTATTACTTTCCTAAGCAGATCATGTCAGAGTGTTCCAAGTGAGATAAAGATATTTTTCTAGAATACGTTCTCAAGTCTTTTCTCGTTGAATACCATCCAGAATTTTTAAAGCCTTGAATGTATGTTTACTTTTACATAATTTAAGTTCAATGTGAAAAATAGCAAATAGATTTTTGTTTTTCTTTAAGTAATTAGAATCTACATTGTATGTTCAAATGGATTAGATAGTCATGAGGTTGAACCAAATTGAAATCAATCTAATTTTTATGTAGCGCTTTCTTTGAAGTGCTGTTAGAGATGTACTCTTTAATGGAAAGGACTTTTCCTACTTGAAAATTATCAATAAGCTCAACATGCACACCAGTTAACCTTTGCCCTTCTCTTTGTATGACTAGAAAACATCACAATTATTTCTCAAAAATACATGGAAATATTATACTTTGAAAAACAATCAATGTTTTGATAGTCTAAAGCAAATAACTTCAACCCTAAATTGAGTCCTTTTAATATGTTTTTAAATTAACAAAGATCTATGATTATAAAAATTCATGGAATTTCAAAACTGTTGTTATTTTTAGTTATCAGATCTCACCAAATATTTCCTTATATACTGGAATGAAGAATTAAGTTCATTATCTTTAAATTACTAAGTCCCTGAGATATATTAGTGGAGTTTCATTGCAATGACCATTTCCATATATCTAGTTGCAAAAATGTAGCTTTGTTTACAATCCTATAGCATACTGAGGCAATAAATATTTATTTGTATTAAATGTTTTTTATTTTATTTTTGTAACATAAGGAGCATGAACTTTTAGTTATATAATGTAGTGAGCGAGTTCGAATGTCTGCATTATTGGTCACTTTCTCTTCCTTAATATATTTTACATTGTAAATTCTAAGTTAAGTTGCTTAGTTTAAAACACACTGTTCAGGAGGCCTGTGATCATGTGGGGATATATCTTTCAATGTGCTATTTATTTAAGTTTAATAGCTAATGATATCCCTGGATGTCTTATAATTGATGAAAAACACTCAATGATACTTGTTTGCTCTAGAGGTTAGACTACTTGAATGGACAATTTCTGGTAGACTATTTGTCCACATTTGATAAAAGAAATACTGATATCATTTGTAAAAATATTTAAAATTTTCACATGGATTTTGATAAATAGAGATTTTATTTTAAGGAAAAGAACTTCATCTTTAAGCAAAATAAATATTTATTTTAGCCCCAAGAGTGGTGGCAGCCAACAGTAACACAAATCTCTCCTTAGGTGTTTGCCAGTTGGTAGGAATTCACAGAGATAAAGCTGAGACAATAACTGAAATTCTTTTGGCTTCAATAATTTTTCAGAAGACATTATGCTATTGTGCTCCCATTGTGGTTGGCAATCTCTTTCTCTTTCCCTCTCTATTTTTTTTCTCTAAATGCTTGTCAGTCATAATGCATGTGTGATTGTCAGTGATGGAGCCCATGCTTATTTCTGAAGCCTCATGGCATTTATTCAAGAAATTTTAATTTTAAAACTGGCATTTTACTAATTTGTCTGAACTCAAAATGTGCATAATGAACAAATGATGTTTACTTGCTTTATATAAGTAAGCATTTATAAATTAAAAGTACATTTTCTGTTTTGTTATGTCTCAGAGAAGGATGTTAAGAAGCGCCAGTGTTAGATTAGCCGAGATCACGTGATTGCACTCTAGCCTGGGCAACAAGAGCAAAACTCCATCTCAAAACAAAACAAAACAAAACAAAAGTTCCTGTGTTATAACTATTTAAATATTTATTGTCTAAAACGTCTCGTTATATCGGTTTTCTCAGGCCCAGTGTTAATGCATTATTCTCATGATGGAATATTGAGGGTAAATTAAAATAATAAGTATAGTGCCTTCATTTTACCATGACCATTTATGTACATATTTAAGAGCTTGTCTAATAATGAATTCTTAAACTGTTTTGTAGAAATAAACTTTTCCATTCTGATAGCTTTTCCTTTTGCTGCCCTGCCTGCACACACGGATCCATGTTTTCTCCAAGCTATTTGCAAATGTGCAAGCCATCTGCAGCTGAGTGATTAGTGGAGTGCAGGAATATGTATCCTGTGTTTGGTCCCCATTGGCAACTTATTTCTGTTTTATTGTTTTAATTATAAAGACAGGTCTTCATTGTAACTCTTAGATGGCATTCATATGTTACAATGTAGCCTCAAATATTCATGTACTTTTAAATTGCTCTATCATTTTTAAGAGATACTAATCTGAGATTAATTCTGGGTATCACTAAGTGTGGTCGGAATGGGTTTGTGCTGCATGGAGGTACTGCAACTGGAAGTTACATTTCAATGTTAACTGACTGTTACATGACAAGTAAACAAGTTTAATTGTGTTATTCACCTCATTGACTTTAATGAGTCAATAATAGATGTAATAGGCACCTCAGGACCAGATGGCATAGGGTAAAATGTCTCCATGCAATACCATTTTTTTTTCATCTCAAGTATCTGATAAATATGTTAACTTCTTGCATTATGGCAATTGTTGAAATTTCTTAGCAGCTGGTCAGTTACTCTACACTGCAGGGGCCATTGGATGCTGTTTATAGCTTATGTTCTCAGTTTTATATTTGTACAGAGAATGAGGCTGAAAAAACCCTTTCTTCCTGAAGTGTAATACAGTATCATCATTGAATAATTGTATAAAATGTCCTTATTAAGCAAAATTTGGGGGGAATAACTTTGAAATGGATTATGCAATCTACTATCCTCTAACTTGCATACACCTTACATTGCTGTTAACTGGTAAAGTGACAGTGACGTATATCCTGGAGGGAGCCATCTTCATCTTGAAGCAGTGGATTGGTCTTTAGTCTTTACATCAGTGGGCTGTTTTGTGAATAGTAATTAGAGTTGTTCCTTTCTTAATAACATTTTTTTAAACAAAAATCCAGATATTTACCCTTTGTGTGATATCTAAAAGCTCATCCTCCAGTTAAGGTTAAACTGCTGCCTTAGTAACCAAGGAAATGTTTTTTAAAATTTTGTATGTCATTATGTTCCTGGAAGAGCCACCTCGTCAATTTAATATTACATCACAATAGAATTCCAATTTCCTCTGATAAAAACTGTACAGTGAAGAAATGGCCCATGTATATTCAAAAGTTTATACCACATTGCATATTATTGAGTTTTAATGAGAACAACCTATTAAGGCCTCTCCTCAACTTATCTTTATCACTAAAGTTTATGACTTATTCCCACCTACTTAACACTTAAAATCTTATTTGCAGTTTTCCGCTATTCTGTGTAGTACACTTCACAATTGGCGTACCATATTTGACAACAGAATAGGAAAATCAGATTAACTGTCCACCTACGAGAGAACACCTTTGAAGACTTTTTGTTTGAGAAGATAACTTCATATTTCTTGTTTTCTTTGGTGGTGAATGAAATTTTTATTTTCTTGGTTTAGGTAGATTCAAGCTGTTTTCCTTAGTATGTAAAATTCTTCACCATAAACTACAACTTAACATTTTGTCCTGGAGAATTAAATCCAACTTCTAGAAATAGAAGAGTAAGTAATTCAGAAAAGTTATCCTACTAAGAAAAATTTATATTTTAATTATAAATTAAATATAATTTGTTTATAAATAAAATATAATTTGCTTTGGAATTATATATTAATTCTTCCAGAAAAAAAAAAGAAAACAAAAACTGAGAATCTATCAGCCATGCCATTTAGAATATACTTTAGAGATATTTGTACAAATGAAAATGGAGATTAAGTCATCACCAGCAGAAAGAATCATATTAAAAGATCTACCAAATAAATTCTTCAAAATTTCCTATGTGGAAACTCAGAGATAAAGATTAAAGTAAGAAAGCCAAAAACATGTAAACAAGTTGCATACATTTACAGAAGAATATGTCATGGTTTTAACAAAAGTAAGGATGTGATTCTCAAATTACACATAGTACCAAAATACAGGGTAAAGTTTTTTTTTTTATACATTTGGGGATGGAAGTGTATTTAAATTGTTCGGAGGCCACATGGAATATTTACAAAACGGACCCATTTCTAAACCAGTGATTGCCTAGCATTGGAAATTTTTCCCATATCAGGAGACATTTAACAAAGCGTGGAGACATTTTGATTGTCATGACTTGGTAGAGAGGTGTGTACTACCAGAACTTGATAGGTAGAAGCCAGGAAGACCACTAAATACACTGCAACACACAATACCACCCCACAATAAAGAATTATCTTACCCAAAATATTAATAGTGCTATGGTAAAAAATCAGTCTTCTAGCCCATGAATTGAATTGTCATCAAAGTATAAAATAATGAAATGATATAAAATAGACGCTATTAACAGTATGTAATTAAACTTGAAAAAAAGTAAAACAAAGGTAACCGTGAAAAATCCCCATCTGCTTGAAAATTTTAAACCATACTTTTCAACAGTCCATGAAACAAAGAAGAAAAGCTGTTAGAAATCAATATATTTAGAATTTAAAATTGTCTAAGATATAGATTTCCATATGTGCAAAATAGAATTAAAGTTGAGTTCAGTGAAAACAGAAATATAGCTTTTAATGCATCTCATGGGAAAAATACAGAATGAATAAATTAATATTTAAAAGTTAGAAAAAGTATAAGAAATTACTTTAAAGAAAACAAAGGAAACCAAACAATAAAGAGAACTGAATAGAATTGAAAAAATATGTGAATTTAAAACTATTTATGATTTTAAAAAACAGCAAAAATTGAGAGAATTTTATGTGATAAAGTATCCACAACTGGGGATCAAAAAGTACTGGAGATGTTTAAAATAAGAGAGAAGGCAAAATAAAGCAATATTAGAAATAAGACATCATCATAGACTCTACAGCAATTGAAAAGACAATTAGAAGATACTGTAGCAGACTTTACATAAATCATTCTGAAAACTGATGTGAAATGAACAATTTCTAGAAAGACAATTTACAAAATATGACAGAAGTAAAATATTTAATCCTTTATCAAAAATAATGAATAATGAATCTAAAGTTGAAACCTTCTTATTTGGAAAACTGTAGGTATATGACTTTGCTGCTGAAATCCAACAAATGCTAAGGCAAGCTATAATGCCAGCTTTACACAAACTATTCATAGAAAACTCTAATAAGTGATAATACTTCCAAACATATAAGTTCAAAATAACTTTACAGTTTAATTACGGAAAGGTAAATCACTGACAAATATCAGTCATAAACAATAAATTCTAAACAAAATTACTTTTCAGTATATACAAATTACACTGTATCATGATCAAGTAGGATTTATTTCAGAAAGGTAATATTATTTAAAATCCTAATATCACTCAATGTTAGTCACTAATGGGAACAAAGCGAAATTTGAAAACTATATGATTATTACTTCAACAGATAAGGAATAAAGTACTTTAGAAAAAATGCAAATGTGTATCATTTATATTAATAAATTTTAGAAAACTAAGGATGGATAGAATTCTGTATCCTTGATCTACAAAAGGGTATCTACTAATCACCCAGAGAAAACATTACACTTAATGATAAGATGTTAATTGATTTCTCCTTGACATACCAATTATATACAATATTGTACACAATTACATTATACTAGACTGAGACTAGACTGAGACTATACTAGACTGAGACTGGGTATCTACTAATCACCCTGAGAAAACATTATACTTAATGATAAGATGTTAATCGATTTCTCCTTGACATACCAATTATATGCAATATTGTACACGACTGACTATATTGTACTAGACTGAGACATAGGATATGAATACTAGACTGAGAAATACAAGACTGAGACATAGGACACAAAAATAAATGAAATATGTAAGACATAGTAAGCAATTTTTTAAAATATTGTATTAAATGATTGTGAATTAAGAAAATTCACAAAAATCTATACATTTTAGTTAAACATAAAAATAAATTATATTTATAGGTATTAACAAGTTGGAACACATTTTTTAACATTATAGCATGTATAGTAGTATTAATTATTAAATACCCAGGAATAAATGTATATTCAGAAATACCTGCATAAATAACCCTTTATACAGATATTCATAAAAGGTATCTTAGATAAAATTTTAACGACCAGTAAAGAGAGAGATCTAACGTGTTTGTGGAAGATTAATATTCTAAAGATGTTAATTTCTTTCAAATTTATACATAGTTTAAAGTAATATGATTCAAAAACCAAGAGTATTTTTATGGAAATTGACAAGTTGATTGAAACATTTATATAAAAATAGAAAGAGCCAAAAACAGCCAAAAAGTCCTAGCAATGAACAATGTGTGAGGACTTATATTACCAGATGAGAATGAAGAAACACTAAGTTGCATCGTATTGGGTTAGTATAGATGGTTACACCAATGGAGTGGCACAGACCCACGTAGAGATGATTACTTCATGTACAGAGAAGCTCTCACTGTGATGAAGTGGCAAGAGAGTGGCCTTCTCAAAAACAGTAGACTTTGGCAGTGGCATAATCAGCTTATTTGGTATTGTGAACACTTTTTCTACTGTATAAGACAATTATTTCCGGTAATAAATATCAACTAAAATTAATATACTAATGAGTTGAAGTAAATACAGACATCATTTTTAAATTGAGCTTTGTCACATACAATCACATAAGACCATAGCAAACAGAAAGTGAGCTATGGGTCAAAAGTGGAATAAAAGCCCGCCTTTCTGTTTTATCAGACATAATGTCATCCCCTTTTTTGAGAAAATTAATTTGTTTGTGTAAATTTAGTCTAATAATATTAATTCTTTTTTTTTTTTTTTTTTTTTTTTTTTTTTTTTTTTTTTTTAGACAGAGTCTCACTCTGTCACCCAGGCTGGAGTGCGATGGCTTGATCTCAGCTCACTGCAACCTCCGCCCTCCGGGTTCAAGCAATTCTGTGCCCCAGCCTCCCAAGTAGCTGGGATTGCAGGCACCCGCCACCACACCCAGTTAATTTTTGTACTTTTAGTAGAGATGGATTTTCACCACCTTGGCCAGGCTGACCTTGAACTCCTGACCTCACGATCCACCCGCTTTGACCTCCCAAAGTGCCGGGATTACAGGTGTGAGCCACTGTACCCAGCCTACTTCTTTTCCTTAATATTGCCAACATTAGATGACGACCTACCACGTGTAGAATGACGAATTAAATTCTGAGGTTATCTAAATCGAGAAAAGCATGTCACATAGAGGAGCTCTGTGGAAACTGAATGATTAGGTTAAAAAGCAGAGCAGTGAGAGTATGGCTTCTGGATTTGGCAGATGGGATTTCAGATTCTGACAATTTCATTTAGGGGATGTTGGTATTTAGACAAGTTAGTGAACTGCTTTTTGCCTTAGTTTCCTCATCTGTGAAATGAGGATCAATGGCAAGGGATGGAACAGGGACAGGGCTTTTGTAAGGATATAAAGTTCAGGAAACTGTAGACAATACCCACAGGTGTTATTTTAATTGAAGTCCCTATTTCCCATGCATGCGTAGTAAGGAGGCACACACCACTCCATCACTGGACTCCTTTCCTTCCTAAAATATTGACTTAAAATTAATACTGACAAATTCCAGGCATATATAGCAAGTGTCTGAAAAAGAAACCATCTACTTCTATATACTGTGAGGACACTAAAGCCTAAAACTATCTACTCCCCACAGAACTTATTCTATATTTGGTATGACTTTACCGTTCTTACAAATTCTGGTCCAGGCAAATAGCTTGATTGTGCATTAGAAAAACAAACCATCAGCTCTTTAGTGGAAAGCACTGGCCATTTGTATCTTGAGGTTCTTTGAATCTCCTGCCTGTGAAAGTCCTCGCTGCCGTCCTTACCCAATCTTGAGCCCACTGTCGCGACCAAGAGTGTTGCTTGGCAAGTGTAAGAGATGGAACACTAGCAATATTATATGGGAAATGTTTGATTGAGGATTCTTTGTTTGAGGAGTATTCATGTAGCTTCAAGAAAGTATAGCACAGTTTTCTAGTACTGACATATTTTAAATAAAATGGTATTGATGTAGAGCTTTTTAAGTGTTCTAAAACACTTTAAAAGGCAGGTCTCTTTTTAGGATCAAGGACAATTTTACATAAAATCAAGTCGTTGATGTTAAAAAATACAAGAGTTGTACTGTTGGCCAAATAAATCAGATAAATACATATGACTTGGGGTCCTTTGGGTAGGCTTTAGAGCTTTGCAGGAAAGACATACTTTAAAAAGTCTCAATTGGCCAAGCCACCGCTCACGCCTGTAATCTCAGAACTTTGGGAGCAAGAGGCAGGCAGATCATGAGGTCAGGAGTTCAAGTCCAGCCTGGCCAATATGGGGAAACCCCATCTCTACTCAAAATACAAAAATTAGCCGGGTGTGGTGGCAGGCACCTATAGTCCCAACCACTCGGAAGGCTGAGGCAGAAGAATCGCTTGAACTTGGGAGGCGGAGGTTGCAGTGAGCTGAGATCACGCCACTGCACTCTAGCCTGGGCGGTAGAGCGAGACTTCGTCTCAAAAAACAAAAAAGTCTCAATTAAATTCATCAGTGGGGTGAAGGCGCTGGAGGTCTGCGGCTGGGTGCACACAGTGCCTTCCACTGCCAGCCTGCGTGGGATGCTGACACCAGCAGAACTTCAAAGCTGTCCAGAGAGCAATTTTGGTTTGGAGTCACTCTGCTCTTCCTGCATAAATCCCATTTCAAAACCAAAACTTTCACACAGGAAACCAAACATTTATATTCTACATTTTTGTTCCTTTTATTGCATTTTGGGGGAGCATTACCTCACTTTATGTCAATTTAGATAGTACATTAAATGCTGTAAATTACCATAAAATGAAACAACACATCAAACAGCGATGTTGGAACAATAAATCATTACTATTTCCTGCTGCAAACAGATGTTCTTCTTTTTAGACCCACGTCAACATTCATTTTGTTCTTCCAGATTGTTGAGCCAAACTTTAAATTTTCTTGTTATCAAAATGAACTATTATATTCACGCTGTCATTTATAGGCTGAGCAAAATGAGTTGCTCAGGCAGTCAAGGTAAATCAAATTGCGTACATCATTCTTCCACAATTGGCTTCCAATACGTCAGAATTTAAATCAGCAAAGATGGAACTGCGATAGACTTTAAATGATGATCTCACTCGACATCATTAAGTAAAGATGACATTTAAACTTCCGTTGAAAGATCGTTATACGTGATTTAAGCAGTGATAGTTTTGCCAGAGCATCCTAGTTTATGTCTACGAAATCAGGCTTGGTGTCTTTTAGCCTTTGGGAATTGGTGTGTCACTGATCAGAAAAGGAAGCACTAGACAGACAGCTGTGGGTGACGATGCTTAATGCTTGTTTCTCAAATTCATCAAGATCTTTTTCTCACCACCTCTTCCCCTGACTTTTTTTTATAAAATTGAAACCGTATTTATGTGACTCACCAGGTAGAGCAGCAATAGGCAGACTGACAAACAGATAAAGATTTTATGTCTACAGGCAAGGGGTTGGGTAGATGGGAAGGATATATTTGCAAAATGTCAAAGATGTTTAGCTTAGAGATTCATCTGAGGAAGAACACAGATTAATAGAGGTCACTGGAGGAAAATCAAACAAACAATTTAGACAGGACTATGTGCTGGAAGCATGGAAAACCATACCCAAAAAGGAATTTCACTTGTAAGACACGAAAACTCCACTACCAAAATTTTCCGTATGTAGCTCCTTCAGCCCAGAATTTGAGATATTTTCAATTTTTCTTTAGTGTGTTTCCAGGTTGATGAGTATGAGGTTGAGTGGCGTGTGTTTGATAGCATTTTAAAACATGTGATTCAGGAATCAATTCAATCACATCATAGGATTATTGCTTGTTTTGTTTTATTTTGCTTTATGTGTTCAGGGTAAGGGCTACTCTGAAATAATTTACACTGGAGCTTGTGAGGTACAAAACATGAAAAGGCACATCTTTCCATTGGCAAAACTATCGTCAGAAATTTTGGTTCTAGATGCAAACATTAGTTCCAGAATGCTCTAAAATATTTTGTGAAAGTTCTTCAGTTTTACTCCCCTTTCATTTGGTATGTCAGTTGTACTCTTTGTGTCTACAGTTTCTTCTATTTTCTTGCTTATTTTCTCATCCAATTTTCCTTTTTCTCTCTCTTCCCAGTCCCCCTTTCCTTCTTTATTTTCCTCTATGCAAAATCATCTTGTAATGTACTTTCCAGAAAACAGACTTAAAGACTAACACACCTTCTTCTGCCTAAATAAGGAGAGAAACATCTTCAAGATAATTGTTAAAATTTATAAACTGGGCAATGGGTGCCAACAATTATCTGTGGAATGCAGGATGAGGGATGGCACAGGTGTCCATCAGATGCCTGTCAGCAGAGAATTGCATTGTCATCTTTAAAAACTGATAGAAGAATAGAAAACTTTGAATTTTAAAAGTATTATTTATTACTATTGTTATTAGCAATCATTGTTCATATAAATTATCTTTAAGAGAATAGGCCTTAAAGACAATATATATGTTACAGAAAAGTGTAGTAATATCTTAGAAATGAGGGAAGTCATTATTTAATTTAATTTATATTCACTATGTAAGTCTATTATCTTGAGATATATTTAACAGAAATTAAAATAGAAGACTTCATCTTCTGAATGAGATTGAGTTTGTTTCTATTGCCATTGAAAATTACTTCAAAAGGTCTTATAAGAAATATATTCACATCTTCTTGAAATAAAATTTGTTTACACATTAAATACATCTAGAATCATTCACTCTTTCAACTTACCATAATTTCCTAAAATGCCTGGAAACAAACAGCACAGCGCAGCAGTTACTGAAAAGAATTGATGTGACTTCCCAATGTAACTAAATTAAAACCAGAAAGCAATTTATACTCCCTGATTCTATGCTGTGTTTTGTATAGAAAGTGAGATGTTTTTAAAAAATCATGTAGTTTACTTGGAAAAAAATGTTCAAGCTCTTCCATGGAGATTTCAAGAGTGAATCTGTCAGTTCTATAAGCAATTCATAATGTGATCAAAGGAAGGATTAAAAAAATAGTGAGTGTGATTTTCCTCACCTGTAATAAAAATGCCCTGACCTTTCTTCCCCCTGCCACCAGGAAGTGTTGAATTTTCTGACTCGTGTAATTTTTTTCATGGTGTTGTCCTCTTTTCGTAAAACTGACCATCACATCCAGAAACATGCAAATACTCATCCTGGATCTCGTAAAGATAAGATTAAGTAAACACTCAATTTGATGCAATCAATAATCTCCAAAACATGTAATGAATATATCTTTGCTTCATGAATATTAAACAAGGATAAAACAATAAAACTGGTAATTACAGCCAGAGTACCACCAGTCAGGAATTGTCTTCAATTTTCAGGTGGAGACTCTCTATTTTCTACAACGGAGCATCATTGGCACGAAGGAATTCTTATGGCAAAACACATACTTAAGGAATCTGCAAATAAGCAAATATTTATCAAATGCTTACTGACGTGATTTTTGTCCTGAAGGAGCATAATTTAGTTGGGCTGACAAAAATAACAAGGAACACAGCACAATGAAAAGCACGCTGTGACGGCCGGGCGCGGTGGCTCAAGCCTGTAATCCCAGCACTTTGGGAGGCCGAGACGGGCGGATCACGAGGCCAGGAGATCGAGACCATCCTGGCTAACACGGTGAAACCCCGTCTCTACTAAAAAATACAAAAAACTAGCCGGGCGCGGTGGCGGGCGCCTGTAGTCCCAGCTACTCGGGAGGCTGAGGCAGGAGAATGGCATAAACCCGGGAGGCGGAGCTTGCAGTGAGCTGAGATCCGGCCACTGCACTCCAGCCTGGGCGGCAGAGCGAGACTCCGTCTCAAAAAAAAAAAAAAAAAAAGAAAAAGAAAAGCACGCTGTGAAATGCTGGCACAGCACCTACCATGAAATTTGCAGCTGCTCAAGGGAAAGACGAAGAGGATCAGGTTGTTACAGAAATGAGACTGGGACTGTCTGTGAAAAGATCGATATGATTCTGGTAAGGAAGACAGGAGAGTAAAACACTTCAAACAAGGGAAATACAGGGCAGAGGAAGCTGAACTGACCATGTGTCAGGAGTGTATTAGGGAATAATGACTAGATCATAGGACACCGTAACTACTTTTTAAAAACACATTTTAGAAAATGCGTAGGCAACTTTAAAAAAAAATTTGTGATAGGATTGATAAAACACTTCGGCCCCCAGGCTGAATGCGTATGAGAACTTTTAAATCTTTAGCATAACAGTTTGTAAGAACAATGATGTCAGGAAGTCATCCAGTATGGAAAGAATGGTAAAATTTCTGTGACTAAGCCATGTTTGGACAGAATATAAAAACCAGTGATCTTGGATTTCCATAGATCAACGGTGAATGCATAAACTATAAATGGGACTAAATAACCTATTTCAGAAGTCATTTTTGTAATTCTAATTTTTCTTGTTTTTTATATTTTTCAAATAACTTGTATTTTTGTCTCAGGTTTCAGTCATCACACAACCAATCATTCTGGATGTAAATTGCAAATACGTAAATCATATCTTCCAAAAAAATCACTTGCATACGGGTATTACTAGAAAGTATTTGAAAAAAATTGGTGTGATCTAAGAACAATTTTCATATTTAAAAAGTAATCTTTAATTTTAGCTTCTACACTCTGAGATTTCTTAGAAATGTTATGAATTTAAAATAACAGCGATTAATCGACTAGCTACTGGATTGGGCTCAGACTTAGGTATTTTCTCTTAATTTACTTATATATTTATGTTAATAATGAATTAATCATAATGCTTATTATAGTGATCATTTGAAATAAAGAAGTATATTCTGAATTATGATATTTTAGTACTTCATTAAGGTAATATAAATAATAGAATGATATTATTTCTTTTTATTTTATATTGATTTTAATGAGTTCCTGTTCTTATTCTCTTTGAAACTAGAATGTATGTATACACGCAAACAATCTAAATTCTTATACTAGGATGTATATACTAGGATGACACTCATTATGTATTCTTTTTGCATGCAACCTAAATATCTCCAGTTCTTACCAGATTACGTTACATTTTATTATATGAACATTAACACATGGTTTTATTTACCTTGTGAACCTTGAACTTACATAATTGGATTTCTTTTCCTCCCCAAACATTTCTAGTTATTTCTGGGAGTCCACAGGTGTCTCGTGATCAATTTGTCTCCTGTTTCTCTCATTGCTGTGAATACTAGATATGACAAATTGTGTTACATTCAGTTCTCACTGTGACAGATGTGGATTAGAGTTTATAAAAACCACAAGGCAAGTACTTCTTCCTAACACAATGCTTCACTGTGACCTTAGGTTCCTCAGCCCCGCTACATCAATTTTAGTAAATTTATTCAGCTCTAGTTCATCTTCAATAAAATTGAATAATGATAATAAAGTATATAAATCCAGTGAGGATCATAGGAATGGATACGATGAGTTCATCCCTACACACATGTAAATACAGATGCTTAGCCCCTCCTTACCCCTAGACACTGCCTCAGTATCATCTACAGTCCTATGAAACTTTGTTCTTTGTGAAGGCTAAAGCATTTCCTCAAGCAAAGGCCTTTCAATTAAGTAATTAAGTGGAAATTACTAGACTCAAGGACCCAAATATTAATTTAAACTTTGCCAGCAATTATACATTTTATCAACTAAACTAAAATATCTTGCAGTTGGTTATAGTTTTTTGCATGTGAATTATTATGTTGGTGCAAAAATATTGGCAGTTTTTGCCATTAAAAGTGATGACATCTTCTAACTTTAGAACTATCAGTTAATTTGTCAAGTTAAATGTGTTCTGTATATTTGTACCTTCACAACCCACATGGTCTCTCTGTTTGACAATGCTATTCTGAAACAATGTAGTAATTTTTACCTAATGTTTCACTGCACTCATTAAAGACTTATTTATTGATCATCTATTATATGAGGAGGCTTCAACAAGTTCATGAAAAAAATTGAATTAAAAAATTAAAAAATGATAAACTTTATCTCTTAACATAGGCTCCCTCAAGTTCAAGACACTTTTGAAAGTGTTGACACCAGCCATTTAGTCCACTCCTAAAGAACTGAGGTCCCTAAGAATTTAACCATGTCAATGCTGCCTTTTCTACATTATTAACTGGAGACAAATAGGCATCCCTGAAAGATTTTTCAAGATTAAGAAACACAAGGAAGTCACAAGAAGCCAAAACAAGACTGTAAGATGGATGCCTAATGACTGCTCATGGAAATTCTTGCAAGATCACGCTTGCTTGATAAGATGAATAAGCAGGTGGGGACTCTCTATTGAAGTTTTCCTGAACATTTTTCTGCTAAAGCTTTAGCCAACTTTCTCAAAATGCTCTCACAATCAGAAAATGTTATTCTTTGGTCCTTTGGGAAGTCAACAAGCCAAATGCTTTGAGCCTACAAAAAAACCGTTGCCATAAACTTTGCTCTTGAAGAGTCTGATTTTGATTTGACTGGCCCACTTCCACCTCTAGGTAGCCATTGCTTTGATTGTGCTTTGTCTTCGGGATCATACTGGTAGAACCATATTTCATCTCCTGTTACAATTCTTTGAAGAAATGCTTCAGGATCTTGATCTCACTTGTTTAAGATTTCCATTGAAAACTCTGCTTTTGAATGCCGTTGATATAAGCACAATTATTTTGGAACCCATGAAGCAGAAAGTTTGCTCAATTTTATTTTTTTAGTCATAACTGTGTAAGCTGAAGCAAGTAAGACATCTATGGTATTGGCTTTGTTTCTGCTATTAATCATTGGTCCTATTCAGTTAGGGCACAAACAAGACGAATTTTTTTTTCTGGCAAATCGATGTGAATGGTCTGTCACCGTAGGCTTCAGGATGTCAGTATCATTTTGACCCTTCCTATAATGAGTAATCCACTTGTAGATTGTTGATTTCGTTGGTGGCATGGTCCCCACAAAGTTTTCATAAAGCATTAATGATTTCCCTATTCTTCCACTCAAGCTTCGTCATATATTTGATGTTTCTTCTTGCTTCAATTTTAGTAGAATTTGTGTTGCTTTCATAGGGACTCTTTCCAAACAGATGTCTCATACTTTTTAATGCCTCAAACTAGAATCTGTTCAGTCATGTTACAAGTTAATATGAGTCTATAATGCTACAAGAAAAATATTTAAAGTCCAGGGATCATTTTTTCATAAGACACATTTTCCATAAACTTTTTGAAGATTGATTGTAGTCCAGGCACTATTCTATTTCAGGTCTAACAGTATTCAGGTTGTTCTATGCTTCTCAGGTTTCAGTTTAAGCCAAAGGCATGTAGCATCACAACATGATGGGGCAGTAGACTAAAGGCATTCATTCACTCAACCATCCATCCCTGCAATGTATACTTGTTGAATAAACAGTTTCATCTGGGCACATTGTAGGTTTGGGACATGCTTATAGGCATTTACATATTTTAAGAGAAGAAGAAAGAAGCATGAGAAGAACAATTGGGAGAAAGAGAAAATTAACAAGATGAGAAGTAACTGAAGCAGTATTTCCCTCAACTTAAGAATGTTGTGTAGGCCTACTGATTTATTTATGAAATCTCATTGAAGGAGTGGATGGATGAATCAGGTCGAATTAGCACATTCATTTTACTGGTGAATAAGCCAAGGTTTAATGTGTTTAAGTAATTTTTCCAAAGGCTAGTATGATAGTGGAGTTCTGATTTGAACCAAGGGTTATCTGACACTAGATAATTCTGTATGAAGTAATAAACGTGCACATTAATGACTAAAAAAACGAATCTCTGCTGATCATATCAGATCATACATTCATTCATCCTCTTAGCATATAAATATCCTGAAAGAGAAGTTAGCAAACTTTTTTCCAAAGGGCCAGACAGTAAATACTTTAGGCATTGTGGGCCAAATGGTCTCTTGACAACTCTTAATTCTGTCTTTGTAACAGAGAGGCAGACATACACAATTACACACACACACACACCAACACACAAGTGTGACTGTGTTTCAGTGAAACTTTATTTACCATAAAGGTCTTTGCCAAGACAAATTTAAAAAGCACTCAGTCAGGTAAGGAGGAGAACTAATGTTTAGATTACAGTTAGGAGTGTTGCATATACAATGTAGATACAGGTTGCCATGGGAGTCCAAAGCAGCTGTCTTTAAATCACGCAGCCTCTCCATTTTCAGGACTTCTTTAAAGAGACTCAAAGGGATTCTATTTTCTTAGAATATGTGATTCATGTCTTTTGTTCCCCTTTGGGATACAAGGATTGTACACACTCTTGGAACTCAGTTGTCTAGAATAATGGGAAATTTTTAAGATGTTGATTTTATTCAGATCAAAAACGTCATTCATATTGGAAATATTTCTATCCTAATCCAAACATTGAACAAGCATGACTGTCTATAGTGAATATACTTAATATATAATATTCCACATAGAGAAATTTGATAAAACTCAAATGACTTTAAGACTACCTAAGGTTTACTATGTTCCAAGATCTGACAAGATCTCACTTTTTGTTCATAAGAAATCTAGTTTACAAATATAGCCCTGGAGTCCTTTAAGATAATAGCCTTAGTGACAAGAAAAAAAAAAGTACCTACACTATATGAAAAACTCACCTTTGCAGTCCATAAGTTATAAATAGCCCTGTTGCAGTTTCAGTAGCTGGCTGGCAGCCAGGAGAGAGAGGAAAACAGATTGAGGTTAGCCACAGGGAGACAATGAAGTTGGGCAGAAGGCTTAAACAATGTGAAAGCTTCAAAGAAACACAAACATGTATTTTAGCAAAGGAAACAAGAGGAAAATCACATGTAGTTACTATTGTGTTAGCTTTCTCTGAATTTCCATTATCTCTTCAACTATCTCATACCTATTGAGAAAACTGACAGGAGGAGTTAGAGGAAGTAAGATATGAAACATATAGTAATCATATAGCATGCTTTGGCAGTACATTCCACCTCCTGTATTTGGAAGAGTAGCCTGGGGATGCAGAAAAGCAGAGAGGAAACAGAGGGTGGAGTACAGGAAATGCTTGGTCAGTGTACATATGTTGCTGAGTTTATGGAACATCTTTACAAAGTAGCTAAGTCTTTCCCACATGTAAAAGTGACAATTTTAATAGAGATATTTGCATACAAGACAATATATAATTGTGCTTCTTGAAAACTATGAATCTACTTCCTATCTTATCAAAAACAATCAATGCAAAATGAATTGCATTACTCTTGAAGACACAAATCTATGTAGATATTAATTGGATGGCCTTTCATAGTTTAACCTATACAACAGGTGAAAATGTATTGAGAAATAACATTTGACTGATCTCTACAACTATATGGAAAACAACTTGTAGCTATAGCGTAATTAACATTTCTCCCCTAATTGAATAAGATAAATCAGTTAAGAGCTTCCTTTTTGTACAAATAGTAGATTCTCTCATGACGCATGAAGAAACCTGAAGACACCCTTTAGAGAATTTATAATACAAAGAATCAGGAAACTTACACTCTCAAACAGTAACAAGGTGATCACATGTCTAGTATGGTTGAAACTCTGTTCCATTTGCATATGAGGTCCTTTGCCTTGCGCGTAAAAATTAACCCAAGCCAGTCCAAAGAGCTTGCTAAAAATTTAGGTAATATTTCTGGTTCACAGACAATTTTTCAAAATGAGACAGTTTCATTTCCAAATCACAAAAATGACAATTTAGAAGTTAATGCTCCTTAGAGACTTAGTGCTATTACCCAGAGATTTCTAGACCAGTAATAATTTATTTTCTTCTACTTAGAAAATAATTCATTTTCATGTTCTGTGGTAATATTGAGGCATTGACTTATCTGATTCAAAATAACACACAGTGTTATATACACAAAGTAATTTTTACTTCTTAAGTACTTTCAAATGTATTTGGTCATTTCTAATATGAAACCCTCACTTTTGAGTTTAGAAATAAAGGCACTAAGTGACATACCCATATTTACAAAATAAACTAATGGCAAACAATATAAAACATTTATCATTTTCTAATTTCTATTGTAGAAGTTCTTCTACCAACTATAGAAAGCAGCATTTTAGAAAATAAGTATCCTTTAATAATAAAAATGTTCTAAGTTTCTTAGCAACAAAATATTCTCAAACTATCCCAATTCTCATGTATGAAGTCATAAAATTGAGTTGCAACTAGGAGTCTACTTAAAATTAATGTGAAGTAGTGGAAAAGACTGCATTTCTGCAGAATTTCAATTCATACATATGACTAGAAAAATATTTGACAATGCTTTACTGTAAGCCATTTAGTTTTTATGAATTTACCGCTGTATAGATCCTATGCTGTATTCTTATATCTTTACAACTAACCAGTGTAGTCATTTTCCGTTAGTTGAGTGAGTTCAGCTTCATTTAACCACTTAATGAGTTACTAATATCATTTTTTATAAAATGAATTTCTGCAATGGTAAGCAGGTAGAAATTGGGGAGTGCATTAATAATGCAAATGATTTACAGACATTTTCTTTTTTTATGTTAGATTTTTGTTAAAAATAAAAGCTATCATTTTTTACCCAACTGCAGATTATCTAGGAAATGTAAAAAAAAAAATGGACAAATCAAACTCAAATAATAATTTTGTAAGAATAGTAAAAGAAATGACAAGTAACTGTATTTTGTGTGAATTCAGGTATTAAATTGTAATAGCAGTGTGGACACTTGTTTTGACAAGTTTTCTGGTAGTTCAAGAACAAACTTTCTTCAAAATACATATTCGTATATATGTGTGACTGCAATAACTTTATACAAAAGTTAATTTTAAAGCCATATTTTCATTATGACTCTGGATTATTTTCATAACAGTATATTCATTATTTAGATAGATAGAATTCTAGATCCAGATTTGTCCCAAACAAGTTTTATATTCTTGGACAAATCTCCCAATACTTAGGCTAGCTTTTCTTTTTATTCTTTTTCTTTTTTTTTTTTTTTTTTTGAGACAGAGTTTTGCTCTGTTGCCCAGGCTGGAGTGCAGTGGCGCGATCTCGGCTCACTGCAAGCTCTGCTTTCCAGATTTATGCCACTCTCCTGCGTCAGCCTCCTGGGTAGCTGGGACTACAGGCGCCTGCCACCATGCCCATCTAATGTTTTTTAAATTTAATTTAATTTGATTTAATTTAATTTTTTATTTTATTTTTAGTAAAGATGGGATTTCACAGTGTTAGCCAGGATAGTCTTGATCTCCTGAGCTCGTGATCCACCCACCTTAGCCTCTCAAAGTACTGGGATTACAGGTGTGAGCCACCACGCCTGGCCCACTTTTCTTACATTTAATATAAATCTGATTTGATCTATAACATTTATTAACAAAACTGGGCTTCTAATGATAAATTGGCATCACCTAGAAGTAAACCAGAAACAAGGAAAAATAGAAAAATGTAGTGTAGAAAATGATGTAACAGTAATTTGAATGCCTTTAAAAAAAGATAGCAATGAGAGTTGCAGTTGGCCACAGTTGTGCAAAAAACTAGTGGTGAAATAAAAAGTTCAAAAGCAATAGCAGGGAAGCATGAACTAGGAGAATTTATATGAGTACGTAAAAATGTTTTTTCATGGAAAATTAATGAGGGTCATGGCGTAGTTCAGGAAATCATCCATAACAGAACAATTAAGTAGAGGCAATAACATAAATACTATTTTTGTTATATTTACATTGTTAGCATTATATTTTATTGTTAGTTATATATTTTATATATTGTCAGTTTTATTGTTAGTAGTATATTTTATTGTTAGAATTAATTTATAATTATTATTGTGTTAACTTAAAGTTGCCTGGAAAAAGGTAATAGAAGTATATTGCAGAAGTATATAGTCTTGCTTCCAATTAGTGGGATAAAATGGTAAGTGCATATGAACTAAGATGACATTGCACAGTGTCAGTATTTCCAGCAAATGCAGCAGACAGGTTTGGGATTTGTTCTAGGAAACATAAGTGTGAAACAGAAATGTGGCAAGGATAGGGTGGGATTAGCCATTCACCAGGTGTTTTCCAATAGAAACAAAGAGGGATTGTTGTTATAAAAGAAGACAATTAAAGCCACACTTTGTGTAAGGCACTAGAACTCATCTGGGAGAAATGTGCAGTCAGGAAATGTGAGTTTCCTAGGGAGGAAAGTGACAGGGCACATTTTCCCATAAAATGCATGCAATCTCTATTTGCAAAAGAACACCCTATCTATGCAATGCTCAACAGCTGGACCCACTTCAAGGACCCTATATGAAAGTTAGAAGAAAAGAACAGTGACGGTAACATTCTCCTAAGTTAGCACACTGTGTTTCTACAGTGGGTAGGAATAGGGAAAGGGAGGGAGTCTCGGAAAGAAATGCAGGGAAAAAAAAAAGCAAAGACTGATTTCAGGTTGAAATTAGAGTAACAGAGACAAGAAAAACATAAATCGCAAGGGAATTATACGAAGTACGGCAGAAGATCAGCAGGGAGGAGATGGGTCTTGCAGAGAAAAGGAGACAAAAAATGTCAGAGGAGACACCTTTGTCTACAGTCCTCAGATGGGGAAGAGATGGGGGCAGGATCAAAGTGAATGAATGGAGAAAAAACCAAAGAAATGAGAATAGCAGGACCATGGTTAAAAGAACCTCATTTCCCAACGGGCAGAATATAGCAGAAGATAAATCAAAAAGAAATACAGCTTAAAAGGTAAAATAAAATAAGTGTAACTGGAGAGGACAAAGGTTAAAAGAAAGAAGTTCAAAAGTGAACTTGAAATGTTGAACCAGCCACATAAATGTATGGAAAAGGTAATGCAATGTCCTGGAGGAATCACCAGAAAATGTGCATTACATTCGATTCTCTTATAATCAGCCTAGGTATTCATGAGAAAGCAAATGAGTTAAAGCATCAGAAGTTACTCAAATGTTCAGACAAACTACTGTTAATAAATGAAACATAATAAGGGCAGAGGAGTGGAAGGAGGAGGCGGGGCGTGGGGACCAGGGTCAAGGAGGAGAAGGAGGAGAAATAGAATGACAGTTTGAGTAAACAGGTGTGTTTTGTTTTGCTTTAGGTGTTCTGGGTCACAGTTTCCTTTCGTGTTAGGAGAGCAGATGGGACTTCAGGATGGCTAAGGTCTCCCTGTCCTCTAGCCTTCTGGGGGTTTGCCCTTCCATTCTGGCAATATGGAACACTAAATATAGAGAAGGTCAAAGACACCGCTTCGGAGTCTATGGGAAGACATAGCCAAGCAACTCAGAAGCGTATTTCACATTGAAACATAGGATTCAAGTACGTATCTGAGAAATTTCTTTAGTCTCAAGATTTAGGACACCCCCAGTGAAAATAAGTGCCTATAATCTGCCCAGGAGTTGTAGTTATGACATATTATAGGTTTTTTAAAGGAAAGGAATCTACATGGAGAATTTTGTGATTTGAGCCAGAAACATCAACCGGTCTTGCAAAAAAAAAAAAAAAAAAAAAAAAAAGCAAGTCTGATTCTAAGCCCGAAGTAATGTCAAATTGTCTAACATCAGCCTGTTAGAATGTACTATAGAAGAATGTATGTTGAGTTATACATGCTAATCGTCTGAAATAGAAGTATAGTAAATTGCAGTATACAGAAGAATTGATATTGTATATACAGAAATAAGAATTTTGAAATAGAAAAAGGAGCACTTTTTTTCATCATGATATTGCAATAGCTAAAACTAATTTCCCACAATCCTGAAAACTTGGAAGTCATATGGAGGATATAAGAACTTATGTTAGAACAGGAAGAAATTTAAATATTTAAATATAATCAATGGAAGAGAAAGCTTGCTTTCATTTTAAGATGTCACTGGTTACATAACCAGGTAAAATATGATATTAAATACAGATATAAAAACAGAAACAGAGAAGCAAATATTCTGTATTTGCATTTAGTGACATACATACGCTTTTTTCAAGCAAAGAGAAGGAAACTGAAATAGGACTACCAAACAAAAAGATGGAAAGAGGGCAAATGAGAGAAGACTACAGTGGCATAGCCTGCATAATAATACAGGGACAGATTTGTAAGAATAGATTCCCTGTTTAGATACATATTACAAGGCAGGGCACAAAAGGATGATGGTGATGGGCTTAAGAGATGTAAGTAACAGAGTATAAGAATCTATAGCATGAAAGAAAATGATGTGAGTTAACACTGCAGCATCGCTCAAAATATTTAAGGGTGTTAAGCAAAACTAAAATTGGCCAGAGGCTGCCGCTATACCTTATATCCTACATAAAATACTGCTACCTAATTTAGCACATAAACAAACTGAAAGCCTAATTTAGGAGCGTGCCTTTTGTAACAACTCGTGGAGTCTCAGCCAATCACAGCAGCAGAACTTCAGCCAATCACATTCTGCCAATTTATCAGACCAAGTACATGTGAGGCAAATGAGTGGCTGTAACCAGTCACGCTGTTTCTGCACCTCACTTGCAATTTCTGTCTATAATCCTGCCTGCCCACGGGAGCAGAGCTCTCTGAACCTCTGCTTTTGAGGGCTGCTGGACTAGCAAATAGTTATTTGCTCAATTAAGCCCTGTTAAATTTAATGTGTCTGAAGCTTTTTATTTTCACGTGGATAAGTTAGCGAAGACAGGGAAGTTCTGGTTGATTGTAATGGCCTCGTTGCAAAGCATCTGAGGATGACCTGAATAAATCAGACTCTGTTTATAATGACCTATGGGAGAAAGGGCATGATAAAACAAGCATCATGGTGACACAGAAACTGTTATTAATACAATATCAAAAAGAAGAAGACTAGGAAAATACAAGCTGTAGATCATGAGCCTTCTTAACCCTGAATGTGCTTGGCCGGCGCTCACGTGCATCTGTGTAACCTGATGAATTGTGGTGAAATTTGACTCCCCACTGTAACTCATTGGTTTTCATAGATCCAATGTCTTTCAATACATGACACAATTATAATTGCTTTGGTGGTTCCTGTTAGATGCTCGCATTTTGGCTAATTGGGTTCCCTTCATGATAGCTGCCATGTCCTTTTGACATGACCTCGTGAGATTTCTGTGGTCTCTGTTGCTTTTTAGCACAACATTTCATAAAAGCACTGTGTGTATTTTTCAGCCCCAGACTGGAATCACTCTTCGTTTAAAGAATCCTGGTTCTTTTTGGTGGGGAATCCCAAGTGTACATTTCTTCTGAGTTGACGTTGATTCTAGGCCTTTAACAATTCACAGAGCTATGATATACACAATATAGGGGGAAAAATAAGTTCTCAGTGGTACATCCAACTGAATTTTACCATTATGTAACTTAACGTGCTGGATTTTATACTTGAAGTAACTTGATATTATTTTTTTGTATTGTAAAACAGTTACATGATCCCATCGTCAAAATAATAAAACAAGGTTCTTCAGAGCAGTCTGGCTTTTATCCCGATTAACTCAACCCTCTTCTCTATGTTGTCATATATGTGGTCACATTTTTTAATTTTAATTTATCCTTTCAATGTTTCTTTTTGAAACTCTAGCCAAATATCTATATCTACTAATATTTACTCCTGTCTTAAACAAAAGTTTGCATATTGTAAATATTGTTCTGCATTCTGCTTTCCATTCTCTCTCAGGTGAATCTCTGTCGAGGTGTCCATTGTCCTATATCACTGCTTGTGCTTTCCTTATTTAGATAGCACCCTAATAATAGATGTTTGGCTCCGGTTCCCCAATTTTTTGACGTTATAAATAATGCCATAATTAGTATTTTTACTATTGTATCTGTAGAATGCATTTTTTAAAGTGGAGTTCTGAGTCATATAGTAAATCCATATGCAATTTTGCTGGATATTCTGAAATTCTTCTCCATAAGAATTCTATATTTTTTTTATTACAACTATCCATGTCAGAGTGCCTGTCTCCTCACTCCCTCATCAACAGAGCACATTATCAATTTCTTAGAATTTTGTCAATCTGTGTGAGAGAAGTAATACATCTTGGAATTTTAAATTTTCATTTCTGTTATTATGAGTGAAATTTAGCATCTCATAACTTTATTATAGGCCACATCAACATCATTTCAAACCTAGACAATATAGTTATCTAGTAAGTGATCAAAATACTTAAAATGGACTCTATAATGAGGGAGTGGGAAAAGCGAAGGGAAAAGGCAGACACAGCATCATAGTTGCTGTTAACCAATATGGCAGAGGGAAGCAATGCCATGTCTACTACTCACTAACGCATGAGAAACTTGGGACAGATGCTCTCTGAGGTTCTAATAACTCTAAAATTCTTAACGTATGGTTCTCTTTGTGTTGAAAGTTATCCATAGAACATTCTTCTTCTTTACATAAATGTCTTCTCAATAAGAACTCCAGATTTCTACCTCTGAATTCCCACCTACCTACTACTATTTTTACCCTGACTGCATAGCAATCACTTGAAACCGAATATAGCCAGAGGCAAATTTTCTCTCTTCCCCCAAACCAGTCTGTACTTCACATTTGGCTATTTCATTCATAATCATCATTGTCTTTCCAATCACACAGATGAAATCTCAGGAGTTGAATTTTATTAACTCTTCTCTCTTGTCCCTCAAACCCAGATAACTAAATTCAATTTGCTTTCTTCTTTGGAAACAACTGTGGCTTTGAACCATTGCTGTCCATTTTCTTCAACACTCTACTGCTATTTTCTAAAACATTTGTCCTCTGCCTCTCAGCTGTTCCCTACATTGGTTTATCTTATTAACCTTGAAGATTCACATCACAGATTTAAATTTTGGATTTTTTTTTCTTTTTATGTATCTCTCTAAAATAAAAACAAAACCCAAACTAATAACTAAATGCAAACAATGAATCTACTCTCCTGCTGTAACAAACTTAAATTCCTGATCTTATCTTTTTGAAAATTATATATTTACTGTGTACCACATGATGTTTTCAAGTCTATATACATTGCAGGATAGTTTAATCTAGCTAATTCACAAATGCATTAGCTCATGCAGTTATCATTTTTGTTGTGAGAATACTTAACATCCACTTATCTTGGCATTCATAGCCAAGCTGGCATCATTGAGCATTCTAAATGTATCACCTAAAACTCTCTAATTTAAATTCTAGCCAAATTGGTCCATGCACGCTTCAAACATGCCATGAATATATCCTGCTTTGTGATGCTTCTTCAATACTGTTCTCTTTTTCTGAAATGTACTTTCTGCCTCTGTCCATTTAAAAATGTTTTCTTTCTCTAAAGCCCATGATCCTGAACTCCTTCAAGTCTATTAACATTATTTTAATCACTTTTTAATGACCTTTTAAAAAGTATTGATCAGCCAGGCACAGTAGCACAAGCCTGCTGTCTCAGCTACTGGAGGCTGAGATGGGAGGATCACTTGAACCAGAAGCTCAGAGCTGCAGTGACCTATGATCTCACCTTCACACTCCAATCTGGGTGACAGATCAAGACCCCATCTCTAAAACAAAAGAAAGAAAAAAAACATTGAGGCAGCTTATAACAAAGACATAATGATATGTAATAATATCATGAATAAAAAATGGAGAAAAAACAGAAGTGAGGTTAAACATAATAGAAATATAATATTTTAGACAATGAAGAGATGTTTGTGTATGCGCGTGTTCTGTCCTCTCAGGCTGTAAGTACCTGGATTCCGGACTGTGTTCTCGGTATATGTTTGATTGATAAATAAGTATAAATCTCAGGGTGTATTCCCAGCATCTCAAGTACCTTGCACGTAGGAGCTTCCAAATTTACCTGTTGATGTTTCAGTATCTGAGGAACTAACTGTACGAGAGTTACAGTATAGGTGACAATTAAGCTACATTGGAATACAGATGCCCAGATTGTGTGCAAAAAATATTCTTGAATTACTTTTTAAATAACATATCCCCATTGCAGTTGTTGTGGTGTTCAAGGTTGAATTTCCTAAAGAGAGCCCAAGATGGAGCATAGTGTGCATACGTTTCATTGGGTAATAGTTTTAGGAGCTACCCCTGTGAGAGAAAAAGGAAAGCAGGAATCGTGAAGGGAGTGGTTGCCACACTGTGTGATTATAGCTGTAGGTCCACCTGATTCTTCAGCGAGCTGTGGAGCTGGGATGCAGTTACCAGCAATGCAGAAAGGTGTACTGGGTGTTTACATTCATATCAGCCAGGCATGGGGTGTGCCTAATCTGAAGAAAGCTTAATCTGCCTCTCAGCACTTCTCTGCAGCCAAGGGCAATTACCAGGGAACTATTCAGCTGTGAGAACCCAGAACCCCATATTCCAAGCAGGTAAGTGTTGGATCCATCAGTTCTAAATTAGGCGTCTGGGCAAAGCCCGAAGTCTCCACTGCCTGTAACAACATTTTACAGTTATGCTGGAGGAGAGACAGTATCATCTCGTAGAGAAAACATTTAAGTGCAACGTTTAAAGACCTATAGTCCAGGTAATTTGTATGTTAATAATTTTTAGGTTCCCAAATATAGGCATATGAGTGTCTATATTCATGTTAATTATGCATGATTTTTTAAAATTAGGAAGAAAACAGCAAGGCAGTGAATGACCATCATTATGGTAATATCATCACTATGATTGATATCATTTACTCTTTACTATTTGGAAATAAATATTATAAATGGCTGACAACAAACCATTTTAAAAAATCATTGTCTATTAAGGGATAAAAATGTCTACCTAAATGTAAATAAAAATGAATTAATTTTATCACAGAAATGTTGTGATATAAAGAAACCAATGTCAGAAAAACATTATTTTAAAGATTTTTAATGCACTGGGGGGGAAGCATAAGAAGCTGACTTCGAAACTACTGACTATGAATCTCCTATCCCATTTTTTTCAAAGAAAATGAATTTATTTGCCACGCTCTTGCTCCATTGTCTAATTTATCTTCAGTTGTCTTTAACTGCATCCTCTGGTAAATAGAAATATGTGCAGAGACAAGGAAGATAATTGGAGGATCACAAGACTGGGGATTGAACACTAGAATGGACTTCCTAGACATGGTGTCAAACTTCCCTCCCTGGCGTTTTAAAAATAGATACCCATCTGTTGAGAACAATTTTAACAAAATGCTGCCAGATTATAGAATGTATTCCTCATATTTTGAATTCTTTGAACTATCCTTTTAGAAAACAAGCCCATGATAACCAATAGAATTTAAAAAGAAAGAAAGAAAGGAATCCTTAGGCTGTAATTTGTATTTAATTAATTAGCATACAAAGAGGTGTTAGCTTGTTGTAAAATGTTTTTAAGTAGATGTTTATAGCCAAAATATATTTCCCACTAGATTACTTTAGTTTTAAGTATCTTAAGTAGGTTACCTTCTGGTTTAAATTACAGAAGAGGTATCCTTTGATTTTTTTTTTTTTTTTTTTTCCAAACTGGGAATTGGAGATTTTAACTGGGCTGTGATTTCTAGGATCAAGGACATACTATTTACTCACCAGAAAGGAACACATCATTGGATATCAGAATAATGTGGTAGATGACAACTTAGTTCAAACAGAAACCCCAAAATTAGTTTGTTTTTTTTCCCTTTAATATCAATACCCTGTTTTCAACCAGTGTGTCTTCTCCATTCTTGAAACCCCATTTCTTATTTTCATGGCTTCTGTTCAGTGTGCCCAAGATAGTCACTGGGAGTCGTGTTGAAGGAGGTGCTGGAGTCCCTGAAATTGCCATGATGACATGTCGTGTGGCAGCTGCCATGATACTGGCACTTTTTAATTAAACATCAGAATAAATGCACCTCACATAATATTTCAAGTGTGTTTGTGTATATGTGCTTGTGTGTTAACCAAACATTAGGTAAAAATATATTATTTCACAAAAAATATTTTCCACTTTAAAGGAAGATACAAGAAAACTTTATACCCTATAAACTGGGGAAAATGAAAATTTACTCGACTTAGTCAAATGACAAGTTTGAATTTTAAACGCAGAAAAATTAAGATAGAGATTTTCAGTTTCATAGGTGGCAGAGGTATCTCATCATAATAATCTCGAACATGCTTACTGCATTCTGCATTTCCTCTTATGAATATATTCATACTGGCATAACTGCAAATGAATATGTAAGTTTAAGAATATGAATATTGTAATGCAGAATTTTGAAAAACCTGGAACTATATTAATTCTTAACTGTTGTCTTTTATTAGCAAATGTGTCTGTCTAATCACCATACTTATTAGTATACTCGAACAGCATATTGATCCTCATTTGATATAAATTACTATATAATCACATAACAGATTTGAGTTTAACTGATTGCAAGCAAATGAGGAGCATATGATAAGACAAAACACGTGGATGTCAGTGCTCTAACCTTATGAATACTTGCACATGTTCAGGAAAGCCCACTGGATAAAATTTATGTATTGCTAATGATTTTTATTGGCCCCTTGGCCCAAAGTAGTGGCAAGTTGCCCAGGAATCTGAAGGAATCCTGTTTTCAGTTAGTAGTCAGAATGCAAAGAGTAATAAAATTCAGAAAAGCATGGTGAAAGTTAAAATACATTTATCCAGGTACAATGAGTCCAGCCAACCTTACGATTGTAATTTCTTTTGCCTTTTTTTTTTTTTTTTCCCTGAGGTTATGGCATTTCGCCTCATCAGGGTATCCTAGTTGGAGGATTGTTTTCACAAAGTCTAGAAAAGTGCTGCATTATCCATTTGTGTGTGTTTGTTTGTATTATGTGCCTGCACAATGTCATAAACTGGCTAATATGATCCACAGCTTTCTTTTTCTTGCTGAATAAATGATCTTTTATATCCCTGATGGAATTTCAGGCAAACCACTTTGCCTATATTAAAAGCAAGCATTTGGGTAATCCAAAATTCATATATAATTGTACATATGATCCCTCTCTTTATAAAGGTAAGGGCCCATTTCCTGCTGAAGTCTATTCGTTCGTTCTGCAAGAAAGAGATGTTACAGTTAAAGGCAGCACAAGAACTTTTCTTCTTTTATTTTCTTTAGTGAGCTATTTTACTTCTCATTATTAATTAAAAAATCAATGTTTTTGTCATGTCAATTTTGCAAAAAAATATATTTAGAAGATGTATTGAATCAGGACCCTAATTAGCTATTGTAAGTATAGGAAGCAGTGTACAGGCAGAGAAGATGGAAAAGAAGGTCACTCTCAGGGACCTGGAAGGGAGAATTAGATTATAGTAGAATTGGAAGATAAGCACAAGCTTGGCTTCTACTTAGAGTAAATATAAGGCACTCAAATATCAAGGCACACACCAATCATAATAGAGCAAGAGGCCAACCTGATTGAGCATTTAGACTGGCAACCATGGCCGGTCCTGCAAGCATCCAGGTTAGTACCTGGTACTGGTTGTTAACCTGGTTGTTACTTTGGTAACAACACTGCCACCAAAACATTTAATTCCCTAGCAGTGGAAATCCTCTTTTTAAATGTGATATCAGGTAGAATTCAGATTATCTCAGTGGCTTTAATCAGTAGCCACAATAAACATACGTGTGCATTGTGGCTACTGACTTTTGTTCCAACAATTGGTATTCAGTTGAAAATAATGAACATATCAGGTAAACATGTGAAATTTGAGTCTTATGTAGGGCATGTAATTGCTTAGGGTGGTACCTGAAGTAATGGGCAAATTAAGGACGTTGCGGCACTATTCACAATAGCAAAGACTTGGAACCAACCCAAATGTCCATCAATGATAGACTGGATTAAGAAAATGTGGCACATATACACCATGGAATACCATGCAGTCATAAAATAGGATTAGTTCATGTCCTTTGTAGGGACATGGATGAAGCTGGAAACCATTATTCTGAGCAAACTATTGCAAGGACAGAAAACCAAACATGGCATGTTCTCACTCATAGGTGGGAACTGAACAATGAGAACACTTGGACACTGGCTGGGGAATATCACAAACCGGGGACTGTCGTGAGGTGGGGGGAGTGGGAAGGGATAGCATTAGGAGATATACCTAATGTAAATGACGAGTTAATGGGGGCAGAACACCAACATGGCACATGTATACATATGTAACAAACTGCACGTTGTGCACATGTACCCTAGAACTTAAAGTATAAAAAAAAAGAGGTAAAAAAAAATCAGTAGCCAAATAATAGTAATAATAATAATAATAAACCTATGCAGTGGAAATAAGCACAATAGAATCCTAAATGCTGATTTGCTCAAATAGTCATAGCTCTCTGCATATGCCAAGTGGCAGAGCAAATGCAAAGAGAACCCAAGAGAGAGCCATGGAACATACAGCCGTGAACACCGTACCTAAGCAGGTAGGAATCAGGTTCACAGGAAATAAAAGCTACTTTAAAAAAAAATGAAGTGTGTAAAATAAGGATGATAAAGCAGCAAACATGATAGTCATAAATTCCCAGAATTAAGTTGAATGTGCAGAAAATTTAATAAGCACAGCCATTATCAAAAGTGCTGAGAGTAAGCAGAGAGGCAGCTTGGTAGGCTCAGGTGTGGGGATCCTTGAGGGCAGGCGGGGTGGGGAGAGTTCTGCCAGTTCACAGAAGCAGACAGAGGCTGCGCTGAGAACAATGATCTTTAAATAGATACAAAGGAATCACTTAGAGGACACTGCTAAGACCCAAGTTTTAAAAAGAGCTAACAGGAAAAGCTCAAATAGCAGGAATGAAAATCTTGAAATTATAGATAAAAACCCAGACTTAGGGTAAAAAAGTCAACAGATGTAAACACAGGCTCTTGATGTATGAAATAACTGGAAAAGGAAAGGGGGGAAGAAAGAAGAGAGGCAGAGAAGGAATGATCCCAAAAAGTAACGGTTCCAACTGTCTCTCATTAAGAAAACCATAAACCTGAAGATGAGTGTATTAATTCATGCTCACACTGCTTATAAAGACATACCCAAGATTGGGTAATTTATACAGAAAAAGAGGTTGAATGGATTCACATTCCCCATGGCTGGGGAGGATTCACAATCATGGCGGAAGGCAAAGGAGGAGCAAAGGCACATCTTACATGGGGGCAGGCAAGAGACCATGTGCAGGGGAACTGCCCTAACAAAACCATCAGATCTCATGAGACTTATTCACTATCACGAGAACAACATAGGAAAACTCACCCCCTTGATTCAATTACCTCCCACCAGGTCTCTCCCATGACACATGGGGATTATGGGAACTAAGTTCGGTATGAGATTTGGGTGGGGACATGGCCAAAACATATCAATGAGTTTCTACGAGAAGTAGCAGAATAGGTCAACAAGTTTACTAAAAATGGAGTTAGAGTAAGATGAATCTTGGCCCTGTCACAAACATTGCAACTTTAAGAAAACTATAGATCCACTTAGAAAGCTTTATTTTGTCATCAATAAGGATTAATAATCATACCTGATGCCTGTCTAGCTTCATGGGCCAATGTAAAAATCATCTCAATGAACAGGAATACCATGTAAGAATTTGGTGCTATTCCTTTTAGGTATTTTGTTTAATGTAAGAATTATTTTAATTTATTTCCCTAAGGAGATATCTATGGGTTTGCTAAGGTTGCTGTATCAGAGTGGCTTAAACAATGAAAATGAATTGTCTCCCAGTTCAGTTCTGGAGGTAGAGGTGTGAATTCAAAGTGTTGGTAGTGTTGGTGCCTTCTGAGTCTGGTGATGCAGAATCTGTGACTCTCCCCTAGCTTCTGGTGGCTGTCCACAATCTTAGCCTTACTTCCTTTGTAGCATGTCTGTGTCTAATTTTCTACCTTTTCTAAGGACACCAGTTATGCTGAATTAGGGGCCCACCTTCTTCCAGTACCCCTTCATCCTAACTTAGTACCTCTGCAAATATTCGAATTCCCAGTAAAGTTGTGTTCTAGACGATGTGAGTTATGATTTCAACATACAAATTTGAGGGGTGCCATAATTTAACTCACTACAAGAGGTATATATTACACTTGCCAGATTGTATTTTCATATACTTTCATGTATATACATGTATATACATCATATATATAAAAGGGCAGATGTTGGCTTTGCTGGAGTCACGGCTATAGAAACCTCTGATGGAGATATAAGCGGGAACGATTAGTTTGGTATTACTATCTTGGAGATGAGCCAATATTGACACTGGAAAGCCACAGTCAGGAGTGTCTCATTTGACACTGGCATTATTTCTTAATCTCCGTGTACTTTTTAATCTTTATCTCCAACCAAATTGTTACCTTCTTGATGACGATTATAAAGTTGATATTTACTTTGTCTTTTCAATATGAAAATATAAAAATATATATGATGTATATATGTAATATATATGTATATGTATATATGTATAGAAGCATATACTTCATATTAATTATTCTGAATTTTTTGGTCAATGATGAAAGTCAAAGTAACCTGCATTGACTACATATATATACACACATATATGTAATATAAAAGTATATATATTTTCTATATATATAACACCATGTAAATATTTCTATTTGCTAAATCTCGAAATTTTACTATGTATACATCATTATTTATCATTTCAATGTAATGATTTTTAGTGAACACTGAACCAGACAATTGTAGTTAGGTAATTCCTCTTAGACTAGAAACTCTGAAATGAGGTCACTGCATCACACTTGGTGGCTGGTGTGTCCACAGCACATGGCAAGGTACTTAGCCCACAGTAAGTACTTAATTACTAAAGTAACCTAATTTATTAAAGAATAATTATTATTACTAAATAATATCATTTAGTAACTGTTATTAAGTGATTTCTACCTGCGTTTCAAAATTGCAGTATATATATTAATTATTAGATAGAATATATTAATAAAATTAACATGTGTTATGTACCTGATTATTGTATGAATTTAGACTCAGTCTAAAGATAATATTTTGCAATTTATGAGTTAATAGTTATGTAGTATTAATGGGGATATAAACCCTGTTAAACAACTTATGCATTGGGTGAAATTTGTTTAGTATTGACTTTGATGGTTGTGAAGCATTATTATAAATTTAAGTCCACAATGCAGGTCACTTTGCTTTTCACTAGGCCAAGTAATGAAAAAGATTGACATGTTTCTATTTCATAAAGATCTACATTTGTCAAGCAACTACTTCTAAAATATATGCAATTCATCGGAGGAAAAATTATTCATTTATCCTTTAAATAAAATTCAGCCCAGTAAGAAGGTGAGCCAATGCAAAAGGACAGAGATCAAAATTATTTAAGAAAGACAGGATACAAACCATCGATGACCTGCGGTTATATTCCGAAATTCTTAATATAAGTTCTCTAACTAAAGGGAACATTTAAAATAATATTCAGAATTGAAAGATGATGCAAGATTCACCTGCTGATCCCTCCCAAACTTTGATCATTTTCTTGTTCAAGCAACACCCGCCACGCCTCCCACAGTCAGGTGTGTCTCATTTGACACTGGCATTATTTCTTAATCTCCGTGTACTTTTTAATCTTTATCTCCAACCAAATTGTTACCTTCTGGATGACTATTTTAAAGTTGATATTTACTTTGTCTTTTCAATGCTGCTGTCAGGTATTAGGTACTAATTAAAAAAAATAACTCCTCGAATGTGAATAAATCCATTAAAGGAAGCAGTAATACATGTATACTGATTCTATATATTGAAAACGTAATGGTTATAGCCAATATCATTTCTCTACTGATTGGCCATCATGGTATTTTAAGGCACCTTGGAAGCATGCATGTTTATGAAATGACTCCATTGCCTGAAGAGAGCACAGTAGCCTAGTTTCTGGCTGATGACAAGGTAACAATACACATAAACTATTAGGAAACTCTACTTATAAGTAAATGCTGGATGTCTCAAGCCTCTCTGGCCCACTGCTCTTCTCCATATCATGGGTGTAGCAGATCTCTATCTCTAGTAAAGGAAGGGCAGATGCTGGCTTTGCTGGAGTCACGGCTATAGCAACCTCTGATGGAGATATAAGCAAAAACGATTAGTCTGGTATTGCTATCTTGGAGATGAGCCAACATTGACACTGGAAAATAACCCGACCTAGACCAGAATTAACTGGGGAAATGAAAGCAGTTTGTCAAGGATGGGAAGAATAAGAACGAGGGAGTGGCCAGCTGAGCATGAGAAGGTTTGACTTCAGATTTTCTCTCCATTTGTCAGTGCAGGCAAACAGCATTTATTTATAGCAATTAGAACCAAGGGGAAGACCAAGTTAAGGAAATAATTCAGGGTCAAACAAGCACAGGGGTTGCTTTCTTGTGTGTGTGTGTTTTCTCCTAAATGAATTATGGTCATTAGTATAATAAAAGGGGGGAAAAGAGCAACACATACACGGTCTGTCCTAGTTACAGATGCCTATGTTTATATGTAGGTACATATTTATTTATTTTATTTTATTTTTTTTATCTTTTAAAAATATTTTTTATTTTGCTTATATTTCATGACTGTAAGTATAGTTTTATACTCTATGGAAAGTTCTAGGGTTAGATTTTTTTCCACTTAGAATATATTTATAAGATTCATTTTCTTTTTTTTTTTTTTAATTTATTTATTATTATTATACTTTAAGTTGTAGGGTACATGTGCATAACGTGCAGGTTTGTTACATATGTATACTTGTGCCATGTTGGTGTGCTGCACCCATCAACTCGTCATTTACATCAGGTATAACTCCCAATGCAATCCCTCCCTCCTCCCCCCTCCCCCCTCCCCATGATAGGCCCCGGTGTGTGATGTTCCCCTTCCTGAGTCCAAGTGATCTCATTGATCAGTTCCCACCTATGAGTGAGAACATGCGGTGTTTGGTTTTCTGTTCTTGTGATAGTTTGCTAAGAATGATGGTTTCCAGCTGCATCCATGTCCCTACAAAGGACACAAACTCATCCTTTTTTATCGCTGCATAGTATTCCATGGTGTATATGTGCCACATTTGCTTAATCCAATCTGTCACTGATGGACATTTGGGTTGATTCCAAGACTTTGCTATTGTGAATAGTGCCGCGATAAACATGCGTGTGCATGTGTCTTTATAGCAGCATAATTTATAATCCTTTGGGTATATACCCAGTAATGGGATGGCTGGGTCATATGGTACATCTAGTTCTAGATCCTTGAGGAATCGCCATACTGTTTTCCATAATGGTTGAACCAGTTTACAATCCCACCAACAGTGTAAAAGTGTTCCTATTTCTCCACATCCTCTCCAGCACCTGTTGTTTCCTGACTTTTTAATGATCGCCATTCTAACTGGTGTGAGATGGTATCTCATTGTGGTTTTGATTTGCATTTCTCTGATGGCCAGTGATGATGAGCATTTTTTCATGTGTCTGTTGGCTGTATGAATGTCTTCTTTTGAGAAATGTCTGTTCATATCCTTTGCCCACTTTTTGATGGGGTTGTTTGTTTTTTTCTTGTAAATTTGTTTGAGCCAATATCATACTGAATGGGCAAAAACTGGAAAAATTTCCTTTGAAAACTGGCACAAGACAGGGATGCCCTCTCTCACCACTCCTATTCAACATAGTGTTGGAAGTTCTGGCTAGGGCAATTAGGCAAGAGAAAGAAATCAAGGGTATTCAGTTAGGAAAAGAAGAAGTCAAATTGTCCCTGTTTGCAGATGACATGATTGTATATTTAGAAAACCCCATTGTCTCAGCCCAAAATCTCCTTAAGCTGATAAGCAACTTCAGCAAAGTCTCAGGATACAAAATTAATGTGCAAAAATCACAAGCATTCTTATACACCAGTAACAGACAAACAGAGAGCCAAATCAGGAATGAACTTCCATTCACAATTGCTTCAAAGAGAATAAAATACCTAGGAATCCAACTGACAAGGGATGTAAAGGACCTCTTCAAGGAGAACTACAAACCACTGCTCAGTGAAATCAAAGAGGACACAAACAAATGGAAGAACATACCATGCTCATGGATAGGAAGAATCAATATCGTGAAAATGGCCATACTGCCCAAGGTAATTTATAGATTCAATGCCATCCCCATCAAGCTACCAACGAGTTTCTTCACAGAATTGGAAAAAACTGCTTTAAAGTTCATATGGAACCAAAAAAGAGCCCGCATCTCCAAGACAATCCTAAGTCAAAAGAACAAAGCTGGAAGCATCACGCTACCTGACTTCAAACTATACTACAAGGCTACAGTAACCAAAACAGCATGGTACTGGTACCAAAACAGAGATATAGACCAATGGAACAGAACAGAGTCCTCAGAAATAATACCACACATCTACAGCCATCTGATCTTTGACAAACCTGAGAGAAACAAAAAATGGGGAAAGGATTCCCTATTTAATAAATGGTGCTGGGAAAATTGGCTAGCCGTAAGTAGAAAGCTGAAACTGGATCCTTTCCTTACTCCTTATACGAAAATTAATTCAGGATGGATTAGAGACTTAAATGTTAGACCTAATACCATAAAAACCCTAGAGGAAAACCTAGGTAGTACCATTCAGGACATAGGCATGGGCAAAGACTTCATGTCTAAAACACCAAAAGCAACAGCAGCAAAAGCCAAAATTGACAAATGGGATCTCATTAAACTAAAGAGCTTCTGTAGGTACATATTTAAATGAAAATATATGCATTTATAGATACATCTATTTCAGTGTTGTGCTGAGTTGTGTCCCATGTATCACATGTCAAGAAGTACATCCCAAAATACTTTTCATAGAAAACTATTTTCTAAATACACAGAATTTGCTATTTGTTGTGGCCTTAGAATCATCAGTCATTATCATCATCGTCATCTTTATCGGTAATGCATCATCATTAAACACTTATTGCCTACCTCCAAATATTCTGCAACAAAATGTTGTATTGTGGGACAAAGACACACTCCACAACTTATACAGAAAATCAATTACTGCAAAGGAAACACATGTAGAAATTGGTACTCATTCATACTTTGTACAAAATTATTCACTTTCTGTGTGGTCAGTTTCAAGGCCAAGAAGAATAACTGACCATATTATCAGTACGTAAAAAGACTCAGGGAATCACTGCAAGGATGCAGCTACAATTATTAAAACAACAAAGACAATGTAAGACCACCGTTTTAGACAGAAAGTTTCCATCTAGGAGGAATCAATACATTTTCATGGACTTCTATGCTGACCCACAGCAAGCAGGAAAGGGGAAAGAGGCTAAAGAGTGATTTCAGTGTTATTTCACACTTTTTTATTGCTTTCCTTAAGGATCATAATGTACTTGACATATTGTAATACTGGAAAGAATTTTCATGCAGCTGTGAAACAGGTACAGCTTCACAGACCTTTTCATTTTTGGTGTTGCATCATCAGCAAAACGTTATGAAAATTACTATCATATTTCTCCATATTCTTTATTAAGCATTCATGACAAATGAAAAAATCATATAATGTTTCATTTACCCTATTCCTGTAATGTATATTAATATTACTTTACATATGAGAACAATGAGGTACAGGATTACAGCTATTTAGGTTTTAAATCAGCAGAGGCAAAAAGAGTAGAATAGTCCTATTTTCTAACTCAACCAACTACAACACATTTCCAACAGAAGAATCATTACATTTATAACTGGGTAGTGTAGTGTGTATATTGTGTTCTGATTTTTTTCTCTCTTTGAATGAACCAGTCACTTCGACAGGTCAAAGGGTTGATCATGTCTAGCAATGACCTCATGATTTGCAGAAGTGACCAGCTTAAAAATTTCTCGTACATCATACAGGTCACAGATTTTTCTGCCAGATGTCCATCCCATGAGTAAAGCATACCATTGCACAGATAAAAACATTAAGGTGGTGTGAAAGCCATGTTCAGTAAAAGGGTTGGTGGGGATAAAACACTGATCTTTCTGTAATCATTACTAAAAGAATAGTCCATAAGAAATTTAGGCTGGTCTGCAGTAGGTATATATTAAAGATGTAATTGCACTTTTCACAAGAGGTAGGATTTGCCCTGGAAGACTCTGCCAAGATTTCTTTAGTTTGGATGTAAACCAAGAATCTGTCATATCCCTATAGGGTAATATTCACCTTCTAAAACAAAATTTATGTATTTACTTAATTATGCCATAAGATGCCCCTTCAAATTCATGGCCAAAGTTCAATTGAATGAAATGTCTTTGTGATGAGTGTACCTCTTGAGCTGAGTGAAATAATTTACCAATTTTCCAATCATAAATGAATCAAAAATTGATTAAATGTACATTGACCTCATGCCACTGATACTTAAGAAGGAGGCTGCAATAAAGCATTCCTAGATGTAATCAATATTTTTCTTCAACTATTATTTAGAGAAGAAAGCCATCAAGGCACAGTTTAATCAATAATGTGATACACACTTTTTATATGTAGAAGAGGGACTGATCATTTTTATTGTGACTGATGCAGAACTAATGGGTGAGGTTAAAATACAAGGCAAAGGGCAAGAGTATTATGACTTTTTTCTTTGACGTTTTGAATAATAGGCATAATTGTGACCTCCCAGGTTAGTAATTAACTCCAGAGAACTGTTAATGAAAATTACTAGCACTAAGATTTTCTGGCCAAACAATAAATAAATAATGCACACATAGAAACACACATATTATGTACACACACATGCAAACACACACACACACACACACACTCTAAATATGTCTTTAAATATGCAAAGTATTCCCTAGGCCAGGATTTCTTACTTATTTATAGGTCTTATATATGACTGCACTGGTAAAAACCATTTAAAGTCAAGATTCAAAATGACATTTCCCCTTGGACACAATTTAAGCTCTCTCACTGTCTTCTCTAGGGATAAATAACTGTCCAGGAGCAGTGGCTCATGCTTGTAATCCCAGCATTTTGGGAGGCCAAGGAGAGTGGATCACTTGAGTCCAGGATTTCAAGAATAACACCCAAGCAACACAGGAGGCCCCCCTTTAAAAAATAACCAGATGTCGTGGCTCACGCAGTTCCAGCTACTTGGGAGGCTGAGGCAGGAGGATCATTTGAGCCTAGTAGGTCTAGGCTGCAGTCAGCTGTGATTGTGACTCTGAACTCCAGCCTGGGTGACAGTGCAAGACTCTGTCTCCAAACAAAGAAACAAACAACAACCAAACAACTATTGTTCATGTCATTTTCTTAAAACTTTCTCTCTACCAAGTTAGCTTCCCCAGATGCTATTTCAAGAGTAGATTCTGCTCCATTTAAAAGTAATGACAGGAATAAAATTAATGTGGCATCAGAATTTAGAATTGATTAGATGGAACTCTTACTTTTTTTTTACTCAAGTAAACTTCTTAGGGAGCACTGCTCCACAGCTCGACTCCAAACATTAGCAGGCAAAAGATGCATATACCCTCCGAGGGGAATGTCCTAAGTTGCACTGGTGAGGAAGGCAGTCTCCACTGGCTCTTCCAGACAGTGAGTGAGAACATAAAGTCTGAGATATATAGAAACCTCTACTTTTTCCTTCCCCATCCCATCCCTTCATTCATTCTCCTTCTTTCTTCTTGTTCTTCTTGTCATTATTCTCCTAAGCAACAAAGGGCAAATTGACCTTACAGTCGTTATTTTATTTTATTTTAATTTTAGATGGAGTCTCGCTCTGTTGCCCAGGCTGTAGTGCAGTGGCGAGATCTCAGCTTACTTTAACCTCTGCCTCCCGGGTTCACGATCACGAGGTCAGGAGATCGAGACCATCCTGGCTGGCACGGTGAAACCCCGTCTCTACTAAAAATACAGTCGTCATTCTTTAGCAGAATACATTAATGAGAGGCAGAGAGTTGATTTTTTTACAATCATAAAGCTAGGGAGATTGAATTTCCAGAGAGAGGCCTTGGTGAGAGGACTGGGAAATGGGGAATTAAGAAATCTGGAGACAGAATAGAGTCACCTAGAAATAGAAAATCTTTCTGCCAGCCCCGAACTTCAGGAAATTCTTATATCTTATACAAAGTTCAGGTAGCATGTGTTGCCTTTAAGATACGGGACTGTCCTTTATCTCCAAAGTGTCACGATGTGATTTCAATCACACATAGAATGGCCACGGAATCAGAAGTTTAGGTGAAGAGCCCACTGGGGAATAAGCAAACACCGCCCTCTTCTTAGAACCCTCTATTGCCTTCTGAATTACAACAACAAATTTGGAACGCGTTAAATTAGCCACAGCCTGTAGAAGGGATTAGCACAGATTTCACTTGAGTTTTGAAAGATGAGGTAGATCGGCTAACATCAGAATTATATGTAGGAATAGGTCACATTAGATATTGGGTATATAAGAAAAACGTACGCAAAGATTACCACATTGAATTTAGTTAAAACTTACTTAAGCAAAATGATTAACAGATAGGACTGTTCAGATACAGCTCCAAAGGCATAAATGTTTTCGCAATCTACAGCCAAAAGATGGTGAATTTTATGGTATATAAATTCTCGTCAGTTGCTGAAATAATACCTGTTTGTTAATTTGGGGAGTTGTTACTTTTAATGGCAACTAATGCAAAACTCTTTTTTTTACTGGTAGATTTTTATTTTTATTTTCTAATTAATAAAACAATTCATGTATATATATTTTTTCCTCCTCCAAATTTTGTGATGTTATAGCATTTGAGGTAGTGTTGTTATATCATTTTCATGCCAAAAGTTCAGTACTTACATTCTTATTTGCGAATTTGTGGTACAATTTTTACCTTGCCAAATGTAAAATGTATCATGGCCTATTTTTACTATAGTGTAATTTTCTTCACTTGTAAAAAAATTTTCTCTCTCTCTCTCTCTCACACACACACACGTTTCTATCTTAAGCTCTAAAATACTAATCACTCTTCCTAGGAATGTAGTTACACTAATTTCCCCAGATATGTATGCTAATTCCTCCAGGTATAGAGGCTGAAATGTCCTGGAGGTCTGGGATGAGGGAGTCAGGTGGAATTGAAAGAATAACTTAGCTATTACCCTAGTAGGGAGTTGAAGAAATGAACACTTAGAGAGGTTGAGCCAGTTGCTTGGAGTCACATAATTAGCAAGTAGCAGAATTTATATTTGACCCCAAAATGTAAACTTTTTACAAAAATATGCTTTTGACTATACAATCATGTTTAATTATCATTCAGAAACTCGCACCCGGGGAGATTGTGTGAATTTCACAAGGCCATACAACTCTTTAAAAAATATGTGGACATGCTCAAAATATATCCTCAGACAAATTTCTGTTTTGATGGATGAATCATTTCTTCAAATAGGAAGAACCCTCAATATTCACTGCCAAAGGTGATACATGTATGCACATGTCCATGTGTGTTCAACCTAAAACATCACCAGTCTACTCACTCCATTCTCAAGCTTGAAGAGTGGGAGGAGAGTACTGATTTCAACACATTGTTCCAATCGCATTATGAACATTAAAATCATATGTATACATATGTATTACTGTATAATATACAAACACAATATGTTATATAAAATAATATATGTTTATATTCTATAAATTCATTTTATATACATATATGTTTATAGGAGCCAAAAATAAGTTGCACTTTATGGCATTCCTTAGATCCTGGTAATCAGCATTCTGTTCTCTAACTTTATGAGATCAAACCCAATATGTTTTAGTGGTATATGAGACAGGACATTCACCCCGCTTTCTGTGCACAGTTCATTTGTTTCTTCCTACTCTCCTTATCCAATAGTGCACTCTAGGTGCAGTGGAGACTGCCCTCTGTTCCAAACATTGACCGATGATGCCAAACAGCTCCTGCTGCTGGTATTTGCACTTGCTGTTCTCACCGACCACGCTCCTTCCCTGCCCCCTGAACTCACCCCCATGGACACAGCGCTCATTTCCTCCTATTCTTCAAAGCTTTCCTTAAGTACTCCAGTATCACTCAGGGTCCCACCAGAGAAACAGAAACACAGGCGATTATATATATAGATATAACATGTATAGCTAGATAGATCGATTACATGTATATGTGTATATATAAAATACACACACACACACACACACCACATTAATACATTTATTTACTTTTCCATTGGCAGACAAACTATTAATCAGGGAAGTAGTATTAGGGTGTTATAAGAAACTTCTGTGTTAACATTGAATTCTTAAGAGTTGACTAGGTAACTAGAGACAGGTGTGATAAGTAAACGTTTCAACATACAACCACTTGTTCCTTTTGAATTTTTAAACAGGTGATTTTTTTGTTGTTTTTTGTTTGTTTGTTTTTGATACATTATATTTGTACATACTTATGGGGTACAAGTGAAATTCTGTTATATGCATAGAATGTGTAATTACATGCATAGAATGTGTAAAAGGCTAAAGTCTTTGAATATAGGAGAACTCTTAGATTATCAGAGTAATTTGGAAAAGATTCTCTCAAGTCGGGGTATTTCAGGTATCCATCATCCAATAGTTATCATTTCTATGTGTTGGGTACATTTCAAGTCCTCTCTTCCAGGTGTTTTGAAAACTACAATACATTGCAATACATTGTCATTACTATAGTCACTCTATACTACCATTAAACAGTATAACTTATTTCTTCAGTTGAACTGTATGTTGGTACCCAGTATATATGTGTGTGTGTGTGTGTGTGTGTGTGTGTGTGTGTGTAGAGAGAGAGAGAGACTTATTTCAAAAAAATTGGAATATGAGATTGTGGGGCCTCTGAAATCCATATATATATATATATGTCAGGAAGGGCCAACCAGAAGCCAAGAGATCTTTCAACTGATTGAATCTGAACCACCCAGATTATCAAGAATAAACTCCTGTGATTAAAGTAAACTGATTATAGACCTTAGTCACATGTGCGGAACATCTTCACAGCAACACCTAAATTAGCATTTGCGTGAATAACTGAAGCTATAGCCTAGCCAAGTTGACACACACGACTGGACATCACAGCCTCCTTCTCTGTTAAGCCTCTGCCAAGCATCCTGAATGAAACTGCACCAGTCGCTTCCCTGCTCCATAGCCGTCCTTACACTGCTGCTGTGCTTCATCATTTCCATAGCTTAATCAACATTAGTCAGCTTTGTATCTCCTGGATACACTAGAACACTAGCCACATAGAGTGAATACTTTAAAACACTGTTAGAATAAATAGATGAAAAGAAAACAAATATAGAAAGCACAGTGTCAAGGGAAGAGGGGTAAAGTCTTTGTCTCTAGGAGAACTCCTTTTAGATTCTCAGGGTAATTTGGAAAATATTTCTCAACAATTCATTATAAACAATTTAAAACATATAGAACAGCCAAAAGAATAGGCAATAAACCTCTGTACCCCTTACCTGTAAATACGTGTGTGTGTGTGTGTGTGTGTGTGAAGTTGGTGCAAAACTAATTTTGCCATTATTAAAATGGCAAAAACTGAATTTTAATAACATTAATTGCCATTTTAATGGCAGAACTGTAGTTAATTTTGCACACACCTAATATCTATAACATTTAAAAGTAAGTTTTAAACATAATTCTCTACTAAATAATTAGCATGCGTCTCCAAAGGACATTTGCCAAAAACGCCACATTAGTATCATCTTACATTAAAAATGTATTAATTTTATATTATTTAATACCCATTATATATTCCATTTTTTAATGAATTATATTTTACAGCATATTTTGGAGCTAGAAATTTTCTTCATAGCATTTTTTAAATCAATATTTTACCTATATTCACCCATCACACTTTGTTCTTATAACTTGTTTACTGTTTTAATCCAGGTCTGTGACCCCCCAATTTTTTATTATATTACTCTGAAGATCAAACCAGTTGTTGTATATAATATATCATGTTATGAATTTTTCTGAAACCATGATTTCATTAAATTTATTCCTCTTTTTTAATAAATTGTGAAAAATTTTAGATTTTTGGAACAGATACTTAATACGTTTTTGTAATCCTTCATGTTATATCATATTAGTTGTTACATAATCCCACAGTGCTTCACAGTTAGCAATATCCAATTTGAAGAGGAATATTTTGGCAGCTATTGTAACTCCCATTTCATAAGCCAGTCTTTCATGGCTTTGAAAACATGTGTTAAGTACTTTGTGTCCAGATCAATGCTGCTACTTTTATTAAATAGGCACACTCATGACAATAGATGTTGAGTTGTTTTCTGGAAGAAGCAGCATTTCATGTTTTTGAAATAAGAGGTTAGATTTGGCCTCAAGAAAGACAATGTGAATCACAAAACACTACAGTGAAACTAATGTCTTCTACAGGCTCAGTAACAAGGAATACGATAGCTTGAATGCATCATGTGATAAACATGGAATACGTGCATTTACAATTAATCTTACCTAAACACTTTTACAAAATGTTCACATTGTATCTATCTTATCAATAATCAGAAAAGAGATACGAGAATTTACAAAGTAAAACATTGGTAATTTTTTAAGGTTTATTTCTAACATTTTTAAGATATTATTTCTAACGTATTTTAAATGTCTTAGAACCACACGTTTACAACAATATCCTCAGTGTTTGTTTCCTACCTATGTAGTTGTGGGTATGTGTGTATCTGTAAGTGAGAATAAAGTGTTCTTGGGTATTTAAGGTATTGTGTTTGTTCTTTTCAACAAGAAAACTTGGAGAATTTTGAGTGCTTTAATGGAAATAGCGGTAGTTCACATTTTATTTTATTTTTATTTTTTTGGAAATTTATCATTTAGATCTCAAACTCTGTTCTGATTGTTAGAGGCCATTTTGCACATCTAAAAGATCTGACATCTGAAACCAGCTTGTTTATTCTCCCTTTCTTCCAAGGTGCAGAGCTGCCAGCTTCCCTGGGTTCTCTGTGTGCGTGGAAACTGTGGCATCTGTCTTACACGTGTGTGTTTGAGCACCTCCCATAGTCTCGGTAATTTTGGGTCCCAGTAGAATATCATCTCCCACCTTTGTTAATCTATTCTTCTGTCCTTGAAGTAAGAAAAACAATCCCTTTGAAATCCATTAGGATTTGTAAGTATAGAATTACAAGCAGCAAATGAAAAGCCTTGGAAGCTTGGAAGTGTGTACGTGTGTGATGTGTGCGTGTTGCCATTGCTGTGGTGCTAGTTTTGGTTACGGATGTGATTATTGTTACTGTTGTTTGATTTTCTAACCAACCTACCGAATTACGGAGATTTTAGGGATAAAGGGGACAAAAACATAAAAATAATCTTTGTGGAGAGTGATGACAGAAGTATGGGAGGTTTTTGGATAACAAAAGAAATTCCAACTTTTTTTTTTTTTCTGGCAGCAGTTGATAGAAGTAGGCTACAGGATTAACACAGAATTTCAAGCACCTGGTGACTTTTACTTGCCTTCCTTTCAAGCTGTAGTATGGTCACTGCAAGGTCTTCCTTGCGTCTATCGTAATGGTTTAAGCAGAGTAGATATTCAACAAATATTGGGTAACTAAATCTGGTGTTTGAGTAGATATAAAACGATTTACAGTCTTGGCTGTCTCTGGTGTAATGGAATCTCATACTTAATTCTTCTCCATTAAGAATCTTGCATTGGGGCTAGCCATAAGTCAATTGTGGCCGACAGGTCAAAATTCTGTGGTCAGCTTGAAACTTAAAGCTAATCCTCTGTTATCAAGATACGTTTCTACTGGGAAAATAACTAACATCTCTCAAAAACATACCCAAATTTTAATATAGAAAATACATTTAGAAATATTTGATATGCATTTATAAATGTAGATAATTAATCAATATTTATCTAGATAGTTCTTAAAGTTTGAGTATGTGGCCAAATTTGCATACATCTTTCCACCGTGATAGCATTTATTATTTTTATTTATGTATAGATTTAATTTTCAGATCTTTCAATGAACGGCACTTATATTAACATGTTTAAATAAAATGCAGTGGAAAACCAAGTGAAAATATTTAAAATACCTTAAAAGCAGTAAGTCAGCATTTTGGCAAAGTGAAAAGATGAGACACAAATATTTCTCTAACATTTGAAAATTCATGTTTTCTCAAATTTCAAATGAGAAAAAGTTATGTATTTCTGATTCTGTGAAATTGGAATTTGGGATAAAAGAATAACTTAATACACATAATAGAAGCTTTCTAAGAAATTCTGAGATAAAACCATATATTCCTATAATCTATGCCAAATTTTGAATCGCATTAAGCTTCATAAATGTATCTAACCAATTATTATACATCTGAGATGATGTATAATAATCTTTCCCTTGAAGAACTTACCAATGGATCATCATGTCAAAAACTTGACTATAGTAAGATTTCCGTGCCTTTTAGAGAAACTAGTTTAAGCATTTTACTCATCAAAATCAAATACTGAGTGTTTTAGGGGAAACAGGGTTGCATTCTGGAACTGACTGTCTAAAAGACGGAAACAGAAAGAGAGAAAGATGGCTTAAATACCGGAGAGCTGATAAATTCTTCACGTGACCCTTGTGACCACTGAATACAGCACTTACGCAGAGCAAATAATGTGAGGCCTCTCTTGAGAGACACTACGGGCACTATTCAGCCAATGTTGACTTTTGCTAAAAAATTAGGCCATCCTAAGCAATATTGATTCTTCTATTAAATTAGTATTGAGTATTTATGTTCTGCCAGGAACTTGCATAATTTGATAAAACTCCAGATATCAAACCCCCTCCCCCCAAAAAAATCAACTTCCAAAGCCTAGACACATCCCACTAGCACAAGTGCCCTGGAAGTCACTTGGTCCCACAGTTTTGAAACTTTCTTCTATTATTGAGAGGCATTAGCTTGCAGGCAGCACCAACAAGTGGGAGCTTGCACAGGGAACTGGAAGACTTTTCATACTTGACAGCCACATAATCTCTTCCCCTTTCTAGAAGTTCTAGGCTTCGGGAAACTCCTTCTGCTCCTCAGGAAACAACAGGAGGAAATAGTGGGAGCCCCAACAGAGAAAGACAAACCAAATAAAACAAAATGGTTCAGTTCACCAGTGGAATTACAGTCCACCAGAGTAGGCTAGGAACTGCATGTTGAATCTGAACAGGACAACTGCCTGCTAAACTTAAAAATATAACTTGGATCCAGAGTGCTTTCAAATAGCAGACAAAATAGCTAAGATATAATTTTTAAAATCACCCATTATTGTCAGAACCAAACAACCACAGCTTGAATATCATCAGCTAACACCAATACAGAGATAATCTGATATTAGAATTTTCTGTCAAAGATTTTAACAAGGCCATCTTAAAACAAGCAATTATAAATTCTTGGGAAACATGTACAAGATAGAAAATCTTACAAAAGAAATGAAAGTTACATAAGAGAACCAAATGGTAATTATTGCACTTACAAATATAATAATAGATAAAAAGAAAATGAAAACTGACTGCATGGGCCTAAAAATTGAGTGGAGATGAGAGAATATAGTCAGTGAACTTGAGGACTTAAAGAAAGACAGACAGATGCATAGAATAAACCTAGACTGAACAGCGAAGAGGACATATTCCGAGAAAATAAAATGAACAGAGGCTCAGGAATCTATAGGACAATAACAAAAACATGCACCATTTGTATCATTATAGATTCAGAAGAAGAGGTAAATTAAAGTAGGGCTGATAGAACATTTGAAGTAATGATGGCTGAAAACAAACCAAATTTAGTAAAAGAAAGAAATCTACAGGATGGAGAAGCTGAGTGAACCACAAAGGAAAAAAACTAAACAAATGCCAAAGAAAGATAACTAAGCTTTTGAAAACTAATGACAAAGAAAAAAATCTTAAAAGCAGACAGAGAGAAATGGCAAACGACTGATAGATCATTCAAATGGCAGCACATTTCATATAAGAAGCCATGGAGGCCAGCCAGAAGTGCAAAACATTTTTCAAATACTGAAACACACACACACGCACACACACATTTCCTTCAGGAATGACGCGACACAGAAATATAGACAGCCTCAGATAAAGAAAAGCTAATATAATATTTTGCTAGTAAATATATCTATAAATAATGGCTAAAGAAAAGTCTTTAAACAGAAAGGAAATTACATAAAACAAACACAAACTCAGAGCCTTAAGAAGGAAGAAAAAACAATGGAAGAAGTAGAAATGGGAGTACATGTAATAGGCAATTCATGTCGTGAGTTTTATAAATCAGACTTTGAGCAAAGATAATACCATCTGAGGGTAAACTCAATGATATTTAAAAGTAGAGAGGGTAGAATGATCTAAACAGGGTAGAATGATCTAAATAGAAATCAGCTTTCGAACTTTTAATCAATGTGGTAAAAAAAAAAAAAAAAAGATTACCTATATAGGGGTCTTAAAATAGAAACAGCGCACACCGATCAGAAAAAAAAAGCAATCAAAAATCAATAAATGCACATTTCAAAGTTATCACCAGGAAGCCTGATTTTTGAAGTCTTATATTTGAGTATACATTGTTTATTTATTCTCCCCTTCAGGAAATATTTCTACTTATTTCAGAGACTCTTCATCCATTATTTAGTGACATGCATGAAAATTCTTCTTGCTGCTAAATCAAGAAGTTTCAAAATAACTAATATATTCGAGAGACTATTTGGAAAATTTGAGTATGAATTGAATATTAAGTAAAATTGGGGATTATTGTTAACTTTATAATCTATGTTTATTATGAGAATTATAAAATAGACAAACTGGCTTACTTGTAGATGAGGGGGCCTGACAATTTTAGTTTATTTTCACATAGTTATACTTACACACACTATATATATATATATATACACACACACACACACACACACACACATAAATATGGCAAAAATGTTAACAACTATTAGATTTAGGGGTGAACACACAAATACTCAATATATTATTATTTAAAATCTTCTGCATGTTTTAATTTTTTCTTAAAGAGAATAAAACTAACGAGGAAAAAACATAGAAGTGCTTTCTTAAATTATAAACAAAATGATTCATGCTATTCTAGTCAATCAGAAAAATAATTCTATCTTAATATACTGTTTAAGTTGATCTTATTCTTTTAAAATGTCAATTTTGTTTGTGTCTTATAGTATACATAGTATATTAACATAGTGCTTCTATATAAGTACTACTTATATGACTATATATGATCAAAATTACTAGAAATGGTTTGATTTTGTTGTTTTATAGATTGATAATTTATTATTTCTTATGGCTTGAAATAATTTATTTTCCAAAGAACCTGGTTTCTGTGATGCTTTTATCTCAGGTTTCTTTAAAACATTTTAGCAATAAATAATTTCAGAAGCTATTCCAGGTAAAGAAGGGCAAAGTGTGACCTACTCTCACCGGTATAAAAGGTTGTGACTTACAGAATGAAAATATAAAGAAAACCTGAGTAATATGTGTTCAAATTCTTAACAGTGAAACTGTTCCAAAGGCTAGCAGGGCTGTAATTTGTCCAGATTTTGTTTTGTATGGGGATTAATTTGACTTTAGTGTGGTTGGGGAAAATGATGTTAGTTACAAGAAAAATAGTAGACCTAAATGTAGGAGGAAATGGGCCCCTGTAGAATTGCTGAAGATTTTCTTTTCAGGAACTCAAAGAGGTGACATTTTCCTTGAAGCAATTTCATGAAGTGCATTGGTGATTTAAGATGTTAATTAATAGGCATATTCTGAAGCACGGTTATATATATAAAAAGTGATAGAGTAATTGACCTTAAGAAATCACTTAATTTTCAAATGCAATGCCATGTTTGGAAAGTGTAGCCATTTCTGGGCTCAGTGCACATGGGGATGAGGTTTTTCAGCCTCCCAGGATCAATAGTGCATTACGGGGAAACAAAAGACTGGAAACTCCGCTGCAAGAGGGAAGCCTGTTCCTTCAGGTGGAGAGTCTGGGCAGGTTTCAATAGCCGCCTCGGAACACTTTCTCAAGCCTCTCCACGCACTGTCTCATATTGATTGCACTCCAATCATTTCACTTCTCTCTAAACCCTCCACAATAATCAGGTACAGGGAAACCACACTATTGGAGGAAGGAGAAAAATAAAATGAAAACTTGAGTTAAACCACCATAATCCATTCTTAATCCCTGCTTCTAAAATTGGGCTAAAAATGCATGAGAACGTGCACTGAAAGCTATCCGCAAGTCAAAAGACACTGTTTTTTTGTTTTTTGTTTTTTTAATTTTGTGCTGACACCTGAACCTTCTGGAATTGAATGCCTGATACAGTACACAAAAGTATATTCATTCGGGCGGCAGTCACAGATGCACCGTGCACTTTACCAGTAAACTTTCCTTAAAATTAATCATTAAAACTCTAGTGAAATTAGAATATGGCTATCTTAAGAACATGTTCCCAAGGATTTACAAGGTTTCTTAATTCCACTTCAAGCACCTAAATAAAGGAATGCTTTGTAATGTCTGTTAATCTTGGACTTTCAGGCACAGAAAAATTATTCTTTCTCAGAGACGTTGAGACTGAGGCATCCACCACCTTCAAATTTTCATTGCACAAACCTGGAAGTATTTCAAGTATAAAAATGGCTTCGTCTAGTTTTATACTTTAACTTCCCATAAAGTAGTTGATGCTCTGTAAAAATGGAGGAAGAGTGACATAACATTAAAAAGTGAAGTACAATCTTTTCCTAAAATTTGGGTCAATTTAACTAAAGTGCCTTCCTTTCTTTCCCGACAGTTGGCTGGTGTTCTAAACCCAATTTGGAACTGCTTACTCAACTGAACTACAATGTGCATGTCAGCTGCCTCGAGGTAAGTGAACTTTGTCTTCCTCTCATTTGAGTAAAGCAGATGGTGCCTTCCTTGTTTTGAAATAAAATAGCACTGGGCATTCCTTCTTTGGCCATTAGAGTCTTGGAAACAGGCATATAATTCTGATTTAGTGTAAGGATTTCACAAACAGTGGTGAAATCAGTTTATTGTAACTGGGTGTAACTATGCTCTGTAAAATGCCGAACTTCTATTTCAGAATTTTTGTGCACAGTGGCAACGTATTAATACCGGCTTTGTTAGCTCATGGATTGCTCTGCGCAGTGACTTATGTAAAAAATGGATTCTGCCCCTGCCTGCGTGTTTCCACCTTGCAGTATGTGAACTGTAGCCAATCACATAGAACAATCTTGGTCTCTGAAGCTCAGTCGTTTCATTCTCCTGGAAACACATTTTTAAAAAATGGTGCATTTTGCAAGATGAGGAAGGATTAGATGTCAGCACTTTAGCCTCAGAAAGTTCACCACTCATAGGGATAAATCTCAGATTCATTTGATTAAATAAATGACTGCTTAATGAATAGACACTTGGTTAACAACTAATTTCATCTTTTGGAATGTCCTTAGGAAGAAAAGGCAATGATTAAAAAGGAAAAGAGGCCGGGCGCGGTGGCTCACGCCTGTAATCCCAGCGCTTTGGGAGGCCGAGGCGGGCGGATCACAAGGTCAGGAGATCGAGACCACGGTGAAACCCCGTCTCTACTAAAAATACAAAAAATTAGCCGGGCGCGGTTGTGGGCGCCTGTAGTCCCACCTACTCGGGAGGCTGAGGCAGGAGAATGGCGTGAACCCGGGAGGCGGAGCTTGCAGTGAGCCGAGATCGCGCCACTGCACTCCAGCCTGGGCGACAGAGCGAGACTCCGTCTCAAAAAAAAAAAAAAAAAAAAAAAAAAAAAGAAAGAAAAGAAAAGTAGATGAAAAATTGAACCATATGCATTAAAAACAATCACGGTACGCACATTTTCATGGCCAGATCCATAGGAGTATTTTCCCTCCAGCCTTCATAATAAAATTAACATGATCACTTTGACCTGAGGTACTTTAGAAGAGAACAGTAAGTGTGTAAGTGCTTGAATCCTTAATGGTGTCAATTTTGATCAACTGCAAGCAGGCAGTGGCCAGTTACAGTGACATTGAGGGAAAGCCCTGTTTAAACACACCAAAGTCACATATTGAGGTCATAGAACCTTAAAGAAAGGTGGTTTTAATAAAGAACTCTTTTTATACTGAACGTATTTGTTTAGATTTATATTCTGTAGACTCTGATGACAACTCAATAATGATTGCTCCAGACCTCTGTATTAATAAGATTTAATATAGTAAAGTTTCCAGAAATGTGTTTTTTGAAATATTATGAGTCAGGAAATATTCCTCTGAAGCTGAATCTCATCAACAGATTTTATGAGTTTGAATTCAAAGTATATATAGTTTCTACAAAAAAAATGACCCCATAGCAAGCAAATTAGTTAACTAGTTCTTATGCATGACAGATACGTATGCTAGAATGCAATACGTCTTCTATGAACCTTTTGAAGTTCACTTTTTTTAGAGTTAAGAGTAGAACAGAATCCATTCTGTTTGCAGATGTATTGCATTGTAATTGCCTGAGGTCTTGGGCCGAAATATTAGTTATTTAAAAACACACTACAGATTTTAAAATTTTAAATAGGTCTCTTAGATCACTCAAAAGAGGTGAAAAGTTCTGTTGGCAATACAAAGAATTCAGTATGTATGCAGTAACTTAATTTAACAATGGGGATAAATGCCCCATATATTAAAATTATTTTAGGATGTTTTCTTAAGTATGGCTTGATGTTAATATAATTATTTTTGAGCAAAAAGAACATTTGAAGTAGGCATTTGTGAAGAAAAAATCTTACTTGATTTATGTAGTTATTTCTCTTATCCTGAGGCGGGTTTATTACTGCTCTATATTAATCTCAATGTTCTTTTCTAAATTTAAAAGAATTCATTTTGTGTTATCAATTTATAAATTTTTAAAAATGGTTAATAGGACTAAAAACAAATTCTTTTTACATGATGATTTAAAAATAGAAACTCTATAAATTCCTAAAATGATTATATATAAATGTGATATATGGAAACATCAATGTGCTTCAAACATATCTGGATTGAGGTATGCATGCAAAAGTTACAGTATTGCAATAGCACTAGCATCTTTTCTCATTTTTCTAAATGGCATTTCTGCATGCAAATTACCAAGAACAAATTAACTAAAAACAAAAATCAAATCCAAATATTTCATTCCAACTTTTAAAAAATATTTTAATCTTTCTTATCACAATTAAATTAGGATTTGCCATGTGTGTACGGCCCCCTAAGTGACAATACAGCACTGCTTCAGGCAACGCTGAAGTTTGTTCACTTGATATTCATATCTCAAGATTTCTTTCTTTCCTTTTCTTTTTGGTAGAAATATATATCATTTTATTTTCTTATTTTGTTTTTTATTTTTAATTTCAGCTTTTATTTTAGGTACAGGGGGTACATGTGTAGGATTGTTACATGGGTATATTGGACCTAGACAGTGAGCACATTATCATTTTTGATCAGCCTTCGTTTATAATGATGCTTGAAAGATATATTGGATTGAATGTAATTCTAGATACTATGTCCAAAAATTGTCAAGTTAATTGAAACAGCCATATATCGCTTCTTTAATATTATGCAACTCTAAGTAATTCGACTACACCCTTTTCCAAATTCCAGTCAATTTGACTGAGTCATCAAAATTGACATTGCTAGAAGCAAACGGACTATATCTCAGCGAATAATAAACACATGAAATTAAATCAATAATAACAGTTGAAAATATATACAATAAAATACTTTTAGTAGCATTTGAAACCATTTTTATAAATAAATGTTTGTTTTATTGACTTCAAAAAATAAAATCCCTGAGACTATAGGATTCTTCTGTAACAACAATAAAATTATTTCCAAAAGAACTTATAATTGTCATCATGATATCACGCTAACGGATTGTTGCCATATTAATATTTTCTCCCTTTTAAGTTCCTTTGGTTTATCTAAGAACATAGGAAATTGTATGTCATTATAATAGAGATGTGTATTTCAAATGGTATTTTGTTTTGTCAAGGAAAAATGCTGCATAGCAGTGCCAATAGTAGCAGTATAACTTCCAAACCAGGTTCCTCTAAGGAAATGCTTCTGAAAAAGCTTGATTCATATTGATGTACTGTCATGTTAGCAGCAGAATTTTCCAACTGAAAAATGTCTTCTATGGCTTGTAGTTAGTCAAATGGTCTAACATTTCTTGACCAACCACTTAAGAATCAGAAGTTTGGGAATTATTTATTATTGATCCCTTTATTGTGGAAATATTGAAGTTAAAACTCTTGTACTTCTACATCCTCTCAAGCATTGCAGTGTGTGTGTGTGTGTGTGTGTGTGTGCATGTAAAATCCCTAGTGGCTTTTTATCAGCCTTCACTTTGAGCTTTCTTCCCATTATCTTATCCATCAAATATTCTTGGTAGATCTTCTACAAGAATCACAGTTTTGATCATGTTACTCCTGCTCAAAAATCTTTCAACATAGTCGTATTTTCATGCCATTCTAGGCAGTATTTATGGGCTAAATATTTGACTTTGTCATTATATTATCACATGCATCATTTTAATTTTATTCTCTATCCTTTATATACATGTCACCTCCTTTTTAATACATACTACCATGCCATGCACCTCCAACAAAATTATGAGTTACCTATGGGCAGAGAGACTGTGCATACAAATACACTCCACTTTTACAAGGCAAGAATCACATATTCATATACGCACTCCTGCTGAGTAAGTGTTAAACAATATATTAATTTATACTTGACTAACATAATCAAGAAGCACTGTATTTACTGTGCTTGTATCTTTATGCTGGAGTTTTAAGTATTTGTTTTTAATCTGTATTAAAACTGATATTGAAAATATTATGAAATTGGACTGGCGGAACCCTGTGCTTTCTGGAGTCTGATGATTCTGAACGTTTAAAATATGTGCCCTTCATAAAAGGAAAATATTCACCCCATTACCATCACTATCCTATTATAGCTTAAATATACGTTGTGGATGTGTATAGAGTATATGGCCCTGGATAACTTAAGAAATGGAGGGCGTACTATGTAAAATAATTATCATTTGTAAAATATCTCTGAAAAGGAATATTTTGACTTTGTAACTCTTAAATATTTTCATTAGTTTCCTTTTATAATAATTTAGAGGCACAGAAGAACTAAACTGATCAGTTTCCATAAATTATCCATCCAGCTTTTGCTAATAGTAACCTTTTTTTATTATGCTTTAAATTCTAGGGTACATGTGCGCAACATGTAGGTTTGCTACATATGTATACATGTGCCATGTTGGTGTGCTGCACCCATTAACTCGTCATTTGCATTAGGTATATCTCCTACTGCTATCCCTCCCCCCTCCCCGCACCCTACGGCAGGCCCTGGTGTGTGATGTTCCCCTTCCCGTGTCCAAGTGATCTCCTTGTTCAATTCCCACCTATGAGTGAGAACATGCAGTATTTGGTTTTCTGTTCTTGCGATAGTTTGCTGAGAATGATGATTTCCAGCTGCATCCACGTTCCTACAAAGGACATGAACTCATCCTTTTTTATGGCTGCAGAGTATTCCATGGTGTATATGTGCAACGTTTTCTTAATCTAGTCTATCATTGATGGACATTTGGGTTGGTTCCAAGTCTTTGCTATTGTGAATAGTGCCGCAATAAACATACGTGTGCATGAGTCTTTATAGCAGCATGATTTGTAATCCTCTGGGTATATACCCCGTAATGGGATGGCTGGGTCAAATGGTATTTCTAGTTCTAGATCTTTGAGGAATCGTCACACTGTCTTCCACAATGGTTGAACTAATTTACAGTTCCACCAACAGTGTAAAAGTGTTCCTGTTTCTCCACATCCTCTCCAGCACCTGTTGTTTCCTAACTTTTTAATGATTGCCATTCTAAGTGGTATGAGATGGTATCTCATTGTGGTTTTGATTTGCATTTCTCTGATGACCAGTGAGGATGAGCATTTTTTCATGTGTCTGTTGGCTGCATAAATGTCTTCTTTTGAGAAGTGTCTGTTCATATCCTTTGTTTGCCCACTTTTTGATGGTTTTTTTTCCTGGAAAATGGTATTTAATTTCCATAATTTTGGCATCAAAATTGCTCTTTACACTTGTTTTGTTGGTATTTTTTAGTTTTTCAATTGGCAACATTAGGAAATACATACTGATTGTCTTCCATCATAAAGACAGAAGTTATTTGCCTACTGATGGAATAAAACAATAATACTTCTTAAGAATTGTTTTCAAAATTTTCTATCATGTATCTAACTCTATTCTTTATTTTGCGTAGTATAGTGGGGCCAGTGGGACTTGTTAACCAACCCCATAAAGATGTTGGCTCTAATATCCAGATTGTGAGAAAATCTGAAGGCAAATCTCTTGATTTCTTCAACAAATAAGAGAGAGAGAAGAAGTTACAATGTGTAGATTAAAAACTTAATAAACATATCAATCAGTTGTATTGTTTGGACTTTGTTTTTTCATCCTGATTTAAAGAAACTAAAAGATACATGACACAGGGGACTTCTGCTTCAGGAAAGATAGAGTAAATATACTTTTTCCTACTCCTCCCGCTAAGTAAAAACAAAACAAGTATGTGTTCGTGTGTGTGTGTGTGTGCGCGCGTGTGTGTGTGTGTATGGGGTGGGAAGACTATGAAAGATTGACAGAAGGCAGACCAGCTAAGGTACTCCAGACTTGAGAAACAACATTATAATGAGTTTGCTTGGTTTTCTTATGACCTCATATATTCTAGACTTAGGGTTGAAAAAGCCAGCAACCTAGAAATGCCATTAGGTGCACACAAAGATGTTTCCAACAAAAGCCTGATCTCTCTAGCCAAAAGACCAGAAAATGGGTAACCCAATGAAGCAGAGAACTCTCAGAACATATTTGATCTATGGCATCCAAACACAACAGAAAATTATTTTACATCTTTACCCTTACCCATACCAGCAAAAGCTAAGTGGGTATACTAGCCTTTGAAAGTGAAGCAGTATAAGTATCCCAACATCTCCACAAGGGTGGCATGAGGAAGACAAAAGAGGAAACGGGCAATTTCATTCTTGGGGCTATTTACCAGGACCTTCACCCAATGGTATCAATGAAATTCAAGTGAGGAACCTATACTTCTATCCCACCTGGCATTGATAATGCACCACCCTTCATCATATTGGGGTAGTATCATTGGAGGCTAGTGGAAAATCAGAACTTTCATCATTGCCCAGTAGTAATGAGGTAACTCCTACTGTGGTGTCATCCACACATCTCCACCTCCTATCCTGTCCAGTGATAATAAGGAGAACCACACAGTTAAAGTCAATGGGAAAGCTGGATTTCTATCTTCACCTGTAAATAACCGGAGTCCCAAAACATAATATAATATCCACTTTTTTCCATGGAAAAATCACTTCTCATATGAAGCATCAGAAAGCTCTGAAACTGAATGAAAAGGACTATAAATGAATGTCAACAACAAGATGACAGAGATGTTGAAACCATATGACAAAGTTTTTACAGCAGCAATGATAGAAAAGTTGCAATAAGAACTTACGAACAGACCTGAGAAAAAAAATAAAAACAAAATAAAACTCAAAAACCAAAAAGCCTCAGGGAGAATACAGGAAATTTCAGCAAAGAAATGGAAGGCATAAGAAAGAATCAAATACAATTTTTACAACTAAAATATGCACACTGTAAAGAAAGCCCAGTAGATAATCTCAACAGAATAATGGAGAGAACATAGGAGATGATCAGTGAAGCAGAATATAGAATAAGCTAAATCATCCAATATAAAATAGAGACAGAAAATAGATTGTAAACAAAGCATACACTTAGGAGTCTCTGGAAATATAACAGAAGATCTCACATCCATGTCATAGAGTACTGAAAGGAGAAGAGAAAGAGGAAATGACTGAAAAGGGTGAACTACTTCCAGCATTTTTTCAAATGATGTAAACTTGCCTATTGAAAGAGTTAAGCAAATCCCAAACAAGATAAACCCAAAGAAACACACACCAAGACATAAGATCATCAAACTTTTCAAAACTGAAGACAAGAGAAAATCTTGAAAGCAGCCAGAGAGCAATAACACCATATTTATAAAGGGAAAGCAATTCAAATGACAGCAAATTTGTCATCAGAAATCATAAAGGCCAGAATGAAAGGCATAATATTTTTCTGAAAGGAAAAGAGCAGTCAATCTACTATTCTATAACTAGAAAACTAGTCTTTAAGAATGAATGAGAAATCAAGAAATTCTCAGATAAGTGAAAACAAAGAGAAGTTGCTACCAGTGTACCTACCCTAAAAGAATGGCTAAAGAAATATTCTAAATAGAAAAGAAGGAACCCTGGAATATTAAGGAGGAAGAACAAACAAGTAAAAATATGATGAATAAAATATTATTTTATTTTTTCTTGAGTTTTCTATGTTATGTTTTGTGGTTGAATCAAAATTATAACACTGTGTGATGTGATGTTAAATGAACATGTAAAGGAAATATTTATAACAATTATTAATAGGGTAGGTAAAGGAATTTAAAGGTAAAAAAAATTATATACAATTGAACTGATAAACTGATTGTGTTAGCCTGTTCTCACACTGCTGGTAAAGGCATATCTGAGACTGGGTACTTTATAAAGGAAAGAGGTTTAATTGAGTCACATGTCCACATGGCTGGGGAGGCCTCACAATCATGGTGTAAGATGAAGGAAGAGCAAAGGAACGCCTTACATGGCAGCAGGCAAAGAGAAAATGAGAACCACGAGAAAGGGGTTTCCCCTTATAAAACCATCAGATCTTGTGAGACTTACTCACTACCAAGAGAACAGTATGGGAAAAACTGCCCGCATGATTCAATTTTCTCCCACTGGGTCCCTCTCACAACATGTGGGAATCTCAATATGAGATTCAGGTGGGGACACAGCCAGACCATATCACTGATGATACTAGGACATGGTGAAAAAGTATCCAAATAGATGCATTCAAAAACAGTATAGATAAATAAAAATGGAATTTGAAAAAATGCTTAAGTAACTTACAGGAAAGTGGGAAAAGTAAAATAGAAATAAATTCTACACCTAGAAATGAAGAACAAAGGGAACAATATAAAATCATATAAAATGGCAGATTTATGACATTAATAATTATATTAAATATAAATGGTCTCAATACACCAATTTGAAAAAACGATTCAGAGTATGGCTTTATATACATGACCAAACTTTATTTTGTGTAAAAGCAACTCGATTAGAATTTAATGATATAGACAGACTGAAGTTAAAGATATTATGAAAAGATTTTTTCTGAAAATGTTAATAAAAATAAATAAGGAGTGGCTATATAAAAACAGATAATACAGACTTCAGAGTAAACAAAAACACCAGAGATAAAGATTGACATTAAATAATGATAAAATGGTCAATCCAACAAAGAGACATTGTAATCCTAAATGTACATGCATCAAAGAACAAACCTACAAAATTTGTGAAAGGAAAAAAAAAAGCTGATGAACTAGAAGGAGAAATAGAAAAATCCATAATTATAATTGGAGACGTTAATATCCCATTAATAATTTTCATAACAACTGGATATGTAATCAACAAAGATAAGAAAACTCAACCCCACCACTAAACAGCAATACCTAATATATTTACAAAACCCTCCCCGCTGACAATAGCAGGATACATATTTTTTCAAGCACCTATGAAATGTATACAAAGATAGGTCATTACCAGGATCATAAAACATATCTCAACACATTTTAAATAAGTGAAATAATAGAGCTGACCACAATGGAATTAAAAGTCAATAATTAAAAATAGCAGAAAAATCTCCAAACATGTGGAAAATAAACAACATACTTTATAATAATCCATGGGTTAACTGAAAGTCTTAAGAAAAAGATTACATTGAACTGAATCAAAATGAAAATGTGTCCTATCAAAATGTGGGATGCACACACAAGCAGTGCTGAGAGGAAATGTATAGAACCAAACACTCATGTTAGAAAAATAGAAAAACTATTAAATTGAAAATATAAGCTCTGACCTTCATAAGAAGCCGAGCAAAATAAACCCAAAGCAAACACAAGGAAAGAAATAATAAAGATATGAACATGAATCAATAAAATTGAAAACAGACAAAAACAATACAGATAATCAATGAAACAAAGAGCTAGTCCTTTGAAAAGGTCAGTATAATTCAAAAACCTCTAGCAGAACTAACAGAGAAAATAAGAGGGAAGATGAAAATTAACCAATGTCAGGATTCAACCACGGAGTATCAACTACTAAAATTACTGCAGAAATCAAAAGGTGACATGGGGAAACTGCGACCAACTCTATGCACATTAATTTGATGACTTAAATAAAATGAATCAATTTCTTAAAAAGTGCAAACTATCACAACACACCTAATATGATATACATAATTTCAGTTGTTTTATAACTACTGAATACATTTAATGTGTAATTTTTTAAAAGTAGGCCGTGATGGTTTCACTGGAGGGTTGTACCAAATGCTTAAGGAATTAAAACTAATTCTATACAACCTCTTGTAAAAAATTAGAAGAGGAGAAACACTTCTCAATTTATTTTATGAATCTTCTATTACCTTTATAACAAAGCTGGATAAAGACAGTACAAAAACAGAAAAATCACAGATTAATAACCTTGTGAATATAGTTATAAACTCCTTAATAAAATGTTAGAAAATGAAACTCAGCAGTATACAAATAGAATAATACAACATGGTCAACTTGGGTTTATTCCAGAAATGCATGTCTGATTCAACACTTAAGATTTAATTAAAATAATATGGGAAAGAAAAATTATATGATCATATCAATTGATATAGAAATAGCATTTTACAAGTACAAATCCATTCATGATTTTAAAAATCACTCAGAAACATAGCAATAGAAGAAATCTTGTTCCACTTAATAAATATATTTCAGTATAAAGTTATTACAATTTAGGTTTAAAAACGAATTATTTGCCCAATCCCCACCAAAAATCAGGAAAACCATTTCACTTTTATTTTACACAGTGCTGGAATTTGTAAATAAATAAAAGCAAAGTAAGAAAACATAAAAACAAAGTAAGAAATGGGGATTTAAAAACTATGTATTGGAGAGGAAAAAATAAAACTCTTTCTATTTGCAAATGACATAATTGTCTGGGTAGAAAGTTGTAAGGACTTTACAAATAAACTCCTGAAAATAGAAAGTGAATTCATCAAGTTTACAAGAAAATAATACACATAAAAAATCAATCATATTTTCACTTACCAGCAATGAATACTACAATGCTGAAATTAAAAACACAAAACCACTTATAATTACTAAAAACAAGAAAATATTTATGTGTAAGTTAAACAAAACGTGTGGGATTTGTATGTTAAAAACAACACTACACAGATGAAACGAAACAAAAGCCTAAATAAATGGAAAAGCACAACATATTTATGGATTTAAAAACTCCACACAGTGACTATAATGTTAATTCTTCCCAAATTGATTTACAAGCTTAATTCAATTTCTGCCAGCAACTCCAGAAATATTTTTCATAGAAATTATCAAGGTTATCCTAAAACTTATCAGAAAAGGCAAAACACTTAAAATAATATTATTTTTAAAAAGAAGAAGAAAGTGGGAGGAAACAGTTTACTCAATTTCAAGACCTGATATAGCAGTAGCAATCAAGGGTGGTGGAGGGATAGACACGAAAATCAATAGGACAGAATAGAAAATACAGAATTAGACCCACAAAAACTTGCCCAACTAATTTTTGGCCAAAGCAATCTGAGAAGGGAAGGTAGTCTTTTTAATAAATAGTGCTTAAGCAATGAGAAATCCATGGAGAATGGGGAAAGTTAGTCTAAGCCTTACACCTTTCACAAAAAGTAACTCAACATGGGTCATGGATTTAAAACTAGAACGTAAAACTATAAAACTTTAAGCAAAGAATACAGAAAAAAATTCTTTGGGATGTAGGGCTAGCTCAAAGCATATAGAATTAACACCACAAGCACGATCCAAAACAGCAAAAATTATTAAATTTAACTTTACTGAAATTTTCAAAAAATTGTTCAAGAAAGACCCTATCAGGAGAATAAAAACAAGACAAGCTACATAAGAAAAAGATATGAGAGTACATTTCACTGAAGACGCTACACAGATGGCTAACAAACATATGAAATTACGCTAAGCATCATAAGCCATTTGAGAAATGCAAATTACAATCCACAATGAATTACCTCTAAACACCTATCAGAATGGTTAAAATACATTTTACTGACAACACCAGGTGCTGGCGAGTATGCAGAGAAATTTTACTATTCAATGCACATTGTTGGTAGGTAAGGCAGTGAAACAACTGTGGAAAAGGGTTTTACAGTAGAACACAAACAGAAGTAACTAAACATGCAAATCACATACAACCCAGAAATTGTACTACAGGGCATTTATCTCAGATAAAGGCATTTGTACTAGCCAGGGTTCCCTAGAGGGACAGAACTCTCTCTATCTCTCAATCTCTCTTTCTTTCTTTCTCTCTCTATAGATAGATAGATAGATAAATAGACAGACATATGTGTATATATATACACATATATCTATATACATAGATACATATATGTGTATATCTCTATATATACACATATGTGTATATATGTATAAATATAAATATAAAAATATATATATATATATATATATGAATGGATTAAGTATTAACTTCCATGATCACAAGGCCCCACAGTAGGCTGTCTGCAAGTCTGAGGAACAAGGAGAACCAGTCCAAGTCTCAAAACTGAAGAACTTGGAGTCTGATGTTCGAGGGCAGGAAGCATCAGCACGGGAGAAAGATGTAGTCTGGGAGGCTAGGCCAGTCTCACCTTTTCACGTTTTCTTGCCTGCTTTAAATTCGCTGGCGGCAGATTAGATTATGCCCACCAGATTAAGGGTGGATCTGCCTTCCCCTGCTCACTGACTCAAATGTTAATCTCCCTTGGCAACACCCTCACAGACACACCCAGGAACAATACTTTGCATCCTTCAACCCAGTCTCCTAGGATTGAATCAAACACTAATCTAGGTACTTCTGTGAAGGGGCTTTGCTAATCAGATGACCTTAAAATAAAGAGTTTATCCTGGATTATCCACGTGATCCCAATATATTTGCATGAAAATCCAGCAATATGTAGCCTTTGAAAATCAAAGACATTTCTCCAGCTGGAGTCAGAGAAATGTGGAAAACAGAAAGTCAGAGCATAGATGAAACAAAAGAACTCGCAGAAATCTGATGTGTGCTCAGGCTTTAGGAAATTGTTGCTGGCTTACACATAGAAAAATTATAAGGCTTTTGAAACATTTTCATGTTGCTGTAACTAGAAAAGTTAATTTTCTAGCATGAAGCATTTTTAAGCTTTGTCTTCCTTGTCTCGTTATCAATAAAGGTTAAGTTGTTAAGTCAAATAGCAATATCAACATCATTTGTATAAATTTAGACCGAGTATAAGGTAATATGGTGGTCAGTGTCTATTTCCTTTGCTGTATTTACCCTTTCAATTTTACCATGTGCTTTTCTAACTGTGAAGGGAAAACTAAATTTCTTTCTTAGAGTCTAGAAATTAATTGAGATTTGGAAAGTTAAAGTTGCTGTGATTTTATATATATATATATATATATATATATATATATATGCCTAAATATATATCAGCGTATATCTACATATTATAAAGAAATACATTTATAAGTGAATTATTTCCTTTACATTAAGATTTATGTTACAAGTTAGACAAAGGTGTCAAAAATGATGTGATAAATATAAATTAGTTTTTCTTATACTGAAAGATCTTTATAAATGAATCCATGTTTAGTGTGATTATCACTGAAAAACAAAAAAGTCTAATGAAGCAGAAAGTCATATAAATGAATAATTTCACAAATACAATGATAGAGCATATTTAGATACTCTTTAATAAGATACATATTTCCTTTATGTTTGGCTTCTTTAAGCAGTAAATTTTGCTTTTACTCTAAAGAGTTATCCAAGGACACTCTATGAAGAAATGCATGAAACATTTAAAAGTACAATTTTTCAAAAGTCAGCATGACGACTCTCATACGAACATGAGAGTCGTGTTAAAGATCTGAATCTGTGTTAAAGATCTGTTTAACTTATTGAAGAAAGTATCAGCAGCATCACAAAGCTGGTTGAAAAGACAAATGTGAATGGCTGAACAAACATCACATGAAACAAGGAATACAAGAATAAGATTATGAGGTTAGATAGAAAATTTGTTGATATGTTACAACAAAACCATACTATTCATTGTTATTAATCTTCCCAGGTAGACTTACAGGTTAACAAACAAACAAACAAACAAAAAACATAAAACAAAACTACAAGTTAGTGTTCAACTTTACATGGTATTGGACTTAATCTATAATAAATACTAAGACAAACAAAAAATCATTCTATAGGGGAAATAAATAAACCCAAGGTGTGCCTGTTAGGCATTGCTCTAGTGTTACACTGAAATGACATGTTATTTCATTTTCGCATAATTTTTTCTTAACATTAGGATACTAATTTTATTCTTTTTTGGTTGCTTTGATCTGGAACCAATTTTATTCTTTTTTGTTTCCTTTAACCAGGAAATGGTACTTCTGAGCTACAAGGATAATATAGTGTTAAGCTTAGTGTATTCCAACTGCAGGTTTGTTGATTATGAAGTTCATTTCACATGTCAAGAACAATATCTAGTTTAAAGAAGTTGACTAGAAATTAATAGAAAATATCACATGACTTCCTACATTGCTAGACTATTGCTGAATGATATGTTGTCTCAGTTTTCTGAATGCCTGTGTCTGTTTATATGTATATACCACATCACAGCCCAAAATGTATTTCTTGTGATTTCAGTCAAAGGTTTTGAAAACCAATACTCTAGATTTCTCAAGCTGATTTTCTCCCTAACTATTGGTATTAGATCATTTTTTTCTCTGACAATAAAAAAAGGTCTGAGAGGAATTTTAATACAAAAGAAGAAAGGACATTGAAACTTACATCGAGGAACCTTGATCTTCTTATCAAAGTGAAAAGCAATCTGAGATTTTTAAAAATATGTAGACTATAAATTTCCTTCTGAAGTCTATTTCCACTGCATCCCAAAGTTGTGGTAGGGTGTATTTTTGTTTTCTTTCATCTCTAAGTATTTGATAATTTCCCTTGTGATTTTTTTTCCTTAACAAAATGATTGTTTAAAAATGTGTTGTTTAATAGTCACATATTTGTGAACTTATTTGTGGTAGGCTGTATTTTTGTTTTCTTTCATCTCTAAGTATTTGATTATTTCCCTTGTGATTTTTTTTTCTTAGCCAAATGATTGTTTAAGAATGTGTCGTTTAATAGTCACATATATGCAAACTTTATAGCTTTCTTTTTATGTCCCTTTTTAGTTTTATTCCATTGTAGTTGAATAACACACCTTGATTTAAAAATTTCCGTGTTTATCAAAACATGTTTTGTGGCCTAACATGTATTCTACCCTGAAGAATATTTCATGTGCACTTAAGAAGAATATGCATTTTGCTGTTGGGTAGAGCAGGGGTGTCCAATCCTTTGGCTTCCTTATGCCACATTGGAAGAAGAATAAGAATTGTCTTGGGCCGTACATAACATACACTACCACCAATGATAACTGATAAGCTAAAGAAAAAAAAATTGCAAGAAATCTCAAAATGTTGCAAGAAAGTTTACAAGTTTGTGTTGGTTCACAGTCAAAGCCATACTGGGCCTCATGCAGCCTGTGGACTGTGAGTTGAACAAGCTTTGGGTAGATAGAGTGCTATGTACTCAACACTATTCACTGCCCTTCCCACATATTTCTATCTGACTCTTCACTGCCCTTCCCACGTATAAATACATATCATATAAATATGTGGTATATATATGGTATACACGTGGTATGTACGTGTGCGTATGTAACACATACCATACAAATACGTGGTTGGGGCAGTGAAGAGTCAGGTTTAGTTGGCTTATTATATTGTTCAAGTCCTCTATTTTCTTGGTGATATTTTTGTCTATATGTTCTATCCATTATTGAAATTGGGGTATTGATATCTTCAAATATTACTGTAGAATTTTTTTTATTCTGTCAATAAACATACTTTGCTTAACATACTTTGGGGCTCTGTTGCTTAGTGTATATATGCTTGCAATTGTTTTATCATCTTGAAAAATTGACTAATCAACATATATCTCCTTTTGTCACATGTAAGCCTTTTGACTTAAGCTATATCTTCTCTGATATTAGTATAAAGCTCTTTTTATTGTCAGTATTCAGCTCTTTTTATTGTTACTATCTGCGTGAAATATCTTTTTCTGCTCTTATACTGTCAACTTATTTGTATCTAAAATGACCCTCCTTTAGACAGCATATTGTTAGATCATTTTATTTTTTAGTTCATTCTGCCAATCTCTGCCTTTTGATTGGAGGCATTAATCCATTAAAATTTAAAAGTACTAATAAGGAAACAGTTACTTTGGCCATTTTATTTGTTTTATGTATGTCTTGAAGACTTTTTGCCTTTTATTCTTTCTATTTCAGCCTTTTGTGTGTAATTGATTTTCCGTAGTGATTGTTTTTTTGAATCCATTGCTATTTCCTTCTGCATATATTTTTACATTTTAAAGAATAAAAAATGATTGTAGTTTATGTCGCAATTACTAGCTTCACAATATTTGAGCAGTTACTTAAATTTACTGAGCTTCAGTTTATCAATTGGAAAACATTTTAATTGTTATGAGGAATGCATAAGAAAATATTTAAGTGCCTTTCATAGAGCCTAGGATAGAGTAGGAACTCAATTAATGTTTGTAATGGCTGATTTTGGTTGCCAACTAGACTGAATTAAGAGATACCCAGATACCTGGAGAAGCATTATTTATTCTCGGTCATGTGCATTAATTATCCTTAATGCTTCAGTAGGCATTGAATCCATTTTTCTTTTATAAAAAAGGGAAACCTTCATGGTTTGACATTTGATTGGAATGATTAAGCTTCCCCGGCTATTTATGTAAGGGTGGTTCCAATGAAGATTGACATTTGAGTCAGTAGAATGATGAGGAGATCCACCCTCAATGTAGGTGGGCACCAGCCAATTAGTTGGGGGCCCAGTTGAAACTAAAAAGCAGAGAAAGGGTCAATTTTTGCTCATCTCTTCTGGAGCCAAGCCACTTTTTCCGCCCTTGTACATCAATATTTCAGGTTCTCCTTGTTTTGGACTCTGGGACTTGCAGCAACATCTCCCACTCTCAGGCATGCACCCTCAGAGTTACACCATCATCTTCCTTGGTTCTGAGGCCTTTGGACTGAGCCATGCTACCAACTAGTTCTCCAACTTGCAAATGACCTGTTGTGGGCCTCCTCAGCCTCTATAATTGAGACAGCCAGTTCCCCTCATAAGTCTCTTCTCATGTATATCTCTCTTAATGTATATCCTCTTGGTTCTGTTTCTCTGGGGACCCCTGACTAATAAGATGTTCCCCTTTCCCTTGCCCAACTATATATATAAGTACAAGTTTATGATATTAACCTATGACATATATGAAAAACGATGTACATATTCTATAATTTTGAGGCTTCTCAAATTAGGTTGTTTTTCTAAAGATTTGACAACTTTCCTAATTTCTGAATGTAGTCACCATCAGCAAAATACATAAATAAGTGATGAAAAGAAGACAGAATGAGAGAAAGACAGAAAGAGAAAGATAAAAACAAAAGAAAAGTATTAAAAAGTTATTTGTACCGTATCCTTCCAGTGTCGTAAGCGTTGAGGTCACAGGCTATGACATAGTCTTCATATTTCCATTTCCATTTAACATGGCAATATGTACTCCACAAATATCTACTCAATGAATTTTTAAAAATCAACAATTAATCTAACAATAATACTTTAACTGACTTTTTAAATGATTCAAATTAAAGTAAGCATATTTAATATTTGATCACCTGGAACTTCCTAGCCTATATTTATTAACATGCTAATCCTGATGACCCTTAACAATAAAAAAATTCTTATGAAATTCATTTTTAAGTGTAATATTATAGAGACATATTCTCCATGTGGTTACAAGCCCTAGCAATACACATTGTAAATCCCAGAGAGAATGGTTAAAGAGATTCTCTTACCTAGCATGTTAATCACTGAGCACGGATGATCCACAGAGCTTAGTAAGTGTCTTTTAATTATTATTTGTTGGTAATGAATAATAAATAAAAGTGTCAGGTGGTATCATAAAGGAGATGTTGGCTTTTCTACTGCTTCTGGGCAACTCTGTCTCTTCTAAGGCTTACATAGGCCAGCAATACCTTTATTTATAAAATTACTCAGCCTACTTACCCATCAATTTAGTAGCTCTTAATAGTCAGTCATGTGGTCAGTCGTGTGTACCAAGACTGGGTTCCCCCAGGTAACTGGAAAATGGAACACAAAGTAAAATTATGCAAATTCATCTGCTGCTGTGTGTCTGCCTCTCAAGAAAGACACAAATTATTCCATCGTTGTAGGATTATTTGGAATTCATGTGAAGAAAATAAAAGAAATAGTAAATGTAAGTGTATTAGTCTGTTCTCATGCTGTCACGCTGCTAATAAAGACATACCCGAGACTGAGTAATTTATAAAGAAAAAGAGGTTTAATGGACTCATATTTCCACATGGTCATGGAGGCCTCACAATCATGGCAGAAGGCAAAGGAGGAGCAAAATGTCATGTCTCCAAGGCGATAGGTAAGAGAGTTTGTGCAGGGGAACTCCCATTCATAAAACCATCAGACGTCATGAGACTTATTCACTACCGTGAGAACAATATCGGGGAAACCACCCCCGTAATTCAATGATCTCCACCTAGTCCCAACCTTGATATATGGGGATTATTACAACTCAAGGTAAGATTTGGTTGGGGATGCAGCCAAACCATGTCAATAAGGAACAAAGGAAAATATACAGGTCAGATAATATGATAAACTTCTTGACTAAAAATAGAGTATTCTTAATGACAGGAATAATAGCCATTATGTCAGGCACATTAGGTTTGAACTACAGCTCCAAGCGTTTTGGCCAGTTATTTAACCTCTTATGCCTCAATTTCACCATCTGCCAAATGGAGGAAATAAAAGTATATAATTATAAGTGTATAATTTATAAGGATATTTTGTACACTTAACTGATAACAGTAATTGGCAGGAATTATTTACTCAGTGGCACGGTGACTGCCACAGAGTCATATATGATATACATATACACAAAGTCCTAGCCCCTACTCACCAGTTTGTAACTCCCATCAGAGACGCTCTGTAGTGGCCCACTTTGATGCTTGCCCTCCATTTACAGCTTACCGAGGGGTGTCCCCAGCTTCTCTTCCTCTCTTATCACATCCCTGTGAGCAGCTCTCTTGGAAAATAATACATAAATATACATAAAATTCTTAAGTAAGAAACTTACATCTTTCTATATGTTTAGTCAGAGAGATTTGTCTTCACATAAGAAAAGTCACACAGTTTGGAATTTTAAAAAATCACGTTTTTAAAAAATCACATTTCTCTATGTATCAACATGCTGGACTTGGAAACACCACATGTACATAAATGGAGACTTCACTGAAAATCAAAAAATATGATATGTGTGACAGAGGGGAAAGATTAATGGGCTGTATGTAGGAGGAAAGGAGGCTAGCCGCTCCAAACTGGGAGGTTCAGGAGAATGAAAGTGTTGCCAGTCGTGGCTTCAATGAGACAATAGGCAGAAACCCGTTTTTCTTAAACAGGTTTATTAATAAACCAGGACTCTCCCAAACATCCAGAATACGTGATCATCCTGCATATAAAATAAAGAGACATGGGTTTTAGGCCAGGTTTGCATTTCCTGGCTGCATAACTTGATTAAGTCATGACAGATTTCTAGGACTCTTGCCTCATCAATAACAGAAAGAAGAAATGACTTGTATTAGTCAGGCTTCTCCAAAGGGACAGAGCTAACAGAATAGATGTATATATGAAGGGGGGTTTATTAAGGAGTATTGACTCACATGATCATAAGGTGAAGTCCCACAATAGGTTGTCTGTGAGCTGAGGAGCAAGTAAGCCAGTCTGAGTCCCAAAACCTCAAATGTAGGGAAACAGGCAGTGCCGCTTTCTGTCTGTGGCCAAAGACCCAAGACAAACCACTGGTGTAAGTCCAAAAGTCCAAAATCTGAAGAACTTGGAGTCCAGCGTTCGAGCACAGGAGGCATCCAGTATAGAAGACAGATGAAGACCAGAAAACTCAGCGAGTCTGCTCATTCCACCTTCGTCTTCCTGCAATTTTTTCTAGCCATGCTGGCAGCTGATTAGATTATGCCAACCCAGACTGAGGGTGGGTCTGTCTCTCCAAATCCACTGACTCAAATGTTAATCTCCTTTGGCAACACCCTCACAAACACACCCAGAAACAATGCTTTGCATCCTTCAATCCAATCAAGTTGACACTCAGTATTAACCATCACACTTGCTGATGCATAAGAATCTCTCTAGCTGTGCTTCTGAAATAGAAAAATGTATGTGCCTGTTGACTGAAGAAGACTCGCAACCCTAGATTGCTGGTAATAGGTGCCACCAGAAGATTCATCCTTCTTAACTTCCTAAAAGCATAAATAAGAAACAAGACAGAAATTTGAATGAAAAGTAAAGGAATGGCGCTGCGGGTGAGAATGAGAATGAGAGCAAGGAGCCGTAAGCAAGCTGCTGTTGGAACAGCGGGTAGGAAGGACACTCTTGTGAGGGCAGTTGGAAGAGTTCCCACTCCTGCAGGAGGTGGTATCAGGAATCAGGTGAGAGGACCACAGAGGGAAATGGCTGCCGAACAATACCCTTCTGTCTTTTCATTTCTTGCTCTCCAATTAATTACCGAGAACCCTCCTTCTGTCGCATTGGAGGAGGTATGTGTGAGCAGATGGAGAGTCCGCTGGGTCCTTTGTATCTATATTCTTATCTACAGTCATAGTTTTCATTTTCCAGTTGAGAGTTACCAGTTGAAACCTGGTTTCTGAAGCAGAGGAAGTTAGATGGAGCTGTAAGTCTGTGTCAATTGTTTGGTGTGTCCCTATGTTGTATGCACGTTATTTAACTTTATTCTTCAGGTTTCAAATTAAACATTTTCTTAGAAATTTTGTGAAGAGTTGTTCTAATGATGGCTCCCTGATTTAAATTCTGCCCTTTATCTTCAAAGAATCTATCAAAATCATTTTTAAGTATGTGTTTAGTGCTTGCCTGCCCACAACTGACTGCAAGCTTCATGAAGCCAAGAACTCCATCTGCCGTATGCTCAAAGCACACGGTAGGAGCTCCATAAACATTGATTGAATAAATAAATAAAATTAATAACTATTAGTCAAATAAATAAACTCCTGGGGAGAAATGAGTGACGGTGTCATAAAATAAATGGAATTCCAATAACATTTGAATTATGGGCTGCAAACACTAGACGGAGGAGAGGCTTTGTATGCAAAAAAAATTCTGGCTAAATTTTTGTATGCTGCTAATTAAGGAAAAGACATCGGTAGAAAAAAAGTGAGATGTGTAAAATTTGCTTTTGTTTGATTATGAAAAATTCCAAGAAGTAGTTTACCATTATTAGATGATAAATAGAGCCAGAGATGTCGGGAAATAGGCCCCATGACACCAGTGCAAACATCTTACCTTTAAAAGCTGTGAGTTTGGCTGGGCGCAGTGGATCAAGCCTGTCATCCCAGCACTTTGGGAGGCCGAGACGGGCGGATCATGAGGTCAGATCATCGAGACCATCCTGGCTAACACGGTGAAACCTCGTCTCTACTAAAAAATACAAAAAAAAATTAGCCAGGCGTGGTGGCAGGCGCCTGTGGTCCCAGCTACTCAGAAGGCTGAGGTAGGAGAATGGCACGAACCCGGGAGGCGGAGCTTGCAGTGAGCCGAGCCACTGCACTCCAGCCTGGGCAACACAGCGAGACTCCGTCTCAAAAAAACAAACAAACAAACAAAAACTGTGAATTTGACTTATTGGCAGGTTATCTTACTGTGATGGCCAGGACAGAGTTACAATTCTATTATTAAAACATGCAAAAATGAGGGAAAACTGAACGCAAAAATCAGTATTGGTAATGGGTTAAATAATTAAAGTACAAAAAGGACAGAAGGCAGAAGGTACGCACCATGGGAGATTCCTTTATTTGGAGATTAGGATGGAATCAGTGTTGCTTGTGAGAAATACAGAAAGGGCTGAATGTGGATGTATTGCATGAACTAATTAGTAGTATTATTATTTTTATTGGAAGTCAACAGTTAACAATGTAAAATATTAGATATTGTTTCATGAAAAGTAAGGAAGTCAAACAAAAATATAGGAGTCATTAAGGACCTTTGAGAGTTTTAATAATCAAGAATAGAAAGTCACATTACAGGAGATTGTTACGGAAAACAGGTAATTAAAAAAAGGCAATAGAATCTGATTTCTTTTTGGTGTTGATTGGAAAGGAGATGCCTCAGCAGTTTAAGTAGGGTCAATGGAAACACATTCTAAGTACGTATTTGAATTAAATTTGTGAAGACACAGAAGTGTGAGCTGGTAAGGGGGAAGATGAGATGGTGCTAGCCGCACTGTTGTACTGTGAGTCTTTGTTTCAAACATGTCTAATGAACAGCCACATGAGAACCACAATTTATAGCATCAAAGTGACTTGTGGGACTACTAAATGAATGTTTTATTTTTATTTTATTTTAATTTATTTATTTTCTTTTATTTTTAATTATACTTTAAGTTCTAGGGTATATGTGCACAATGTGCAGGTTTGTTACATGTGTATACATGTGCCATGTTGGTGTGCTGCACCCATTAACTCGTCATTTACATTAGGTATATCTCCTAATGCTATCCCTCTCTGCCTCCCTCTCCCCACAATAGGCCCCAATGAGTGATGTTCCCCTTCCTGTGTCTAAGTGATCTCATTGTTCAGTTCCCACCTATGAGTGAGAACATGCGGTGTTTGGTTTTCTGTTCTTGCGATAGTTGGTTGAGAATGATGGTTTCCAGCTGCATCCATGTCCCTACAAAGGACACAAACTCATCCTTTTTCATGGCTGCACAGTATTCCATGGTGTATATGTGCCACATTTTCTTAATCCAATCTGTCACTGATGGACATTTGGATTGATTCCAAGTCTTTGCTATTGTAAATAGTGCTGCAATAAACATACATGTGCATGTGTCTTTATGGCAGCATGATTTATAATCCTTTGGGTATATACCCAGTAATGGGATGGCTGGGTCAAATGGTATTTCTAGTTCTAGATCCTTGAGGAATCGCCACACTGTTTTCCACAATGGTTGAACTAGTTTACAGTCCCACCAACAGTGTAGAAGTGTTCCTGTTTCTCCACATCCTCTCCAGCACCTGTTGTTTCCTGATTTTTTAATGATTGCCATTCTAACTGGTGTGAGATGGTATCTCACTGTGGTTTTGATTTGCATTTATCTGATGGAAAGTGATGATGAGCATTTTTTCATGTGTCTGTTGGCTGTATAAATGTCTTCTTTGGAGAAGTATCTGTTCATATCCTTTGCCCACTTTTTGATGGGGTTGTTTCTTTTTTCTTGTAAATTTGTTTGAGTTCTTTGTAGGTTCTGGATATTAGCCCTTTGTTTGATGAGTAGATTGCAAAAATTTTCTCTCATTCTGTAGGTTGCCTGTTCACTCTGATGGTAGTTTCTTTTGCTGTGCAGAAGATCTTCAGTTTAATCAGATCCCATTTGTCAATTTTTGCTTTTGTTGCCGTTGCTTTTAGTGTTTTAGACATGAAGTCCTTGCCCATGCCTATGTCCTGAATGGTATTACCTAGGTTTTCTTCTAGGTTTTTTATGGTTTTAGGTCTAACATCTAAGTCTCTAATCCATCTTGAATTAATTTTCATATATGGAGTAAGGAAAGGATCCAGTTTCAGCTTTCTACTTATGGCTAGCCAATTTTCCCAGCACCATTTATTAAATAGGGAATTCTTTCCTCATTTATTGTTTCTGTCAGGTTTGTCAAAGATCAGATGGCTGTAGATGTGTGGTATTATTTCTGAGGGCTCTGTTCTGTTCCATTGGTCTATATCTCTGTTTTGGTATCAGTACCATGCTGTTTTGGTTACTGTAGCCTTGTAGTATAGTTTGAAGTCAGGTAGCATGATGCCTCCAGCTTTGTTCTTTTGGCTTAGGATTGTCTTGGCAATGCGGGCTCTTTTTTGGTTCCATATGAACTTTAAAGCAGTATTTTCCAATTCTGTGAAGAAAGTCACTGGTAGCTTAATGGGGATGGCATTGAATCTATATATTACCTTGGGCAGTATGGCCATTTTCACGATATTGATTCTTCCTATCTATGAGCGGTATGTTATTCCATTTGTTTGTGTCCTCTTTTGTTTCACTGAGCAGTGATTTGTAGTTCTCCTTGAAGAGGTCCTTCACATCCCTTGTAAGTTGGATTCCTAGGTATTTTATTCTCTTTGAAGCAATTGTGAATGGGAGTTCACTCATGATTTGGCTCTCTGTTTGTTTGTTACTGGTGTATAAGAATGCTTGTGATTTTTGCACATTGATTTTGTATCCTGAGACTTTGCTGTAGTTGCTTATCAGCTTAAGGAGATTTTGGGCTAAGATGATGGGGTTTTCTAAATATACAATCATGTCATCTGCAAACAGGGACAATTTGACTTCTTCTTTTCCTAACTGAATACCCTTGATTTCTTTCTCTTGCCTGATTGCCCTAGCCAGAACTTCCAACACTATGTTGAATAGGAATGGTGAGAGAGGGCATCCCTGTCTTGTGCCAGTTTTCAAAGGGAATGCTTCCAGTTTTTGCCCATTCAGTATGATATTGGCTGTGGGTTTGTCATAAATAGCTCTTATTATTTTGAGATACGTTCCATCAATACCGAGTTTATTGAGAGTTTTTAGCCTGAAAGGCTGTTGAATTTTGTCAAAGGCCTAAATGAATGTTTTCTCTGGACACATCCAAATTGCATTCTAATTGTCTGTATTTTGAGGTTGCCTTCTTTCATACTAGGTAGTTTACAGCTGGAAAACGCATCTATTTTATATATATATATATTTATATATATATATATTTATATATATATATATTTATATATATATTTATATATATATTTATATATATATATTTATATATATATATATTTATATATATATTTATATATATATATATTTATATATATATATATATTTATATTTAGAGGTGGAGTCTCATTCTGTCACCCAGGCTGGAGTGCAGTGAGGCATGATCATGGCTCACTGCAGCCTCCAAGTGCTGGACTCAGGCGATCCTCACACTTCTGCTTCCCGAGTAGTTGGAACCACAGGCCACCATGCTCAGCGAATTTTTTAGTTTTTTGTAGAGATGGATTCTTGCTTTGTTGCCCAGGCAGTTCTTGAACTGCTGGCTTCAAGAGATCCTCCCACTTTGACCTCCCAAAATGCTGGAATTACAGGTGTGAACTAGCACACCCTGCCAAAAGATATATCTATTTAGGATATCTGAAAATAAATACAAGGTGAGGGAAGCCCTGGTGATATGTTTGAGTCTTTCAGAAAATGGCTTTTATGATGGTTTTAAATATTCAATTCATTTATTTGAGGGGAGAAGATAATTTATGAAAGATAAAAGAAAAAGAGAGAGAGAGAGAGAGAGAGAGAGAAGGTATAGGTGCAGAGGCCCCAGACTCTGCTGCAGCTCTAACACCTGCAAAGAGAGAAAGGGAAGGACTTAGGACTGGGCTGGCAGAGCCTCAGCCTGTGGTGCAACTAGGAGAGCAGTGAAAGACAAGAAAGATAAGAAAGGTTCTAGGAAAGATAGGAGGGGGCAGGAATGACAGGACACTCGTAGGCCTGCCAGGCCCGTCATGAGCCGAGAGATACCTGGGCAAAGCCCGGCTTCAGCATAAAGGCTGTGGTCATTCCTGTCTTCGTTTGTTTTGGTGGCTATAACAAAAAGGTATAAACAAAGTGGCTTATAAACAACAGAAAAGTATTGCTCCTAGTGCTGGAGGTTGGGATGTCCAAAATGAAGGCACCAGCAGATTCTGTTTTCTGGTGAGGGCCCACTTTCTAGGTCAAAGATAGTGGCTTCTAGCTGTGCCCCCACAGGATAGACGGGGTCTCTTTCATAAGAGCACAACTTCCACCGAAAGCCAGCTTGACTCTATCGCTTCCCCAGAGTTCCCATCTCTTAATACGATCACAGTGTGGATTGGGTTTCCAGGTATGCATTTGCAGGGGACACTAAGATGAAGGCCAGAGCAATTCGATAAGGTACTGCAGTGAAAGGCCTTCAGCAAAACATGCTCCTCACATGACAGTCTCCGGGGTGGAGGGAGGAGCAACTTTCTCCCATGACTACCACCAGCTAGGTCAATAGGATCTGTGCTTCTTAAGGGATAACCTGGTCATCTTAGGGTCTTTTGTGAAATACCAAATTCTCCAATGCCAAGCAGGCTACGTGGTTCAGATGGCAAGCCTTGTGGATAAGTGAGAGTGGTGCTTATCTACACATTCAAAACTTCGTTTTCGAATTGAAAGGGATTTCACAGACCTGTTGGGATGTCCTCCATCTAAGTATCCCCATAGAATTTTATCTTCAGAGTTTATTTTAAATATTATAATTCCTGTGACATTTTCACCAATTGTTTCACTGCCCTGCTTTGAAATCCCTTGAGTAGATGTATGTGATATAAACATTTCATTTTGGAAAAAAGAACTACAGTGGTAAAGCTTTACGGATACTTAAATTCAGGTTGTAGATTTCCCTGAAGATAGAAAAGAAAAAAGAAATGCGAAGTTCAATTGTTTTGAAATACGTGTGGAGTGGCTGCTGTAAGCCTTGGTGGTAGTAATTGTGGACTTTTGTGCTTCTTCAGTTTAACTGTTATGTTGCTTGAGTGAAAAATGATAGACGCTTTGAATTCCAAGCTCCATTTTTGCCCCTTATTCTATACTGTGTAAGAAAACTTCTTTTTCCCCATGATATGTTTTCTATTCAAAGTGAGTGATTCCATTCAAATGACCAACCAAATTTTCTTCTTAGGGAAATAAAATCAGGGGAGGGCACCTCATTTTGCATGACAGTTCCCAGGTGCTGCCTTTAGGGCTGGCACACACACGACGCGTGCAGGAAGCCGGTTCTGGTTAGCACCCACTTGCAGTGGGGATAATTGGCACGTTTGCTCGGCACACACCTCTGCTCCCCACTCTAAACAGAATCCTGCTCGCCACTGCTGGGTTCCTGCACATTTTTGGATTGCTCTGACCCTGATGAAAGGAAAAGTTGCTAACAGATATGAGTGAACAGGTTTGTATGAAAGAATGCCTGTGAGCCAGCTGGCCCTGTGTTTGTTCACTGTAACAGGGTCAGCAACCTTGCATGGTCTTAATAAATAGCATCAACTGACTTCATATGTGTTTTGGCACTAATCTAGGGCCTATGGCATCATTTCCTGGGGTTTAGTACCATATTAATAAAAAGAACTATTCCAGATTAGGCACCCATCAATGCTGTATTATAAAACTGTTTTAATTTATTGCTAAAAAAGCAAATGAAATGGGGTTACTGCTGTTTATCACATTGCCTTGAATATCTGTATAACAAGTTTGAGATTTGCTTTATTTTTAAAGTCCTTACTGGTTTATGCTTATCACTTAAAAGAACTATTTTTTTTTCTAGGTGTATGAAGTAAAACATGTACATGCCCACAGGTTTAGCATTTGGCTTTGAAGCACACTGAATTTATTATATTTGTTTGTGCAGTTTCTCTTAATCTATTGTGACAACAAATTAGACTCTGATTTAAATTGAAGCAAATTGCAAAATAATTAGAAGCATTTTTCTTTATTTTTCATCTTCCCTTTCCAACCTAACTGCCATCAGACAATCTGGAAATAAGACACATTAGGGGATTTTCTTTTCATTAAGGATTATCTTTGGGAAAATAGAATAAAACTATTTTTCTTTAAGGTCTCTAAGTTTATTCTTCATAGTATAATAAAATACTTGCTAAAATAGATAAAAATAACATTTTCTCTCTACCAGCATTTTGCAATTTGTTTCTCCATTTGTGATCTTTACTCTGTTTTCCTGTGTTGTGAGATGGATTTGGAGTAAGATGCAGTGAGTGAAACAACTTTGTATTATATGGTAGGAGAACAGCAACAACAAAAACAGTGAGTTACGTGTTTTTCCCTTATTCAAAAATATCAATTTATCTTGTTTTTCTGGCTTCAACATTTAGACTGTCACCTTATTTAACATGCTTACGATTTATTATTAAATGTTCAATCCAATTTAGGCTTAAAAATGAAACAAGTGCTAGAGGCCAAACTTGAGAAGCAGGTCCTGGTGCCTGGTCAGCCACATTGCTTCCCACCCGCCACTTCCCCGTCGCTCCCTGGCCTCCAGCCCCAGCCTGCCTCCCCTGCCCTCCAGCTCCTACACAGGGATGTAGCCTTTTAGGCTGCTGTAGAAGAACACTTAATCAATGAGGAGTACAAATTTGGAGAAAGTATCTTTTGTTTATGATCCCTGCGCTAGAATAGCCCATTCTGAACACATAGTTCCACATAAGTGGGTAACATTTCAGTAGCTGTTGTCCTGGGAACACACACACCAGATGTATACATCCACCTTATGGTAGTCAGTGTGCAACACCCAAAGGCCATCCTCATATTGCTTTAATCTATGGAAATAAGAAAAGATAAATTCAAGATGTGGGCTTAGATAGTGGGAAAATCAACATTGGAATCAAGATCAACCGTGAATGAGAACCAATCAGGACTCCTTGATTGCATTAAAGAGTAGGATTTAGTGTCAGACCCAATTCTCCTTTAATTTGCCCTGGGGTTTAAGTGATAGAAAACTTCTTAGCTCAGGACATGGACAATGAATATTAACAATCATTATTCCAAGCCGACTAAGGCTTTGGAGGAGTATACACACAGGTGTGCACATATGTACTGCATGCACACACGCACACACAATTTCCAGATATAATAAGGAGTAGAACACAAATTTATTATTATATTTTTCACAACAAAATGTGAATGCACATTTATTGAACTTTCATGTTAAACAAAAATAATTCCCTCAGGATGAAATGCAATTGTGCTTCAAACACCTATAAATGACACATAATGGCTGGTGGTAATGAGTGATAGATGACAAATGAATCCATTTCCCTACATACGAGGGAGATTATGTGGCATAGCCTGACAAAGGAAAGAAAACAACTCTGCATCCCTCCTGGATATTCTACACTAGAGCTCAGTTCACCATAATCATCTAACAAAACAATGATCTAACAGAGGGAAATCGATGATATAACTGAATGGGTCACTATTACTAGAAACAGTGTGATCATGTAAAAAGCCACTCACTCCACACTAGGCATTCCGTATTAAGCTGTCAACAATTATTTAATTGTTATACAGCATAAGTCTGCAAACTGAGAAAATAATAGCCTATAAATTATATGGAAAATGGACCGCCATTTTCATGGTGTTGATAGGTCTAACTCAAAATATATCATTTTCCCTAAAAGAGTGGCATAATCTTGAATACGTGAGCACAAGAAAAAGACAAGAGAACAATAAATAAGGGTTTGTGAACAAAATTAAGAAGGTTCAGATAGTGGCAGAGCAAAGCTTAGAACAACACACTGAAACACATTTTGGAAACTCCTTAAAAGCAAATTAGAGATGATGATAGGAGAACGCTATGTTCCTAGAGTTCCTCTGTTTAATTAACTTGTCTTAATTTAGAATGTATATGCACACCATCAGGTGAAATGCATTCCTGAAACATAAACACATTCAAAGTTCATTGGATTTCATTCTTGGCTTCCTGAACCAAAAGATAAATGTAATTTTGCCTGTGATAATAGGCTTAGTGGAAAAAAAAAAAAAACAAAAAACAGTTATCATGTCTTTATTCAAAGCCTGTCCCATCCTCAGCTATCTTTCATGACTTACACATTTAAGTACTCAAGAATAACAGGGATATGAATATTTACATAAAAATGAAGTCATTTTGAAAAGAAGTGGAGGAATACATTTCTACTTTAATTTTCACTATTCTCATTTTTATTTGTACTCTTCTAAAAAGATTATTTCTCTTTTAAAATAAATTATTTCAGAAATTTTGCCATCGTATTTTAGAGTTTTGGATAGTCTATTATCACTACTTTTTCTGTGATAGTTATTGTGACAAAAACACCATTCACAGAGAATAGTCAACATGTTAATATCAACTACAATATGTGGAATATTATTTTTCTTATGGGTAATTCAACATGACCAAGGATGATTAAGACAAAAATTAATCTTTTTGTCCCACGTAAACATAAATTGAAATATAGTAGAATATGAGGTTATGACATGATTTTTCCCATTTCTGTGTTTTTTAAATTATTATCTTCCTCCTTTCATAAATTGAAATTGTCAAGAAGGAATAGCTTAAATTATTATATCTGTATTTGGGAAACATTATCGTATGATGTTGCCTGAGTTGATTCAGTTTTATCATAAATGTAATAAAAGGTATTGTTCAGTGGTTTCTATGTTAAAATTATTTTAGAAATAGGCCATGCATGGTGGCTCACGCCTGTACTCTCAGCACTTTGGGAGGCCAAGGTGGGCGGATGACCTGAGGTCAGGAGTTCAGCCTGGCCAACATAATGAAACCCTGTTTGTACTAAAAATACAAAAATTAGCTGGGTGTGGTGGCACACACCTGTAATCCCAGCTACTCAGGAGGCTGAGACAAAAGAATCTCTTGAACCCGGGAGGCGGAGGTTGCAGTGAGCTGAAATCGTGCTATTGCACTCCAGCCTGGGCAACAGAGTGAGACTCCATCTCAAAACAAAATTATTTTAGAAATAAAACGTATGAAAGTAATAAACTCCTGAGGATTTAAGATATAAAAGTATTCATATCTGGAGTTAAAGTTAAGCTTTGGACTCTAAATAAGCACATTCGTAATTAGGTACTGTTAGTCACTGTCTCTAACAGGGTAATACAGATTAAGAGGAGGAACCCATCTACACACAGAGGTCTTCCACAGCCGTCCACAGTAGCAGTGTCTTCATAGGAGAGTGGTATTTCTAGCAGCCTATTCCACCTCCCAGTCCCTGAACGCAATTACATAATTAGTTTGCTTGGAACAGACCTCAGCCTCAATGTTCAGATTCCTTCAATGCTTGTCTATGGCCATATCAGCCTGAATGTGCCCAATCTCATCAGATTCCTTCAGTGCTGAGAATGTCCCTCTAGAGAGAAATCTCTGATTTAGTTTCCTAATCTGGCATTGGTCAAAAAGTGGCCATTCTTGGGGCAGATGGCTACAGTGGCCCAGTGGACTCCATCGGCTTTGAGTTTCATGGGTCCATCCATGAACCGAGCCATACATCAGCTGGAATATCTTTGAACCACGAACCCACTTAGCTAAAGGAAAGAAGGGGTCACCCTCTGTGGACCATTCAGTTACCTCCACAAGAGAGCTACTGGTTCATGGAGTCATCTGATACCTTGGGGCCCCAGTTCTACTCACTATAGAACATACCATTTCCATTTAACGATGGAGCTTTGCCCAACCAGTTCTATTATTAGTGAGATTAGTGAGTATCCACTTGAGGGTCAACGGCTCATGAGGTAAGGGTAGATACTGCACTACAGTGGACAGGTGCTTCATTTCCACTAGGGCTCCATAACTGAGTAGGTGATGGTATTGGAAAGGAGTGCATCTCGCAGCTACCCCAGGTAACTGATGTATTCAAAACATGAGGGGCTTATGCACCCAGTAGTGTTCTCTTGTTGCCACAGGTTTCAATAATATAAGTAGGTGTCATCAAGACCTGTAGTGCCATTGGGCTGGTGGGATCCATTGGCCCAATGACAAGACCCATATCAGTGTATGTTGCACAGCCTCAAGACCCTACTCTTGTGGGGTTCCCATTCAAAAGTGGCCAACTTTCAAATAACCTTGATTAAAGGGTCCAAAAGAATACCCAAATGTGGTATATGTTGTTTCAAATAGCTAAGCCAGTCTTTGAGCTATTTAGCCTCTTTCTTGTAGGTGGGGGCTGTCAAGGACAGCAACTTCTGTTTAACTTCATGAAGAGAATTCATTTAAGTACCAGTCTATATGGGTTCCAAGACTGTAGTTTTTGACCAAGTTCCTGAACCTTATCTGGGTTAACAGCCCAGCCTGTGCATGCCATAGTATCTATGACTTTATATAGGGCCTGGTCAACATTTTCTCAAAACTGCAATGAGGATGCTATCAATATAGCGGAGGAAAAGTACTTCAGAAAATAGTTGGGCTTGTTGCAGATCTAGCCCTACCCACTGATGGCACATTGCAGGGAATCTGAGGTATTCCCATGGAGGCAGAGTGAAAGTGTACTGCAGGCCTTCCACGTGAACACAAATTATTACTCACCTTCATCCTGCAAAGGTACTAAGAAAAAAGTGTGAGCCAGAGAATAGCAGAGCACCAGGCTCCTGTGGGGCTGCCACCACCCAGTAATGGCAAGGACGACAGGTTCCACAGGGGCCAAGTATGGCACCGAGCATTCAATCTGTTTTGGTTCACCTTCATCTCCTAAGCCCCTGAAGCCTTCATATGGCCCATACTGGGCTAACAAATTGTGACAGAGAGGTGCATAGTACTCCTGCCTGAAGCATGTATTGTATTAAGAGAGGCAATGCCCTCTTATCCCTATTCTCTGCCTGGCCTGCAGTTCTGCTTTTGTAGAATAAGCTGTCAGGACTTGGGTAACTTAGTTGGGGGTAGGGGTGAACTTGACCCCTGGTTATGGCTGGAATCCTTGTTGTGTAGGGCATCACCCCGAGCCTGTGGTGATGTTTCATGCTGCAAGCAAAGTATCAGTGCCTCGAATGCATTCAGCAATGGGAATCATGTTCAGTCTCACCCAGAGTGACCCAAAGGCCCCTACCACAAACACATGCGAACTTATCTGCCATAAATCACCACATTTTCTCCAAAACCCTTTGTATTAGTTCATTCTCACACTGCTATAAAGAACTGCCAGAGATTGGGTAATTTATAAAGAAAATAATTTTAATTGACTCACAGTTCAGAATGTCTGGGGAGGCCTCAAGAAACTTATTATAATGGCAGAAGGGGAAGGAAACATGTCCTTCTCCATATAATGGCAGGAAGGGGAAGTGCTGAGTAAAGGAAGAAAGAGCCCTTAAAACACCATCAGATCTCATGAGAACTCACTCACTATCATGAGAACAGCATGGAGGTAACTGTCTACTTGATCAAATTACCTCTTCTCAGGTCCCTCCCACGACACAAGGAGATTATGGAAACTACCATTCAAGATGAAATCTGGGTAGGGACAAAGCCAAATCATATTATTCCCCTGGCCTGTCCCAAATCTCATGGCATCACATATCAAAACGCAATCATGCCTTTCCATGGTACCCCAAAGTCTTAGCTTATTCCAGCATTAACCCAAAAGTCCAAGTCCAGAGTTTCATCTGAGACAGGCAAGTCACTTCTGCCTATGAGCCTGTAAAATTGAAAACAAGTTAGTCACTTCCTGGATACAATGGGGGCACAGACATTGGGTAAATATACCCATTCCAAGTGGGATCAATTGGCCAAAATAAGGGGGCTACAAGCCCTAAGTAAGTTGGAAATCCAATAGGGCAGTCATTAAGTCTTAAAGTTCCAAAATGGTCTCCTTTGAACTCCATGTCTCACATCTGGGACATGCTGATGTAGGAGGTGGGCTCCCACAGCCTTGAGCAGCTCTGCCCCTGGGGCTTTGTAGGGTACCAATCCCTTCCCAGGTGCTTTCACAGGCTGGCTTTGAGTGTCTGCAGCTTTTCCAAGCATATGGTGCAAGTTGTTGGTGAATCTACAGTTCTTGTTTCTGGAGGATGGTGGCTGTCTTCTCACAGCTCCACTAGGAAGTGCCCCAGTAGGGACTCTGTGTGGGGGCCTCAACCCCACACTTCCCTTTCACACTGCCCTAGTAGAGTTTCTCCATAACAGTTGTTCTGCCCCTGCAGCAGACTTCTGCCTGGACATCCAGGCATTTCCATACATCCTCTAGAATCTAGGTGGAGGTTCTGAAACCTCATTCTTGGCTTCTGTGCCCCCACAGGCCCAACACCACAAGGAAACTGCCAAGGCTTGGGGCTTGCATCCTCTGAAGCAATGGCTCAAACTGTACCTTTGCCCCTTTTAGCCACAACTGGAGCTGGAGTAGTTGGGATGCAGGACACAATGTCTCAAGGCTGCATAGGGTAGGTGGACCCTGGGTCCAACACATAAAACCATTTTTCCCTCCTAGGCCTCTGAGCCTGTGATGGGAGGGAGTGCCATGAATGTCTCTGGCCTGCCCTGGAAAAATTTTCCCCATTGTCTTGGTGATTAACATTCGACTCCTTATTAGTTACAAAAATTTCTAGCAGTCTTAGCAGGCTTAATTTTTTCCCAGAAAGTGGGTTTTTATTTTTTATTGAATCACCAGCCTGCAAATTTTTCAAACGTTTATGCTCTGCTTCCTCTTGAATGCTTTGCTGCTTCAAAATTTCTCCCACTAGATACTCTAAATCACCTCACTCAAATTCATAGTTCCACACATCTCTAGGACAGGGACAAAACGCTGCCAGTCTCTTTGCTAAAGCATAGCAAGAGTGACCTTTACTCCAGTTCCCAACAAATTCCTCATCTTCATCTGAGACCACCTAGGCCAGGACTTCATTGTCCATATCACTATCAACATTTTGGTTAAAGCCATTCGACAACTCTCTAGGAAGTTCCAAACTTTCCCACATTTTTCTGGCTTCTTCTGAGCCCTCCAAACTGTTCCAACCTCTGACTGTTACCCATTTCCAAAGTCGCTTCTACATTTTCATGTATCTTTACAGCAGTGCCCTACTCTCTGTGGTATCAATTTACTGTATTAGTCCATTCTCACACTGCTGTGAAGAAATACCTGAGACTCAGTAATTTATAGAGAAGAGAGATTTAATTGACTCACAGTTCAGCATGGCTGGAGATGTCTCAGGAAACTGACAATCATGGTGGAAAGGGAAGCAAACATGTTTTTCTCCACATGGCGACAGGAAGAAGTGCCAAACAAAGGGGAAAAAGTCCCTTATAAAACCATCAGATCTCATGAGAACTCACTCATTATGATGAGAACAGTATGGAGGTAACCACCCACGTTGTCTCTCCCATGACACATGGTGATTATGGGAACTGCAATCCAAGATGAGATTTGGGTGGGGACACATTAAACCATATCAACCCCAACATCATCAGTTTATTCGTACCCTTGCAGGGGCCTGGGATTATTAACTTTCAGGCACTAGTATCCAAAAGTTCTGTAAAAGTCAGAATTCCCGAGTTCTACCCTGCTGTCTTCACAGGATTGCAGGGATGCTGTTCCTGGCAGAGACCTGAGGACATTGGCCCCACCCCTTTTATTGTTTTTGAAGGAGGTAAGGTCGGACTACTTTTGAGATGGCCATCCTCCTTAGTTTACTTATCATTCTCACAGTCATAATGGTCCTCTTCACAGCACTGGTCTGGGTTAAGGGAAGACCTGCTTACTAGTACAGTCCCCCTTCCTCAGACTCTGCTTAGGGACTTGGAGGCCTGCTGTGCTGGACTCAATCAAGATCATTCCAGTCCTGCAAGTCCTTCTCCCCTTGTTCCACTTTAGCTTTGTTTTGTCTATTTCCTATTTCAACAGCAGGAGGCACATTCCTGTGTGGCTTGGACCTGGCCTTTCCTTCCTCTTTTCTCAATTGTCCTTTGAATTCCATTTTTGGTCCCCTGGGCATGGCTTCTCATTACTGGACTTCTCCATTCCTTTCCCCACAATCATTCTAGGGGAAAGGATTAGACGGATGGTATCTTCTTTGGGGGAGACTTCTGATGCTTGAAGTCCTCTGGTGCACTTGGGGACAAGAGTGTGTCACCTATGTCCCCAGGGACCGGATCATATAGTCAAATATCTATCACGTATACCTTAAGAGCCGTTATGGTCTCATGAATGGCTTCCCAGGGGTCTTTGTTTTAGGAAAATCCTTTTTACTTGGAAATACCACTCTCATGCGTCCCACAAATGTGGATCAAAAAAGGCATGGGTTTATCCTTGTCTCTGTCTTGTTGGCTGTCCTGTTCAACAAGGTCAAAAATGTGGAACAGTTGGAAGTCAATAGTTACCTTTCCCAGACTGTGTCACTTGGTCTGAGATATTTGGGTCTGCAAAAACCCCTCACTGAACAGGCCCATCAGTCTACTGGTGTGGGGCTCCCCTGGCTTCTGCCCATACCTTTCCTTCAGTTTTGGTACTTCACTGTGAAATAAAGACCTCATTTCAACTGTTTTGCTCCCAGCAATGCTATGAGTGGATCAGCAACACCATGGGTGGTTTTGTTTGGAATTAAAACAGGTCTTGAGGCCAAGGAGCAACCAGGATCTGGTGGAACTCCTTGCATAGGGCCCTTGACTTCTCTCAAGCATGGTCTGTAACCCCTGGGGCATCTTGGAGCTGGCAGGTGACATGGGAGTGCAAAGGCAGCCAAGATGCAGAAAATAGTTTCCCTAGTCTTTTCCAGACCCAACTATCACATCTTGGTAGTGTTTTTGAGCAAAGAGATCTTAATTTGTTGAAGTCCAGTTTATCTGTTCTTTTGTTGTGTGTGCTTTTGGTGTCTTACTAAATAAACCACTTCCTAATCCAATGTCACAAATATGTACATGTTTCATGCTATGAATTTCATTAGTTTAGCTCCCAATTTAGGTTTTTCATCCATTTTGAGTTATTTTTTTCTGTGTATGGTGTGATATGGGGTTCCAAATTGATTATTTGCATGTGACAGACAGTTATCCGTGCATAATTTTATGTAAAGTTATTCTTACCTAATTGAATAGTCTTGGAATCCTTGCTGAAAATCAATTGACCATAAATGCGAGAGCTAATTTCTGTAGTCTCAATTCTAATCCATTGATCTCTATGCCTATTCTTATGCCAATACCACATAGCTTTATAGTTTCAGCTTTATAGTAGGTTTTGAAATTAGGAAGCATGATTCCTCCAACTTCACTCTCCTTTTGAGAGAGAGAGATATATATATATCACATATATGTACACATGTATACATATATATCACATGTATATACATCACATATATATCACATGTATATATCATATATATACACACACATATATACATATATATATTTCAGTGAATTATATATAGTTCAGTGATTCATTGCCCCTTGTATTTTCCTATAGATTTTAGGAATGACTTGTCGATTTCTGCAAACAAGGCAATTGAAATTTTGATAAGGTTTACAGTGAATCTGTGGAAAACTTGGGGGATTATTTTCATCAAAACAGTAATAAGGCTTCTAACTCATGAACACAGAGTTTATTTAGGTATTTAATATTTTTTTAAAAAGTTTTTTTTTTTTCTTCTCAAACTCATTCCTAGTTATTTTGAATGATAATATTAGAATCCTCAAGAGTTTCTATATCATCTTCCAATGGGGATACTTTTACTTTTTTCTTTCCAGTCTGAATTATTTATTTCTTTCTCTCAACTAATAGCTAAAACCTCAATACAATAATCAATAGATGTGTTGAGAAAAAAACATCCTTGTCTTGTTTATAATCCTAATGTTATACCATTAAGTATGATGTTTGCTGTGGGGTTTTCATAGATGCCTTTCTTAACCATAGTTTGTTTTGTGTTTTCATCATAAAATGGTGTTAGATTTTTCAAATAATTTTTCTGCATCAATTGAGGTGATCAGGTGTCTTTTTTATTTATTCTGTTATATGACATGTTATATTAAGTGATTTTTATGTGCCCAAACTTTCATTCCTAGGATAAATTCCACTTGGTCCCTGTAGATAATCCTTTTTGTATGCTTCTGAACTTGTTTATGCGTCTAGATTTGTTTTACTAGTATTTTGTTGAAGATGTTTACATGTGTATTTATAATGGGTATTGGTTTTTAGTTTTCTTGTGATATATTTATATGGCTTTATTATCATGGTAGTGACTGCTCATGGAATAATTTAAAAAGTGCTTCCCCTTTGTTTTGGAAGACCTTGAGAAAGACAAGTGTTACTTACTTCTTTAGACATTTGATTGAATTCACCAGTGAAACTGTCTGGCTCACCCTTTTGTTGTTACTGTTGGAAGTTTTTGATTACTGATATAATATCTTTATACATTGTAGATCAAATTCAAACCTTCTATTTCCTCTTGAATCAATTCTGGAAGTTTGTGTCTTTCTAGGAATGTGTTTATTTCATTTAAGTTATATAATGTCTTGACAACAAATCCTTGTAGTAGTCATGTTTATTTATAGAAATAAGGTATTAATGTTGGTATTAATGATAGGTATTAAAGATAGGTATTAATGTTGCTGCTTGCATTCCCGATTTCAGTAATTTGAATCTTCTCTCTTTTTTCCTGTCAGTCTAGCTAAAAGTTTGTCAATTTTGTTTGCCTTCTCAAAGAATCCACTTTTGGTTTATTGGATGTTCTCCTCTATTGTTTTTCTATTTCCTGTCTCACCTATCTCCACTCTAATATTGAGTATTACCTTCGATCTATGGCTTTCGGTTGGTTTGGTCTTCTTTTTCCAGTTTCTTAAGATAAAATATTAGATTGTTGATTTATGATCCTTATATTAGATTGTTGATTTGTGATCCTTCTTTTTTACAGGTATAAATTTCCCTCTGATCACTTCATTTGCTGTATTCTATGAATATGTTGCTTTGCAGTTTTGGTTTTGTTCACTTTATTTTCTAATTTCCCTTACATTGTTTTTCTTTGATCCATTGCTGACTTAGATATGTGTTGTTTAACATAATTGTGAATTTTCCAAATTTTCTTTTACTATTGGCTTTTTATTTCATTTCATTCCATTGTTGTGGAAAAATTATTTTCTATGTTTAAATCTTTTTGTATTTATTGAGTCTGTTTTGTGGAGACTATTTCATGTGCACCTAAACAGAATGTATATTTTTTTGTTATTTAGTTGAGTGTTCTGAAGGTCTCAGTCAGGGGAGGTTGTTTTATACTGTTGTTCAAGACTTTTAGGTTCTTTTTACACTTTTTTCTTTATTTTTGTTTATTTTATTCTGACTGGATAATCTCAATTGACCTCTGTTCGTGGTTGCTGCTTCTTTCTTCTGGGTGCTCAAATCTGCTCTTATATATCCCTAGTAAAAAATTGATTTCAGTTATTATACTTTTCATTCCAGAAATTCTATTTGGTTCTTTTATACATTTTTAAATCTCTTGATTGATATTCTCTATTCTCATGCTTTTTTTTTTTTTCAGTTTTTCAGACTAGGTTTTCTTTAGTTTTTTAATGCATTTAAATTATTTGCACACTGGGCCTCAGATAATATTCATTATCATTTGCTTTTTCCCCAATTGGATTTTAGTATCTTGTTTTTTATATGTCTGATATTTTTTGTTGAGAGCCAAGTATTTTATTTATTATAATGTGGCAACTCTGAAAATCAGATCCTGCTTTTCCCCTAGAGCTTGCTAGACATATTCTTCCTTTTAATGCTTAATACCAAAAATGTTTCCCCATCATCTCTGCAGAGGGGCTCGCTATGGTGCACCTCTTCCACACTGAGCCAGGCAGTATACAGATCTGCCTTCGCCTTTCTACTTACTGGTACAGAGCTATGTTATCAAACAGAGATGTGCACAGAGGGTCTCCTCGAGTCTTTCCTGAGTATGTGTACAGCATGCATAACCCTAACCCTTTCTGGATTTCAAGGGACACGAAAGCCCTTATTCTCCAAAGCTTCTCCTTTCCAGGTTTTCCCCACAAGCTGCTTAAGGCTATTATTTGCTCTACTATTAACCATCGCTTCAAGTAGCCGTGAGTCAATCATTTCCTTGTATAAGTTTTAGAAAAATGCCTACAGGTAACAGCTTTCGCACTGGGTAAGTTCTGTATTAGGTGAGATAAAGACGTTTGTGCTAGTCTTCTAGATAACCACCTGCGGGTCCAAGCAAATAACTATAATTATTTGCAGATGAGGTCAGTTCTGCTCCCTCCAGTATCTGTACTGAAATCTGGGCTGTCATTTTCAAGGATAGGATGGGACTGGGACTGGGACATGGGGCTAGGAAGTGAAAATGCCACAAAGTTCTCTGCTCTTGCAGAGCTTCAGCCACTTTTATTGAATGAATACTCCGTGGTGGCTGCAAGCCTTTGGATAGTTTCCAGAGCTCTAAAAAAGCTGATTCTTACAGTTCTTGCCAGTTTTTTTCAGTGCTTTTGTGATGAGAAGCCCTTTACAGTTCCTTATTTCCCCATTTTGGCTGCCTCATAGGAATTTCACCATCCCCTTCTTAATTAACCTTACTGCTAATCTCAATTGGAGACAGAGAAACCAACCAACATAATATGTGCAAACTTGAAAACATGGAACGCATATATGTACAGATGTTATGATTATGAATCCTTCTCTCATCAATTTCTTTTAATAAACCCACTGATATTATAAATGAAAGTAATTTGCTATATTGAGTCTTTTTCATTTGTTTTTCTTTGATTAGACTCTATAGGGTGTTCTCCAAATGATAACACAACAATACATTATGTTGGTGCAAAAATAATTGCATTACTTTTAATGGCAAAAACTGCAATTACTTTGGCACTAACCTAATAAATATTAGAGCTATATATTTTTTTAAAACTCTACTTTTTTTCCACATTAATTCAGAGAAAATGAAGGAGTGTCTCTTTGTGATTTTAGGACTCATGCATCAAAGTGACAGAGTGGAAAGTTAGAAAATGATGCTCTACTCCCTAGAGCCTACCTCCAGGTCAGGGCCAGATGGCCCTTGTTCTCTCCTCTGTAAGCAATTGGAGCACTTCTGACCACAGCTGTGCTATGGAGGGAAACGTTCAGTGAGTGGATGTGTGAAATGAAAACCTAAAGAAAGCTTCCTTCAGCAAGTTTAGACAGGTCCTATCTCTGATCTGTGAGCTAAGAAAAGAAAAGAAAAAGAACATGGTCTCTGAGTCCTCAGGTAATAGCATGTATGCAAGCTTGTTTACCATTGTTAATACCAAAACTCAGTGACATACACACAATCAAACCCATACTACAAACTCTTGAAATGACTGTACTGTCAAATAAAGAAAGAATCCATGTTGCTAAGTACTAACAATGAGTGTGTTAAACATTCTTATGGCATTTTTAAGGAAATAAAGTAAAATTTTATCTGTTGCCTTTCATATCATTGAATACACATCGAATAGCTGGTGTGCAACAGGCCTGTTTCAAGATGTTGAAGGTTAGAGCTGTCAAATAAAATATAGGATGTCTAATTATATTTGAATTTCAAATAAAAAATAAAGTTTCAGTTTAGCTTAGTTGCATGGGACATATATACTTATATTAATTGTTTAACTGAAATTCAAATTTAAATGCACGCCATTTATTTTCATTTGCTAACTTTTCCAAGTTTACTGGGGCTTACAACTGTGATTAAGTCGTGAATACTGGCTGCTCTTTTGAATATTACCATGTAGGAAGAGGAGTAATTAGATACGGAGCTAGAATATAGAAATTTTCAATCAATGAATTGCTTCAGAGGCTATAAAACCCCTTTTTAGGGTGGTCAGAAAAGCTTTTTGAAAATAGAGATGCAATGCCTACATTAAACATTGAATTATCAATTAGAGGAAAAGTGTAAGGGAAAGAATGCTTCAGAAAGAATAACTTGCATAAGCTCTGAAAAGCATAAAAGAACCTCACTGGAAAATTATAATTCATTCATAGTTACAGAGCTTTGGACAGCAGGTGGAAATTTGATATACAAGTTCTAAAATCTCATCTAGATGAGATAAGCAAAGTCAGAAAGACAGAGATGAATGCCAAATTCAATGAATTATATATAAAGAAGGATATTGGTGACCACATGTCCATAGTTCACTAGCTTCCTTCAGTAAGTTTTCTTTCAGCTTTCAGAAGAAAAGTGTATTTGATTTTGATTTTTTAAATTAATTTATCACCATGATTGTTTTTGTTTTGCCTAATTTCCCCTCATGAGGAGACTGTTTTCAACAAATACATCCTAACATTCTGTACACAATGCATAAGTCATGGGGGCAACATCTCAGTCGACACTTTATCTGGCAAATTTTTGCAGTGTTTACCAATTTTTTTTATTATCCAGGAAATCACTTTTTACTGCTTTGGAAAAATAAAAGTTTATTTTGTAGGTAAAGCATCAATTCCTATTTTAAGATTAGAGAAAAAGTGCTTATTTTCTTCCTCAAATACTTTAGGCATCCTTTCTCTCTACCTGCTCAGATAGCCAATGTGCTCATGGGCAGCACTACACCAAGCAGCTGAAGTGCTTCTACCAAATAAGAGTTGCTTCTGCCACAGGCTGGAGGAGGCAGTATTTCTGGTGTAACACATTTGCTGAGAGCACCAGTGAAACAAAAATCATGGAATCATTGAGCATTCGATCTGCAAGCACCCTTGAGACACCTCATGCCTTGTTTTCCACTGAGAAAATGGTGGCTTTGAGCAGTTTATTGATTTCTCCAAAGCCACACAGCTAGTTGCTGTCAAATTCAGAACTAGTACCTAGTTCTTCTGTCCTCTGCATAGTGCTTTGTGTGTTACCTTTCTTACCCCCAAACTGCCCAGATCTCAGTATTACCAGGGCTGGAATGGCAGATTTTGAAAGATAGTGTAATGACAGTAGCAACAGAGAAAGGGGGGGAAAGATAGCATCAGGGAAAAGCAGACAGAGAAGCTCAGTATTACAGAACTTAGGATGCACTAGAACCACACATACAGAAGACACAGACAGCAGCTGGGGAAGAGTCCCTAGCAAGATCCAGCACGTAGTCAGTCTCTAAAGGCTCAGCATCTCATGCCAACTGGGCAGGGTACCAAGAAAAGCAACTGCTTGCAAGTCGCAGTCCAGAGACACACAGAAGAAATTTGGAAGCTTGAAATGAGTGGCCAGTGAGGGGCAATACCAACAAACCAGGACCATAGTGAATACATACGCTCATTCATGCTGTGACTGGCTGAAAACCTAAGGCTTTGGCTGGCTGAAAGTTTCCTCTGAAGCCTCCTGGATCTGCTCTTTCTGTCTTAAGAGAAACTTGTTTCATCTGAGCAGAGTGAGAAAGAGGCAACTATTATTAAATCTGTTGATATATGTCACCTTTATGGAGCATCTATGAGCATGCTTTTCACTTTACATTATTTCTAACCAAAATTTATTATGCTTGCTATTATTATCTTCATTTTACAGATGAGGAAATGGAGCCTTAAAGATTTTCAATATTTTATCCCAGGTCACATAATTGTAAGTAAGAGAGGCAACTCAAATCTAATTCTGCTTAAGGCCAAATCTCAGTTATTTTTCACTTTGCGTGGTGAACGGATCCTGACAGGAGAATAGAAGTGAGGTGAGCGTGGTGCCTGGTAGAGGCAGCCCATTGAATTATAGGGGAGGTGGAGCCAGAGCTTGGTCTACATTAATAGGGGTGGAGCTAAGGAAGTGAGGATGAGGATGGAACTGGAGCACTGAATGAGTCCTACATATTAATGGAGGACCTCCACTTTTGAGGCTGGAATATATTTCAGGGCTTATCAAGAAATGTGCATCTTGGCTGGGCACGGTGGCTCACGCCTGTAATCCCAAGACTTTGGGAGGCCGAGGTGGGCGGATCACTTGAGGTTAGGAGTTCCAGAGAAGCCTGGCCAACATGGAGAAACCCCGTCTCTAGTAAAAGTACAACTATTAGTCGGGCGTGGTGGCGTGCGCCTATAATCCCAGCTACTCGGGAGGCTGAGGCAGGAGAATCTCTTGAACCCAGGAGGCGGTGGTTGCAGTGAATGGAGATCGTGCTACTGCACTCCAGCCTGGGTGACATAGCGAGACTCTGTCTCAAAAAAATAAATAAATAAAGTAAATATGCATCTTAGAGAATCATGAGGCCCTCTTGCGCCGCAGCCGACTAGTGAGCTTGTGAGAGGTGATGTTACATTTATAGGAGTTTTTCCAGCTGGTTCTTAAATTCGGCCATTATTAAAGATTAAATTATATAAACAAAGCTACAATTAAATTGATTGTACCAAAACCAAGGTAAATGTTCAAAGCTCATTATTTTCTAGTGATTTTTACTCGTTTGCTCTTCCGGGTGTGCTAGAGTTATTTATGTCTCTTATCTCTGCAGTGAAAAGGGCGTGCTGCTTACTGCGCCCCTCTTCCCAGCTCTGTGCTCCATGGCCTCACATCAGTAGCAGAAACTTCGCCATGATGGGAGTATTTAAACAACAGAAATTAACAAATGCCATACACTGGGGCTTGACTGTTGTTTTGTGTGCTGCCCGGTTTCAGAGAATTGCTTTCGAAAGAAGTAAGGCAGATTAAGTAAAAGGGTATCATATCTTCCATTACCTTGTAAATAGCACAAAGTATTGTCAAATCATAGTTGATTTACAACTGTTACATGGCTATGAATATAAGATACAAGAGTTTGGCAAAACTAAATAAAAATCTTTCTGTGAAAACCAGTGGGCTATATACAATTTACAGTAAAGACGATGTATATAGATTACATGGCATACATTTCTTACATCAATAAAATAGTTTAAAATTGATCTACATGTACCTACATACACATTTTATTTTTTTCTGGAGGGCCAGTTGTTAGATATTTAGCAGTCCACGACAGAATGAGGGTGGTGATCAAATTACTGAGGTAAGTGCTACAGGATGGCACCAGTCAACACACACAAGTCAGAAGTGGAATGGAGTCAGTAGACAAACAGAAGCTGACCACAGTGTTTAAAAACCCTTGTATTATTTCTTGCAAAGGAGCTGCATCAAACTGATAGTCGTATCAATGTGGCCTTTTACTTTAAATCTCTCTTGGTATCATAGATAGGTACTTTCAGAAAACAGAACAGAATATTTGAAGTTGGGGAGATTCAGTAATGCATATGGACGTTCACCAAAACCATAGGATCAAGGCGAAGGGGAATTGGAGGACAGATTATGAAAATCCACGTCTCTATTACTGCATTCACATGGAGTTGGACATATTTACATAGATAAAGTCACCTGCCTTCCAATTATTCAAATGCAGAACTCTGGTAAATATATGCATTCCCCTTATTTTTATCTTGATTTATTAATCTTAGCCAATATAAGTCATGAGGAAGTTGATTTTCTAGATATGATGCATCTCAGATAAATTATAATTCCACATGCATTTTTCATTAAACCCTTCCTGTTCATAGAAACACTTTTGTTTACGTATAGAATTTTTCATGCAGTTTTATTAAAAACTGAGCTTCTCTCTTCATTTATCTATGGAGTGATAGTGCAGAAAACTGTCATTTAAAAATAATTCTATTGCTGTGTAAACTCCAGCAACTTTTCATACTGCACTCTGCACACTTTCTTTCTCAGTAGTCCCGGGAACCTTTCCTCATTAGATTCCAAGTCACTCTATCTTCTGTGATGTGAGTTGCTTTACTGGAAGATTTATTTTTTTCCCCAAGACTTAAGAATTTTCTTTACCAAGTTAGGAGACTTTTTGATCATGCGTTTACCTTAATGATTAGCTGCTTTAAAGCAATTGGTTTTATTCAAAATCAGTTTTCTCAAGTAGAGAACTTTTCTGTTTCACATATAATAATTAAAAGAAAAACACTCATTTTTCTGAAAGCTTTGGGGGGAAAACAAAAGTAAGGAGAGATCTAAAGTGTTTTGTTGAATACAGTCAATCATACATAGAGAATTATAGCCATGAGAATGAATGCATTTTCTCTGGCAAATAAGCAATGATAAAGCCATTCAATTAATATAATTTTATTCTTTCCCCAAATAATTGAGCTGTACTATCACAGGCATATGCCCTTACCTCCATCCACGACTAGCTATGTAGCAAACACCACAGATTGTGAGCAACTCATAAATTAGATACGGAGGGGTGATATATTCTCTGTCATGAAGATATTAAATATAACACAAAATTGGGTTATATGACAACAGACTTATTTATCAAAAGCATTGAATTAGGCTTCAGATTCCTGTTATAGGAAAGGCATTTTCATAAATTCAACTGCTTGAAAGTACATACTAGTAAAATATTTAGTGGATTTATGACTACTGGAGTGTTGATTCCAACAGTACCATGTGTCATTTATTACATATGGCTTTATTTTGGAAAGAGGGTTCATCTTTCCTTTTTAAAAATATTTTTTGTTCTTTTTTTTTTTTTTTTTTTTTTTTTGAGACAGGGCTTTACTCTGTCCCCAAGGTTGGAGTACAGTGGCAGTGGCATGATCATGGCTCACTGCAACCTTTACCTCCTGGGCTCAAGATATCCTCACACCTCAGCCTCCTAAGTAGCTGGGACCACAGGTGCACACAACCATGCATGGCTAATTTTTGTATTTTTTTTTTTTTTGTAGAGATGGGGTTTAGCCATATTTCCCAGGCTGGTCTCAAACTCCTGAGCTCAAGCGATTCTCCCGTCTCAGTCTCCCAAAGTGCAGAAATTACAGGCATGAACCACTGGGCCCATGGCTCATCTTTTCAATAAGATTGCAAGGCTCACTAGGTCAGGGCTTTGTCATAAATGTCTCTATATCTTCTGCATATTGTACATTGCCCAGTTGATACATATTACCTGGAAAAGAAGGATATTTACTACGTAGGATTAGTGCCATACCAGTCTGTTAATAAGGTAGTGTGAAGAGATACAAGTAACATAAAATGTAAAATATCCCTTTTATCTTTCTTGGAAAAAAATCAAACTCTAATAGCAGAGTACTGAATTCATTTCTAGGCTAAGAAGGGGCCTGAGCCATTGCACAAATATCAGACAAGAGTCACAAAGTAATTTGAGGGCAACATACAGTTGAAATTATATATAAAAAAAACCAAAGCACTTATTGGTATGCAATTATACAGTATGAAGAGGGCTTCTTTTTTGTTCTGAAAAGCAGATTAAGCAGTTGGCCATTTTGAATTGTATAAGAAAGTAATATAATATCCTTTGTTTCTAACCTAATCAAATGATTTCATCGCTTGAGATCAGAGTGCTGTTTCTGCATGGACGGTGTCGGCATACACCTGTGGCAGATTTCAGAGCTGTAAGAAAAGGCTTGTTGAAAATCCAACCCTGTCTTCATTGAGGCTGGAAATTACACTCTTAATAATGTTTCCTCTGTAATAAATGTTAGCTGCTGCCTACCGCACTTCTTTACAATTCAAGGGATCTTATGTGATGTAATTTAGTTCTTGAAATCCATAGGTGCTAGTGTTGCTTGTTTATCAGATTGTCTCTACTCTGAGGGGAAAATCAAGTGTTGCAGGATACATGTAGTATTGATTAATCAGCAGAGAAAGTTACAAAGAAGAGAGAGTAAAAGACCCTCAAGGAATAGTGGAAGTATTCTAATAATTAAGAAACACCTAATATAAATTTTTTTCCTTTACTTGTAGAAGTAATATGAAATGTATGCACTTTCTTTTATTATTCTAGAATTTGATAAAGTCTAGAGATAGAAATTAAAGATAGTATTTAGTTCTTTCAGAATGTGTTATTATATAAGGGAAAGCAAGCCTTCTTGTTATGCAAAAAATAATTTAATGAAAAATAGGCTGTTAAATCTTCTTAATTGTTTAGTATTGATTAATAAGCTGTAAATAATTATGGTGGTGATATTAACTGATGCAATCACAGGACAATAAATTTATGCAGGATTTTGCAAAACAACTTCAAGTGTGCTTTAGAAATAAAACAATGGCCTCTACGTTATTTACTTTCATAGAAAACAAAATACACTCTAAACAAGTTTAATTATAAGATCAAAAAGATCACTTTAATGGATTTTTTTTTCCTCATTAAATTATTTTAAGGATTTGTCTTAGTTTATTGAATTACTTTATTTTGGATCTAAATTGTAACCTATCATTTAGAGGCATTAATATCATTTATCAGCCTAAAAGCAAAGGTATTCTCTAGCATAATGTTATACACCTCACATTTAAATCATTTCTATACTTTTAATAAATTGTTCTCATTTGAAAAGTAATACTCTATGGTGTAGTTCAAAATATTTTCCCAGAAAAAAATTATTTATTGAATCATTTCTCCATTTATTCCAATATTTATTTCATGCTTGTTGTACTACTCATGTTAATAATATTAGGAAATCATAATGAACGAAACAGTAGCCTAGGGAGGAAACAGACAAATGAAACAATAGAAAAGCACAATGATAATAATATGAGTCAGATATGGTGAGACAAAAATGGGAGCATAGCTTTTTAGGCTGAAAAAGGATTTGAAAAGTCTTACCAAAGACAGTGTTTGAACTGAATACTGAAAGATAAAAAATAGCCAAGAAGAGTCACAGGGAGGGTGGAGGGAAGAGTCTGGGCAAAGCCTCCTTCCCATTCACTATCCGCCCAATCCCCAGGGCCAGAGCATGTGACGTCATGACCCATCAGCTATGGGGTAAGGCAGAAGTGAGAATCAATGACTTCATTCCGGGGCAGCGGTGTCCTCTGTAAGAAATACCTCTTAGAGCGAGATGAAATGTTTTGGTTTGTAGATTTTAATTTCATATTATTTGTAAAGCATTTTTATGCAGATGTTTGTTGAATAAACAAATTGAAACTCAGGAAATCTGGCTGAACTGGATATCTAAACCTTGGGATTATCAACATATTCCTGGCTGTAAAACCTCAGGGAGAGTTGAAATCAGTGAGGCACGTACCCAGCCCCATGGAGACACCAAAAAAGGTTGTATGGAGGCAGAAATCACAGAAAAGGAAAGAGATGTGGTAATGGAGAAGGCATGAATCCATCCACAATGATTTTAGGAGGTTTGGTGATTAAAAGGAGTTGAGAATTTAAGGATAGTGTGAACTGTGAACTACCTACAATCTCTAATTTTATTGAATTTGGTTTATGATGGAAGAAATAAATCATAGGAAGGCTGAGGGGAATTATCCTGTAAAATAAAATGTTTTAATATGTAAGAGATTCCATCAAAGAAACAAGGATGCACTTTCTCAATTTCATATTAAGGAATTACCTTTGATCACATAATGTTTGTAACTTTTTCTTTTTCCATGGAAATAGGAAGGAAGAAGGAGATGAAGGGTTGAGATCCAGGAAGAAAGGGCATAGGTCAATGAGGGCATTTCCATAGGAGATATTATATATATATTTTATATATATAAAAAATAAAGGCAAAGACATCAAACTTTTTAAGAGTAAGTAGTGGTAGTGCTGACAGATTTAACAAATGCAAATACAGGATAACTAGTTAGATCTGAATTTCAGAAAACAATAAATAATATTTTAGTATACTTATGTCCCATGCAATATTTGGAAGAATAGGTATTACTGAATGAGGGAAGTATGGGGAGTGAGCAAACATCTGAAGTAGCATTGTAATGATTAGATGATTTAACTTCCTTAAAAATATATAGTAGGAGTGGCAGGTGGTGTGTGTGCCCAGAGCAGGTAACTGGCAATGAATTTATGTTGCTTCCTTTTGCATGGTTCTGTAATTTTCTTCAGGAACGTTCAACTGCATATATAAGGAGGATTCACAAACATAAGTGGTAGCTGGTAGGATTTGTGCAGAGGTGTGGCCTTGCTGGACCAAGTGTGATGGCAGAAGGTGGGTGCGAGGGAGTTGGGCATTTTCAAGAGGAGTTTTCATGATCAAGGTAGCTTAGAAAGGCAGCAGTCTCAGGAACACTACATTTCTGGTGATGAAAGTGTCCATGCTGTCACCTCAAGAATGGGTAACCAAGTGAGATTCAGTAAAATGAAACTGAACACGAGGTGATCACAGAGGTGAGAAAACAAGTGGCTGGAAAACTTAGCTACATAGATTAGAAGTCAGTGACAGTAAAGAGAAATCTGTGAACTCATACTAAAACCATGAGTGAATGACATTATGGAGTTATTCAACATGTAGGTAGAAGTCTGCAAATCTATAGGGATGATTTTTTTAGTTTTTCTTTTGCATCAACCACAGATTCTTTATTTCTTCTTTGGGTGGTAACGGGAAGAGATAGAAGTTGTGCTGCTACAGGAGTTCAAGACTAGCCTGGCCAACATGGTGAAACCCCGTCTCTACTGAAAATATAAAAAATTAGCCAAGCGTGGTGGTGCGCGCCTGTAATCCCAGCTACTCGGGAAGTTGATGAAGGAGAATCGCTTGAACCCCTGGGAGGCAGAGGTTGCAGTGAGCTGAGATCCTGCCACAGCACTCCAACCTGGCTGACAGAGCGAGACTCCATCTCAAAAACAAAACAAAACAAAACAAAATGAGAAGTTGTGCTGTTAATGAGAACAAGCTTCTCTTTTCAATTTCTTGATGAGCATGGGATCTTAAGAAGGCATATCGGTATTTCTATGTTAACTCAAAATTACATTCTATAAATTGATGGCTAACATCAACATTGTTTAATGTGTTTCATTAAGGATTTTTTTTTCCTGTAATGGTTAGGAATCTATTTTAGTGCTTATCATAATCACACATTTCATTTTTCCAAGTGTGTTTATTCGTTTTGAGTTCCATTCTATATTTTTACTACATATTAAAAAACTGAAATGTAGTATCAGCACATACAAATGTGTTCTCAACGTAAATAGGATTTTAAGAACTCATGTCTACACCACCAACATTAGTTGTACATCAATCTTGTGTCTTTATTTTTGCTTTTCTATCACGCTATTTGGATTTTATTTGGAGCCCCATTTTGTCTGCTAGCAGAAAATTTTTCCTGAAAATTCTGTAAAACTCAGTCAAGGCATTGCCTTTCCATCTTTATTGTCCAAACTCTGCCGATTTAAAAGTCCTGCCGTTCCACTCCAGCTGTGATCTGCACTTATGTTCCTGGGATATCAAGTTGTCATCTCTATTTTGCAAGCCAAGATGGTGAAGAATACTCTTTGATACCTGTTTCCTCACAGGGCCAAAGGTAGGTAAGATACCTTCAATATGTGAGTCCTCCAAATAAACTGGGTTCTGATCCTTCAGTTTCAGAATTAACTCTCCAAGATAGCAGGATGCAAGGCCTCCTCTCGTCAATACTGCCTCTTACTTACCCTACCATTTTTTCTTAACTTGTTATCCCCTTGCTAGGAAGATCTTTATCCAATCTCATGAGGATAGTGGCTTTCTCTGAACACATATTCTGGCAAGTCTTCCTGTCTTTAATTTGAGCCCTGTTTTTTTTTGTTTTTTTTTTAAGCTAATCAGTCCTTTCCTAATATGACCAAAATTGTATCAAAGATAAGAAAAACAGCAATATATAGAAATATTACAACGATTTAACATAACCACAAATGTATATGCATACAGATAAGGACACAAACACACACATTCTCTCTCTGTCTCTGTCTCTCTTATGTGTGTGTGTGTGTGTGTGTGTGTGTGTGTGTGTGTGTGTGTGTGATGTCAGGTGATACTGATAGCAATGGAGAAAACATAGGCAGGGTTAAAAGGGTCTCGAGTGAGGGAGTTGGAAAATTAGGGGAGGCCTCCTGATAAGTTGTACTTTTAGTGGTGACCTCGATAAAAAGGAAAAGCACTGACCAGGAAAAGCATTCAAGGAAATTCCAGGAAAGGCATTCAAGCAGAGAAAACAGCAAGCAAACCTCTGAGTGACCAAATCAGAATGAGGGAGAAGACAGAGAGTGACAGGAGAGAGGAGAGAGAGAATGAATGAGGAAAAAGATTGAAGTTGTTGGAGAGGTGGGCAAATAAGGATCAGATCTTTCAAGTTCTATAAGTCATTGTAAGACAGTAGTTTGATGTGAATGAAATTTCAAACCAATCATCAGAAGATTTTGAGTAGAGGACAGACATGATCTGAGTTCCATTTTTAAATAATCACTCTGGCAGTTTGGTGGAGAATTAATTGGCTCTTAATAGAGGAGCAAGGCTGGCAACGGGAGACCAATTAGCAGTTTACTGCAACAATTAAGCAGAGAAATGATTGTGGTTTCACCAAGGAGTAGCTGGTTTTAGAAATATTAGATTCACAACATACTTTGAAGGCAGAGCTAACAGTGTTTGTCGATTGATTAGTTGTAGTTTATAGAGAACTTGTGCCAAGTTTTTGACAATGATTTTAAATCATTGTCAAATGATTTAAATTTGACATTTACTTATTATATAACTGAAAGTTTGGACCCATTGTTGAATGTCCCCCATTCCACTTCCCACCATAATCCTCAGTCCCTGGCAAACACCATTTTACCCTCTGATTCTATTTACTGGACAGTATTAGATTCCACTTATAAGTACGATTGTACAATATTTGTCTTAAAAATTATGCTTCTTTTATAACTTGCATTTCTGTTGTAGCTTATATGAATTGATTTCATATGTTACCTTGATTTATTATCATAACTACTATAAAGAGGTAGATCATTATAATTATTAATATGTTATAATGGGGAAACTGAAATTTGAAGTGATTAATTGATTTACTCAGTCATTTAGGTAGTAAGAGTTTTATCCAAGATGTGAATCACAATATTATGACTTCAAGTTCTCCAAAGAAACACTGCCCAATAATTTTCAAGTGGAGAATATCCTGGGGACAAGGCGTCTTCATTAGAGCAATCTAAAAGTGGCGGGTCTCGTGACTGATGGGCTGAGGAGGTCAAGAACATATTTAGATGTGACCACAATGAGGGAGCTTTCTGGAGAGAAGAGGCATCTTGCATGGTGTAAATGTTTTGTCAGATGCTGAAACTGACACTAGAGTCATACAATAAATTTCAAATAAATAACAGGACCAGGATCCAAACTAATTTTCTCCGATTGCAAAGTCTACAGCATTTCTATCAGACTCTCTTCTACCAACATTAAATTAAATATGTATAGATTACATTTAAGTAGTTCATAGAGACTTCAAATTGAACATGCACACAAATACGCACAAATTTCTATGCACACGTGTAACAGAAGAGTACCAAATATTCCTGAAGAAGCTCATGATAACTATGTAGAGTCATAAAAATGCTGTCCAGTGAAATATGAAGATCTGGAAAAGCTGGGAAATTACACTTTTACTTCATTGTCATTGTTGCTATTAGAGTGCTGTGTTCTATCCTATGTCTCACAATGTAAGAGGGTTGTGAAAGTACACAGCACAGCAGCAAAAATCATTAAAAGACAGGAAAGCAGAATCTATGAGGTTACCCTAAGGAAAGTAGCCCTGACGAAGATGCAGAAGATGGAAGTTCAAATTTTAAAAGTACCCTCATTCATCTCAAGAAAAATGTGATGATATTGATACCGACAGGAGGCAGGGAAATTCTGGATAGAGAAGGGTGGGGACCCTGGTGAAGTCCCACGCTCAAGCCTGGACCCACTGCCCAAAGTGAGAACACGTATTCCTGTTTTCCCACCTGAATGTTGCCTTTTCCAAAACCACCCTGGCCCACCCCGCCTCCCATCCTGTACCCGTAAAAACCCCAGGCCCCACCGGCAGAGTGGCAGAGTGGCAGAGAAGGAGAGAAGTGAAGGGGCAGCTGGACATTAGAGAGAAGCAGCTTGATTTCAGAGGAATGGCTTGTCGGTGGGACTTGGGGGAAGAGTTCTGCCAGGGACGGTCAGGCTCCAGGGGGAAGATCACCTTCCCACTCCACCCCCTTTCCAGCTCTCCATCCCTCTGAGAGTCACTTTCATTGGCAATAAAATGTCCCTCATTTACTATCTTCAATTCATTCATGTGACCTGATTCTGCCTGGACACTGAACAAGAGCTCAGGATATAGAGGGCTGTCACACTGAGCCATTAAACACCTAACTGTCTGTGGACAGCAAAGCTGAAAGAGCACACTGGAATGTCAGGGGTTCTGGGCACCACCCTAGGTGCTGCTGCAGGACTGGTACAGAGTTCGTTCCTGCTGGTGCCCAAAGGCACTCTCTCGGCTCCTGTACCAGCTCACCCGCGTGCTCCCTCTCCTGTGAGGGGCGGAGAGCTGCAAGCTGAGTAGAGGAGACATCCCCTTCGTGAGTCCCATGAAGGGGCCAAGGGAATTATCCTGTTTCAGTATTTTCTCCCCTTATGTTAAAATGAGAAAAACATGTTTAAATTAGCAACATATATGCTTCCTGTAGGTAAAACATTTCACATACTGAGGAAATCATAAAGCCTTTTTGTTTGTGGCATCATTTCATGGTGTAAATAACAACAACAAAAAAGATAACCAAATGGAGGTTGGATAAAATGTTCTGATAATATTATTTTTGAATTTGATACCAATAAGGTGGTGAGACACAAGCAATCGGTTTTAGCTATCACACATTCTCACATATTATAAAATCTTATGTGTCATTCTTTACCGTGGTATCATTTTTTAGCACAGCTATTTTAAAATGACTTTTTAGGCGCTGTTTCTTTCATTTATTTTTCTTTTACTTAATGGACTATTTTTTAGAGCAGTTTTAGATTCACAGCAAAACTTTAGTGAAAAATAGCAAGATTTCCCATATAGCCCCTGCCCCCTCATACATTTGTGACAATTGATGAACCTACATTGACACATCATTATCACCTGAAGTCCACCGTTTAAATTAGGGTGCACTCTGGGTGTTTTAAATTCTGTGGGATTTGTAATCGTAAAACTCCTGCATGTGCAACAGGTGAAATAAAAGCGTATTTTCCTGAGACCAAGGGTCAAGGGTCAAGTCACCTCTACTATTCCTGATCCCAGAAGTAGTGACTCCCGGTGTTCTAGGAAACCTTCCAACTATGGTGCCAGTTTTAAAAAACACTCCTCTTGTAGGGCAAAGTACTCTATCTGGAGCCAGGCACATCTGGATATGGCATTTTTCTAGCTCTGTGACTTTGAGTAATTTCAAATTTTCTTGTTTCATTTCTGTATTTCCAAAACAGAAATTATACTCAAACCTCACAGGCATCTGGGAAGGATGTAAATGAGGGACCATATATGCAATATTTACCATAACACCTGGCACAAGTAGTAATTCAGTAAGTCCTAGATTTCCCTACACTTTCCAAACCTTACATTAATTGAGACTAACTTCATTAAGGCTAACTCCATTTTCTCTACAGAACAATGGTGAAAGTATAGGACAAAACTGCATTAACAAGTTTTATAAAACAGAAATTAGCAAGATTTATTATTACTATTACTATTATCAATAGAAGTCATGAAATACCCCACAAGGCCAACCTCAAAACAGGTTAATTTTGATATGAGGCAGATATGCTAATCAATCTCAGATAATTTTTTGAAAATGACTAGAAAGCTGAAATTTGCACTATTCTTTACAAAACTATCTGTGGGTCTTTAATTTTATCATCCTGTCTCCTGCCTAAGTTCTTTCCATGTGAGGTTATTTCTGCGTGGGAAAAATAGAGAACACAAAAAAGTTTCTATTTGTCTCATCAGCATACGTGATAGCCCCAGTAAGTTAAGGAGATACATTTCGCCATTATCTTATGGCACATAGCACTTTGCTGAAACTGCATGCCTATAAACACGAGATCCATAAGTTTATGCCTGTATATGGCTTGTTATTCTGTTATTTGACTGAATAAATTTGAATGCTATCCCACATTTTATTTATCTTATTTCTCTAACTATTAAAATAATATATTTTCTTCTTTACTATCCAATTTGTGTGAACATAGCAAGAACAAAGATTTAGTGATTATAAAAAGCATTCAAATTCATGTTTGTGATGGAGTACGTATCTTCTCATTATCCTTTGTGTAGATTTGCAGGATTATACAATAAATTATGTTATTTTACTTGGTCTTCTGTTAATTCTATTAGAAGCCAAGATTATAATTTACAATGCAGTGATTAATGTTGGAGTGTTTTGTTGTGATTTTTAGCTTACCATAAATAATAATCTCTATATTATCTTACGTTGACTTCTCATAAAAGATTAACGTAGAATTAGTGACAGCAGGATTCTCATCGAATGCAAATCCCATAAAAATTTATGCTTCTCAAGCTGTAAATTGCGACTCCAAAAGGCACTTCTGATTTACATCTGTTATCTCTCATTATAAAACTTCTAGTTCTGCTTCAAACACATACAAGAAGGGCACAGAAACATTTGGTGTAAAATGCAAGAAGTGTGAGAAAATGTCTTCAGTGTAATATACTGTTTAGGATAATGCGTTCATGCTTTTTTGTTAACATGTATCATGGGAATATTGAAGCTACCATGAATCCACGTACATTGATAATAGTGAAACACCCTTACATCTCAGTGTCTTCTAAAAGACACTCACTATGTAACTTTGCATGGCATGTGCTGATTTGATAAATAAAATAAAAATAACATGCAATATTGTTAGATATTTTAGCTTAGAAATGATTAATCAATTGGTCTGCATTAATGCATTTTTGCCACAAAAGTTATCTTGCTTTTAACATCTATCACTTGCTAAATAAAAAGCTGAAGGTTTTCTATCTGACAAATTTGACTTTGCTGCTGTTTTATATGCTAGCATAAATTTATTGTTAAAAACATTTCAATTGTATCAATTCTCATTTTTTTGTCAAGTAAGGAAATATCGACTTGTTCACATAATTTGCATATTTTACCATCAACAAAAGCCTTGTCTTGTACTCTATATTGTAACAAAGTTTTGTGCCAAAATATGTCTGTCCTCAAAGTATATTATGTAAATAGAGTGAAAAATGTCATTTGTTTTGCACTTACTCTTGGTTTTCTACATCTTTAACTCCATAAAGTAGAGTTCTACAAAACCATCTTTTCTATAGAATGTTGTAGGAAATGATTTACCACTTTACTAGAAGTTTGTCTGGCTGGAAGATAAAAGAAAGGAATTAATACCCTGCTTCCCATACCACACCATTATAATCTACTTGTTAAGAATGCTCCAGGGCGGGTGCCACCACCTTATGTTGTGGTGCTTTTAGACTGAGGACCATATGTGGTGCTATCCGAGGAAACAGCAGGGTTCAGTTACAGAGCTCTGTGCGTGTGTGTGTGTGTGTGTGTGTGCATGCACATATCTGTTTCTCTGCTCTAACAGCCCCTACATTTATACATCATTGCCATCAGTGCTATATATTTAGTATTATTAATGTGTTTTTTGTGCACTTGTTAAGTATGCTGCATACAGAATTGTTTATACGCATCTCAGTATTCACAGCATTATAACGTAAAATGCAGCCTTTTGTATTATATATCAGTATCACCCACAAATACGTTTGAACATCAACCGAATTTATTTTGGAAAAGATGAAAAAGATTTGACTCCACAGATTGTTTTCCAGCTAAAGAGGTGCCCTTGAGGGTGCACACTTTATCTTCTCTGATAGACAGAAGAATATGAATTGAAGGCAGGAGTGTAGACCCCACTGGGTCTACTATGAAAATGTCCATGGTACAGTGGCCAGTAACCTATGAGGTTACACTAAACATCTCTGGTACGTTACTGGTATATGAATTTAAATTTATTTGAACTTAGAGTATGCATTCTAAAGCTATTACTCTCTGATCTCTAGGCTAATACAAATATAAGGGGGAAGCTTACAGCAAAAGACTGAGAATTTCTGCTCCCTCAGAATCAAAATCTTGAAAACCTATGAAGAATATTTTGGAGATGTATTCACTTTGGATTTGGAAATATCAGTATGAAATCATGACTACTGTCATAGGCTGAAAATGGCTTAAAAATACATAGTCACTTCCTAAGGAATCTGTATTATGTTAAATGGCTTTCTAAAAATATATATAGAATATATATTACATATATCAATAATATATAATATATTAATTCATATATAATATATGATAGATTATATATTATATATAAATACATATTATATATATAACATATAGTCATTTCCTAAGGAATGTGTAAGTATTACATTATGTGGCAAACCAGTGACTATTATCTTATACGGTAGAGAGGATTATGCTGAGGATCATGAAAGCAGGCATTTATCCCAGATCACCCACAGGGACCATCATGCTTGGATTCTTGTAAGCCCTTGCTGACCAGATGCAGAACAATTTGGGCATCAAAATAAAGGTGCAATGGATTGTAAAACTATTGAAATATACATACGTTTAAGTCCATACTGATTACAGATGAAAAGAAAGACAGAAAGACAGACATGAGAGATAACCAGGGGAAATTCTGACATTCAGCCACACAGGGAGGAACAGACCATGTGAACGTGGAGGCCCCAATTGGAGTGATGCTGCCACAAGCCGAGGAATGCTGGCAGCCATCAAGAGCAGAAAGAGGCAAGACGGGTAGCCACCTATCAGCTCTGGAAGAAGTGGGACCCTGCTGACACGTGGACTTGTGACTTCTGGCTTCTAGAACTATGAGAAAATACATTTTGTTTGTTTTAAGACAGTTTGTCATAATGTATTACAGTAGCATCCTTCAGTGTGGCATCCAGTTGGATGGAATATAGAATAATAGATATCTATGGAATACAGGTCATAGATATCTATATTTCTATGTAACGTGTGTGTATATATGTGTGTATGTATGTGTACATATGTGTGTGTTTGTGATTGTGTTAGTTTCCTGTGGCTACTGTATTTTCTTCTCGTACAGAGATGATATCTTTCACACAGGAGTTTGTATCTCTTGTTTTGGGGAGATGAGATTGCTCTTCTATCTATCTATCTATCTATCTATCTATCTATCTATCTATCTATCTATCTATCTATCTTCTTATGCTGTGTGTGTGTGTGTATATATATATACCTATCTTATGTGTATATATATGTATGTATATCTATATATCATATTGTATCTATCTTCTTATGCTGTGTGTGTATATATAGATATATATTACTATCTTATGTGTGTATGTATATCTATATATCATCTCTATCTTCTTATGCTGTGTGTATATGCATATATATAGATAGATAGATATTCCTTCTTGTGTGTGTGTATACATGTATGTATACCTATGTATCCTATGTACTCTATCTATCTATCTCTCTATCTGGATGTATGTATATGAACTCCTTGCTCAGGTCAGGAAAAGGACCTGGAAGAAAAACTGTCCCTGTAGCAAGGCACATAACAACCAGTTATGCAAAGCTTAATTTCTTTATTATTATTTTTTTATTATTATACTTTAAGTTCTAGGGTACATGTGCACAACGTGGAGGTTTGTTACATATGTATACTTGTGCCATGTTGGTGTGCTGCACCCATCAACTCGTCAGCACCCATCAACTCATCATTTACATCAGGTATAACTCTCAATGCAATCCCTCCCCCACCTCCCCATAATAGGCCCTGGTGTGTGATGTTCCCCTTCCTGAATCCAAGTGTTCTCATTGTTCAGTTCCCACCTATGAGTGAGAACATGCGATGTTTAGTTTTCTGTTCTTGCAATAGTTTGCTGAGAATGATGGTTTCCAGCTGCATCCATGTCCCTACAAAGGATACAAACTCGTCCTTTTTTTATGGCTGCATAGTATTCCATGGTGTATATGTGCCACATTTTCTTAATCCAGTCTGTCACTGATGGACATTTGGGTTGATTCCAAGTCTTTGCTATTGTGAATAGTGCCACAATGAACATACATGTGCATGTGTCTTTATAGCAGCATGATTTATAATCCTTAGGGTATATACCCAGTAATGGGATGGCTGGGTCATATGGTACTTCTAGTTCTACATCCTTGAGGAATCGCCATACTGTTTTCCATAATGGTTGAACTAGTTTACAATCCCACCAACAGTATAAAAGTGTTCCTATTTCTCCACATCCTCTCCAGCACCTGTTGTTTCCTGACTTTTTAATGATTGCCATTCCAACTGGTGTGAGATGATATCTCATTGTGGTTTTGATTTGCATTTCTCTGATGGCCAGTGATGATGAGCAATTTTTCATGTGTCTGTTGGCTGTATGCCTGTCTTCTTTCGAGAAATGTCTGTTCATATCCTTCACCCACTTTTTGATGGGGTTGTTTGTTTTTTCCTTGTAAATTTTTTTGAGTATTTTTGTAGATTCTGGATATTAGCCCTTTGTCAGATGAGTAGATTGCAAAAATTTTCTCCCATTCTGTAGGTTGCCTGTTCACTCTGATGGTAGTTTCTTTTGCTGTGCAGAAGCTCTTTAGTTTAATGAGATCCCATTTGTCAATTTTGGCTTTTGTTGCCATTGCTTTTGGTGTTTTAGACATGAAGTCCTTACCCATGCCTATGTCCTGAATGGTATTGCCTAGGTTTTCTTCTAGGGCTTTTATGGTTTTAAGTCTAACATGTAAGTCTCTAATTCATCTTGAATTAATTTTTGTATAAGGAGTAAGGAAAGGATCCGGTTTCAGCTTTCTACTTATGGCTAGCCAATTTTCCCAACACCATTTATTAAACAGGGAATCCTTTCCCCATTTCTTGTTTTTCTCAGGTTTGTCAAAGATCAGATGGCTGTAGATGTGTGGTATTATTTCTGAGAACTCTGTTCTGTTCCATTGGTCTATATCTCTGTTTTGGTACCAGTACCATGCTGTTTTGGTTACTGTAGCTTTGTAGTACAGTTTGAAGTCAGGTAGTGTGATGCCTCCAGCTTTGTTCTTTTGACATAGGATCGTCTTGGCAATGCGGGGTCTTTTTTAGTTCCATATGAACTTTAAAGCAGTTTTTTCCAATTCGGTGAAGAAACTCATTGGTACCTTGATGGGGATGGCATTGAATCTATAAATTACCTTGGACAGTATGGCCATTTTCACGATATGGATTCTTCCTATCCATGAGTATGGTATGTTTTTCCATTTGTTTATGTCCTCTTTTATTTCACTGAGCAGTGGTTTGTAGTTCTCCTTGAAGAGGTCCTTTACATCCCTTGTAAGTTGGATTCCTAGGTATTTTATTCTCTTTGAAGCAATTGTGAATGGAAATTCATTCATGATTTGGCTCTCTGTTTTTCTGTTACTGGTGTATAAGAATGCTTGTGATTTTTGCACATTGATTTTGTATCCTGAGACTTTGCTGAAGTTACTTATCAGCTTAAGGAGATTTTGGGCTAAGATGATGGGGTTTTCTAAATATACAATCATGTCATCTGTAAACAGGGACAGTTTGACTTCTTCTTTTCCTAACTGAATACCCATACTTTCTCTTGCCTGATTGCCCTAGCCAGAATTTCCAACACTATGTTGAATAGGAGTCGTGAGAGAGGGCATCCCTGTCTTGTGCCAGTTTTCAAAGGGAATGCTTCCAGTTTTTGCCCATTCAGTATGATATTGGCTGTGGGTTTGTCATAAATAGCTTTTATTATTTTGAGATACGTTCCATCAATACCTAGTTTATTGAGAGTTTTTAGCATGAAGGGCTGTTGAATTTTGTCAAAGGCCTTTTCTGCATCTATTGCAATAATCATGTGGTTCTTGTCTTTGGTTCTGTTTATATGCTGGATTACATTTATTGATTTGCGTATGTTGAACCAGCCTTGCATCCCAGGGATGAAGCCCACTTGATCATGGTGGATAAGTTTTTTCATGTGCTGCTGGATTCAGTTTGCCAGTATTTTATTGAGGATTTTTGCATCAATGTTCGTCAGGGATATTGGTCTAAAATTCTCTTTTTTTGTTGTGTCTCTGCCAGACTTTGGCATCAGGATGATGTTGGTCTCATAAAATGAGTTAGGGAGGATTCCCTCTTATTCTATTGATTGGAATAGTTTCAGAAGGAATGGTACCAGCTCCTCCTTGTACCTCTGGTAGAATTCAGCTGTGAATCCATCTGGTCCTGGACTTTTTTTGATTGGTAGGCTATTAATTATTGCCTCAATTTCAGAGCATGCTATTGTTCTTTACAGGGATTCAACTTCTTCCTGGTTTAGTCTTGAAGAGTGTAGGTGTCCAGGAAATTATCCATTTCTTCTAGATTTTCTAGTTTATTTGTGTAGAGGTGTTTATAGTATTCTCTGATGGTAGTTTGTATTTCTGTGGGGTCAGTGGTGATATCCCCTTTATCATTTTTAATTGCGTCGATTTGATTCTTCTCTCTTTTCTTCTTTATTAGTCTTGCTAGCAGTCTATCAATTTTGTTGATCTTTTCAAAAAACCAACTCCTGGATTCATTGATTTTTGGGAGAGTTTTTTGTGTCTCTATCTCCTTCAGTTCTGCTCTGATCTTAGTTATTTCTTGCCTTCTGCTAGCTTTTGAATGTGTTTGCTCTTGCTTCTCTAGTTCTTTTAATTGTGATGTTAGAGTGTCAATTTTAGATCTTTCCTGCTTTCTCTTGTGGGCATTTAGTGCTATAAATTTCCCTCTACACACTGCTTTAAATGTGTCCCAGAGGTTCTGGTATGTTGTATCTTTGTTCTCATTGGTTTCAAAGAACATCTTTATTTCTGCCTTCATTTCGTTATGTACCCAGTAGTCATTCAGGAGCAGGTTGTTCAGTTTCCATGTGGTTGAGCGGTTTTGATTGAGTTTCTTAGTCCTGAGTTCTAGTTTGATTGCACTGTGGTCTGAGAGACAGTGTTATAATTTCTGTTCTTGTACATTTGCTGAGGAGTGCTTTACTTCCAATTATGTGGTCAATTTTGGAATAAGTGTGATGTGGTACTGAGAAGAACGTATATTCTGTTGATTTGGGGTGGAGAGTTCTATAGATGTCTATTAGGTCTGCTTGCTGCAGAGATGAGTTCAATTCCTGGATATCCGTGTTAACTTTCTGTCTCGTTGATCTGTCTAACGTTGACAGTGGAGTGTTGAAGTCTCCCATTATTATTGTATGGGAGTCTAAGTCTCTTTGTAAGTCTCTAAGGACTTGCTTGATGAATCTGGGTGCTCCTCTATTGGGTGCATATATATTTAGGATAGTTAGCTCTTCCTGTTGAATTGATCCCTTTACCATTATGTAATGGCCTTCTTTGTCTCTTTTGATCTTTGATGGCTTAAAGTCTGTTTTATCAGAGACTAGTATTGCAACCCCTGCTTTTTTTGTTCTCCATTTGCTTGGTAGATCTTCCTCCATCCCTTTATTTTGAGCCTATGTGTGTCTCTGCATGTGAGATGGGTCTCCTGCACACAGCAAACTGATGGGTCTTGACTCTTTATCCAATTTGGCAGTCTGTGTCTTTTAATTGGACCATTTAGCCCATTTACATTTAAGGTTAATATTGTTATGTGTGAACTTGATCCTGTCATTATGATATTAGCTGGGTTATTTTGCTCATTAGTTGATGCAGTTTCTTCCTAGCATCGATGGTCTTTACATTGTGGCATGTTTTTGCAATGGCTGGTACTGGTTGTTCCTTTCCATGTTTAGTGCTTCCTTCAGGATCTCTTGTAGGGCAGGCCTGGTGGTGACAAAATCTCTAAGCATTTGCTTGTCTGTAAAGGATTTTATTTCTCCCTCACTTATGAAACTTAGTTTGGCTGGATATGAAATTCTGGGTTAAGAATTCTTCTCTTTAAGAATGTTGAATATTGGCCCCCACTCTCTTCTGGCTTGGAGAGTTGATGCCGAGAGATCTGCTGTTATTCTGATGGGCTTCCCTTTGTCGGTAACCCGACCTTTCTCTCTGGCTGCCCTTAACAGTTTTTCCTTCATTTCAACTTTGGTGAATCTGACAATTATGTGTCTTGGAGTTGCTCTTCTCGAGGAGTATCTTTGTGGCATTCTCTGTATTTCCTGAATTTGAATGTTGGCCTGCCTTATTAGGTTGGGGTAGTTCTCCTGGATGATATCCTGAAGAGTGTTTTCCAACTTGGTTCCATTTTCCCCCTCACTTTCAGGCACCCCAATCAGATGTAGATTTGGTCTTTTGACATAATCACATACTTCTTGAAGGCTTTGTTCATTTCTTTTTACTCTTTTTCCTTTCGACTTCTCTTCTCGCTTCATTTCATTCATTTGATCCTCAGTCGCTGATACTCTTTCTTCCAATTGATTGAGTCAGTTACTGAAGCTTGTGCATTTGTCACGTATTTCTCATGGTTTTTATCTCTGTCAGTTCGTTTACAGCCTTCTCTGCATTGATTATTCTAGTTATCTGTTCTTCCATTCTTTTTTCAAGATTTTTAGTTTCTTTGAGCTGGGTACGCAATTCCTCCTTTAGCGCTGAGAAGTTTGATGAACTGAAGCCTTCATCTCTCAACTTGTCAAAGTCATTCTCCGTCCAGCTTTGATCTGTTGCTGGCGATGAGCTGCATTCCTTTGGAGGGGGAGATGCACTCTTATTTTTTGAATTTCCAGCTTTTCTGCCCTGCTTTTTCCCCATCTTTGTGGCTTTATCTCCCTTTGGTCTTTGATGATGGTGATGTACTAATGGGGTTTTGGTGGGGGTGTCCTTCCTGTTTGTTAGTTTTCCTTCTAACAGTCAGGACCCTCAGCTGTAGGTCTGTTGGAGATTGCTTGAGGTCCACTCCAGACCCTGTTTGCCTGGGTATCAGCAGCAGAGGCTGCAGAAGATAGAATATTGCCGAACAGTGAGTGTACCTGTCTGATTCTTGCTTTGGAAGCTTCGTCTCAGGGGTGTACCCCACCGTGTGAGGTGTGGGGTGTCGGTCTGCACCTAGTGGGGGATGTCTCTCCATTAGGCTACTCAGGGGTCAGGGACCCACTTGAGCAGGCAGTCTGTCTGTTCTCAGATCTCAACCTCCATGCTGGGAGTTCCACTGCTCTCTTCAAAGCTGTCAGACAGGGTCGTTTGCATCTGCAGAGGTTTCTGCTGCTTTTTGTTTAGCTGTGTCCTGTCCCCAGAGCTGGAGTCTACAGAGACAGGCAGGCCTCCTTGAGCTGCTGTGGGCTACACCCAGTTCAAGCTTCCCGGCGGCTTTGTTTACCTACTTAAGCCTCAGCAATGGCAGGCGCCCCTTACCCAGCCTCGCTGCTGCCTTGCAGTTAGATCGCAGACTGCTGTGCTAGCAATGAAGGAGGCTCCATGGGCGTGGGACCCTCCCGGCCAGGTGTGGGATATAATATCCTAGTGTGCCGTTCGCTAAGACCCTTGGTAAAGCGCAGTATTGGGGTGGGAGTTACCCGATTTTCCAGGTGTTGTGTGTCTCAGTTCCCCTGGCTAGAAAAAGGGATTCCCTTTCCCCTTGCACTTCCCAAGTGAGGTGATGCCTCGTCCTGCTTCAGCTCTCGCTGGTCCAGCTGTAGCAGCTGACCAGCACCGATTATCTGGCACTCCCTAGTGAGATGAACCCGGAACCTCAGTTGAAAATGCAGAAATCACCCGTCTTCTGTGTCGCTCGCGCTGGGAGCTGGAGACTGGAGCTGTTCCTATGCAAAGCTTGATTTCTAACATGATTCCTACTGTGGAGAATCTGGTCTCTTTGAAGGAACATCCAATTCCAAGACTAAAACTGGGATGACACAGAAAAAACTTGCAATATCAGGATATCCTCCTGTGGAAGGAAATAAGGAAGTGCCAAAACAAACAAACAAACAAACAAAAATAGACAGGTAAAGGTCAAAAATAAAGCAAGAGCCAGTTTTAAGGAGCCCTTGCTGACCAGATGTAGAACAATTTGGGCATCAAAATAAAGGTTCAATGGATTGTAAAACTATACTGATAATAGATAGATAGAAAGACAGAAAGACAGACATGAGGCAGAGAGAAGGTTCCCCCTGAGTGGTGTGTGGAGGGCCACCTGTGCAGAGAGCTGCAGAGGTGGCAGGTCATGGGTTTGTGGTAAGAATAGTGAAGATGGACAGGAGTGTGAAACAGGCATCACTGGAGGCACAATACAGGAGAAAACATTGATTGGGGGCAGAATATTTACATATTCTCAATGTGTTTCTTTACAGATTGCTTTTTAATTGTAGCATTTCTCCATTTACTGAGAAACAATCAATTCCTTGACTGGCTGTCAAAATGAACATCACCAAAATACCATATTTTTCCAGTATTTCCATTTGGAATGACAGGAGAGAAATAAAATCTCTCCACATGAAATTCATACAAGGAGTATATAGCCTGAATGTATACATAAGGCAGCATCTGACAAAACTAAATTGAGGAACACTCTGTGGACTAACTGGCCCAATTCTTTGAAAATGCCAGTGTCATGAAAGAAAAAAGGCTGAAAAATAGTTTTTAAGGAAAGCCTGCGTTCTAAGTAGACATGACAAAAATACAGTATGTGATCCACACCTGAATGCTGCATTGAAGGAGAAAAATGCTTCATGAAATAGTGTTAACTTTGATACAATCAGGATGTGAATGACTGAGGAGGTGGAAACACTACACAGGGTGGCAGAATAGGACACCTGAAAATACGCTGGTTTGGCATAGGGGTTATTTTGCGCTAAAGGCGCCAAGAAAACACCAGATGCAAGAAAAGCAATTTAATCTCCCCTTTTCCTTCCACAACACAAGGGATACAAACTCCTGTGTGAAAGATGTCATCTCTGTAGCAGGAGAAAATAAATGTTCTTCAATGAGAAATCATAGCTAAGAGAGAATTCTTTACAAACAGATCTTGTTAAAATAATTCTTTTTTTTATTTTAGCCTTCCCACATAGTTTATAGTTCCACAATTGCTTATCTTTGCTCAACTTAGTTTAAAACCATTTATGTTTTACTAATTCTTTGGGTCTTCATTTTCTTATGAAGAATCCCTTGTTAAATCCGGAGCTAACTTTATAACTCAGCTGTTATGAAACAGAATATCCCTGCTCTTATGAAATACACCCTGAAGTTTTGTGGAGCTTTGTTTGTTTTTTATTATATTTTAAGTTCTAGGGTACATGTGCACAACGTGCAGGGTTGTTACATATGTATACATGTGCCATGTTGGTGTGCTGCCACCCATAAACTCGTCATTTACGTTAGGTATGTCTCCTAATGCTATCCCTCCCCTCTCCCCTCACCCCACAATAGGCCCTGGTGTGTGATGTTCCCCTTCCTGTGTCCAAGCGTTCTCTTTGTTCAATTCCCACCTATGAGTGAGAACATGCGGTGTTTGGTGTTTTGTCCTTGCGATAGTTTGCTGAGAATGATGGTTTCCAGCTGCATCCATGTCCCTACAAAGGACATGAACTCATCCTTTTTTATGACTGCATAGTATTCCATGGTGTGTATGTGCCACATTTTCTTAATCCAGTCTATCATTCATGGACATTTGGGTTGGTTCCAAGTCTTTGCTATTGTGAATAGTGCCGCAATAAACATATGTGTTCATGTGTCTTTATAGCAGCATGATTTATAATCCTTTGGATATATACCCAGTAATGGGATGGCTGGGTCAAATGGTATTTCTAGTTCTAGATCCTTGAGGAATTGCCACACTGTCTTCCACAATGGTTGAACTAGTTTACAGTCCCACCAACAGTGTAAAAGTGTTCCTATTTCTCCATATCCTCTCCAGCACCTGTTGTTTCCTGACTTTTTAATGATCGCCATTCTAACTGGTGTGAGATGATATCTCATTGTGGTTTTGATTTGCATTTCTCTGATGGCCAGTGATGATGAGCATTTTTTTCATGTGTCTGTTGGCTGCATAAATATCTTCTTTCGAGAAATGTCTGTTCATATCCTTCACCCACTTTTTGAAGGGTTTTTTTTTTTTTCCTTGTAAATTTGTTTGAGTTCTTTGTAGATTCTGGATATTAGCCCTTTGTCAGATGAGTAGATTGCAAAAATTTTCTCCCATTCTGTAGGTTGTCTGTTCACTCTGATGGTAGTTTCTTTTGCTGTGCAGAAGCTCTTTAGTTTAATTACATCCTGTTTGTCAATTTTGGCTTTTGTTGCCATTGCTTTTGGTGTTTTAGACATGAAGTCCTTGCCCCTGCCTATGTCCTGAATGGTATTGCCTAGGTTTTCTTCTAGGGTTTTTATGGTTTTAGTTCTAACATTTAAGTCTTTAATCCATCTTGAATTAGTTTTGCTTCAAAGAGAATATAATAACTAGGAATCCAACTTACAAGGGATGTGAAGGACCTCTTCAAGGAGAACTACAAACCACTGCTCAATGAAATAAAAGAGGACACAAGCAAATGGAAGAACATTCCATGCTCATGGATAGGAAGAATCAATATCATGAAAATGGCCATACTGCCCAAGGTAATTTACAGATTCAATGTCATCCCCATCAAGCTACCAATTACTTTCTTGACAGAATTGGAAAAAACTACTTTAAAGTTCATATGGAACCAAAAAAGAGCCTGCATTGCCAAGTCAATCCTAAGCCAAAAGAACAAAACTGGAGACATCATGCTACCTGACTTTAACTATACTACAAGGCTACAGTAACCAAAACAGCATGGTACTGGTAAAAAAAAGAGAGACTCCTCCCACCCCCCATCTGCTTCCTGCATCTGTTACAAAGGCCTAGAAAAGAACAGACACATGGAAAGGAGAGCACAGCTGACCCTTAAACAACACGGGTTTGAAGTGCCCAGGTCCTCTTATAAGCAGATTTTTTTTTTTTCCCAACGAAAAATTGACCAAAAATACAATAGTCTCAGATACTGACTTTTCCTCCATGAGCATTCTGCAGGTCCTGCTGTAGGACTTGAGTATTTGTGGATTTTGGTATAATTGTGTCCTGGAACCAATCTCCTGCTTCTACCGAGGGATGACTGAATTTGGGTGAAATTAAAAGGAAAAATAAACACTTTTATTAAAAGGCTCTAAAAAATAGGTAATAAATATAATGTGTTGGAGAAAGCGGTTATATTTCTTTCATGCAAATATTTTTCAAACAACGTCTCTACACGACATAGCCTCTCACTCTACCACAGCCATCAACTCCCTTCAAACCTGTTTTCCAAGTGTTCCCATAGGGAATGCGGAAGACTGGACCCTGTTTTCTACTTGAAAGGAAAAGCGACAACCCCACAGTGGAAATCTGGCTGGGTCACCGTCACGTCACAGGGTCAGCATCAGTTTAGCCGCTATTACTCCTGTGGGAACCCAGGTACCCCCTCGTGGGAAATAGCAGGAGACCTCCGTTATGTACTGAAATGCACAAGCACATCAGGAGCAGTGAGAAATCCCCTTAACAGCGCTTTTCTGAATTGCCCCTGGTTCCTAAAAAGAAGAAATAATATATATTACCTTTATAATTAGAAAAAAAAAAAAAGTTAGTTTAAATGTGTGCCAGTGAAATTTCTATTTGCCCATCAATGTTCAGATTTCCTGTTACCACTTCCAGAATGCCTTCATTATTTTCTTCAGCGCACAACTCTATGTGAAACTTCATGTCCCAAGAATGAGCCTTTTTATTTATATTATTATTTACATATGTCCCATGTCCCTCTTAAAACATCAAGTTCTTGAAGCTGCTCAATCATGTCTAAACATCTTCACGCTTCCCAGAGGATTGGGAAAAGTGCCACCCTTTATAAATGTTCATTCAACTGAAAGAAATAAGAGCATTACTTTGGATTGTTTATATATATATATATTTTATATTGAGGTCGTATGGACCCAGGGTTAGGTCCTGGTCCGATTCATTTGCATTGAAAATACACAAATGAGAGGACCATTTGTATTTAGTCTCCTTTCCAAATCTCTGAGTGCTACTTCACACCATAACCTGACACTAAGAACCAGATGTTGTAAAGTCATGTCCCAGTGCTTTCTGAATTTATGGGAGATTTGAGAGAAGGTGGATTGCTGAAATAAAAATACAACACTCTGAGAATCTCATATGCAGGTGTGCTTGCAGACTCACCAGAGGGCTCCATATTATTTTGATGTCCATGTTTCTTAACTGGGGCACAGTGCCATGTTGAGTAATATCAATACAGAAACCTCTACTTCAAAACGTGCATGTCTTTGTAAAACTGAAAAGTAAAACACTATTCTGCAACAGTTTGAAAATTGTGAAGTGTTGACTCTTGAAATATTGCTGAGATCAGCAAAATCTATAATTGAAAAAGTATAGGTCCAGTTTTTGTGGCCTAACAAGAGGCTCAACCTAATACTGAAAAATTAAAAATATCTTATAATTTTTTTTTAAGGTGTGCTCTAGGATTTCCCCCCTAACATTTTTTTTTTAATTTTAACATATCATTAAGGTAAAATATTTCAAAAATTAAAGAAAAAAGATTTTAAAAAATATACGAATACTCATATTCTCACTTCTTCTTCAACAATTATAATTTAGCCATATTTGCATGAGGATATTTTCGATGACATAAAAAATAGCAGAGGCTGGGTGCGGTGGCTCACGCCTGTAATCCCAGCACTTTGGGAGGCTGAGGCTGGAGGATCATGAGGTCAGGAGATTGAGATCATCCTGGCTAACAGGATGAAACCCTGTCTCTACTAAAAATACAAAACAATTAGCTAGGCGTGGGGGCGGGCGCCTCCCAGCTGCTCAGGAGGCTGAGGTAGGAGAATGGCGTGAACCTGGGAGGCGGAGCTTGCAGTGAGCCAAGATCACTCCACACCACTGCACTCCAGCCTGGGCGACAGAGTGAGACTTTGTCTCAAAAAAAAAAAAAAAAAAAAAAAAAATCAGATATAGTTGAACCTTCCATTTTGTTTCCTCTGCCAATCTCTTTCCTATTTCTTTTCTCCCCAAACATGATCACTATTTTTAATTTTTTATCTTTTAACTGCGTTGTTAAAGTGGCATTTCTAAAAATTAAAGAGTTCACATTTGATGTAAATGTATACTACATATCATGGTGCCTCTTGCTCTTTTCATGAGATATTTTTAAATGTGCACCCATTAAAACGGGTGCACCCATCCCTAAGCTCATCCTGTCACTGATGCATGTCTATTTGTCTTTGTCTTCCAATCCATTGGTTTACCTCTTTTAATTGTGATGGAAATTTATGTGGCTTGGAAAGTCCCTCCCCCAACATCCTCACCTAATCTGGGTGTTGCCAGAACGCTACCTTTTTCTCAATCTCATTTGTCTGGAATACTATCTTATTTTAATTTTAATTCTCATTTGACTTAATATGTTTCAGTTTTGTCATTTTTGAAATATTTGTTTTGCCATACCATTCCCTCATCTCTGAATTACCTGTGCATATATACCCTGACGATTTCTCTATGGGGTTGCTTGATTATTTGTATATTTGCCTTACTTTACTGACTTTCAATTAAAATTTTGAATACAAATTACTGGTTGGTTCAATGTAATGCAAATATCACTTTGGGGGTATTCTCTTTTGAACATATATATGACGTATTTTATTAAATAAAGTTTTAAGTTTTAATGTCACATTTATTGATCGTATGTTTAATCATTTCTGCTGTAGCATATTTTACTTTACTTTGAAGTCATTAGAATATTTTTGTATTGTTTTCTAGAAGTTTTATCAGTTACCTACCTAGAATTAATATGTTTTTAATGGTCAGATAAGAAGAAACAATTTTTCTTCACTAGATCTTAAATAGTACTGCCTTTCCACACTAATTTGCAGTGCCATCGGGGTTATTTATCAGGTCTTTATATGTAAGAATCTGTTTGAGTTCTCTTTCCTGTTCCATTGGTCCATTTTATTCTCTCTGTTGGTACCACACTTTCTTGACGTACACATTATTATTCGTTTTCAAGTATATCCAAGTTATTTTCAGTTCATTAGCCTTTCATAAAATTGTAGGTCAATTTCCCAAATTTAATTTTAAAAAATTACATGGGGTTTCAAAACACTGAATATATGGGTTAGTTTCAGAAATAGTGACATTTTACAATAACCCTAAGCATATTATATTTCCAATTTTTATATCTTCTGTATTTGGTGATATTTTATATTAATTCCATAAATGGTCTCACATATTGGTAATATAGTATCTTACAGGTTTGATTACTGAGAACATGGATACTTTACTTTCTTATTACATTTTCTATTAGTGTGTGTGTGTGCACATGCACATGTCTGTGTGTTGATGAAAAAGCGAAATCAATCTTGTTTTAGACAATCTTCAAATGCATTGTCTAATACCTAAGTTAATGTAATCATATTTTCTGTTAACAAGGCATGTTTTCTTTTCTCTAGTATTTTTAAGTTTTGTTGCTATCATTGGTTGTGTGCTTCTTTCCTGGCATTTTGCACTTTTGGTTAAAATTTCTAGGTAGATGTTGAATAAAAATGATGACAAAGAGAAAACTCATTTCAACAACACCAAAATACTTCAATTAAAAGGCTTCTATACTTTAACCACTAAGTCTGCAATATGCTTAGTTTCAATACAGGTTCTTTTATCACATTAAAATTTTGACTATTCCCCCATATTTTTAAAAGAAATATACGTGATATGTTATATATTAATTTATTTGCAGTGTTAGTTTTGATTCAACCCAGTTTTTAACATTAATATGATTTTTTCCCTGTTTAAGTATATAGTTTCTTAAATAATCCATTTAATACAGATTTTTGGAGCTCAACAGCTATTGCTAGATGATTTTATTTTTTATTACTTTTGATTTATTTAGCTGAGTATAATATTACCAGTTGACAATTATTTTCTCTGATTACTTTGAAGTTGTTAATCATTGCCTTTAAGTTTTTTAAAAATTTTGGTTAAAAAACACACATAATGAAATTTACAATGTAACCCTTTTAGGTTATATTAAACATATATTAAATATGTATATTTAGTAGTGTTAAATATATCTATTTAAGTTATATTCACACCACTACAATTCAGTAGCATTAAATATATATTTATATATTAAATTAATTTGTTAAATTATTAGTATTTATTACATTAAATTTATTATAAAAACCATTTAATACAGATTTTTGGAGCTCAACTGCTAATGAAAAATAATTTAATTTATTAAATTAAATATATATACATATACACATTGATAAACAGATCTTCAGAACTTTTTCATCTCACAAATCTGAAATTCTATAGCCACTAAGACCCTCCCCTTTGCTTCCTCCCCACATCTCTTGGTAACCACCTATCTTATGTTTTGTTTCTGTTCATTTGACTACTTTAGATATCTCATATATATGCAAGCAGTTTTTTGATTTTTTGTAACTGCTTTATTTTATTTAGCATAATGTCCTCAAGGTTCATCACATTGTAGCATATAACATAATTCTTTTCTGTGTATTTAGTTTACTTCCATCTCCTGGCTATTGCCAATAACGTTGCTATTGACTTTATGCTATTTATTGTTTCTGTTTATCTACTTTTCTTCATATATATATATGTTTCTTGTGTAAATAATTTTTTAAAATTTATATTAGTACTAAATATTTAATAGTCCTACAACCTACCTAATTTTTTTTTCACCTTTTGTGGTATTCACTGTCACTTGTGGTGAAAAAAACTCTACTCTTTTTTATATTCTGTGAAATTATCATGTGTATCTTTTATAGTTTCTCTGCAACATATTTATTTTCATTTTTTACTTCTTTTGCAATTACTATTAGATATATTTTGAGAATTTAATTTTTATTCTACTAAATAACTGGGATGTAAAAGTAGGTTCCATGACTTCAGACCCAGTGCTCTTTTTATTATATCTCAGGGGCCAGGATAAAAATATAAACTTGTTTTTTCATCTTTGGTAACTTTCTACCTATCTTTGGAGTCTCTCTTTTACCCACGATTCTTTGTCACAATCTCCTCAGGGGTCTGCTAAATCTGCAGAAAGTTAATGAAGATGATTCCTGCTATAAGAAAACACAAAGATTCTAAACACAAAGATTCTAAAGGTGTTTCTTTCTTAGAAACCTGAAAAGAGTTACTACTAAGGTATTATCAAAGAGATTGCTAAAGTTGGATTTTTATTCTACTAAATAAAAATTAAATTCTCTTACTATTCTAATGTTTCTTAATATTTATATTTTTGACTCCGTATGCTACATTTTGTACAAGTCATTTATTTCTATTTTGTAATTCACTATTTTTTGACTGTGGTAATCACATTTAGTCTAAAATCTATCCCAATTATTTGCTATATTAAATTTAAAGGGCATACTTCCAATATATGTAATTGATCTTCTGAAAAATCTATCTCTTCTTATGTTAATACATCTGATTTTTATTCAAACTTTTACACTACAATGATTTCCCTAAGTTATTTTTTGAAGCCAAGTAGCTTGTTGTAAATTATAGAGATATCTCAATTTCTCAACCCCACACTATTTTATATAATTATTTCTAATAAAAATCCAGTGGTAACTGGAAGTAAATTGTTCTATAATGAATAAAAAGACTTCAGGAAAGAAAAATTATTATGTAGAGCCTAGTTATCAACATCTCAATTAGGTATGAAAATCTTATACAAGAAGCAGAATGAACTTCGTTTTCTTCCAATACTGAGATCCTGAAATTCAGTGACGTGATAACAAATGGCCGCTTCCTTAGGAAGTATTTTTTTGGGGAGGGTCTTCATCTCCAATGACCATATATGCCTGATGAACTTCTACTACTATTTGTTTTCCCAGAATACCCTTTAGTCTAAAGGACTTTGGAAAGGGAAGCATAATGAGTAGATAGAATGAATCCCAAGTTGGAGTTTGCATAAATTATAGAATATAATTTTTAGGTGCATATCAAAGACAGCATTAGATAAATTAAAAGTGAACTTAATCCTCAGAGAAATACTCAAGAATGTCTAAATTAATATATGCATTCACATGCAGTTAATTTTTATGAATGCTTCCTGAATGGTTAGCATTGGCTGGTTAAGTGTTTCTATGTGCCCTATTATTTATCATGTACATTCTGAGGAAAAGAGGTTATCTTCATTCTACTTTATTGTAGAAGAAAAACTGAGGCTCATAAAACCCAGTTCACTGCCCCAGGTCATATAATAACTGGCAAAGCTGGGATGTAAAAGTAGGCTCCATGACTTCAGAGCCAGTGCTCTTTTTATTGTATCTCAGGGGCCAGGATAAAAATATCAACCTGGTCATTCATCTTTGGTAATTTTCTACCTGTCCTTGGAGTCTCTCTTCTACCCATGATTCTTTGTCAAAATCCCCTGAGGGGTCTGCTAAATCCATAGAAAACTAATGAAGGTGATTCCTGCTATAAGAAAACACAAAGATTCTACAGGTGTTTCTTTCTTAGAAACCTGAAAAGAATTACTACTAAGGAATTACCAGAGATTGCTATAGTTGTATTTTTCTTAGAAGGTAAACAATTTTAAGTCTAAAGGCAATGGAAATATTAAAGGCAAACTGAGGTAACTTCATGTTTCATCTCCTTCCAAGATTTAGCTGCAAATGTCCAGGAAAAATAAAAATAGTCCAAGAGGCAATTTGGCTCCTGTCAAAGGATACAATTTTAACAAATTAAGTTGTAAAAATCAAATAGACTCGTCTTAGCAATTCATGAATCAGTCATCATTTCCTCTAAAAATGAATACGCTCACATGAGCTGAACAGAGGGGGTGGGCTTAGTACTCAGAAAAGGCTGAAGAAATTGGAAACCAGGAGCAAAAAGAGGACTGGTCTGTTATTGCTGAGTAGTATTCCATTATCTGAATGTGTGCTCCCATTCTTTTTATTTATTTTTGTTTTTATTTTTTTTAACTTTTATTTTAGGTTTACGGGCACATGAACAGGTTTGCTAGATAGGTAAATTGCATGTCAATGGTTGCTGTGAAAATTATTTTGTCAGCGAGGTCATAAGTATAGTACTGAACAGGTAGTTTTTCCAGGCTCACCCTCCTCCCACACTTCACCCTCAAGTAGGCACCGGTACCTGTTGTTCCCTTCTTTGTGTTCACATGTATTCAATGTTTAGCTTCCACTTATAAGTGAGAACATGTGGTATTTGGTTTCTTGTGTCTGCATTAGTTTTCTTAGGATAATGGCCTCCAGCTCCATCCATGTTGCTTCAAAGAACATGATATTCCTTTTAATAGCTGCATAGTATTCCATGGTATACATGTACCACATTTTCTTTATTCAGTCTACCATTGATGGACATTTAGGTTGATTCCATGTATTTGCTATTGTGAATAGTGCTGTGATGAACATACACATTCCTGTGTCTTTATGGTAGAATTATTTATATTCCTTTGGGTATATATCCAATAATGGGAGTGCTGAATCAAATGGAAATTCTGCTTTAAGTTCTTTGAGAAATCACCAAACTGCTTCCACAATGGCTGAACTAGTCATAGTTTATATTCCCACTGGCAGTGCATAAGCATTCCCTTTTCTCCACAACCCTGCCAACATCTGTTATTTTTTGACTTTTTAATAATAGCCATTCTGGCTAGTGTGAGATGGTATCTCATTGCGGTTTTGATTTGCATTTCTCTAATGATTAGTGATGTTAAGCATTTTTCCACTGATACACTCAACAAAATGGACCAATCTCGAAGGCATGCTGAGTGACATAAGCCAGGAGAAGTAAAATTACAGGCACTAAAACAGATCAGTTGTTGCTTGATGAAGGAACGGCCTGGCTAAAAGGAGCGGCACATGGGAGTTTGGGGGTTACATGGAGGTTCTATATTTTAGTTGCGGTGGTCATTCTATGAACGTATACCATTGTCAAAACTCAAGAACTATAAACCAAAAAGGGTGGATGTTATGGTATATAAGTTATGCTTCAATTTTTAAAAAATTAACAGACAAATAATGTCTCGAAATTTTAAATAAATAGGCTCAAGCAGGAAAAAAAAAAAAAAGGAGGACCGATCATTTCAAAGTTACTTTTCTTGTAGAGACTCTTGTTTGCTTGAAGGATCTGGGTTCCATCTCTCTCCTGATTTCTTGGAAAGGAAATGTCTTAGGTTTTGGTGGCATCTTTGTATGAGTGACCATTCAGGTGAGCTGTCTGTTAACGCCCCTATCCTAGTGCCCACTGATGCTGGCCACTGTGTTCCTCAGAAGAGCAGTGCCAAGTTACTTCGGAAGTTTAATGAAGTTGCATACTCCCCATTACTGCAGGCTCCCAACACTGAAGAGTACTAACAAAAGCATAAAGAATGTCTTCCCCTGAAACTTCCCCCCAGTGAACCCAATGTGTACTTTATTTCTTGTTTGATTTTGCTCCTGAGAGGTGCTTTTCCTGAGGTTTCTTAGCAAATTCTATCTTCCTGTTTCCATTGCTCACTTGGTTGTAAAAGCTCAGTTAGATATAAAATTTAAAATCAGCATAATGTAGAACTATATATATGACAAAACTACCATAGACATAACTGCCTTTTAGTTTATGGAAGCACAAGGTGAATATAATGAACTTAAAAGCAGTGTGTACTCATGCTTCCACTAAAAAACAAATATAATTTTTATATTATATATAAAATATGAAAATTGAGACCAGTTCTCCTTATGAATTATATCCAATAACATTTATAGTTGAAATATTGTGAGTAATCGAATCATGCAAACATTTATACACTTCAGTTCCAATTTCCCAATGGATCTGGAAATTAAGTTTTAAGTTAGTTTAACTAAAACTGCCAGGAGTTGCAAAGCCACGGGGGTAGTTAAGCATAGAGAAATCATGTGTTGAAATTGATGCCATCTGACCGAATAGGAGTGGGTGGCCAGATCCCAAATGTAAGATGTAAGTTTGTAGTTTCCTTTCAGCTGACCGGACTTCCCAAAATATTCCTCCTGATCTTTGTGCTCGAGCCCCCTATGATTTCGGATTTGTGGTCAGAAATCTGGAGCCCACGTTGAACTTGTCTCTGCTGACAGATTTCTCTTTACTTCTTTCCAGAATAGCCTTTGAATAATTTATTTAAACTACATTTAAAAATTATTAAAACTAAAATACGTTATTTTCTATCACAAAGGATGAAGTTTAGGGACTCTATTGATTCATTTGTTGACTAATGATTTCAATTTATGGTAATGAGAGTCCTGGTAAGTTAGGTGACTTCCTCAAGTTAAAAAAATAAAGTAAAAACAACAACAAACACAAACAAACAAAAAAGTCACACACATACACAGAGTAAAAAACAGAGCTTGTAGAGACTAAACTTATCATCTGTTATTATTACTATTTTATTATCAGTCTCTATTTCAATCGAGTCAAGCATCTAGTCTTCACGAACATCAGGAGAGCATCAGAAATGTTTAATCTTAATTTAGATTTAGTCCTAAAAGATGCCAGTATTCATATAGCATAAAGATAATTGATTTTCCCACTCAATAAATACAAAGTTTAATTTGGTTGATAAAATTAATGGATGGGTGTGTAAAAAGTAATTATCTAAAAATGTTAATATACCAAACATTATGAAAATGGTCCTTATGAGAATGCACAATTTACCTTACAAAACTGCACGATAAAGTGTAGGAGAGTATCACCTCATCTCTGCAAATCTTAGTTGTATCTGTAACATGAAACGAGTGAGATGGGTGACCTTGGAAGTATTTTCTAGCTCTCACAGTCTGCAAAAGGGTGACTTAAGTATGAGGAATACATTTCCCCAAACCTTCACATGATTCTCAGTTCCAGAATATCAAGGGTAAGAAAGAATAAGAAAAACATGCACAGCCAGAAATAGTAAAGGTGGAGGTAGCTTTTATGCCCTTGGTACATAACTTGCCTGCTTTGGTATATCTCTCATTCTTGGAATAATTTGCAAATTTGTGCTAGGAATAGAAGTAGAAACTTCTAGGATATCTTCTCCCTCCCTGTCATAGAATGATCTCAGGACTTGACTTTCTTTAACTTATATTCCTTTTAATTCCTTCTCTGAGTGAATCTTATCTCAGTTATCTTTGGTCAATCACTCAATGACACCAAGCTGTAATCTAGCTAGCAAATACGTTCCGAAGTATTTTATAAATAGCACAAATCAATCAATAAATGTGATATTAATCCATTTGCCATAAATCATTTCTGCACTCAATGAATGGCTATTTTCAACCTCATTTTGTACACAGACCTTTAGTGTTGGCAAATGAGAGCACAGATATCTTGGAACAAAGGGAAGAATCAATTCTGAGGCAGAGGCAGAGCAGTTGGGAGGAGCTGCCTTTTCTTCACAAGGGTGGAGTGCCTTCCCTGTTCTCACTACATCTGGCAGCACAGATGGCAGGAAAATTAATAGGAGGGAGACAGTATTGACCTCATGTGGATATAAACAAGTCCTGAGACTACACAGGAGGGCCAATCTGATAATATCCTTAGAAGAGACCTTGAAAGTTCATTAAGTTCAGCTCCCTGCTGCTGAAAAAGCCATGCTTGACAAAATCCCATGTCCTGAGCTAACATCCTTTAGGTCGCATCCACAGAGACGCTAGGATAGGTCACTGAGAAAAACCATGCCGTCCATCTCCCTAGGTAAATAAGAACGTCCGTTTTATATTAGCAAATTTTCTTGGCGATAGGGGTTTGGGAAAATGACTGCTTAAGTTCTTTCTATCACATGCATTAAACCTATTACTGGAATCATCGAAAGCAGAAAGCCTATAGAAAGATGTTCATTCTCAAACACTTTAGTAGAGTTAATTCAACTGGCTTGTTTCCAGGAGATGTTGGTAATTGACATGAATCACTAAATAAATGTCATCTATTGATTATAAAAGCATTGATCCAAAAGTGATCTGGGTTTTGTAAACATTGTTTGTGGCAGCTCTAGACAGATGTTTTTAGTGGGCTGACCTCAAATTGATTCCCACTCCCATCTCTATCACCACCTCTCATTACAATTGCCTTTGTGTGACAGTAGACCCTAATTCAAGGCCTGTTGTAGGGTTTTAAAAATGGATTTGCCTTTCTGATTAAAGCGACACCTACATCTCATGTGGTATCTTTCCTTTTTTAGTTTTCCTAAACATGGAGTTGATGATACAATCACTATCCCTTATCCATGGTTTCACTATCCATGGTTTTAATGTTCCATAGTCACTCATGGTCTGAAAATATTAAATGAGAAATTCCAGAAATAAACTCTTGAGTTTTTAATTGTGAGCCATTCTATGTAGTGTGATGAACTCTTCCACACTTCCGCTCCAACCTCCCTGGAGGAAGAATTATGCATTAGCCCAGTGGTTCTATGCTGTCTAGGCTTCCCATAGGTGAGGCACTTAGCTGCCTCGGTTATCAGATCAACTGTTGTTGTATCACAGAACCTGTGTTCAAGTAACACTTAAGAATGGCCCCAAAGCACAAGAGTAGTGATGCTGGCATATTGTAATAATTGTCCTATTTTAGCATGTTATTGTTGTTAATCTCTTATTGTGCCTAATTTTTAAGTTAAACTTTATAATAGCTATGCATATATAGAAAAAACATAGTCCTGTATATTGAGAGTTTGCTATTATGTGTGGTTTCAGGCATTCACTGGAGGCCTTAGAATGTATAACGGGGGACTACTTATATTGCAACCATGGAAGTAAAGCAAGAGAACTGCAAATTACTAACATTGCTAGTATTTATTTTCAGCAACTTTCCTGGCAATACATTTTTATTATGTGAAATTAATAAACTTTAATTCGAAGCCACAATTAATTCATTAACTTTATTTGAAAACACACCTAAGTGATGCACTTATTATTGTGTAAATAATTCTTTGGAATATCTTAATAACAAAATGTCTATGCTATGGTAGTCAGAGTAATATTAATCTATCTCTTTAAGAATGACTTCCTCTGCTATATTTAGGTTTATAATCTGGAAAGCACTTTCAAACACTATATCCCCATGAAACCTTTTCCTTAGCCTCAAAAACTTTTTCACTCCAAGCAATTTTACTCTATCTCAACTAAAGTGGCTATTCCTCCTGCATATTATCACCTCCATTTAAAATCAAATTTGGAAAAGGTGCTAGATAGTCATGCATGTCTGAAAAAATGTACAAAATAAAACAGAAGAATAACTTTTTTATGAGGAAGGTTTAATGGTGCTCTCATTTAGTTTGTGTACAAATCTTCGAAAAAACTTGATAAAACACTGATATTTGGCCCCACTTCCAAAAATGGATCCACTAGGTCTAATTGCAGAGTCCAGGAATTTACATTCCTAACCAGTCCCCAGGCAATCTTGATGTTGCTGGTTTCAGGACCACATTTTTTGTAGCACAGATACAAATAATTTCAAACAGTGCTCATTAACAACACCTGTTATACTTGCACTTCCTTCAACATGGGGAGGCCCACTGTCTTTGGGAAAAGTGTTGCCACATGGTATCTTAAAGCTGTTTCTATCTAATATGACCAGTGCATTAATTTGGCAAAGTGCCAGTTGAAATTTAGTCCAATAGTCTGATTTTCAAGACATATAACTCTCAAACTTACTGAAAACATGTATGCAAATAACAAATAAATGTTGTCTTACTCCAGGTCTGACAGCTCTTGTTTTAATGGTTTCCCACAATTTCCATCTCTGAAAATCATTGTGATCCCTGCCTGCTCTTATGACGTATGAATAATCCTTAAAAGCATGTTAATGTTGTAATAAAAGAAAATGCAGAGTTTAAAATTCACAGAAAAATACACGACCATGTTATGATACAAGGACATTTTCAATTTTTAGAAACATTTCCATTTAAATAAGGAAGAATGTGTGTTCACCACTAATCAGTATTCTTTTCTTCTATTTCCAGTTTTAATCACTCACACACACACTTCTGCTCACAATGACAAGTTTTGTGTGCTGGTGGAGGCAGGGAAGATATCACTTTATGCTTGATGGAGAGGGCAGGCTGCTCTGATGAATTTCGTGCAGCAGGTGTCTGTTAGACTATTATTTAATCTCTGCTTTGGGAAAGAGCAATCAAATGATAGCTGTTGGTATTTGTTTAATAAAAACTCCAGATGTTGACAGTTTCCCCATGGCCATTGATATATAATAATTTGCACACAGCTGCAAAAAAAAAAAAAAAAAAAAGAAAGAAAGAGAAAGAAAAGAAAAAGAAACCAACCATCAAGCCCAACAACTTCATGATTATCACTGGGAATAATTCTTTTTTCTTTGTGTGTTTTATGCACAGCCCTCATGGCATGACTCACATATTTTTCAAGTGTTAATTTGAGCCAGTTAAGTGAGATTTAGTTGCATTTATTCTCTCATACTTTTATAAAGAGCTGTGACACACACGAATAGGGGGATTTTAATATTTTCATGGGACAATAGAATGTCATCATTTCAGGTCTCTAGTTAACCTGAAAATACATGGTTATGTGGGGCAGAGTTTGGAAAACTTTCTGTTGTACAAGTATGTTTATTCAAATTTTGAACACAGACAAAGATAATAAAGCACATGCTGCTGATTGGTTAAACAGTAATTCAAATTTGGATTCTCCAAGATTTATATTTTTCCCAGGGTATTTAAAAAAAATCTTTCTTCATTTTTATTATGTACTATCAGCTAAATGCCAGAAACGTAAACATCCTAAATTTGTTCCACATCCATAGAGAGATTTTTGGATCTATTTCTGAATTGCTTCAGAATTGATAGATGGTTTACACTGGAGAGAAAAGATGAGTATGCTCTGGATTTTGTAAGACACATGAAGCTGGCATGCATGTTATAGGAATGAAAATATTGACAGAAACACATATCACGTACATCTCTTGATTAGTCCTTTCAGTTACTTCATGGGTATACTCTGTTAGGAGGGTGCAGGTGATTCTCATCAGTTGTTTAGGGAATGAGAGCCCAGCCTGAGACGCCGGTGGCCAGGCTGCTCTGCGGCAATGCACATCGTCCTCCAACTCAGTCAGAAGGTGAAATTTCTAAGGTATTCAGTCACCAGGGAGGCAGGGATTTAGTTCTGCCTGCTCTCCTGACCTTCGGAGTCCTTGCAAATGATCTCACATTTATAGCAGGGTTGCCTGGCTTGTCTTTCTCTCCTACAGCCCCATGCTTGTCACTGAATATGAATGGCCACAGCCACATAAAGCCATACTGAAATCACTAACAAGGTATGGTTGAAAATTTGCATTATAAACACTAGGTAATCATAAAATACTGTATTAGATGCCTATTGCTGCTAAAACAAATCACCATATACATATTGGCTGAACACAAATTCATTATATTTTAGTTCTAGAGGTCAGAAGTATGAAATGGGTTTAATCGGGTTGAAACAAATCTGTCCTGAGGGCTGTGACCTTTCTGCAGCCTCTGGGAGAGATTCCGTTTCATTGTCTTTCCCAGTATCTGAAAAGGCATTTTTGGCTCCTGGCTCCTGCCCCTTCAAGACAAGCAGAGGACCATTTATACATTGCTCTCCAACTCTGACCTTCACTTCCTTTGCTGTGTTTATTTTCTCTCTCCTTGCCTCCTTCCCTCTTGTGAGAATCCTTGTGATTACATTTAGTTCACCTGTCTAAGCCAGCATAACCTTCTCATCACAAGAGCCTTATCTTAATCACACCTGTAAAGCTCTGTTGCTACGTAAGGTAATAAATGACCCACAGGTTAGGACGTAGACATCTTGAGGTGGCAAATATTACTGTGCCACAAGTACTGTAGAAATTACATACTCTCCTTGCAAAATTCAAATGAGAGAATTTACTTCAGACATGCTCTACAGAGTTAATTATAGGGCATGGCCATTAAAAAATAGTTCTGTGATTTATATAAAGTTTCAAACTATTCTTCCAAAAATAGTACATCATACATATATATCATATGTGCATATACGCATAAACACACAGCCTAACATTCTGTAAGTTGTCTGTTTACTCTGTTGATAGTTTCTCTCTCCATATATATACACATACATATATGTGTGTGTGTGTGTGTGTATACACCAAAAAATGATTAAATATAGCCAAGGCCTAAGTAAGATAACTTAAGAGGATGCAGGTAATTCTTATGAGTTTTTTATGAGTAACATCACTATGAGCATATAAAATTATTACAATATAAAATAAGAATATTAATGTATATAACTTAATATAAACTGATTTGCAAATAAAAATATGTAATAGAACACATGTAATTGACTCTTGTTCTTTAGGGTCTGTATTTTATTTACTAATGCCATTTTGATTTGATGGTAAAGAATAATTCGGAAAAGAAAGCAGGGAAGAACAGAATGTGGTGACTATAAAATAGGGGACATAAAACTCTTGGTTATTCTATTGTGGGAGGGACAAGAGCACCATTAAGAGCTAAGGTAAACACATGTGCATGTGATGAGTTTCCTACTATTTACTGTATAAATTTAAGTTCTGTAATACGTATGGCACAGAGATTGGGTAAAGTGGTAACATAGAGAAGAGGTGACCAAGGTCAAATATAGTGAAACATTTTAATGGAGATTAATTATGAAATTGAGTTACATCTTGGCTGCTGTGTAGAAACCTGCTGTCATTTACTTGGAAGCTGTTAGGTCCTCATAACACTGATAGGTGTGTGTCTGGGTGCTCAGTGAACCCATCCACTTGACATGCCCTTAATGTATTAGGCTGGTGAAAAAGTAATTGCAGTTTTGCCATGACTTTTAATGACAAAAATCACAATTACTTTCGTATCATCCTAAGAGTTTCTACAGTTCCCAGTGTGACATTCAGAACATTATTTCATATGTGGAATGCGAGGTATTTTTTTCTGTGGTTTTCCAAAATGCCAATGATTATGTATATGGAAAAATACGGATATTAAAATATGCAACTGCTTATTTAAAAAGAATGGCCACAAAGAAACAACATTTCAGTACTTTTCCTGTGGTCCCAAAATAACTGGAATATGCAAACTAGTACCCATCTACAAAGAAATTATCTTGGGATTCCACATTCCTCTTCCAGATTCTACCTCTGTTTTTTTTTTTCCTTCTTATCTGACTTCACATTCATTCATCAACTCAAAGCTAATAGCATTGAAACCATCGTCAAAAGTCAGAAATGTCTTTGCTGCTTAAACATTAGTCATTAATTTTGCTGAGTTTCTCAGCAGCTGCCAACACGCTTGATGAGTCTTCTGACTTTCAAATATTTTATTTTGGCAATGGTGAAAATCCACACTTTCATGGATTTTCGACTATCATTTGGCTGGTGCTTATCAGTTCCCTTCACCGGTCGCTGCTCTTCCATTCATCCTGTGCCACCTGTTGCATAATCTTTGTTCCCAACTTTCATAGCTTCCAATACCAACAATACACTGTTGATAGCAACATTTATATCTCTATTTACAAACTCTTTTCTCATCTCATAGATATGCAATGGTATAATAAAAATCTGACATGTGTCACACACTTATTTAATCATTTTTTTTTCTTTCTAATATTTATTTTCAGTTCAGGGGTACATGTGCAGGTTTGTTATATGGGTAAATGGGTAAATTGTGTGTCATGGGGGTTTAGTGTACAGATTATTGTGTCTCCCAGGTAATAAGCCCTGTACCCAATAGGTAGTTTTTCAATCCTCACCCTCCTCCCACCCTCCATCATCAAATAGACCCTGGTGTCTATTGTTTTCTTCTTTGTGGCCATATATAGTCAATGTTTAGCTCCAGCTTCTAAATGAGAACATACGGTATTTGCTTTTCTGTGCCAGCATTAATTCACTTAGAATCGTGGCCTCCAACTCCTCCCATGTTTCTGCAAAGGACATGATCTCATTCTTTTTATGGTTATGTAGTATTCCAGGGTATATATGTACCACATTTTCTTTATCTAGCCTACCATTGATGTGCATTTATACTGATTCCATTTTTTGTGCTATTGTGAATAGTGCTGCAAAAAAACATATGTGTGCATCTGGCTTTTCTGTAGAATAATTTCTACTCCTTTGGGTTTATACCCAGTAATAGGATTATTGGGTCCAGTAGTAGTTCTAAGTTATTTGAGATATCTCCAAAAACTCCTGCTTTCCACAGTAGCTGAGGAATTATACATTCCCACCAGCAGTGTATAAGTGTTCCTTTTCTCCACAACCTCACTACGTATAGAAATGCTGCTCATTTTTGTACATCATTGATTTTGTATCTTGAAACTTTGCTGAAGTTGTTTATCAGATCCAGGAGCTTTGGGGCAGAACCTATGGGATTTTCTAGGCATAAAATCATATTTTCTGTGAAGAGAGGTAGTTGACTTATTTTCTTCCTATTTGGATGTCTTTTATTTCTTTCTCTTCCTTGAGTTCTCTGGCTAAGACTTCCAGTGCTATGTTGAATAGGAGTAGTGAGAATGGGCATACTCACCTCGTTGTTCCAGTTCTCAAGAGGAATACTTCCAGCTTTTCCCAGTTAAGTATGGTACTGTCTGTGGGTTTGTAATAAATGGCCCTCATTATTTTGAGGTATGTTCCTTCCATGCCCAGTTTTAACATGAAGGGACATTGAATTTTATCAAAACCCTTTCTGTATCTCTTGAGATGATCATGTGGCTTTTGTTTTTAGTTCTATTTATGAGGTGAATCATATTAATTGATTTGCATATGCTGAACCACCCTTGCATCCCAGGGATAAAGCCTACTTGATCATGGTGAATTCACTTTATAATGTGATATCTGATTGATTTTGTCGAGGATTTTTGCATCTATGTTCATCAGGGATATTGGTCTAAAGTTTTCATTTTTGTTGTGTCTCTGCCAGTTTTGATATCAGAAGAATTCTGGCTTCATAGAATGAGTTAGAATGGATTCCCTCCTCCTGAATTTTTTGGAATAGTTTCAGTAGGATTGGTAACAGTTATTCTTCATATGTCTTGTAGAATTTTACTGTGAATTCATCTGGTCCAGGGCTTTTTCTGGTTGGCAGGCTTTTTATTACTGATTCAGTTTTGGAGCTCGCTTTTGGTCTGTTCTGGGTTCATTTTCTTCTTGTTTCAATCTTAAGAGGTTGTATGTTTCCAGGAATTTATTCATTTCTTCTAAGCTTTCAAGTTTGTATGCACAGAGGTGTTCCTAATATTCTCTGAGAGTTTTTTGTATTTCTGTGGGGTTGGTGGTAATTTCAGCTTTGTCATTTCTGATTGTATTTATTTGGACCTTCTCTCCCTTTTCTTTCTTTATTAATCTAGTGATCTATCAATCTTATTTATTCTTCCAAGAACCAACTTTTGGTTTCTTGGTATTTTTAATTTTTTTCTCTCTCAATTTTATTCAGTTTAGCTCTGATTTGGGTTATTTATTTTCTTCTGCTAGATTTGGGGGTTGGATTGCTCTTGTTTTTCTAGTTCCTCTAGGTGTGATGTTAAGTTGTTAATTTGATCTCTTTCTTGCTTTTCTTTCTTTCTTCCTTTCCTTTCCTTTCCTTTCCTTTCCTTTCCTTTCCTTTCCTTTCCTTTCCTTTCCTTTCCTTTCTTTCAGACAGGGTCTCACTCTGTCACTCAGACTGGCATGCAGTGGCATGATCACAGCTCACTTCAGCCTCAACTGAGACCAAGCATCTTTCCAACTTTTTTAGGTGGGTGGTCAGTGTCACACTTATTTTAAACTAAACATATTCCAAACTGATAGAAGACATTTTGCCTCAAGCTTGCTTCTCCTCCAATGTTCCCTATCTAACCAAGAAGCTAATCTCCACTCCCACCAGAAACCACTTGCTAAATCCTCCTGATTTTACTTCCTACACATTTTTCAAGTCCTCCTGCTTATTGCTACTACTACTGCGAGTCTCCTGGTGCAAGCCATGCTCATCTCTTCACCAGATAACTTTATAATTACTCGGTGCTCCACTCGGGAACAAGAATGGCTTTTTTAAAGAATTAAATATGATCTACAAGCAACTTCAACCTTTCAGCTCTGTTTAAAACTCCAGAGTTAGGATCAACTTTATCTCTACCCTCCATACACTACTCTTACCCTAGTTCTAGGCATTACCCTCTATTTGCACTGATCTTTCTACTTTTCCAATGCCACAAGACTTGTCCCTATCTCAGGACATTTGTATTTGCTATTCTGCTTACATATCACTTTTTCGTATACCCCTATCTGGTCTCGTAGACTACGTTAGGCATACCTTTACAATAATATGGCATGTTTTATGCGTGTGTATATCTCTATTTACATTGCATGATTATTTCATGGACCAAAATCCAGTCCATTGTTCCACTGCCATAGCTAAGACCTACACTTCCCTAACACACAGTGATTTCATAAAAAGTTTAACATATGAATATATCAATTCATAGATGATATGAATTACTTTTTTATTACAGAAGCTGGGAAGGGTCAGTTGTAGATACAGCTAAATAAAAAATGTAAAACTATGCTGTCAGTAATATGAGATTTTCTTATATAAAACTGCAAAGTTATGCCTCCTGATGAAATTATAAAATAAATCACTGAAAAATAATACATGCAATTTAAAGAAATACATTCAACATCTTTGAAAGAGTGCATGGATTAGACCAAAATTAAAATGCTGAAGTGTAAATTCTGGTACAAAAAGTTAAAAGAAAATTAAAATACTCAAAAATAAAAATATTTAAAAAGAAAATAAGATTGATAATTTAAATATTAAACTACAAAATTAAGAAAATAAGCAAAACTATAAAGAGAAAATTTGAAACCATAAAAATATAGTCAAGGTAATAAAAAAATCAATCAAATTATGCAGAGAAAATATTAATACTAAAGTATATTAAAACATGTTTGAACTGGAAGCATTAAAAATAAATAGGCTGAAAGAATTACAATGATGTTTGTAAATTTACAGGAGCATAAAATGAATACAGATACAGGTAAATAAAATAAAAGTGTGGAAATGTTGTTATATAAATTAAAATTCAAAAGAAAGAGTTATAAATTGCTATAAAATATACTATAACAATAAAGAGCCAGTACATTTTTTATAATAAAGAAAATAAATTCTTAATATTGAAGAAAAGGCATAGCCAAAAGCAAAAACAAAAACAAAAACAAAAAAAATACCAGAATCTTCTGAGATGAAACATTTTCCAGAGCACAGAGAGCAGGATGAGGCCCTTAGAGGTAGAGAGTGAAGGGTGAGGGAAGGAGAGCAGTTCATCAATGTCTGGGACAACTCACATCAGGCAGTTCAAACTCTCACCACCAGCTGTCCTTTCCAGGTTCACCCAGAAACACCGCTGTAGTAGTCTATTAAAATTTTAGTAACATTTTGCATAGAGTATGTTTTTAAAGAGTATTGAAGAAACTGAAGATTGAGTCTACACTTGGATCTAAGTATTTCAATAAGTCTTATCTGTTCACAGTTTTCACCCATCACTCATTGACTTTAAAATAAATGACATAGGACTATATACATATGAATATATAGAGTACGATACATATTTATATATAAATATAGGTCTATATATACACACTATATTTATATGAGTATATATAGTATATATTTATATAAGACTCTCTATCTTATATGTAAATACATATTTGTCCCTAATCACAAAGCACATTTGCATATAACATAGATGAAATCAGAAAATAGTATCTGCAGTTCGGACTTCCTTGATATTCTCTCAGAAAAATAAAAACACCTTGAAAATAAGATGAGAAGTACTAGGGAGTACTAATTTCAACCTCTATAAGCAAAATATTATTTAAATCATGCATTAATTCATTTTATTCACTTAAAAATGTTTTCCAATTATATAACTTCTGGGCATATCACAAGCATTGAATATATATGGCCAAGAAGCAACTGAAATCCTCTACTTTCAGAAGCCTGCATTTCTTATAGAAGGTATATATTAAGAAGTATCTGATTTCATCCTACATGGTAACTACAATTATGAAGGAAGCACAACACACCTCAGGTGAATATCACAGGTAGACTCAACCTCATGTAAGGGACTATTTTGCCACGCCAAAAAGTGACTTTTGATCTGAAGCCCACAGCATGAAACAGATTGCCTAGGCAAGCATGCCAAGGGTACAGAAGTAGGAGTGTCTTAAACAGAAGAAACAGCATATGGAAGTCATTTTCCAAATTTAATATGTATCAGAAACACCTGGAGGGCTTGTGAAAGTGTGGATTGCTCGGATCTGCCCACAGGGTGTCTGATTCAGAAGTCTAGGATGGGACTCCAAAGTTTGCTTTTCTAATAAATGCCCAGATGATGTTGATGCTGCTGTTCTAGGGCCCTACTTTGAAAAACATTACCATATAGTATAGTTTTGACATGAGAGAGCACCGATCAAGTGAGGGATGAAAACAAGCCAGCATTCTTAAAAGATGAAAGAAAATGCGAAGCAATCTCAAGATGCAGTTTCTAGGTAGATCAAGACCACGCCATCAAGCATCTCTTAAGCTTTCATTAAAGATCTTTATCTATAGGCATTGGAGAGACATCAAAGGTTTTAAGCAGGAAGGAACAATTTGATGTGTTAAAAAAATTTCATTCTAGCTATGAATGTGGGTAGAGAAGGGTTGGATAAGCATACAGGGCTGAAAATACCAGAAAGAGCATGGTAGTTGTGATGGTCTATGGTGCTTAAGGGAATAAAAAAGGCACACACAAAAAATAGGAGTTTGACAGGTTACTTGGCATTAAAAACAGACAAAACAACTAACAAACAAAGTGGATCGTTTATTTTAATGAGACCAAATATAGTGTACTGATTTAAAAAGAAATAATTCTGTATTTTAAGGGTCTCTTGGATAAGGAATAACAGAGGAAGGGGAGACTTCTGATTCCATAAAACAAAGAAGTAGGTTACCATGAAAATCTTCCTACAAATAGCTAAATGCTCTGGATTAAATCCAGCTTTTTAAAATAATCCTAGCACTAAAATTGGCAGCAAAATCTGCAGGGGCTATGAGTGAAGAGGAAGCTAACAATCAGGAAATGGAGAGGTTGGCAATTGCTCAACTGAGCCCTAAGGTGATGAGAGGCTTGGGAAATATCAGACATCTCTGCCCCATAGATTGGGAGGAAATGAAACTCATGAATGGGATGAAAGCCCTGATCTTTGGCAATGCTAAAATCTCAGTGACAAGATGACTTAGGCTGGCCAAAACATGAAGTTGAGAGGTAGTATGACTATGAGCCTACTTATGTCGATACTTGGGGGTTGACGGTAAGGGTATTTTTCCAAAAAAGTTGAGTTCTCACGCTGGCACCTTGCTTTCTATTAAGTTGATTTTATATTACTGAAGAGCTGTTTAATGATCAGGCCCATATGAATATGCATCAGCCCCTAGATAATGACAGTCTAGTATAAGCAACGATACAAACTCAAAGCCAATTTGGAGAATACTTCAAATACTGAATAGAAATAAGTAAAGGAAAAAGGAAATCATATCTACTAAAAAGAAATAATCCACCATACTGAAAAGGAGCAGGCATAACAATAAGCAGGTTAATCTCCACAAAACTTGAGACAAGAGAAAAACTTAAAAAGTCTAACGAAGGGCCGGGCGCGGTGGCTCAAGCCTGTAATCCCAGCACTTTGGGAGGCCGAGATGGGTGGATCACGAGGTCAGGAGATCGAGACCATCCTGGCGAACACAGTGAAACCCCGTCTCTACTAAAAAATACAAAAAAAAAACTAGCCGGGCGAGATGGCGGGCGCCTGTAGTCCCAGCTACTCGGGAGGCTGAGGCAGGAGAATGGCGTAAACCCCGGAGGCGGAGCTTGCAGTGAGCTGAGATCCGGCCACTGCACTCCAGCCCGGGCGACAGAGCGAGACTCCGTCTCAAAAAAAAAAAAAAAAAAAAAAAAGTCTAACGAAATCAGTATTCTTAAAAAGATGACATGATAGGAAGAGAAGTATTAGAAAAGAAAAAAATAGGCATTAAAGAGAGTGACACATACCTGAAAAGGGATCAAATATATCTTTTGAAATAACAAAGAGTTATTAAAATTGAATTCTTAATGAATTAGTTAAACAGCAGATTAGATATTGTTAAAAAGAGGGACAGGGAATCAAATGATATATGCGATGATATTACCTAGTGTTACCATCAAAGATGTACTGCAAATAATAAAGAAAAAAATGTTGTCATAGCAATATTAATATCATAAAAATACACTTTAAGAAGTAAATAAATGCAACTTCTCTTTAGGAATAGGGAAAGTTAATGAATAATAATATTAAAAAGAAGTATAACAAGTATATGTAAGATGTAATATCCTAAACCTGTGGCACATACTGTTATAAGACCAAAGTATACGAAATAAAATTCACAAATGTATCCCCCAAAACCAACTAATGCACAACATAATTAGGAATTTTAACATCTTCTATTTATAATAACCCTTTTTCAAAATGTTTTAAAACAAGTGATCCATACGGATATGGAAAGAATTATAGAATATAAAAATATAATTAGCAAGGTGAAAGAGAGATTGTTACATCACATATAAAAACATGAATATAATTTTGAAGTGTAGATAGGTAATTTCAATCACGAACATAGGACAGAAAAAAGTCTCAACAAATCCAAAGACAGATGATATATCATGCACACACCATAAAATTCTGAATTCATATTTTGAAAAATCACCAAAAGTATCATACTTTGGAAAATATAAAATATATATTTAAATAATTCATGTGTTATAAAACAAATAACAGAACATACAAAAGACATAATACCGATTAAGGAAAATACTAACAAATGGTATCTCAAAACGTGGAGGCTGCAACTGTGGCAGTACTTTGGAGGACATTTTCCATTTTAAAATTCATTTTCACAAAAAGGCTGAGAAATGCATGATAAATATTTAGTTCAGAGAGTTAGATAAATAACAAAAGAGTAAGCACAAAAAATATTTGAGGAGGAACATAATCAATACATGTCTACAGAAAATATTTTTTAAACCTGATTCTTTAACAAACAAGTACTGCTGATAAAACTCTGCCACGGTGAATCAAGAAAATATAAAGAATATAAACCTGCAAACACTAGAAATTAAAATAATGTAAAACAATAAATTCAATGGCTTAAAAATCAAAATTATCTAAATAGCTTTACAATCTACACAGAATAGACATTTTCAAAAAGTAAAAATTATTAAAACTGATTCAAAATGAAATGTCAGCCTTAATAAACTACTTGCAAAAATTAAAGCAGTAGCTTAATTTCTCTAGTTTAAAATCTGTTTTAAAAAGTTCTATAAAACCCTCAAAAGAGTTATCTCGAAATTATACAAATTTCCCCAAAAGACTTAACAGAGGCCAGAGGACTGAGAAAGAGCTTCCAAACTCATTTTATAAGGCTGCCATAGCTGTGATAGCAAAAACAGGCAAAGATAGCCTGAAAAAGGAAAATTATAGATAAATCAAAGTTAAGATTAGAAATGCAAAAATGTGAAGTATAATATTGGTATCACAGCACTCTCACCAAAATTATGAATGTGAATAAAACACCCATGAACAAACTAGGTTTAACCTATAATGGCCATAATGGTATCATTAGCATTAGATAAACTATATGTTAAATTCTTACCATACTAACAGATTAGAGAAGAAAAGGTGATGTGACCATTTCAATAGATGCAAAAGAAACCCAAAAATTAACAACCAATAAATCTAACTGAACCAAAGCAACCAGAAATTAAGGAGAGAAGATAATTCCCTTCATTTGATAGAAAACAACTATCAAACAAACTATCCAAAATAATATATAATGGTACAATTTTAGAAGCAGTTCAATTAAATTATGAAACAGGCAAAAGTTATCACTCTTACTATGGGTGCACAGCATTTTATTGGAGGTCTTGCACCATGGAACAACATATAAGAAAAAAGAAATAAATAATTAGAAGGAAAAACTCAAACAGCAAAACTCATTTAAAAAACATGAAAAATGTGATTCTATAATAGAATATTCGAGAGAGCATGAGATGATACAAAAATTAATGGCATTATTATCACTGAGTAAACATGTCAATATATAATAAAAATGAAGATACTGTCAAATTCTGCTGCATACCAGGAAGGGGGAAAATAATCTAACGAGTATATTTTTGTTGTTATTGGTTTGTTTTTCATTTTGAGACAGAGTCTCACTCTGTCACCCAGGCTGGAATGCAGTGATGTGATTGTGGCTCACTGCAACATCAGCCTCCTGGGTTCTGGTGATCCTCCCACCTCAATCTCCCAAGTCACTAGGTCTACCGGTGCCACCACCCAGCTATTATTTATTTATTTATTTATTTATTTATTTATTTATTTATTGTATTTTTTGTAGAGATGAGGTTTCTCCATGTTGCCCAGGTTGGTCTCAAACTCCTGGGCTCCAGGGATCTGCCTGCCTTGGCCTCCCAAAGTGCTGGGATTTCAGGTATAAGCCACAGCACCTAGCCTATGCTAGTTTTAAATAAAGTCAATTACAATAATTTGTCAAAGAACTTAAAAGTAGGACATATACTTTTAAAAACATATGTTTCTCACAAATAGAAGTATATTATTCAACATATACGTTTCTCAAATCATAATAACTCCATGCAATTCCAACAACATTTCCACCAGTTTCTAATGAAACTGAAGAAAAAATGCTATAAGCTTCATATGGAGGAAGAAAAGCCCAAGAATGGTCAAAACAAATAGGAAGAACTAAATTTGTTATTTACTATTTAGGTAAATTCATTACGGAGCTACAGTAATGGGATGCGGAGGCTGCAGTGAGCCAAGAGTGCTCCACTACCCTCCAGCCTGGCGACAGAGCGAGACTCCGTTTAAAAAAAAAAACAAAAAACTGTTATTGGTGTCATGATGGACAGTGTATGTGTCCTGAAGGAATTAACCATGAAGCATATGTACATGTAAAATTTTCTAAATGTATTGTAACTTTTTACGACAGATGAAATTGCAAAGCAGCATGAAAAAATATGTTCTTACTGTGCAGCCTACACAAATATCATCTAGAAGGCCTCAAAAGGAAAAACCAAACTAAAAGCTAGATAATTTTTTTATATTGAAATAAACATGTCCTAAATTGAAAGATATCCACGTCTGGGAGATGATATTTTCAAAATACATAACTGAAGAAATGATTAGCATACTGAGTATATAAATAATTAAAATCCTAATTATGTTCAAGTTGAAAAAATAAAAATTATCAAATCATATAAACAAGTTATTCATAGATTTCAAGACAAATGAATCAAAAAGAAGAAAATATGAAAGATAATTGCTTATACAAATAAACAGAACATATCAGATTAGTGAAATATGCACAAATTGGATAACTCCAAGTATTAACAACAGGGAAGAAACATCATACTCTGTTATTACTCATATGCACAAGGATGTATGTCCTCAGATGCTTATAGCTGCATTATTTGCCATCAAAATAGAGTAGAAAGTTCTCTAATATTAGGAGGATAAATAAAGATGTTCTACTGAACAATGGAATGATAATCAGTAGTTTAAGTGCATTCGCTAGACATACATTTTACAGCCTTTATTTTGAATGAACAAGTCAAATGATCCATATAATAAGATATAGTTTACACAAAATCAAAAAAAGTAGCAAAGAAATGATACTATTATTTTTGTATATCTCTATCGTCTACCTATGTATCTACCTATTTGTGAACCATCTGTAGAAATTTCTATATCTAGACATAGCTATAGATATGTTAAAAAGTCTAAAGTAATCTTGGATTATGATATAAAATAAGAGATACCATTGGGCGAGGGAGAAAGATCCTGTTTTAGGCAGTATTAAGAGCTGTACTTAAGGGAAAGAAAGAGAAAGTAAAAATCACAAAATATTAACACGTACTTGCTATTATTTTTATACTTTTTACTGTGTTTGAAATATTTTATAGTTAAAATGTTCTTCAATCTACCTTTAAAAAACAGGAAAATGTGTATTTTGGGAAATACTGAAGTACTGGCACCTTCTCAAAAAGCAGGGACACTTTTCTTACTCAGAATTCTACATAAATCCCCACTAAAAGTACATGTTTAATAAAAGCCGTATTTATGACACCACACAGAAGAAAGGAGAGCTTCTGGAAACAAAGTGATGTATTACTGCTACAAAGTCTTAGCCACATTGCCATAGTAGAATTTAGATGCCACTATAAAACATCTTTTAGGGTGCGGGCAGTGGTTCTCACCTGTAATCCCAGAACTTTGGGAGGCCGAGGCAGGTGGATCACTTGTGGATCACTGGTGGTCTGGAGTTTGAGACCAGCCTGACCAACATGGTGAAACCACATATCTACTAAAAATACAAAAATTAGCCAGCCATGGTGGCGGGTGCCTATAATCTCAGCTACTCGGGAGGTTGAAGTCAGAGAATTGCTGGAACCCAGGAGGCAGAGGTTGCAGTGAGCTGAGATCGTGCCATTGCCTGGGTCAACAACAGCGAGACTCTGTCTCAGAGGAAAATACACATACACACACACACACACACACACACACACACGTCTTGTAGTCCTTTGGGTATATATGGGATTGCTGGGTCAAATGGTGTTTCCGGTTCTAAATCTGTGAAGAATCACCACACTGTCTTCTGCAGTGGTTGGACTAATTTACATCTCCACCAACAGTGTAAAAGCATTCTTATGTATCCACAACCACGTCAGCATCTGTTGTTTCTTTACTTTTTAATCATCGCCATTCTGACTGGATAAAGAAAATGTGGTACACATACCCGATGGAACACTATGCAGGCATAAAAAGGAACGAGATCATGTCTTTGCAGGGACATGGATGAAGCTGGAAGCCATTATCCTCAGCAGACTAATGCAGGAACAGAAAACCAAACACCCCATGTTCTCACTTTTAAGTGGCAGCTGAACAATGAGGACACAGGGACACAGGGAGGAGGACAACACACACCGGGGCCTGTCAGGGCTACAAGGGGAGCATTAGGGAAAAGAGCTAATGCATGCTGGGCTTAATACCTAGGTTGATAGGTGCAGCAAACCACCATCGCGCACATTTTCCTATGTAACAAACCTGCACATCCTGCACATGTACCCTGGAACTTAAAATAGGAAACAAAAAAACATCTGAAAGTACTTAAATGTCCATGGTTAGGTAACATACAAACAGGGTTGAAACCCAATTATTTAATTACAAGTTAATTTCTGAAAATGTGCCCAATTGGTTGGGAGAAGTAAGGCACAAGGCTTGTCTTGTTGCATTAAGTCTATTCAGGAGAAAAATCCTTGTTATGAGTGTGGTCCATGGATAAAAAGCATCAGCACCAACTGGGAGCTTGTTAAAAATACAGAGTCGGAGTCACTTTCCTAAACCTATGCAATCAAAGTCTGCCTTTTAATAGACAGATGTATGTGCATTTGCGTCTCAAAGGCATTGCTATAAAAGTAGTTATTGAAATAAGTCTGAATGCTTCCTTGAGAAAACACTTAAGAAGCACTTACTCATTAAAACATATCAATTGTTTTGCCCATTTTCTAAGGAGACAAGTGAAAAAAACAACATACCTTCAATAAAAACCACTTTCAAAAAGGCAACTTGTATCTGATTTATCTGAACACAGAAAATTAAAGTGAGCTTGAATGATTTGTTTATTTTATATCCCATTTTCAATCAGGAAATAAAGTCAATCACCCAATGCCATACTCTAAGTCAAAAACCCCAAGGTTTTCTAACAAATCAATAGAAAGCAACAAATTTCTTTTTTTTTAAGAGATAGATAACAGGAATACTGGATTCTATTGTGGCCTGTGTCCAGATCCCAGTTTGATGCTGAGTCTAATACAAAGTATCTTTATGACCAGAGGAAAATACAACAAAACAGAATAAACAAACTAAACTATTAAATTTCACTGTGCCTTAGTTTGCTATGTAAAAAAGAAAATATTATAAAAACACCTTTGGGTTTTGTTATACAAATAAGTACATGCAAGAGATGTTTTTCTCAGTTAAATATTAATTTGCATACAGAATAGAATTTTTCAAATCTCGCCCTCGTTCCAAAGGTAAATTTCCTCCCAGCAATGGTTGACAGTGACTGTGGTTTTTGTTTTTTTTTTTTTTAACTTCAAATTTCTGCAGAAAAATGTGATGCTGGAGCCTGTTTTATACTTTGCTTTTCATTTTTGGTGAGGTTTCAATTCTACATATCTTTCCCTTGATCTCTACAATGAAAGTTTTGTTACAAACTAAAGAACACCAGAAATTTGTCTGCAAAACAAGACCTCCTATTCGGAGAGCATAAAATGTTTCATCTTTACTTTTGATGAAAAGTTAGAAAACTAGAATTGATTCAGTGAAGCTGCACTTCACTGCTGAACTTCACTGTTTTAAAAGTTTCAATTTAAAGAGGAGAACATAAGTTGAATAATGAGTATTTTCCAGGCATGTGAATTAAATGTTTTAAATGAATCAATGTTATGTTTAGACAATTTCAGAAAACTTAATGCATGATCATTGGTATTTCTATTTTTTAATAATAATAATCATCCTAAAGAGAACAAATATATTTAAAATTAGGAAATCACAATTACAACGTCTAGCTCAAAACACTACATTGGATCCCTTCTGTTATTTTAGCAATCTTTAGCTAAAGAAATTTACATTATGTGTTAAACTATTTCACATTCTCTGAATAACTCAAAGATGAAAATATCGTATCTAATTTATTTTGTTAAATTCTTCCACTTACATCTTTGTATTATACGATTGTTGCTCTTTCTGATGCAAGTACCAGGAAGACAGCTATTTAATTCTTATCTCCCTTAGAAAGGTATCTGTGAATTAGCACTGACTTTAGCAGGAAAATTAAAAAGAAAAAGAAAATACAACTGTGTTAAAACTATAGCTCTGATTTCTATCAATAAAAAATAAAATTCAAATATGATTGTTTTTTCATGAGCATTGTTGATAATGTCATGTGAATACATACAGGGGGCAAATGTTTAAAACTCCTACCTAACATCCAGGTTCAATTCCAACAGGTAAGGTGGTTGGAAATGTTCACTGTCACCCTTGCAACAAGAAAAACACTTGACAAAACTTAAAACCAATGACTTTACTTAGACTCATCAGAAACCGAAGTTGCAGGGCAAACTGCCGGCCCCAAATCTGGAGAGACAAGAGAATACAGAGAACTATAGCCAAGATCAATCAATCAGTTTACCTACAGCAGAACCCCCGGAGCCCCACACTGGTAGGAACGCCTAAGTGGTAACTGATGAATTGCTGGAGACACAGTGTGGACCAGCATGAGAGTGGTCAAATACTTAGGAGAAGACCCACACTTCATAGAATTTTTTTCTAAGAAGCCAACCAGGTTTTTCATTCTGAAGAGGCAAGCAAAAACGAACAAACAAACAAACCCCAAACCAATAAACAAAGAAACAAAACTTAGTGTTTCTAGTGGGGAGGGGCAGAAAAGGAAAAAAAAAAAAATTGGAAACAAGCCCAGAGAATTCTCCAAAAACAAAGACCTACGTATTAGCAAGGCTGAGACTCTACAGGATATTTTTTCTACTTAGGAGAAGAGAATTATCCAATGAGGACATACTCCAGCCTTCCTGTTGTGTCCGGAATTGGTGGGTTCTTGGTCTCGCTGACTTCAAGAATGAAGCTGTGGACCCTCACAGTGAGTGTTACAGTTCTTAAAGATGGTGTGTCGGAATTTGTCCCTTCAGATGTTCAGATGTGTCCGCAGTTTCTGCCTTCTGGTGGGTTTGTGGTCTTGCTGATTTCAGGAGTGAAGCTGCAGACCTTCGCAGTGAGTGTTACAGCTCTGTCGACCCTCGGTTCAGCCCAGAAGTGCAGAAAAAGTGGAAGCTGGTTCCAGACAAACCAATGCTTCCAACTCTGAAGAGTTGGGGGTTGTTAGAGAGCGCTTTCCCAGGAAGTCTGACACCTGTGTCTTTAGTCTGGTGGCCACGCTAATTGCTTTTAACTGGCCGACGGGTGCCTGGTATGTAGCCCCCAAATTCTAAGGAAAAATAGGACAGAATAGCAAGCGAAAGGGATCTGTTGGTGCTCGCCGCTTGGCGATAGTCGATGTCCCACTGCTGGGTGATAGGTGAAAGTCTCACTGCATGTTGAAAGGTGAAGGTCCCATGTAGGTCGCTAAAATGTGTCCTGAATTGGTGGGTTCTTGGTCTCACTGACTTCAAGAATGAAGCCGCGGACCCTCGTGGTGAGCGTTACAGTTCTTAAAGATGGTGTGTCTGGAGTTTGTGCCTTCTGATGTTTGGATGTGTTCAGAGTTTCTTCCTTCTGGTGGGTTCATGGTCTCACTGACTTCAGGAGTGAAGCTGCAGACCTTTGCAGTGAGTGTTATACTGTATTAAGAAGAAAGAGGAAGAGGTGGTGAGAAGCAGTAGTGAAGTTCACATCCAAGGGTCAGAGAACCACCAAAACACTGAGTTTAATCCTAAAATTACATGTTCTCTTCTCTCCACAATTCATCACATCAGCCCAGCTCTAGAATAATAAGGGGTTATAGGTAAAACAACAAGGCAGAGATGCTAATTAAGAAAGAGATTTTAGGGTAACCTAAAGACAAAAGGGGATACAAGAATAAGTGTACAAGAGAAAACAGGCACTTCTAGCCCCAAGAAGGTATAAATTCTTCATTACTAGTCACCTAACTGTAATGTGTCAACATATGCAAGGCAAAATTAATAAATTAAATACTGAAAAGAGAAATAGAGACAAATCCGCAATTACAGTTAGACTTCAACATCCATCTTTCAGTAGTGTTACAATAAAAATTTGATAGACAAATTAAATTTAACAGTGTTGAATTGAGGAAAGAATGATTTGCAAATTGGGGAGAATCGTGTCCAAATAGGTTCAGAATGACTCCCATGCTGCCATGAGGTCAGGAAGGATTTATGAACAGTGAAAGGACACTGCAGAAAATAGAAGTGAGATACAGAAATGGCTGGATTGGTTATAGCTTGGTGTTTGTCTTACTTGAGCATGGCTTGGAGAGTTGGTCATGTGAAGGGAAAACATCTTGGGCCTCCAAAATCACTAAGCTATAGGGAAAAGTCAAGCTGGGAACTGCTTAGGGCAAAGCTGCCTTCCATTATGTTCAAAGTCATCCCTCTGCTCACTGAGATAAATGCATATCTGATTGCCTCCTTTGGAAAGGCTAATCAGAAACTCAAGAAATGCAACCATTAGTTTCTCACCTACATGTGACCTGGAAGCCCACCACCAGCACCCTCTCCTGCACTTAGAGTTGTCTGCTTTTGCTTCAAGTTGTCTTGACTTTCAGGAACTGAACCAATGTTCATTTTGAGAGGAGACAATGTGCTAGCAGCTCTCACTCTCAGTGCCTCCTTGGCCTCAGTGTCCACTCCGGTGGCTCTTGAGGAGCCCTTCAGCCTGCCACTGCACTGTGGGAGCCCCTCTCTGGGATGGCCAAGACCACAGCCGGCTCCCTCTGCTTGCGGGGAGGTATGAAGGGGGAGGTGCAGGTGGGAACTGGGGCTGTGCGTGGCGCTCACAGGCCAGCGTGAGTTCCAGGAGGGTGCAGGCTCGCGGGCCCCACACTCAGAGCAGCCGGCCAGTGCTGCCAGCCCCAGGCAGTGAGGGGCTTAGCACCTGGGCCAGCAGCTACGGGGGTTGGGCCAGGTCACCCAGCACTGCTGGCCTGCCCACACTACACTCCAATTCTCGCAGGGCCTCAGCCACCTCCCCATGGGGCAGAGCTCAGGACCTGCAGCCTGCCATGCCTGAGCCCCGCCTCCCACGGTAGGCTCCCATGCTGCCTGAGCCACCCTGATGGGCGCTGCCCCCTGCTCTGGTGGTGCCTGGTCGTCCCATCGACTGGCCAAGGGCTGAGGAGTGCAGGCAGGTGGCAGGGGACTGAGGGGCAGCTCTGCCTGCGGCCCCTGGGGAGCATCCACTAGGCGAGGCCAACTGGGTTCCTGAGTCAGGTGGGGACTTGGAGAACTTTTATGTCTAGCTGGAGGATTGTATATGCACCAATCAGTACTCTGTGTCTAGCTCAGGGTTTGTGGATGTACCAATCAGCACTCTGTATCTAGCTAATCTGGTGGGGACTCAGAGAACTTTTATGTCTAGCTGGAGGATTGTAAATACAGCAATCCACACTCTGTGTCTAGCTCAAGGTTTGTAAACCAGACAGCACTCCGCATCTAGCTCAAGGTTTGTAAATGCACCAATCAATACTCTGTATCTAGCTAATCTAGTGGGGACTTGGAGAACTTTTCTGTCTAGCACTCTGTGTCTAGCTACAGGATTGTAAATGCACCAATCAGCACTCTGTATCTAGCTAAAGGTTTGTGAACGCACCAATCAGCACCATCGAAACAGACCAATCAACTCTCTGTAAAATGGGCCAATCAGCTCTCTGTAAAATGGACCAATCAGCTCTCTGAAAAATGGACCAATCAGCAGGATGTGGGTGGGGTCAGATAAGGGAATAAAAGCAGGCTGCCCCAGTCAGCAGTGGCAACCCCCTCGGTTCTCCTTTCACACTATGGTCGCTTTGTTCTTTCGGTCTTTGCAGTAAATCTTGCTGCTGCTCACTCTTTGGGTCCACGCTGCCTTTATGAACTGTAACACTCACTGCAATGGTCTGCAGCTTCACTCCTGAGGCCAGCGAGACCATGAACCCACCAGAAGGAAGAAACTCCGAACACGTCCAAACATCAGAAGGAACAAACTCCAGACACACCGTCTTTAAGAACTGTAACACTCACTGCGAGGGTCCGCAGCTTCATCCTTGAAGTCAGCGAAACCAAGAACCCACCAATTCTGGACACAATTTTACATATGTTGATGGATGTCTCATATCTCCCTAAAATGTACAAAACCAGACTGTGCTCTGACCACCTTGGGCACCTGTGGTCAGGACTTCCTGAGGCTGTTTCATGGGTGTACATCCTCAACCTTGGAAAAATAAACTTTCTAAATTGAGACCTGTCTCAAATCGGGGGGGTTCATAGTCACCAGTGAGTCGGTAAAGTATAGCTACTGCGATTGGCTCAAACTTGACTACTTGTTTCAAGAATAAGTTACAGTCTGTTTGCACATCTAGTTAAGTTACAGATCACTACATACAGAGAAACCTTTAGACCGAACTAAAATACATAAGGAGGCAGCTTTAGGCTAACCTTAACTTCATAGTTCATAGATTAAACAGGTAGAAAATCAGTACAAATATAGGTGACCCAAATAGCACCATCTAATTGAACTTACACACATTCATTCCACCACCTATTCATGATAGAAACTCTCAGCAAACTAGGAATAGAGATAAACTTCCCAAGTCAATAAAGAACATTAACAAAAACCCTATAGTTAGTGTAACTGTCCAATGGGTTCTTCCTGCCCACTACACAAATAAAGACCACAATACTGAAGTAAAGAAAAGTTTAATTGATGTTAGGATGGCCACACCAAGGATCAGAGAGAGTTATTACTTAAATCAATCTTATCGAAAGCTCCTAGGTTAGGAGTTTTTCAAAGGCAGGTTAGGGGAAGTGGGGGGAGTAGCTATGCAATGGGTGCTTGTTGCTGATTGGTTAGGGTGGAGTCGAAATCATCATAGGGAGTCAAAACTGTCCTGTTGAGCTGAATTGCTTTGGGGTGGGATCACAAGAGCGGGGTTGGTGGGTCCAGGTGGAGCCATGGGTATTAGACATATGAAAAACCTGAAAACATATCTCAAAAGGCTGATCTACAAAAGTTAAGTTGCATATCTTGTGGTCAGTCTACACCTTAGCAGAATTCAGGTTTGTCTTCTCTTGCTAGCCTGATGGCCTTTCATTAGCTTTACAAAGCTGACTGAGTTTTGTAGGAGGGCTATTATCACTTAAATTGTAAACTAAATATCTCCCAAAGTTGGCTTAGCCTACGCCCAGGAACAATTAAGGGAAAGGCAAGATGTGACAGTGGGAGGCATCTGCCTGCATCAGCCATTTGTCCTGATACTCTTCCTCTCCTTGCCTCCCTCAGTCCCCAAAAGGCCCCTCCCTGTGTCCTTGTGTTCTCATTATTCAGTCCCTACTTATGAGTGAGAACATGCGGTGTTTGGCTTTCTGTTCCTATGCTAGTCTGCTGAGGATAATGGCTTCCAGTTTCATTTACATACCTGCAAAGGACATGATCTCATTCCTTTTTATGGTTGCATAGTATTCCACGGTGTATATATGCCACATTTTCTTTATCCAGTCTATCACTGATAGGCATTTGGGCTGGTTCCATGTCTTTGCTATTGTGAACAGTGCTGCTTCTATCTACTGTTTCTTTATGGCAACCATGACTTTCTCTAGCATGAGCCTTAAAACACTTCCAACCTCTGCCCATCACTTAGTTCCGAAGCCACTTTCACATTTTTAAGTATAGCCACACCCCACCTTTCAGTACCAAAACTTATGTTAATCTGTTGGGCTGTCCTAATAAAATAGTGGTACTAAATCTCCTACAGTTCAAAGGAAAGGATCACAAAAGCAAAATTTATTGCTCAAAATTTTATGAGCTCACTAAAGAGAAAAACAACCATAGACAAGATATATCTTACATTGAAACAAAACACAGTGGTTCTACTATGTCTTCATAGAGAAACTAAGCACAGAACAAAATATCCCTTTTTTAGCTCCTAAAGAAAGCTAATGGCACCACTGTCCACATGTTGATCCTGTTGTACACTCACTAATTCTCACTCAGAAAATACCTTTTTAATTAGCAAGACATTTTCTGAATTCTTGGCTTCAGTTAACCACCTCACTCATGTGTCATTGACCTTAAGTAAGGTCAATGAGAGTTGAGAGCTGAGTGTTCTATTATAGCTTTTACCAGGAAACAATCACAAGACATGCTGTATTGCCTGAGGTCAATGGAATAGTCTTTGATAAAGAAGATTGACACGAATAATTCCATAAAATATCTCCTTTCCTAAGCACACGACTTCAACATTTTAAACATTTGATTAAAATAGTCCTAAAAAATCATTGTCTTAAATATTAGTGAAATAACTGAAGGCTTCTCTAAAACAGCATCTGAGTTCATCAAAGAGTGTTTATTAAACATGTTCTTAACATGAGCTTCTTTAGAAAGGGAGCTATCAAATCATCCCAAGCAGAGTGTCTGAATCTATCATCTATAGACTGGTAAGGTGCTCTCATCCACCTATGACAATGTAAGAAGTACATACAAAAACTATAGGGACATACATATGGAAATTATTCACAGTTGTTTTATAAATATATCTAATTTGGTGAAAATTCCCTAGCATCACTTTTTGAAAAAATTTTTTCCCTCTCTTTCAGATTATGAACCTTCCAATTTTCAAAGATATACGTATTTTAAAACTTTGTGTAATGAAATTATGGAGATCATTAAAATTTTAATTTGTTTTAATAACTTCACTTACCAAATGTTATTCTGCAATGATACATCTAATTTTTAAGTAAACATTACTTTGTAATCAAAGTCATGAGAATTACTTCCTAAAGATACAATACCAAAGATTTAAGTATAGATTTTATTGATAAGTTCACAAAGAATTAAGATGTGCTGTAAAATTCTGAAAGGGTAATGATCTGAAGGGCAAAAGTTATATAGCAGATACATTAGCATATAGCGAAATCTCTCCTGTGTTTATATTTTCAAACTTTATCCCTTCTCTCCAATGATACATTCATCTCATCTGGACCTTGTAGGCTATACTCAAATATCTCTATCACACTTGAGATGTTAGGATTCAATAAGCTCACAAAATTTTTCATTTATATTTTTAATTTTACAACCTGGGATCTCAAAGCTCACTGTATACACTCTTGGGTTTAGTTAGAGGCACCGATGATTTGAGCTCACTTTGCAAAACGCTCCACTTATCCAGTGTTGCTTCTCAGATGATAGCTTAAATTCTCAGATGATAGCTTAAATATGCTATGTGTTTAACTAGACACTTTCGCATTGTTTTTAGCATCACTAAAGTAGTATAAATATTATAATGCATTTCCCATTGTATTCTAACCTAATTTCAGACCTCATGTGCAAAGCTAGTCTATAACAGTGCTTATGTCAAAGTTGTTGGGTGTGTGCATTCATTTTTATAGCTCTTTGCTTTGCACTTTCATCATTTGAAACACAACACAATATGTCTGTGAAACACAGGCAAATTTTGCATGCATAACCCTCTGCAATATGCAAAATCATTAAACTTTGAAGCTCATAGGGTTAGTGTTGGTAACTTAGAAGAAATGTGTTTGGAACTTTACCAAACCAATAATGTTCAAAATGTAGTTTAAAACATTTGTTAAAGTCATAATGTGGGCATATAAGCACATCCTTAAAACATAGTCATGTTTTGTATTTACTGGACATGCAGAGAGATCAAAGCTTTTGTCATAAATGCTTCCAGTAATGTTTGAAGCCCTTCTTTGAGGTAGAGGTCTGGCTTTTTTATTTTTTTCTTTTTAAGAGCATAAAATCACATGCAAAAAAAAAAAGACCAATATATGAATAGCATATTTAGAATCTTAACCAGTGCTTCCTAACATTAAATTGTACATTTAAGGCTTTGATATAAACCATGTTTAAAATAATGAAATGATTGTCTTACTTTATGAATGCAGCCTGCCAACATTTATTACACACCTACCCAGTACGGAATACTGCAGCAGGTATAAGCCTGCCAAAATATGAAATCTGCAACTTTAATATTCTTTAGCAAAATCTTCACTTTTTCATGCATGGAAATTAGTAAAACTCTTTACACTTTTATTATGCATCTCAAAACATATCAAACTTGACTGAGCTAAAAGTTAAAACTCAGTATCTATAGATTCTTGTCTGACTACTGAATGTTGCAAAGAACAAAATCTTAGGTCATTTTATAGGTTCAATTGTTGATTAAAAGCCCCACTGCCAAATGTTTAACACATAGGATATGAATAAACACATATGAGTCCCTTATACAACAGGGATGTTTTGAAATCCTTGATAAAATTCTTGATACTTTAAAGTCCTTGATACAGTCCTTGATTAAAATAGGATTCAGCATCCTATTTTATATATTATTATTTGGATATATTCCAAATTTTTCTTCCCAAAAAACTGTCAGGAAGGAAACAATGTTTCACATTTACAAATCCAAAGGGAACCCATTTGCAGAAACTCTTTACCTTTATGAATAATTATAAAGATAAAACGCTACTCATGATCTATGCTTCCAAACAATAGTTGGACAATCAGAAAGTTACGGTAAATATGAAGAGCTTGTATTACAGATCTGTGTAAATATTAAATGTACATAGTCATAAGACATTCTCTGGAAATGGGGTTATAAGAGTGTCTTATATTTTTCATCAATTCATTCTGATTCATCATCTTCTCTATGGACTAGGGAAAGACTGAAAATGAAAGTCCATAAATAAAGGAAGTTACATTCCTCCATCCCACTCTACTACTAAATCCCAGAAGGCGATTTAAGTGCAAAGTACAAGGAGAGGTTCTGTGCTTATCAAGAGCAGTACAGTCGGAAATTAGCAGGCAGCCAGCAAGTAGGATTTTTCCAATTTGGGGGCTTATACAAAAGGATTTTGTTTTCCTTTGTTTAACTCACACTTAAGCAGAAATATCTCGTTTTCAAATTGCAAAGATGAGACAGAGGAGGTTAGGAGACTGAGATGAGATGTTTTGGCAAAGAGGTTTCAACCTTGAACATAGAAATTCAGACGATGCAAAAGCAATGGCGATTTTGCCCAAGAAGGAAAAACATCGCTCCACTGTGAATAGTTAGGAAGGGTTCATTTTGAATTGTCACAAATATTTATACAGAATATAGAACAGCCTTCCTGTATTTAATTGCATTTTAGGAGAAAAAGGAAAATCTAACAGAAGTCATAAGCAGTTGTTGAAATGTTCCACAGTAGAGTATATGCCTTTGCTGAGAAATGAAAGTTATATTATGTGCTACCTTTTCATCTGTTGCATGTCTCTGCCAGCTGCAGAGACGTGTCAGATGCCATTATTCTGCAAATTTTACTCTCTCCCTCCATCGCTAACCTCTTGTTGACAGTAATCAGAACTTGATGGAGAGGCCTACGCAGGTGTGATATGATAGTTGGTGCTAGTGTGATATAGTATGTGACAGTTTTAGTATTACATCCTGTAGGATGATACATCATCAAATAATGTTTTGGATAATCCTTAGTCTTTCAGCAGAAATGTAATTGTTACTCATCTAATAATATTTCCAGATGGCACAGTCGGTGAAGTATGGGCTAAAAATAAAGGATGATTGGGCTAAGAAGGGGAAGCCAGAGCAAAATATGAAATAAAGAAAAGCAAATGACCAGGGATTAAGCAGAGGCACAAAAATCTTTCAAAACCAGGATTCCTAGTTTGGGCTGTAGTGACGAAAAAAAAAAAGAAAAAAAAGTTCAGTGTTATAAAATAACATTTTTATAAAGTCAAAATATAACTTGAAATGCTTCCCTCATAGGTTTTGTTTCTAAAGGGCAAGAGTTGCAGAAAATGTAAATTGTTTTTCTTTATAAATTTCAAGTGGGGTATCCAATTCATAGAAATGACAGTCTTGGAGACAGCACCTGATGATTGATATCTAAATATTGCAATATACTATTCTATTGTTTTTCACAAATTTTAGTTTGGCAAAGAGCACAACTCAGGTTTCTTATCAAAAATCATCTGTTTGCCATTGTTAAATAACATCTACTTTCTAACTAGCATTTTATTTATATGTTAGAGGATGCAAAGACTTATTTATTGACAAACTTGTCAACTCTTTTCGAAGATTCAGTGCATTTACTTTATAATAGAGGGCATGGTCTTTTGAAGTATTGAGTCTCTTAGTAATTACAGTGCTTCCTGGAACAAGCAAGCATATGACACCTACAAGATGCATTTTCCAAACTTACAAGCAAATATTTAATGAGCAAACATTCTATGACACTTGAACATACTGAATTTCTATTCAGTGAAAAAAGGTTTTCATGTTTTGAAAATGAAAAAGTGAAGAAAATTGCCCTAAATGTTTTATGATCTCCAGAAGCAAAGTTTATATAATGTTCTAATAAATTATCTCTTATTTTTATGCTAAAAAGTTGTACTTTCTTATGAAGTGGCAGAATTTGTATTGCTTTCTTGGTAGACAGATTTCACTTCCTGGTGTTTCTTACCCCAGTTAAATGAGTTGGGACAATCAAAAGTCTCAGACATCAACTTTTGATAATTTTTCATAAAAAACAATGAACTCAAATCCTTATCTTTGACATAAGAAGTAAAGAATAATGAATAGTTTGGTGAAATTTTTTCATTCCCATGTATTATTTCTGTAGAGCATAAGAATAATACAGAAATAAGAATATGTGTATAAATATGTTGCTTTTTTCCTATCATTTAGAAATGATATTAGGAGGCCGAGGCTGGCAGATCACAAAGTCAGAAGATCCAGACCATCCTGGCTAACATGGTGAAACCCCATCTCTATTAAAAATACAAAAAATTAGCTGGGCATGGTGACGGGTTCCTGTAGTCCCGGCTACTTGGGAGGCTGAGGCAGGAGAATGGCGTGAACCCGGAAGGCAGAGCTTGCAGTGAGCCGAGTTCGTGCCACTGCGCTCCAGCCTGGGCAACAGAGCGAGACTCAGTCTCAAAAAAAAAAAAAAAAAAAAAAAATTATAATGGGTTCAGGTAGGTCTTCTAATGCAAAGCCTGAGTGCTTTATATATTTCTTATGTACCTTCTAAGCACCTCTTGAAATTACAAATGGAGAAAAATTTCACTTTAGCATTTTTTAGAGGTAAAAAATTTCAACTTCTTGGAGAAGCAATAAAGTGATTAAATAAATTCATAAAAGTCTTAAAGCAAATAAATAAGACAGAGAAAGAGAAATTAGAATATTGCCTCAGATATTTCTAATGCCTCAGGATTTAATTTCTGTCAATATATTAGTGCTATAAATTAAAAGTAGCTTCAAGTTTTTAATTGACTTGATTATAAGCCAACACAATTTATTCATAATAAATACCTGTCCAAATATTGAATTTAAATTACTTGAAACATTTAAATTTATCTATCTGTCCATCCTAGCCATCTGTCTCTGTTTAAGCCTGTTTGTGTGTCTGTCTGTTTTCTTAAGGCCAAGGAGAAGGAAAGTAAGGGGTCTTGGTGGAGAGGGGTAGTGGAGACTTACCCCATTCTCCATGGAGCTGGTAAAGTGACTTCCACAGTCTTACTTCCAAATGAATTATCAAGGCAAGGAGGATGAACTTCACATACTGAGCCCAACTTAGAACTCCCTGTGTTGAAAAAATAAGCTAAGATTGAGCCCTAAAAGTTTTTCTTAGAAAAGTGGTTAATCAGTTTGATTTAAACATTCTAACATGTATGCATAATGTAATTCGTTGACAGCCATGGGAGATTGGTTCCAACACCCTGTGAATACCAAAATTCTGGAATGTTCAAGTCCCTTATATAAAATGGTGTGATATTTGCCTGTAACCTATGTCCTTCTGTACACATTAATCTCAATATTAAATAACTAATACAATGTAGATACTTAGATGTTATGTAAATATCTGTTATACTGTATTATTTTTATTTGTATTATTTTTACTGTTGTACTATTTTTTAAATTTTTCTTCGAATTTTTTTTATCTGTAATTGGTTCAGTCTGCCCAAGGCAGAACCCAAGAACATGGAGCGTAAAGTATATATAAAAACATCATGTTGTGTATCATAAAAATATATCATTAGCCATTTTCATTTAAAATAAATTTACGAAGAAAAAGCGTTAGGCTTTTTTCTTAATTTCTTTAATTAGAAAAACACTCAGGGCTCTTTGATACCTTAGCTGTAATTTCTACGGATGTTAGGGGAAATTCCAAAGTATGAGATAAAATGAGGTAGTATTAAATATGCAAGTTGTAAGGAAGGATTGTACATTCTGTTTTTTTTGTATACATGTGTACTAAGATTTTTTAAAAGATATGTTTTTGTTATTAATTTGAACTCTGCATCCATTATCTTATAAAATCTTTACAAAATAATCTCAAAGGTGGCCTATCACTTTCACAAATTTAGATATTATAAGATCACAACCCAGAGAGGTGACTTAATTTGCCTGATGTCACACAGCTGCTAATTTGGTGAACCTGGATATATAAACCAAGCCAATTTTTCTCCAAAACTAACATATATGACCTTGCTTAATGAGGCCCTAGGCTGAAGATTTTAGTAAATTGCTCAAGAACAAACCAAATAGGGATATTCTTCAACACCCCTTTTAATCTTATTCTAACCTGTGCATCATTCAAGATCAATACACAGGTTGAGCATCCCTAATTTGAAAATCTAAAATTCATAAGTTTTTGAGTGACCACATAATGCCACAAGTGGAAAATTCCACACCTAACCTCATGTTAGGAGTCACATGTTTTATTTATAATATTAGAGAAAATTACCTTCAGGCTATGTGTATAAGATATGTATCAAACATAAATGAATTTTGTATTTAGGGTTCCATCCCCAAGGTATCTCATTACATACATATAAATCCCAAATCTGAAACCCTTCTGGTCCCAAGCATGCCAGATAAGGGATACTCAACTTGTATAAAGAAAGGAGTGCAATGAAACTAGCATCCTGGATTTGGGTTATACATTTATCTACTAATGAATAATATTCAGAGACATGTTCCAGAATTTCAATTTTAGCACACATTTTACCCTCTTGAAATAGCCTAGAGGAGAAATATTACTAGAAGGCTATTTTCTCTTGCAATTATTTTCTGCAACTACTTTTATGTAAGTTTAACTCTTCCAAGAGTAAATACATATATATATGTATTTACATATATATAAAAAGAAATATATATATATATGTGTGTGTATATATATATATAGAAACCAGCTCTTTGCCTAGTTTAGAATTTATTGATCAATAAAATTTCATGGAACAATGTACAAATATCCAGGGCAGTGCACTTAACCAAATCAAATATTTAGATGTTCAAATAAAAAAAGAAGAAAGGAAGGAAGGGAGGGAGGAAGGAAGGGCGAGAAGGCGAGAAAGCAAGAAAGAACTTTTGACTATCATTAGAAGTCAAATATCGAAGTCTGGGAGTTTTATGGCTGGATAAAGTTAGTCCCTCTCTTTGGATATTTCAGCGTTTCACTCCAGGTCTGAATAACCCCAGAACAGGGAGACTCTCTGCAAAGTACATTAGCTCTAAATTACTAATAAAAAAAACAGATTTTATTTAGGGGCAGAGTTGGTATGGGAATTGAAATTCCAAGACCGCACATTATTTTCACTTAGGGATATTGTGTGAGGCAACAGCAAAGAAAAAAGGAGCAGTGGAAAGGCCAGTAGTCGTAACATCTGACAGCAGAGCGTGTTCGAAGTGTGAACCATAATTCTCCCAGGGACTGGAGTCTGGATGTCCGCCTGCTTGATCCAATCCCGTAATGTAAGAAACGAAAGGCAGTTGACAGAAACAAGCGATTTTATGTCTCTCTGTGTGTTTTTTCTTCTCCTCTCCCCCTCCCAAATTGCCCACTGCTATTCAGGTATTCCACGTGAGGTAGACAAAGGCAGTTTTCATTAGTTGGGTCCACATGTCGTTGTTCCTGCCCTGCAACAAAACAAGCAAAACAAAAACAGTGGCTTTCCCTCGCCTCCCCTTTCTACTCCGTTGCTGTTATGACTAATTTCACTATTGGGAGCATATTGAAGCAGAGAAAAAGCAATGCGGTGCTTTGACTTAGTGTATATTAGGAAACTGTGATGAAAATGGAAAAACATTCTTAGTCTTAGAACTATCACCTGTTCCAGCACCTCCCTTCTGGCCTCATCTACCAAAAGATTCATATTTATAACTGTTTTTATGATACCATGTTTTCTGACGTCGTCCCCATAAAAAGGAAAATTCTGAGCTGTGTAAAATACTAGCATGTTCATGAAACATATTTTTAATGTGTTTCAAGCTTTTTGGTATACAGAATCTTTTATTAGTTTATAATTACACAGTACTTATGGAGCAGAAGAAATGCTGAGGTCTGCAGTGCTCTGAAGTAGAGCCAATCAACCCCCAAGGCAGCCGATTCGGAAGCCACTGTGCATAAAGATGGGGTAGGATTCCGTGAGACCCACGAGGACATGTTGAGGGACTGGGTTTGTTCAGCAGAGTGAAGATGGAGACTGGACTTTCAAGTTTAGTTGCAGCCAACAAAGGGCACTTTTAGCATCCATGCATTGACTGAGAAGGAGGAGAGACGAACTTAGCGGAAGGAATGGAACTTGGAAGGAAAAAAGTCATTTCTAAAGGATGTGTGAGTCTGCTCTGGAATGTGAAAATAAACAAACCAACAAAATCACTTCTTTCTCAATCTTCAAGAAAGCATTATGGATAAAATCCACTTGGTGGATGCAACTCAGTTTTGAGTCTGGCTTTCTGACAGGGACAACACAAAGGCAAGACGACCCACAACAAGCCCTTCATTCCTAGATTCCATGTCCAGCCTGGTAGCCTTACTTATCTCCTGGGTATAAGGGAGGCCGTGAGTGTGGTAGCAATGAATACTTGGATTTGTTTTGCAACTTCTCTACAATTCTTCATGATTCTTTAGAATCGTGGTTCTCAAAGTTTAGGACAAGATATCGTTGCATGTTGTTTCAAAATTCTTAAACCTTTTAAAAAACACTTTGAATTCAAAAGTCTCCCTGTCTCAATTATATGTATTTAAGACTATAATTATGCTAGTCTACAGTATTATAAATACTTGCAAGCTAATCTAACAAATAATTTAATAAATAAATTCAAGTTCATTTCAGATGGTATTAAATATAAGTGTGTATCTTACACAGCAGCTCCTTGTGAGCATTAGCGTGGCAGAACTCTGGGTATGATCAAAGGAATACATTGCATTTGTAAACATCATCCATTAGAATTAGTTTGCTAATATTTCAGATCAATGAGTCTTCCAAAATTCCATATTAAAAACTGTAAATAGTAAGAATCTTTGAAAAAATAAATCACTCTGAATCAGAAGAGAGGGATATAGGTTTCAAGGATTGGATAGAATATTAAAAAAAAGAAAAAAATTTGGAATAAAACAGTTGTTACATTCTGAATGTGGTGATATTCTACACTTGCATATGACAAACAAAATCCACCTCAAAACACTAAGTCAACATTGCTTTGACGGTCCCTCTTCTTTTGTGAAGTTTTTATAGAGGAATATGCTTTCTTCTGTTCCTACATGGATGAGAAAAGAATAAGAATAAATTCCTAGAACAAATATGGGGTACACTATGGGATTCATAGCCACATGACAATAGTAAGACAAAAGCCAGGAAATAGAGAGAAAGCTATCAGTAGTAAACTCAAACTTCAGATAGAGTTTAGAATCAGCCTAGATATGCAGTTCAGAATTTTACTTTAATCAATTCAAAATGAGCAGAGAGATGGCTCAAGGGATGGTTGATACAGATAAGAAGAAAAAAGGAAGCTGTGAGACACTGTCTCTACAAAAAATAAATGAAGGGAAAGTCAGCCAAGCATGGTAGTGCAGGCTTGTAGACCCAGCTACGTGGGGTGGTGAGATGGGAGAATTACTTGACCTGGGATACTGAGGCTGCAGTGAGCCTTGATTATGCCACTGTACTCCAGCCTGGGTGAGACCTTGTCTCAAAAATAGTAATAATAGTAATGATAATTAAACCATATATATATTTGCATGTATATAAAACATATATATGTATTTGCATATATATATGCACACACATACACACACACATATGTAAACAATTAAGCACCAGAAGAAGCAACTTCAAATGTATACAGGCTGATCTAATGTCCTCTTTTTCTTTGTGGCTGAAAAAAATTAAACATATTTTAAGAACCCACGAGCCTGAGAATTAGAACAAAATTCTAATAGAGATTAGCATGAGTTAAGAGCACACTGTCTTGCCTACATTCAGAGGATAGACTGAATAATTTATAGACAAGACTGCAAATCCAATCAGGCTTACCATGTCTACCAAAATGTCTCTTTGAAGTTTCCCCAACAGAGTAAGAAACAGACCCAAGGCTCTTGTTCTTAATAAGCTGTCAAATAAGAAGATGGTGAATTTTTTATGCTGAGAACTTTGAGCTATATAAAATCTTTAGTTTTAGATCTAAACATATGATCCTTGAGTCAGGAAAGAACTTTAATATCAACTTACTTATGGTTATAGCTTTACATGGTGTTCCCGGGAATCTGAAGAACAAAACACGAGGCAGTGGGCCAGTGTTTAGCATCTTCTCTAATTTGGTCCCAGTAATGACTTTTTTAATTGTCTTAGGTCCTCCATTTGACACTTTAAATTCTCGTATTTCTCATTCTGCTTCAGTCATTGCTTAAATTAGTTAATTTTTGTAAAGTGTTTAGAACACAGCCTGGAACCTCATGAGCTTTATTACATAGATGTTGTTAAATAAATAAAAACTATCTTCCCCAGGCGACTCGGAGTGCATGGTCCATGAACCTTGGCAACTCCCTTGCTGAATCTCTAAGCTCATTTCCTCAATTTTATTCTATCCCATTCCCTTGAAAAAGGTCTAGAGTTTAAAGTTAAAAAAAAAAAAAAAAAAAAGAAAAATCACTGACACCTCTCTATCTGAAACAGGGCTAACAGGCATTCCTGGGAAAATTCACAGAACTAGGTGGACAGTGGTCAAGTCAGCCACATGGGAATCCTTTAACCTTCCACTTCACTCCAGATTCTCTGACAACATGTGGAGCGATTATTAAGGGTCTTCAATCCCCACACTTCCACTCTAACGCCCCTTTTTCAGCAGCATTAAAACAGGCTCTACTTTCTCCGAACAAAACAAATGCTTTATTCAACATTAAATTCTCTTTCAACAAACCCTCACTTTTCCTCCCTTTCAGAGACAAACTTGGAGAAAAAATGTTCTGGCTGGGAGCAGTGGCTCATGCCTGTAATCTCAACACTTTGTGAGCCCAAGGCAGGTGGATCTCTTGAGCTCAGGAGTTTGAGACCAGTCTGAGAAACACAGTGGGGCCCTGTCTCTACAAAACATTTTTATATATAGGATATACACACACACACACATGTGTGTGTGTGTGTGTGTGTGTATATATATATATATATAGCCTGGGGTGGTGGCCACACCCATAGTTCCAACTACTTTGGGAGCTGAGGTGGGAGAATTGCTTGAGCTTGGAGGTCAATGCTGCAGTGAGTCATGACCATGCCATTGCACTCCAACTTGGGTAACAGAGTGAGACCCTTTCTCAAAAAAATAATATTCTAAATTTTGTGTCTCTAGTTTCAGCTCTCCTTAGCTGGGTTGATAGTTTTTCTAGCATGAATTTGACCCTGTTGGCCTTCACCCTTCACTTTTTGCTCCCTGGACCTCCACGCTCAGGGCTGCCCTTAGGATTTTTCTTTGCCTTCAGACGCCTGCGCATAGGTGCTTTTGTCTCTGTCATTCTTAGGGACTGACCTGTGCCTCCTCTGAGGCCATAAGTATAGGTCCTTAATCCAATAGGACCTATGACCTTTTAAGAGGAGAAAGAGATACCAGAGATTCAAGTGCACAGAGAAAAGACTATGTGAGGACACAGTGAGAAAGCCAGCATCTGCAAGCGAAAGAGAGAGTCCTCAGGAGAAATAAAATCTGCCCATTCCTCAATCTCAGACTCCCAGCCTCCAGAATTGTGAGAAAATACATTTCTGTTTTGTAAACCATCCAGAATGTCGTATTTTGTTATGGTAGCCCTTGCAGACAAATACTATCATCTTCCTGTTTCTATTCCTATAACCTTATATGTCCCAGTGTTCTGTTTACGGTCAACTCTCCTCAGCATCTGCATTTTCTCCACTGGCAGCTGCATCCACTCTCAAGTCTTCAGCTGTCATCTCTGTGTGAGTCACTTGCAAACTGGTATCTTCAACCCAACAGTTTTTAGTCCTAATCTTCCAGCAGCACGCTGGAACACCTTCACTCATGGGCCTTGCAAGTCCTTCAAATTGAAAATGTCTACAATTGAATTGATCATCTCAGCTCCTGCCCCGCATCCCCAAATTACTGTTCCGTCCATTCCTGATCATCATCATTTGTTCCTGCGCAAGCCAAATCCTCATATCCTCACCATGCCCCCGTGGCTGATAAATAATCAAGCATTGAGTCTTTTTATTTTTTTCTTTTCTTTTCTTTTACTTTTCTTTTCAGTTCAGGGGTATGTGTGCACGTCTGTTACATGGGTAAATGGCACATTGCTGAGGTTCGGGTACAACTGACCCTTGTCACCTAGGTAGTGAGCATAGTACCTGGTACGTAGTACTGGTAGGTAGTACTCTCAATTCCCCCTACCTTCTAGTAGTCCCCAGCATCCATTTTTTCCCATCTTTATATCAATATGTACTTGTCAGAGGTGTCTGAATCAGAGCAACTCCATCTTGAATAGAGGCTGGGTAAAATAAGGCTGAGACCTACTGGGCTGCTACATTCCTAGGAAGTTAGGGATTCTTAGTCATGAGATGAAATAGGAAGTCAGCACAAGATATGGATCACAAAGACCTTGCTGATAAAACAGGATGCAGTAAAGAAGCTGGTCCAAACCCATCAAAACCAAGATGGTGATGAAAGTGACCTCTGCTTGTCCTCACTGCTCATTATAATGCATTAGCCTACTAAAAGACACTCCCACCAGTGCCATTACAGTTTACAAATGTCATGGCAATGTCAGCAAGTTACCCTATATGGTCTAAAAAGGAGACAAACTCTTAGTTTGAGGGATTGCCCACCTCTTTCCCATAAAACTCATGAATAATCTACCTCTTGTTTGCCACATAATTAAGAAACAACTATAAATATACTCAATCAAGCAGTCCAGGCCACTGCTCTGCCTCTGGAGTAGCCATTCTTTTATTTTGTTGCTTTCTTAATAAACTTACTTTCATTTTACTCTATGGACTGGCCCCTAATTTTTTCTTGCATGAGATCCCAGAACTCTGCCTTGGGTCATTGTTAACATACTCACTGTTTAGCTCCCAATGAGAGGTCCTTTAATGTCTACCTGAACATCTCTCTCAAATCCGATCACCCCTCACAGTTCACACTACCACCCACCCATCCATTTCAGCCACCCACATATCTCGTCTGGGTTACCAAAACATATTCCTACCCTGTCTCACATTGACCACTGCTCCCCTGATGGCTCTTTGCCACTGAGAAATATAAATCTGATTATGTTTAATTCCACCTTCAAGTATTTTGATTCCATTTTAATGTTTCTGTGCTTAAATGCCTTATATGATGACATTTGATGCACATCTCTTTTTTTTTTTTTTGACAACCTCTTATAATCTGTATCCTATCAACTCTGCATTCCCTTCCATTCTTCTTGTTTGAAGAAGATAGTCTCTTGAAGTTTAAAAGAAGTCGATTTTAAATAATTTAAAGATTTATCTAGGTAATATGTGTTGTCACCTGAGGTGTTATAGATTAACTTTTAAAAATGTGGAGATTCATAAGAACCTAAGCATTAGAGATAGGGATAGTGGCTCCCAATAATGGCAAGAGGTATAGTATATACTAATTTACATATTAGTAATGCTTTCTTGATTGCAAAGAAAAACAGAAAATAACTCTTACTAATACTTTGGCGGGAAGGGCACAGCAGTAGCTTATGGAATGAAAATAAGAACTCAGTGAAGCAGAAAGCTACTGAAGAAACCAGAAAAACCCTAGAAAATCAGCAGTAGGAATGTGTGGGTTTTGCCTGGGAAATTCTGCCTTTTCTGAGACTCTGCATAAGTGACACCAGGCTTTCTGTCTCTCCATTCCACATCTCTTAAATCTGCGGATGGGAACTTGATTGTTATAGCTGGAAGCAAGTGTGTGCCCCTGGGTCAAACAGCCAAGTCCATTTGATAGTGCCTTAGGGCAGAGACATGGACACTGGTACCTTCATACTCATTTGTAACTGAGCCATCTTCAGAGGACTAACTTCCATCGAGAAATACCCTGATTGGGTCTATTACGTTAGTTGTTATTTGCTATAAATTTTTGTTTAAAACAAGAACTGCACAGCATTGGTCTTGTGCACTTTGGGGTTGAACGAATAAATGATGCTTTTAGAGTGTACTTTAGCAAGTGATATTGGCAGAGGTATCATATTACAAGAGTTCAATTAATTATTCTCATTACCAGCTGTTGGAAAAGAAAAGTGTAAAAGCTTTCTTTTGCTGTGCAAAAGGATTTTTTCTATGTGTTTTCAAGATGATTCATATTATAGCCTGAATGGATAAGAGGAACAGCATTTTTCTATATTGCATTAGAGTGAACATGTAATTTCTTTTATATTGTGAAGTGGTATGTGAACGGGGTCTGTAGATTGTTTTTGCCTTCCTAGACATGGATTTTGGCCTTTGGCATGCCCACCTGCTGGGGCCACAGTCATCAGCTTGACACAGGAAATGTGGGACTGCTGAGTAGTACTATTATAGCTTCTTGTCTGGAGCCCAGCCTGCCAGTCCCCCGCCACCCATCTCTCCAAAACCCCTTAACTGGAAGCTACTGGGGAGCTTTTTGTTACTGAAAGGGCTCTGAGAATATAAAACAGCTGGTCATTTATAATGTCTCAAAGATGCGCACATGCTCACTTTTTATTTAATGTCCTCCCAGTAATTCGAGCAGATGCTAACTGCAATGCAACATGAGTCATCTGAAAAGTATGTATCTCAATAAGATTAAAAAAAAATAGGAAATTTACATAACTTTTTAATAAACCAGGCTAAAAATATATATACAAGCGATTGTAGAAACCAGGGAGATTTCACCTAAAAGCAAATGCTTCGTGAAAATTTAATTGCATATGCCTGATGTCCTTCATAGTAAAACCTGTTGTTGTTTTTTACTGAAATAGGAGAAAGTAGTTTTAACTATGCAAATGCAGTGTCCTCAAATCTAATCAATTTGCAGTGTGACAAAATAATCTGTTGCATTGCCAATTCACCAAGGTATTTCAACCATTTGGAGATAATGCAAATTATTTAAAATATAATCATTAAAAGTGTTTTAGAAGGGATGTAATTAAACGGCTTAAATATAAGAAAACGTATGTACTGAAACAGTACATTGAAACAAAAGGAGCATATATTTACTTAATTTTTAAATGAGCTAAATATCAATCACACTACATTTTACAGCCTTACAAAGGTGACTAAAACAATCATTTTCTGACTTGCAACTTTATGTGCTCATTTTCAACATGTCTTCTAAGATGAGCATGTCACCTAGACTTTGACATTGCCTCACTCATTTTAACATTGCCTTTTCTCTCATTAAAACATTGACATTATTAAAAGTCTCTACTACATATGGCTTCTGGGATCACAGGTATAAATACCCATTGCTTTCAGAGAAAGAATCAAAAATAAAGTCGTGACTATAAACTTTTTTTTCCCAGTTGCTCTGTATCTAGGTCCTTATAAATAAAACATTTGAATAATGCAGAATCACAAAGAAATCATGCCTCTGAATTAAAGAATGTAAAATGTAGATTTTGATGTGGCTGTGAGTAGCATAAAAATAATAATTTAAAAATAGCTACTGTTTTGAACAAGATAGACGTTTCCTTTACCACATGAACCTAGTTCTGAAGTAGCCATACCAGAGGTATGGATGCAGTGTGTAGTGGCAGAGACCTCGGCTTCTCCAGTCACATCATTTTTAAATGCATAATTTCCACTCCCAAGATCATCCCATGATTGGAGACGGCACATGAAGCTTTGAGTAATCTGACTACAGAGTAGCAAATAGTGAGAAGTGTACACTCTCTTGGTTTATCCCTATTGTTCAGACCAGTTATGCCACTCATAGCTACCAGAACATCTGGAAAATGTACTCAAGTAGTTGCCTGGGGATGTGTTCTTATACAGAAAGGCACCAAGAGATACTGAGCAGATCCATCTAATTCTCCTCATCTCAGTTTTACTCAACATGATACATGTTGAGCTTTGTGATGCTGCATTCACTGTACAGAATAAAGGAAATTTAAAATCTAAAAGTCATGGGCAGGTGTGATGGCTCACACCTGTAATCACAGTACTTTGGGAAGCCAAGACGGGTGGATCACTTGAGGTCAGGAGTTTGAGACCAGCCTGGCCAACATGGTGAAACCCCATTTCTACCAAACAATACAAAAATTAGCTGAGCATGGTGGCGGCACCTGTAGTCCCAGCTACTTGGGAGGCTGAGGTGGGAGAATCGCTTGAACCCGGGAGGTGGAGCTTGTAGTGAGCCCAGATCGCACCACTGCACTCCAGCCTTGGTGACAGAGTGAGACCCTGTCTCAAAAAATAAAAAAGTAAAATAAAATATAAAAGTCTCAGTAGGGTAGAGAAAGGAATGCTAGGAGGCAGCATTGGAGTTACTGTCTGTGGAGCCCAGTGCAAGGTTTCTGTTTGCAGAAGCTGGTTTAGGAAAAGCATGTTGTTGTATTTTAAAGCATCAACTCTAAGTTACTGAAAGAAGGCTTTTGTCTCTGGCTCCATAATGGAGCAATGAACAAAGATTTACATTCCTTGATTGGCACATTTAGCTGCTTTTTTCATAAGGGGTTTTCCAAATCGAGGCACGGGAGAGTGAAACCTAAGTGAAAGGCGCTGCCTTACTGGACCATGAGGCAAAAATAGAAGTTCAGGTCTGACAAAACGTCTTGATCCCCAAGAAGAGGAAATACAGGAGAAGTAGCCAAAAAATCTGTATGTGGATTTTCTCCAAATTGCTAGCTTACCCTTAAGCTATAAAGGTGCAGACGAAAGTCACCAGGACACCCAGGAGAATACAGTAGTCAAGAGAATAAGCGTCTGAAGGCAATTTCAGCACTCACTCTTGGAGGTTACAACCAGCCAAGGTGAAAAGGTCTCGGGTCAATACTCCAGGTTTTCTGTTGAAGCCCCAGAAAGGCTGGGACCTAGACAGAAAAGCTACAGGCAGGAATAAACTATGTCCTAAGAGTAAGAGTAAAACGTAAGTAGATCAGCCCTGAGACATTCTAAAATCCCACTCGTAAAGTTTCAGTGAATGTAAACATGTAATAAAAGGTCACTACATACTTGAAAAAACCATCCATCATGAGAAAAGCTAAAAAGATAATTTCAAAATAATTGTATAATCACATGACTGAAAAACAAGTTGGAATCATTAGATGCAGAAAACAAAATAAGTTGGTATCATTCAGGATATGCTAGATTAATTTGTGGTAACAGATGACCCTAAAAGCCAAACCTTGAGAGGACCAAGGTAAACCACCAGTATTCAAACTTCCAGAAGGATATTTAAGTAATAACAGAAAAGCTCATAAACATTGAACTACGTAATTACTATTTCTGATGTTCTCTATTACTTTGTGTAAATCTATATTACCATCTAGAATTATTTCCATTCTGTGCGAAGGACTTCCTTCACATATTTAAAGACTTTTTTTTTTTTTTCTTTTTTTTTTTGTCCTGGTGCGGTGACTCACACCTGTAATTACAGCACTTTGGGAGGCAGAGGAGGGCAGATCACTTGGGCCCGAGAGTTTGAGACCAGCCTAAGCAACATGGTGAAACCACGTCTCTACAAAAAATAACAATATTTGCCAGGTGTGGTGGTGCGTGCCTGTGGTCCTAGCTACTCCGGAGAGCAAGGGGGGAGGATCACCTGAGTCTGGGGGGTGTCAAGGTTGCAGTGAGCTGTGATTGTGCCACTGGACTCCAGCCTGGGCAACAGAGTGAGACCCTGTCTCAAAAAAAAATAAAACAAAACAAAACAGAAACAAGAAAAAGAAACAAAAAACAAAGACGATATTTCTTATAGACCAGGTGTGATGACACTAATTTTTCAGGTTTGCGTGTCTGAAAATGTCTTTATTTCACCTTCATGTTTGAAATCTATTTTCGCTGTTCATGGGCTTCTGGGTTTTTAGGTATATATATATACTCATTTAAAACATTAAAAATGTTGGTCGACTGTTTGCTCACTTGCATTGTTTATGATCTACTGTAATCCCTATCTTTGTTTCTCTGTATATAACATGTCTTTTTTCTCTTCTGCTTTTGAAGATTCTCTATAACTTACTTTCAGTAATTTGATTGTGATGTACAGTTTTCTTCTTGCTTCTTGTACTTGGGGATTTTCAAGCCTCTTGCATCTCTGGGTTTGTAGTTTGCACCAAGTTCGAAACCTTTTTAACCATCATTTCTTCAAATATTTATTGAGCCTGACTTCCCCCCGCCTTGTGAAAATCCAATTGTGCACATGATATCAATAGATTGCTTGAAGCTCAACCACAGTTCATTGATACTCCTTTTTATGATCATTTTCCTCTGTTTTTTTTTTTTTTTTTTAAGACGGAGTCTACTCTGTCACCCAGGCTGGAGTGCAGTGGCGTGATCTCGGCTCACTGCAACCTCTGCCTCTCTGATTCAAGCTATTCTCATGCCTCAGCCTCCCCAGTAGCTGGGATTATAGGCGTGGCTACTTTTTTGTATATTTATTAGAGATGGGGTTTCACCATGTTGGCCAGGCTGGTCTCAAACTCCTGACCTCAGATGATCTGCCTGCCGCAGCTCCCAAAGTGCTGGGATTACAGGCGTGAGCCACTGCGCTCTGCCTGTTGCTTATTTTTTTATGGTAATTTTTGTTATGTCTTTAAATTCACTAATATTCTCTTCAGCAATATCCAATCTGCTGTTAGTTACAACTAGTACATTTTACTTTTCTGACATTATAGTTTTCACCTCTAGAAGTCTGACTTTTGCCTCTCTTGTATCTTCCAAGTATCTGCTTAACATTGTGAACATACAAAATGCAATTTTAAGAACTGCCCTCATGTCTTTACCATTTCTAACATCAATGTCAGTTTTGAGCGAATTCAATTGATTGAATTCCCCGTCCATTTTGTTTTCTTGCTTTGTTGCATGTGTGATCATCTTTGATTGGATGTCCGACACTTTACTGTACTGTGTTGAGTACTGAACATTTGTGTTTACTGGCATCTGAGGAGATCCTGCTGAACTTCTTGCACTTTGTTCTGCTGTGCAGTTAGTGGAGACAGTGTGAGTTGTTTGGGTCTTGCTTTTATGCTTCGTTACATGGTTCTGAAGTAGAGTTACATCAAGGGTTAATTTTGCACATTAAAATGGGAAGAAATTCTTGGGTACTCTACTCAACATGCTTAGGATTGAGGTTTTACAGTGGAGTTTATGGAAGAGGCTCTACGCCTGCCCTTGTGTGCATACCGGGCAATATTTGATTTCAGCTTTTGGCGTGGTTCTTTCTCAAACCTCCAAACTTTGCTCACATGGATGTGCTAATCAACACTTTGATGAACATTCAAAGTACTTCTGCATATCTCCAGATTTCTCCCTCTCTCTTCCACTGTGTCCTGAGAACTCTACCTACTTTGGGGCCTCATGACTCTCAGTTCCAGTCTCTTCATTTTAGGGAATCTTCTGGGCTGTTCCTGAGTTTCCCCTCCATAAGTCACCACCTTGAAATTCTCTTGAGGAAAAAAGGTGGGGAAGTCAATAGAATCCTCCTGTTTTTCTTTCTTTTTTTCTGTCTCTCAGGAAATATAATTAGGTCTTTCATTGCTTAATTTTGAGTATTTTGAAACTAGTCTTCTGTATATTTTTATCTGATTTTTGTTTTCATTTTTATTGGTGGGGGCATGAATCTTATCCCATTTATTCCATCTTGGCAGGAAGTGGAAGTCCCACACAAATAATTTGGACAAGGAAAATTTAATAGAAATAATGTTCACAAGTACTAATGTGGTTAAGTAACAAGAAGGTCAAAATAAAACACTAACAGGTAGAAAATCTGCAACAGGAGAAAGTAGCTACCACCTATTTTAAGGAGCATGAACAAAGGAAGAAGTTAAAACACTAGAAATGCCTAGTTCCCTACCTCCCCAAGGCTTAGATTCAAATCCTTTGGAGAAGGTGTGTATGGCTGTCACAGAAACAAGCACTCAGCTGGTGGTTAAAAAGTTGGTACAGACTGCTGGCCAGGACTGATCCACAAGGCGGATTAGATGAGAACTGTTGAATTACTTATGCCTCATCTCCTTTTTTTTTTTTTTTTTGCACAAACAGTACCCTGGAGGCAGGAAAGGAAGCACTTTCCTTTGCAATGGCAGTAGAAGCCTCTCTAGTGCCCTCTATTGACAAAGCCTAATAGATCAGTTATTTAAAGAAAAACTTCAACAGAGCCCAGCAGTCAAAAGTGTTACAAAGCAGAGAGAAGGGTCCATTTGGAGCTGAAAATTGATAGATTGGTAACAGGGTCAATGGAATATGCTGTATGGCAATAATTAAGAATGATGTGCTGCTGTATGAAGCGACTTGAATATCATAAACTTAAAATGGAATAAGAGAAAGCAGGCACAGGAGAGTATATGCTTAATAATTTCATTTATATAAATATCACAAAGAGGTAAAGATGATAATCTCTGTAGGTAGAATTGGAATAGTGTTACATTTCACAAAAAGTCATTGAGTGTGTATATGAAATAGCTTCTGGAGTGCTTGGTTTTTGTATTGCTTTGTTTTCATTTTTATTTTCTATTTATCGATAAATTAATATGACCCTAGAAGAGGAAGTACAGCATAATATTTTTGTGATACAAAGCAAGCAAAAGAAAACACTGTATTGCTTATACTTACACATATTAGTAATTAAGCCATGTTATATATTAGCATGTTAATAATACATATGAAATTCAACATAAGGGCTTTGGTTTGGGGGAAGGTGAGTGGAAACAGAGTTAGAGCAGAGGCAGTTATTGGTAATAGTTTAGCTTGTGTGAGAAGCTCCCAGGGATGATTATATTTTTATGCTTTATAACATAATGATAAAAGAAAACTTTAACTGAATTGTGTAAAAAGTTCAAGAAACCCTGAAAATTGAGCAATTTTGAAATTGTTTCCAAAAGAAATCAGAAACCTTCTATGCCAATTCTATTTTAAATATACAGAGCTATTAGGGGCAATTTATACCCACATACTCTGTGTCTTCAAATGTAAGGTGATTACTCCATTTTTGCTATTGGAATATCCAAAAAGTGCTTTTTGGCTTATATGAACATACAATATTTGCAGAAAAAAAGTCTTACAAAGTGAAAATGTCAAAGTTATTTTACATGTGATTTATTCAGTTTCCTTATATTGCAAAAATCATGTATTATTTAAGTAGTAGATTATATATATGTGTATATATATACATATATTTAAGTTAATGAATGGATTTATCTAAATCTACACGTAAATCTTTAGCATCATATCTTTGTCACACTAAAGTTGCTCTATTAGTTTAACTGCACATGGCGAACATACCTATTTGACTAGTCTGTGAACACCAGAAGTAGTGTAACCAATGACAACTGATGGAACTTTTCATTAAGGATTGTTGAAAGCAACACTTAGTAGACTTGAACAATAATGAAAACAAGTTCGAATAAGAACAAAATATTTGAAAGCGCTGTTTAGATTGTCTTCAAAATAAAATAATATAAGAGAATTCACCATAAATGAATAACTTCAGTCGAATGTAAAGACTCCATTTTTATTAGGAATACCTCTGGCAAAGTGTTTAAAATTTAAACGTATAGGGTAGGTTTTAATTGTTTATTTTGAGTGAATGGTCAGACTCCCTGCTACATTATATTATCACCCAGAAAACCGATATGCCTGATGTCTGCTTTCAATAATTGTTTGCCTTAATATTTTTCCAATAAAATAGGGATAGTTGTTTACTTAAACTTAACTTGCCAAGTTGTTTACTTAAATAACTATCACTATTTTGTAAATTGCTTGTTTAAAGAAAATGTATGGTGCTAAGATTAAGGTTGATAGGCCAATCTATTGTGGTTTGTGAATTTATCGTTCTGATTCAAATTTCAATCTAAAGATAGTTGTAAAAAATTTCACATTGTTTTCTGAAATATTTCAGATGAGACTTCCCTTTATTTATGTAACTTTCTACATTTTTATACTTCATTCTTATACAACATAACCAACTTTTCACGTAGTGTAAAGTGAAAACTTCACAAATACTCAATAAGTTTGATTAATGAGGACTTCGACTGGTCATTTAGATAGTAAAAGTAGTTTAATTGTAGATTGTAATGACTTCATTGTCAGTGCACATGAAAAGCAACTTTTTACTTCACATGGAATGTATCTTCGGACTTCAGCTATATGGAACTGAAAGCCCATTGTTTTCTGACAATAACAAGGCTGAACAAGTAAAAAGTTTTTATAGTATTCATCAATTCATATATAAATGCATTTAATAAAATCAGATAGAAAGGAAGAGTAATAATTTGTAAAATGTATATTATATGTTATAGGTCATAAACAAAGGTAATCTCTTAAAAATACATAAATGTATAACACTTGCTTCTTAGGTGCTCCCAAAGCAGTATATTTCAAGATGATTTTAAATGTAGTGAATGCAGAAATACCCCAACCTAACTGTTCAGAGTTGGACCAATTAACTTACCATAGGCATCTTAGGTCTATATCTTCAATATCAAATAGAATGCCAAGGCAAGCATTCACATCGATTAGGCTACTAACATTCTTCTTTACATAGCTTGCATATTTTCAGTTTTTCAATTTTATATTTAATTTTTTAAAAATTTAATTTGTGGGTATAAACAGCTGCAAAGACCTAATGTACTTGTATAACTGAGTTACAAGTTAAGTACCTACACCGAGATAAGAACAGTGCCTACATATATTTGGGATTTAGTAAATGCTTTCCATTCATCAATATAAGAGACAAGAATATTTATATTAATAAGATAAACATGACAAAATAATTCCATCTTTCTCTCTCTTTTTTTTTTTTTTCTGCGACAGAGTCTCACTCTGTCACCCAGGCTGGAGTGCAGTGACATAATCTCAGCTCACTGCAACTCCACCTCCTGTGTTCAAGTGATTCTCCTGCCTCATCCTCCAAAGGAGCTGGGACTATAGGTGCATGCCACCAGGCCCAGCTAATTTTTGTATTAGCTGGGATTTCACTATGTTGGCCAGGCCAGGCTGGTCTCGAACTCCTGACCTCAGGTGATCCACCTGCCTCAGCCTCCCAAAGTGCTGGGATTACAGGCGTGAGCCACCGCGCCTGGTCCCCGTATCTCTTTAACATTCTCCCTATTTATTTATTCAGCAAAGCTCATTTGTGCTGCTATGTGCCAGGCGCAGTCTTTACCACTGATGGATACGAACAAGAATCATTGTTATTGGGAGAGAAATATAGTAAACTAACAAAGTTAAATATAATTCGCTTAAAATTAATAAAAGCATTGGGCAAAATTAAATTAGGGGAGAGGCACAGGGATGGCCAGGTTATTGATAAGGTTTCATCTTTCTAGCCAGGAGCTTGGGGAGGCCCCACTGAGAAGGCTTATTTGAGAAAAACTGCAAGGAGGTGAAGCAGTGAGCTAATGGGAGATCTGGAAAGATGGTGAAACTGGCAGAAAGAAGGCAAGTACAAAAACCCTGGGGTGGGAGCATTTCTGAAATTTCAGAAAACCTGCAGAGCTGAGTTTCACTGAAGCAGGATAAATGAGAGTTAAAGGAACAGGAGATGAAGTCAGAATACGGAGAGTCGGAAGGGAAGGACTTAGGAGCCAAAATAAGGTCCCTGATATTTACTCAGAGATGAGAAACCACAGGACTGTAGGCAGACAACTGGGCCCTTAGTGGTCTTGGGCAATTATCCTTTATTCTGTAGCCTTTCATTCTTCTAATTTCACAGATGACTATTTTATTCCTTTTTTATCCTCAAAACTTTCCCATCCCTGCTGTAATCTCCAGTGTCCCACCTTTATTCTCAACTGATGACTTAAATCACAGAAAAAGCCAAAGGCTACAAGAGCAGATCTCACAATACACAAGCTCCCATTACTGCCCCATCTGCCTGCCTTCCTTCTCACTTGTCACTGTGGAGGGAATGACTGTGCATCTTCTTGTGGGCGAAGCCATTGAATATCTCCCTGCTGCTTTCTGGATCCTGCATCTTTCCTTCTTATCTGGCCAGTTCCCTCTGGGGGGTGGCAGGCAGAGGCTGTGTAAGGCCACATGGCAATGTGAGGGTGATGAGTTGATCTGAGTGCCTTGGCTTCTTTTGGTGACTGACATAAATCGGGGTCAAGGGCAAAGGGGAGTTCATTCTGATTATCCTAAGGCAGCTAACTGTGGTGAGAAAGTGCGTGTTGAAGTTACAGAAGACGAATTGGGGTTCTCTGCTTTGTTTCTGCAAAGGTAGAGACAAAGACAAGCACAGGAGAGACTCCTGCCAAGAATACCACAACCATCAGCCACGGTCACCATAGGGTAGTTACCCTGAGCTTTCTTGTTCTGAATTCAACAATGCAGCCTCTTCGGCAGTGCTTACCTGTACATGGCAACAAACAAAATTTGCTGCTGTGTGACAGCTTGGACCAGGAATAGGTGGCTTGTTCCTATAGGCCAAATAAAGCACTGTGAACCATCATGATAGGCAAGATGGAAACATGTGTAACTCTCCCAGGAAAAGCACAGTGTGGGCCTCTAGAGTGCTCCTCTCATTCCCATCCATGAGGAGTATTTGGAGGTACCAGGGACTCTCAGAAATTGCCTGGGAGCCTGTCTGATAGATGAGTTCATGATATGCAAATACATCCACATGCATGTGAATACGATAGGGCTGACGTACTGAGACACTACTGTAATACTGAAATACCAATAGTACACAGCATTCCTAATACCTATGCACATGCCCTTAGAGTGGGATCGCTCATGGATTCCCTCCAACGGGGGATAAGTGGAAATGGCTGCTAGGACACATAGGGGACGAAGAGACATTGAAAAATGAAGCTGATGTTTTCTGCAAAAGTGAAGACTTTAGTACAAGACACTGATGCAGGAAGACCTCAAGATCCAAAGAATGAGTTCTCCTCTCCACTGCCCTGCAAAGGCACAGGTATTATGAGCCCTGGTATAGGAAACTTCACTAATTGCTATGAGAAAGAACTTCTGCTTTTGGGATCCAATATTTTTCGGGCTATGATGATCGGATGGGCCACACAGAATACCCTGCTCCCATAATGTAGGTCAGAGAACAAAATTAATCTTTTCTCACAGATGGCGGGAATCACACAGAGATGGATCCCACTTCATGTCGGAGCAAATCGTGGGCCCCAAGGATTGACATCTAAGTATGGAGAAGATTAAAAAATAATCAAATCAACGATGCGAACAACACAGTATAACTATAAAAATAAGAATGTAAGTTAAATAATGTAGAATCACCTGAGAACTTACATTCAATGAAGGAAGAAGACATAAAAGGAGACAGTAAGGGATGCTGCAAAGTGAGGGCAGTAAACTGAGGACTGAACTATTAGAAACCAGTTATGTAGATTTAACTAACTACTGAATTAATAGCACAGAGTATGGTTTCTCAAACTTCAGCATTCTTCAGAATTGCCTGGAGGTACTGTTAATAGAATACTGAGTTCCGCTCTCATTGTCTCAGATTTAGCGGGTTTGAGGCAGATTGAGAATGTATTTGCATTTTGAACAAGTTTCCAGGTGATGCTGATGCTGCTGGTATAGGGCCCACATTTTGAAAACTATTTATATAGGGGCTAGAGAAAAATCAGTAGTAACTTAAAAAGGGTAAGAAAAATAGAGGGGAGAAGTTATTAAAGATAATATTGTATTAGTCTCTTTTCACACTGCTGATAAAGACATACCCAAGACTGGATAATTTATAAAGAAAAAGTTTTCCACGTGGCTGGGAAGGCCTCACAATCATGGCAGAAGGTGAAAGGCACGTCGTACTTGGCAGCAGACAAGAGAGAATGAGAGCCAAGTAAAAGCGGTTTCCCCTTATAAAACCATCAGATCTCGTGAGACTTATTCACTACCATGAGAACAGCATAGGGAAATCTGCTCCCATGATTCAATTATTTCCCACCAGGTCCCTCCCACAACATGTGAGAATTACGGGAGCTACAATTCAAGATGAGATTTGGGTGGGGACACAGCCAAACCATATCAAACATGCAAATGAAGGAAGTTTACTTATTGAAAGAAAAGATTGAAACTGAAGTTTAAAAAGCACACCTTATAGGATTTTTAAAGTCGACTTTTGATCTATTGTCAGATTACAAATAAAAACTATACCACAAATAAGATTATTTTAACTAGCTAGATGTTATTTTAAAACTAAAGTGTAAACATTTATTTTTTATTTTCCATAATTCTTTATTCATCAAGTGAGACTGGCAAGCCATCTAAAAGGCAGAGAAACTGAGCAGGCCTCAGACAGGGCTGGAAGACAATGCAATAATGTTGCCTACCAGAATCTTTGGGAAATAATTCTGAAGCAAAGACTTTATATTCTGCCAAGTCAATCATACATAGATGCACAGGCTGACATTCTCAAATACGAACCACCAAGAAAAAGGAATTATTTTCTGTCACTTAAGTCTGGTCAAAGAACAGTTAAATAAAAACAACTCAAGAATGGAGGAGCCATAATAAAATGAATTCTGTTAAGTACTGAATCAATTTAAATTTAAAACAGTATGAAATTATAGTGGGAACTATAGTTATAGAATTGAATAACAATGTTACAAACCTTGAAAATGTAAAAGCTAATATAATTGACAGACTTTGGTTATGAAGAAGAAGTGTGAATATATTCATGCCCTTGTTTTCATAGCATAGTCTAATATTGAAAAGTGATTATAAATAACACACAATGATCCCAACTTTGAACGTCTTTAAGGAATTTTTTTAACATCAGAAAATAATCTAATTGGATAAATATTTTATGTCAGACAATTCCATTTCCTTTCAATTTTTAAGTAAAATTAACATGATACTTTAATATAATGCAAAGTATTGTTTTAAAATGTCATATGTTGCATGATGATAATTAAAATAAACCTTTATCTATCTGTCTCCTTTACTATCTATATACATTCATTTGTGCATATTTATACAAGGACTTTTGGAACAAAAGTTTAATCTACATATTTCTGCTGGAAAGACTGTATATTTTTTTCTCTATATTCTAGTGCTTTTCATATTGCTTGAATTTCTTATGTTGAGTATATATCAGCTTTACTCAAAACGATTATTTTCCTAGGAAATGTAAATAAAATTAACAAGAAATTTCTTGTGGGAAAAAGCTAATTGAAGTTTTTTGATAAATGAATTGAACATATTATCTTTCTGGGAACAAATACCAATGTAAATTATTGAATTACACACACCATTAGAAATATCTCCAGAGCATGTCATATCTGCGATTAAACCACGTGGAACTCAACAGAATAATCATGCAAAGCTGAAAGCTTAAGTGTGCCTGTGTGTGGGTGTGGGGGGTGATTTTACATTAGATAGAGCAGTTGAGTCTCTTAGAAGAAAGCTACACATTTTTAAAAAGAATTTTTCATATTTAAATGATGGTTGGGGAAACTGGATGAAGTCTAGTGTTTTATTAACTTACTTACAATTAACAGGAGAATAGCACTGTTTCCTATAATTCATAGTATACAAAAATATACACAGAAAAGATGAAAATAGAGCTGCTCAGTTGCCGGATGTAGCAGTAAAGAGCCTCACGGACTTTATCTGTCTTCTGCTCCTGGAGTGTCCCCTGAAAACCTGTTTGCCCCAGAAAGTTCTTTGGAACGCGAGAGGGGGGCAGTCCTCTGAGTCACAGAACAACCAGAAAACCAGAAGAAAGGAGAGCTTCAAGAAAGAATCTCTTCCTGGCTAACACAGTGAAACCCCGTTGCTATTAAAAATACATAAGATTAACCAGGCGTGGCGGGCGCCTGTAGTCCCAGCTACTCGGGAGGCTGAGACAGGAGAATGGCGGGAACCCGGGAGGCGGAGCTTGCAGTGAGCCGAGATCGCGCCACTGCACTCCAGCCTGGGCGACAGAGCGAGACTCCGTCTCAACAACAACAACAACAACAAAAGAAAAAGAAAAAAAAAAAAAAAAAGAAAGAAAGAAAGAAAGATCTCTGCTCTGTTTGAAATAAACAGTCTGAGTATTCTCCATTGACATCCCAGGCCTATTTCGCTTAATACATTTTAACTTAGAGAGTTTTGTATCTCAAAAACTTCATTCCAGCATTAATATTCCATCAATATATATGAGCAACAGAGCAATTGGTATAGGAAAAAGGAAATGAAATATATAGATGTTGAATAATTTGAAATGTTTCAACATGAATCTTTATGGATACATGAATAAATGTATAGCTAACATTATATGCATTTCTTTTAATTAGTGAAGGTTTCAACCAATAATTGTATTTTTCTAATAAATATTAAATTGATGAATTCTGTGATTTTAATTCATTTTAATAACTTCCTTATATCATTTAGATGCAGAAATCATTCATGAAGTCACTTAACAGACACATCCTGGTTCTGTGTTGACTACCTGCTTTTATGGACACAGGAAAATTATGCAACTCACATTACAGAATACTTTGCAAAGTGGACAAGGTTGCCAGCCAGGAAACTAAACAACAAAAGACCAAACTCTGGGCAATTTAAGGAGTACTCAAATTATCAGAAATAACCTAAATTTTACCTGTATTTCCATAAAGAAATTTATACCATGTCAAGTACATAAAAATATAAATCCATCATGGGTAAAAAGCGTGGAATAGTGCAATTGTTAAACCTGTAAGTGTTTCATATTACTTAGGCAATAAGCAAAAATTTCCTAGGATTTCATAAATCTTCTCCAAGAAGATTTAATAACTATACCATTATTGTTTTTTTAAGTAGGTAAACATTTGTCAGTGAAGCCCAAATATTGTTCTTTCAGTTTTACTTTAAAATATATGCATTTTAAATTTTACTTTAGGCATATGTTAAGGAACAGTAGAAGGTCATTCATGGATAGGGTTCTTGGAGAATGCTAATAAAATAAGGAAAATGAAGAATATAAATTAGAGTAAAATTCAAATTATTACATCTTTTTATGAGAAACCAGAGATAAGCTTGCTGTTTGGAAATTGCATAGCTGGGATTACACTATATGGAGACTGTATTCGTTTGCTAGGGCTGTTGTAAAAACGTACCCCACATTGGGAAACTAAAACAAGAGAAATTTACTGATTCCTGGAGAGTAGACGTCTGAGATCAAGGTCTCAGCAGAGTTGGTTCTTCCTGAAGGCTGTGAAGGAGAATTTGTCCCATGCCCCCCCACCAGCCTCTAGCGGTTTGTTGGCAACCTTTGGTGTTCCTTGGTTTATAGTCGCATTGCCTAATCTCTTCCCTCATTTTCACATGTTGTTCTCCTCATGTGCATGTCTGTGTCCACATTTCCCATTTTTATAAAGACAACAGTAACATTGGATCAGGGGCCTATCCCAATTTTAACTAATTACATCTGCAGGCACCCTGTTTCCAAATAAGCTTACATCCTAAAGTACTAAAGGTTCGGACTTGAACATTTAAATTTCGGGGGAGTACAACTTAACACGTAGCAGAAACCCTCTGTGTTAAGTTGAAGAGATCTACATTCTGATACACAAGTAGAAATCTGATTAATGGAGTTCAGATATTAATCCTACTTCATATGAAAATTACAGAATAGTTAGACTTATTCTTAAGGCAGAAATTGGGGCAAGAATGCCAATGATACATTGGTAATTGGTACTGATAAAAGACAAAAGCATGACGGCAAAAAGAAGAAGAGTCATTTGACCTGAAGAGTAGTAACCCCATCCTGGTTGTGTAAGCCCAGTGACCCTAAGTCCAAGTTCTGGAAGCATACAGGAGATGCCAGACTGCTTTGTAAGTGATCTGGCAGGTATAACAGCAGAAAAGTAGGGGGAAAGGTGACTCTGACACAGAAAAGATCAAATGAGCATTGCAATAGACCTTATCCTTGGGGCCTTCAACCATCAGAGTCCAATAACTTCAAAAGCTGGGACTGATGAAACCTAGTCACTAGGATTTCACAGTAGTCCTCAAGGAGAGGAATGACACTTTGATGTTTGTACTAGACCATACTTGCATTGCTATAAAGAAATACCTGGCCAGGCGCGGTGGCTCACACCTGTAACCCCAGCACTTTGGGAGGCCGAGGCGGGTGGATCACAAGGTCAGGAGTTCGAAGCCAGTCTGGCCAACATAGCGAAACCCTGTCTCTACTAAATACACAAAAATTAGCTGAGCATGGTGGCAGGCGCCTGTAACACCAGCTACTTGGGAGGCTGAGGCAGGAGAATTGCTTGAACCCGGGAGGCAAAGGTTGCAGTGAGCCCAGATGGCACCACTGCATTCCAGCCCGGGCAACAGAGTGAGACTCTGTCTCAAAAAAAAAAAAAAAAAAAAGAAAGAAAGAAAGACAGAAAGAAAACCTTGAGGCTGAGTAATTTATAAAGCAAAGAGTTACATTGGCTCATGGTTTTTCAGGCTTTACAGGAAAAGCAGGTGCTGGCATCTGCTTTTGGTGAGGGCCCAGGAAACTTCTGATCACGGGGGCAGCTGAAAGGGTAGCAACCATCTCCCATGGTGAGAGTGGGAGCAATGGCAGGGGAGGTGTCAAACACTCTTAAAGAGCCAGATCTCACGAGAACTCACTCACTATTGTGAGGAGAGTACCAAGCTATGAGGGATCCACTTCCACGACCAAAACACCTCCCACCAGTCTCCACCTCCAACACTGGGAATTACATTTCAACCTGAGGTTTGGAGGGGACGAATATCCAAACCATATCAATAGCAATTGGCTTTTAGAGTAGTGGTCTATTTGAAAAGCAGTTTACTGGGAGTTTAGGAGGTTTTTCCAATCCAACTGTGCTTCGAGTAACAACAGGTAACTTAATATAAATTGGGCTGAGTTCCGGAATCAGTGGTCAATAGTACAAGCAGAGTAGTTGCAATCCTAGCCCACTCAGGTTAAGAGCTGGAAATGTAAAAAATATGTGTCACTTGGCCTTTGGGGATTTATTGTCCTGAACTCCACTTAAGGCCTTGCAGTAAGAAGAAAAGCAGAAGTTCTAGTCCAAAATAGAACAGTCTACCTCTTTCACAGGTAGTAGCATTGACACACAGCAGCCATGCTCCTGTGGCAGGTCGGATGTTAACAGATACCCCGGAGAATGAGAGTACAATGGCTGGAATCTTGGCAGTCTTGTTACCTGACAAGATATCCCAAGATGGCATGGATGGATCTTTATTTATACTGCTTCCTGGGAAATGAGGCTGAAACTTGCTGACTTGCCTGACTCTCAGAAGACATGAGCTAGGGTATTAAGAGGCATGTCTACGCTTATCTGATAAAATCTGATGTGGTGTATTTTAGAGATACAAAATAATACCCGAAAGTTCACAGAAATGGCTTGCCTTTAGCTTGCAATGTAATTTGCCAGCTAATACCTTGACACACCCCACAGAGGTAACAAGGTGTGTCTTTAAATAAGCAAGCTAGAAAGGCCGTGCTTCCCTACACAAAATGTACTGATTATCTTAAAAGGAGTAGGGCAAGGTGAACAATGGGGTAGCTGTCATCAGAATATGTCATTCTTTGACAGAAGTATGAGCAAGTTAACTAAGACATCTGAGCAGGCTCATTGTTAGGTATTTTCAATCAGGACTTAAAAAGCTATTTACTGTCTATTGGATGTTGGCAGTCAGGATTAAAGAATGTAGGCAGATAATTTAACAAAGCTTGTAGAACTCTAGCTACCATTGCTTCCTATCAGAAATCATGCTTCTCTGCCCAAGACTTTTAGATTTGGACAAAAGGTAGTCTCATTGTGTGGCATTTCCATCAGCCTTATTACCCTATGCAGCAGGAAGGATACAACAATGCTGTGGGTTTTTAAAGACTAGCCTTCTTAGAAGGAATGCACAGGCAATCAGCATGTACAACCAAGGAAACCTTCAAAAGGTAGAGTCAGGGAAAAGGAGTTGTAAGGATAGAATCAGCCTCTACTTTTTTTTTTTTTCTTTTTTTATTATAAGATAGAGTCTCACTCTGTTGCCCATGCTGGAGTGCAGTGGCATGATCTCGGCTCATTGCAACCTCCACCTCCCGGGTTCAAGCAACTTTCCCACCTCAGCCTCCCAAGTAACTGGGACTGCAGGAGACTGGCACTACGCCTGGCTAATTTTTGTATTTTTAATAGAGACGGAGTTTTGCCATGTTGGCCAGGCTGGTCTTGAATTCCTGACCTCAGGTGATCTGCCAGCTTTGGCTTCCTCAAATGCTGGCATCACAGGCATGAGCCACCATGCCCAACCATACTTGTTATTAAGTAGGTGCTGCTGGAATGGTGTGGTGAAGGAACTCTATGTTGGATTTATTTTACTTATTCTGAAACAGCTTTTCCACATAGGAGGTAGCTACGGTATTTCTAACTTGTCCACAGAAACGTAGAGATATTGGTTTAAAGTAACATACTGTTTCCCTGTGAAGGTGTGAACATCTCCGTTTGTGTTCCAGATTTGTGATCTGTGAGACAAGAGGTGAGGATGGTGGTGACAGTGGACAGTGTTCTAGATTCAGAGTATCAGGCAATAGTGGATTCAATGAGATTTTAATGGAACTATATGAACCATTTAGCAAAGTTTTATTTGCCACCAAAGCCATGGAAAAAAGAACTGGTGTGATTAGCAACTCCTCTCTGCAATCAACCACAGGAGGAAGAATAAAAAGACATCTGATCTCCCCAGTTGAGGAGAGATTATGGGAGACAGCCCTTGGGACAATGAATTAGGATTGCATGTGTAGGGGTTACAGAGGTGTATCTGTGCACTGAGGTAAGTTAACATCTGGATACATATAACTCTAGCTGCCAATATGTTACTCAGAAGTACCCACATGAAAGTGGGGCAAGAAGAGATCAGGCTGGCTCAGGGAAGCCACCTTCCTTCTGTTGCTAACCTTACTCTTCCACTAATTAACTTGTGGTAGCACCAGAAACAATGTGGCGGATGCTATTTTGTTTTGTCTTTCCAGAATTACCTCTTAGGAAAAACCATGGAGAGGAGAGTGACAGCATCCCCTCACTCAAGAGCATCGGTAGTGTTGACTAGGAAGTTTGACTGGTTCAAAGACTGACATTCAGCGCACCTTAGTCTTCAAGGCATTCGTAGTCCAGGCAGAAAGAGTAGTCAGAACTGTCTCTCCTGTGACTCTAAAGATTATGAGTCCTGACTAGTCATTGCTTAATATTTTAAGAACACAAACAAGGGCAGTGGACATTTGGAACTAATCTCATGTGGTAATTTGGAGAAAATATGAACTTTTTATTCTCTCTCTTCTCTTCACAAACTTACGGCTCCAGCACTAGACCCTTCTAAGTGGAGGAATCGAGAATCTAGTGGCACATGTGGTGAGTAAAGGGATCTATTATTCAATTGTAATATAGTTTAGTAAAAATTTTTATTCAATCAGTATATATCCTATGGTAGACACATGGTAATATAGAAAGCCGCCCTCCTTTAGAGCAGCAATTGCAACCATATTCTGGTTTTCCGGGAGTGGCACTCTCAGATAATTCGAGGACCAAAAGAGGGAGTCTATTTACACCAACAAAAATATTGACATTGCTTACTGGCCACCTGTGACTAATCAGTCTTAATGTTGTTTATGTGAAATAATATTGTTCTCTAACATGGGAGGCATACCTCTCATTCCAGAACCCTATGTTAGATTGCACAAAAGAAACACTGCACCTGGATGAACAGGTCCAGGAGTAACACTGCAGCTAAGTATCAAAACCAAGGCGTTCACACATCCCCTTTTGCAATGAAAGGAACAGCTCATATAGTGGTAAAATTCCATAAGGATAGCTAATACACTGTGGGAGTCTGAATAGCTCACCATTTCACCAGGAATTGATAGAAAGTGTATAATACATTCCCAAGCCCAGAGACCCTTACTGGCCTCTATCCCTCTGAAAGAACTATTCCACTCCTCTCACTTGCATATGCCTCTGGAAGCCTGGAACCAAGTGAATGGGCACCAATACTTCTAATAACTTGCTCATACCTAATAGATGGAAAGAATTTTCCTCTCATGGCAGGTACCACAAATTTGTCTCTAGATATATAACGAAAATTGGAATTGGAACCACTAAAAAGTATAATTACTCATTAAGCAAATAAAATGTGTGTGGATATATATATTTATATGTTATATGTAATATATTATATATAATGTATATATAGACACTATATATATAGTAACCCATCCCTCAGGTGTGTGTATATATATATACACACCTACACACCTATATATATACACATATATACACATATATATGTGTATATATACACACACACACACATATACACCTGAGGGATGAGTTACAAGTCGATCCTAAGATAATTTAGCAAGAGGCTATTTAAAATTTATTTTGGGATCAGGGAAGAAATTACTAAGAAACAAGAATATTTTTAATATGCAATTTCCATTGAAATGTTGATTAGAATCATGCACTGCATCAGGAAACCTGGGCCAATCAGACAGCAGATGTCATAGGGTCCTAAAGAAAATCAGTCATGTGAAAATAGTGCCCTAAACCCAGAGACTTATTATAGCCTATTGTTGCTGAAGGGTGTAAATATGTGCTGTTGTGTGGGGAGTGTTTGACCGGACTTCTTCAACTATTCTCACAACACATGGGATTTAGCAGAGACACATAAGAAAGTGGCTAAGGTTATAGATTAGTCCTTGGAAATGTTTCCCTGATTTTTCCTCTGCTTTAGAAACATAAGAGCTTACATAGTAAATATTGTTTGTTTCTTATCAGATGGTGTGGTATTTAGATTCTTACTTAGTAGATATTGCCACCATTTTGAAGATATGTTCATGTATTTCAGATAATCAAAAATGTCAGTGGTTTTGAAACAGAGAAGACTCCCCTCTGTCCCAGTCAAGAGGTAATGGTTCATATAAGCCATTAGCTGTTGCATAGCCTGTTTGCTCCATGGGAAGCTCTGATATAAGTTACAGGGCTGTGTCTCTGTAATTCAGCTAGTAATCTGATACCTAAAACTTTAGTTAATTTTCAATGACCCTTGGTGCCTGATGGTTCAACAGCATAATTTCTGCTAACTTGTGAAAGCATAAACATAGTGATATACTTGATGGTAAAGGTCTCTTGTAATGGAAAGATGATATGTAGAAAAGTAAAATGATTATTCAGTCTTTCTAGAATAACACCTTTCAGTCTGTGTTTCATGGAGTCCTGGTCAAGAGTATGCACACAGCAGAGATTTTATACTCATTTTCTATTACGATACTTCAATAAACAGTGAGTAGACACTCACTCACTCACTCCCAAGCTTGAAAACCATTAGTCTAGCTTCTCTGTGTTGTGCCATTTTATTAGGTCAGACCATCTGACAGCTACAGAACTAGATCATATGGTCTCAGCCTTTATAGAAACGCATCTAGTGAATGGCTGTTTTGATATTAGATTAAATCTATGGATGTTATACAAAATAGTGTTATACAACATGTTTTTTGTAATGCATGAAAACATATACAACAAAATATACCATTTTACTCGTTTTAAACATACAGTCCTATGACATTAAGTACATTCACACTATAACACCATGATCAATTTCCAGAACTTCTTCATCTTCCCTAACTGAAACTCTGTTGCCATTGAACACTCACTCCCAGTTGCCCCTCCCTCACGCCGGCAACCATCATTCTACTTTTTGTCTCTATGAATTTGACTACTCTAGGGACCTTATATAGCATTTGTTCTTTTGTAACTGGCTTATTTCACTTAGCATGATAACCTCAATTTTTATTGACTTTGTTAGCACGTGTCAGAATTGTATTTCTTGTTTAAGGCTGAATAATATTCCATTGTACGTTTGTACCAGATTTTGTTTATCAACTGTCCTCTACTAATAGACATTTGGGTTGCTTCTACCTTTTGGCTATTGTGAATAATGCTTCAGTGAATGTGGGTATATAAATATCTCTTTGATTCCCTGCTTTCACTGATTTTGGATGTATACCTAGAAGTCAAATTGCTGCCTTATATAATCATTTAATATTTTCAGGATTCACCATAGCATTTTTCAAAGCTGCTGTACCATTTTACATTGCCACTCATATTGTTTTTATGACAAACATATATCTCCACATCTGTATTTGCATATATGTTTTCTCTTTATGAGGAAAGGCCATGGGTGAAATGTTTTTCCATCGAAAACATTATCAGCAACAGTCTTTCCTCTCCAGAGCAACCTACTTCTTTGTTCCCCCCGCATTGGACACTGTGAATCATGTGTTTATGTTGTTCTTTTAGCTTTGATCTCTAAGAAACACAGAGCCAAGTTTTTGGCCCACACCTAGCAAGCCCACACCTAGCACTTTATGAATAATTTTTCCCTGGCTTCAACTTACTTTCATAATTTTGTTTTATTTGGCTGAATTTGCTCGCCTTCTTTTTAATGATGAACCATATGAATTTGTGTTAGCAGCTGGAACAAAGCAGGCTACAAATAAATAAGCACAGAATATTTAAATTGCATCATATTTAATTTCTTTCCACTTAGAATATTTTGGCATTTGAAACAGATACCTGTATCTTGCTTTTTTCCAAGTTCAGCGAGAATTGTAATGAAGCTGGAATTTGTTTGAAATAATTGTACTCTATTTTGAGGAAGGGCAATATATGTAAAGGTCAAAAGCTAGTAGAAAAATACAGATACAGAGAGAAAAAAAGACCAACTTTTTAACTCCTTCCCAGTTGCTAAGGAGTACATGTATATAGTTTTAATTCTACACTGTTGATTAAACTATTAACATGGATAGGAAGAAAATCGTGTTTCTTCGTCAGTCCATAAGCTTGACGTTTTCAATGCAACTTATGTCAACAGGCAAGGAAATAGTTGTTTAAAGGCGTTTCATTTTCTGAAGTGCTAAATTAAGGTTATAGGGTGGATTTCTTTGAGACTTCTCAGGAAGCTTTTTCTTAGGAGCACCTGGGAACTATTGCATGTAATTAGGTGAGTGGAGTGTCAGTTGAGTACAACAGGTCTCCATGTGTTCCTGTCTTCTCATCCCTCCTGAGCAAGGATAATGTTGTGACCTCAATTCATTCAAGATTCTGGAAGATAAGGGGATATGTGTAAGGTTTTATGAGCTTATGGATTTGGGGTTCAGTAGGGCATGAGTAGAGAGTTCAGACATTGATTATTGCAGAGGACAGAGCAGTTTCTCCTCACCCAAATCAAGTTATTATGACCTTTATGAATCTTTCTAAAAATCAGCTCATACTGCATTTGTTTTCAGTGGGAAAAAATAAATATAAAGACAAATCTAATTTTGTTTCACAACAGTGGACCATCATTTTTTTAGTTTTTATTATTAATATTTTCCTACAATTTAGACTGATACTGAATTTTCCCCTTGCTACATGTCTCACAACAGTGAACCATCCTGCTTTTGGCAGTATGGCCTGCTACTTCAATTCTTAAAACAAAGAGAGAGAATTTTTTATTTTCTCTTTTCTCCTTTGCATAGCACATTATATCTCCTCACTTTATATTTGCTGAATAAATGACTATGGGCAGAAACATCCCATAATGCCTGACTGCTCCTAAATTAATGATGACTGCATTTAAGCATGATAAAACTCAGAGAGAATCCCTCAGCCTTAAGCATAAGATAAAACTCAGAGAGAATCCCTCAGCTTTAAGCATAAGATAAAACTCAGAGAGAATCCCTCAGCTTTAAGCATAAGATAAAACTCAGAGAGAACCCCTCAGCTTTAAGCGTATGATAAAACTCAGAGAGAACCCCTCAGCTTTAAGTGTATGATAAAACTCAAAGAGAACCCCTCAGCTTTAAGCATATGATAAAACTCAGAGAGAATCCCTCAGCTTTAAGCGTATGATAAAACTCAGAGAGAACCCCTCAGCTTTAAGCGTATGATAAAACTCAGAGAGAACCCCTCAGCTTTAAGCGTATGATAAAACTCAGAGAGAACCCCTCAGCTTTAAGCATATGATAAAACTCAGAGAACCCCTCAGCCTCAGCATGTGCTTACTAGGAAGCAGATGGATTGACATAGAAATAGTTCACATATTCCACAGCAATGACCGGAATTCTGAATCTTCCTTTGCACCAGGGGCAGTAGAGGTTTTATTATTTGTTTTCCATCTGTGAATGTGTACATGTTGTTCTTGTCATAAAATAAAGCTGCATTGACTACCAGGCAAAAATAGACAACGAAGGATCCTGATTTCAAAAACTCCCCCATTTCATTGCTGCAAAATAACTATACATCACTTCCTTTTCCTATCTGTTCCCCTTCTATCATCTCCTCAGTGACAAGAAAAGTCAACCACAGAAACACAAAATAACCAGTCAATACACAATCCTGAATAACTGCATAAAAATTAGCTAGCAGATATATAACAGTTGCAGATATAATAAATTATTATAACTTTTTAAAGAAAAAAATCTCAGAAGTTGGCCTGGACTGTGGATTTGTCAGTTTGCACATGGTTGGGCCAGGCCATAATTTCTTATGCATATTTCACATTTCAGGTTCTATCACTATAAAAATGAATAGGTTAATTTATCCATCATGCTACAGTGTCAAAAATTCAGAAAGTTAATACAACTTTTATTCATCCAATATAAAGTAATTATTTTTATATAATTAATCCTCTCAAACTTTTTCCTCAAATTCTTGAAGGCTTAAATGACTTAGGTGCTTAAATGGCAAACACAGACGCAAGGGTTGCTAAAAAGAAAAGATCACCAGAGCCAGAAGAAGTAAGAGGGAGAAGAAGGTTCAGTATTTGGGTGGACTAAGCTGAAATAACAGTTGAGGGAATAGGTAAATCTAGTCAGAAAGGAAACTGGAACTCAAATATCCCCTCAGGAAACACCGCTGAGAGGTAAGGAGTTTCTAGAAACACCCTGTGAAAATACGTGCCATGCCATTACTGGAATCACTTTCAAATTAGATCGCTCAAATATTCAAAAGAATAATCTAAGAAAAAAAACTGCATTGTTGAAGAGCTAGACTAAGTGACCTCACAGGTCTTTTTCATCTCCACCTTAGAGAATTCTATTATCTGGTCTATGTATATGATAACCCCCTTTAAAAAAAAAAAACTGCACTGCATTAAATTACCTATATACTTTCAGTGGAAAATAAAAAAGATGTGTACGGTGCACAAATAGCAGCCTGTGTAGATGTTAGCCAGGAAAAATGATTACAATTTAGAAAACAGAGATATGTTATCCTAAGAACCACAGGAGCATAGAAGATAGGCAAGATTCTACGAATTGATTTTGAAATGACATTTAATCGAATATTGAGTCAGGCTATCACTCTAGCATTGTTCTTTAGCTGTGTGAGCTAAACTTCTCATTATGAAAAGTTTACAATTTAAATTATAAATGACAGTGCTGTGATAGCAAAATCATACTTTGACATAAATATTAAAGTGACAATATTTTTATGTGTGAAGTTTGTTACTGGAAAATTTTACATGTAATGATGCAGCAAAACATCTGGAGAGAAGAACTCCATTGTATTTTCCCAAGCAAAATTGCCAGGACTTTATTTCTCAATGAATGAAATTCACTGGGACAGAAGGCATCTTTCCCTTGCAGTATTGTGGTGCCAAAACTCTTCAGTGAGTACACCAAATGCCTCATATGTTCCATGTTTGTTCATATTTCTCTATCTCAGATGACTTCTGCTCCCTCTTTCTCTTCTTTAGACCCCTGTCTTCTGGTCCGTCATGCACTTTTTTTATCCTTTCAATATATTCACATAATCAATGTTTTTTTTTTTAAGAAATTTCCCCTTTCCCTCACTATAAAACTTTGTTTACAACTCTCATCTTAAACTTAAAATATGGTTTCATTTAGCAAACCTTTTATTTTACTTGTTTCTCTCTTTAGCCAGAATCTAATCCATGCCTTTTTAAAAACTATATTCTTTATTAATTCTGCTTCCTAGTGCTACTTTCTATAACCTAACTTATATGTCCATCCTTGCAATGAAAAGATTCTTCATAAATCTACAAAGTGGCCACCAAATAGAAAATTACAACAATGACTTTACTAACCTCAACTTTCTTCAACATGTATTTACTCACTCATACATGTTGGGTTCCATTTTAGGTACTGTGATGTAAGATAATTTGCTTGAACACACGTGGTATGGAAGTAGAGCACATTATTTAGGTAATCACACAGGTAAATATAAACTTTCAACCCTGGTTAGCATTTTAAAGAAAAGCACATTATACTCTGATAGCACATAACAAAGGCACTTGAATGTGCCTTTTGAACTAGAGGAAACATTCCTGAAGAACTGACATCTGAATTGAAGGACAGTGCACCCAGAGGTAAGTCTCAGAAGCATTTTTAATAGTGAGTGAATTGTTCAGCTTGAAATTGTCAAGTGATGACTTTGAAAATAATTTGGAGAATAAAAAAATAGTATAAAACAAGTCAAAATAAAAAGCAGACAGATCATGACTGAATCCTGGGAAAAAAAGCTATTATTTTCTCCAGTTGAGAAACAATGGTAGATTGGCATGAAGTAGTTGTTTTTGAAGACAGAAAGAAATGAATGAGCTTGAAAGATATTTATGAGGTACAGTCAACAATGATGGGTTACTTATGGAAGACGAGGATGAAAAGGGACATAAAAACCTGACTTCTACCACTGGATTTGGTGATATATGGGTTACACAGAGAATGAATAGAGGTCAACATTAATAAGGAGCTTTGGCTTGAAATCTTTCAAGGGTGCAGTGCCAGTGGAAACCCAGATAGATGTCAGAGAGATACCTAGATGGATATTATGATCTAAGGTTCTGAGAGAAGAACATATCTGGCTATGAAAATTTTGAGGTTTATTCATATATGTTTAATTGTCTGGGATTAATGTGAAAAGTCAGGGAAGGAAAGCCCAGCACGAGCTTCTTGAATGCTATCATTATATGCTGAGATGAACAAACAGGTGCAAAGGAGTCTCAGAGGAGTGAAAAATGAGGAGGGTGTGTTGCAGTGGTCCAAAGAAGAAATACTTCAAGAAGCAAAAGAGTTACTCCATAAACATCTCAACTAAAATATTATCCTTGTCCTTTCATCAATTGCATTTCCTTTATTTTTTCTTACTTTTTAACAATATATTTTCCTACATGTTTATTTGTTTTCTGTTTATTTTCTGTCTTCCCTAATAGAAAGTAAGCTTCGTAACAGCAGGGACATTGTTCTGTTTATTACCATATCCCCAGTGCCTGAAAAGGGTCTGGAATTAATGTTGACTGAATATGACAATACTTCACAATTTCCAAAGCTGTTGAGGAGTCTAACAAGGCCTCTCCTACCGCATTTAGGGAATGAGAGGTCTTTACTTGCCTCACAAAGTTCTTCTTGGTAGGGTCTTGGAGTTGTGGAGTTGGGGGGCAGGGCGGTGAGAAGTGAACAGGGGCTGAGGGAGTGGAGAAACCAGGAATATAAACTTATTTCAAGATATTTGACTGTAAAGAGGAATCAAAAGGCAAGGTTATTCTTGGAATACAACGTAAGGACAAAGAAGCATAACCAAAATTGAAGGTTTGTGGGAAAGATACAGTTGGAAGAAAAATTCTGAAAGGGAAACAGTAGTGGAGATATCCTGAGAAAAGGGGGATAGGATGGATTATACAATGGGATAGTAAGTCTCTTCTACCTGCCCATAAAGTTGTATGAGGGGGAAGATGTAGGTAGGTGGAGCACTACACAAAAGTGGGAAGTTTTTATAACGTCAGATGGTGGTAAGTCCACATTTGAGTTAGCTTGGAATCAAATTACTACCAGCGTTTGCACTGAGCTTTCTTTGAGTATGGGACTGCCAACCCACTTTCTATGAAGAACCAGTTTTAAGTCCTAGAAATACTGTACCTATCAACTATCCTAAATTGAGAACAGGGCATAGGACACTGTTGAGAACAGAGGCATGAAGAGAAAAATACGTCCTATCACCAATATATAATGGAAGAAAATCAGTTGGTAATTTCTCCATGAGCAGGAGCAGGGGCTAACATGCATGACCTGGACAGTGCCATGATTAATGTGAGGATGGTTATTGGTGATAATGGTTAATGGTTGACTCATATGATGCGTTATAAATGATGCCAGTAAATATTTACATTGTAACATTGGAAGACAGGACATAATGAGATTTTGGGTCACTGTAATTTGCCTTTTCAAAAATAGGTAAAGTTTTTGAATTATGCTTTTTTTTTTTTAGAGGGATCTTGCTCTGTTGCCCAGGCTGGAGTGCAATGGCGTGATCTCTGCTCACTGCAACCTCCACCTCCCAGGTTCAAGTGATTCTCCTGCCTCAGCCTCCAGAGTAGCTGGAACTACAGGTGTCCACCACCACGCCCAGCTAATTTTTTTTGTATTTTTAATAGAGAGGGGGTTTCACTGTGTTAGCCAGGATGGTCTCGAGCTCCTGACCTTGTGATCCACCCAGCACTCCCAAAGTGCTGTGATTACAGGCGTGAGCCACTGTGCCCAGCTGAATTATGCATTTTTTAAGTAAAACGTTCTCTTCATAAATTGTGCTAAGCAGACATAAACAGACATTTTATTTTCTCTGTTGTGAACAAAAAAATTACCAGATCACATCTTTTAGAGGAAGTAGAGAGAACTCCAGAAATAGCATTGACTCTTAGGCATCTCCAGTGCAAGCTTTACACAAATATCCTTTTCCAGTCTCGCAGTTAATTTTTCAAGTGCACACATACCAGTTACTCTTTTGCCATTTTTTTCTCTGGTGATGAGTACGGTCACCGTTTTTTCCTGCTTATGTTACATGTCTATCTCATGTGTATATAGTTTGGCTTTCTTTTTAAACGTACCTGTCTATATTACTATTTTCTTTAGAACATTAGGAAATAACTAGGTATCCATAACACTACAAATAATGTTTGACAAATATTTTTAAAAATGAGAAATAAATTACCTGCACATTTGTTCTCTTTTGTCTCTCTGTTAACAGTATTTTGACTCAAAACCTTGCTACTGTCTTGTCAATTATCATAATTCAGAGAACATCTTTTCCCTGATAAATTGTATAAAATGCTGCACATTCACAGATATTGAAGAATTTATCATAATGTGAAGAAGATTGATCATTGAGTAAAAAAAGTACACTCTCAAGATGTCTTATTGAACTTGATGCATCTCATCATTGAAAACACCAATAATCAAAACATTCAACGTCCTATGATAAAAAGTTTCATCTAACTAAAATAAAACTATTGTAAATAAATTACTTTGAAATGAAAATAAACATGTAAAAATAAGACTATAGAGTATATATATATTAAGCAACATTTTCAAAATATTTAGCAAATTCAAAAAAAACCTATAATACATTATTTCTAAATGAGAACTATAATACATTATTATAGTATTATAATACTATAATACATTATTTCTATGAGAAACATTTTATGTAAGAAAACTAACTTATTCTTTTCTTTAATCTCAGAGATCCGAGTTTCCCTCATTAACTAGTTTCCACAATAGGATCAGAGTCCAAGGCAAACCATAATTTTTCTTACTACTTTTTTTTCATAATATATACTCCTCTGAACTCTTGATTTTCTTTTTAATTGAAAGGGCAAAATCTTCACTGTGTTGTCTGTTGGAAAAGAATCAAGTCAGCCAACTCTACACGTAATGTTATCTAATAAGATAACTAGCTAGAGAAATAGCAATGCCTAAACATTCAATTTTTAAATGACTTGTACAGACATTCAGTTATTCCCCATTCCTGTTAAACAGCTATTTATATTGAAAGTGCATTTTAAACCAGGAAAAAAATAAATAAATGTGTATTAAGAATACTGTACCCTGTATGCAGTGATGGAAAAATAGAATTTCATGATAATGTTATGGATTGAGAATACTGTGTTGAGAATACTGTGTGATTGGCTGGCAGCATTATTTAACTATTTTGTTTCACAGGTAGGATTCAGACTCCTTATAGGTTAGTCTTTGCACTTCCTGCACATGACCTCCCTGATCAGCCATGCTGGCAGTGCTCACACAGGAAGCATCTTAGCTCTGCCAGTGCCTGCCATGGTGACGAAGAAACGCAGAACACCCACATTAGGGATTGATCAGTGGACACCAAGCTGCCCTAAGCTAAACTGAAGAGGATTAGACTCCCACATTTTACTTCAATGGAAAACTATTACCACCATGTTAAGAAAAGTTATTTTGGCCAGGCACAGTGGCTCATGCTTGTAATCCCAGCACTTTGAGAGGCCGAGGTGGGCAGATCACTAGGTCAGGAGATCGAGACCAGTCTGGCCAACATAGTGAAACCCATTTCTACTGAAAATACAAAAAATTAGCCAGATGTGGTGGTGTGCGCCTGTAATCCCAACTACTCGGGAGGCTGAGGCAGGAGAATCACGTGAATCCGGGAGGTGGAGGTTGCAAGGAGCCGAGAACACGCCATTGCACTGCAGCCCATGTAACAGTGCGAGACTCTGTCTCAAAAGAAATACATACATACATACATACAGAAATACAGAAATACAGAAAGAAAGTTATTTTATTTTCTTTGTTTCATTTTTGTTACTTTCTATTTTTTCTTTTTTTCTTTTTTTTTATTTTTTACAAAGCACTGTGTACTCAAAGAGAATTAGTAAATACTAAGCTCCCAAAGTACAAAAAAAATCAACTTACTGGGACAGTCATAAGTGCAGTTCATACTTTAAATATTTTAAATGATATTATGGTGCTTTGAAGAGAGGACGCTGGTATTTTGAAATCAAGTCCAAACATTTTAGCGATACTATCATTAATAAGGAATACAAATTCATATTAAAATACTGTTTTACTTTTAGTCCTTATATTCACTGTAATAAACAGCAGATTTGTAAGCAGTTTTTTATGTTCATAGAGACTATGCCAGTAAGGATTGATGAGAATTCAGGGGGTACATCATTAAAAAGGAGACAATGAAAGATAAGATGAAAGGTCAAAGAATCCAATGCCATTAGCTCTTGTCACCTTGTACTATGTATTCTCATTTAGAATTAAACTAAAATTAATGATCAAGTGTACATTAAACCAGTGGAAGTTAAGCATGTTAGTGTGGGTGAGGATCTGAGTAAAGAAGCAGATAGAGTCAAATGGAATGAGCCAAGAAAAATTAATTAGATGACATCAACTCTATGGTGATTGTGAAGAAGGTTATGATAAAAGGTTGAAAAAGACCAGAGGGATTTCCAGGTAAAAGGAATGGCATAGGGCATATTCTCGCTTTTTTCACTCAATCTGTCTCCATAATTTTACTCTTTAAAGAAAGGCTTCTTGGATAAAATTAAAAATTGGGGTAAAATAAGAGGTTTAATTTTTTAAAACAAATAGACACCAGGATTCATGACAAATAGTACATCAAGTAAGATGAAAGACATTTAAATATTGATCAAAATCATGTCACACATATGTTGAAATAACCAAAACCATTTTCCTGACAATATTTGGATAATTCAGTCAAAATGTATTAAACATATCTCTATTTATTATAGTGATATAATATAAATCTTCTCAGATGGTTACCTTTTTATATTTGATGTCACTCATAAAAAATATCTCTGGGAAGCAAACTTTGGCATCACAAGGCTACGTTAAGATAGATAAGGTAATTTATACAATTTCATTGACATTATGCAGAGCCCTTTTGTTCCAGTGTGTTTTTGTCAAAGTATAAATTAAAATTGTATTGATATTTGAAACACCTTCAGTTGCCTAACACTAAGTTACTATTAATTATTTTATTGTATTTAACATTCAGCTAGAAGTAAAATCTATATATGTCAATTTCTGTGCTGATTTTTTTAATAAATGTATAGAAATAAAATAGGTCATGTTAAGGCTCTTTCTTATTAGTATGATATGAAGGTCTTATTTCCTTTGCAAATCACTAAAATCAAGGCAACTAATTGTATAACAAGATTGGAAAGAATTTGCCATCATTGGAACCTTTGAAAATGAATACAAAAATGTGTAAGTTTTAGAAACCGGGCAGTTTTAATTCTCACTTCAGCTACCTAGTGTGCTTCCTCAAAGCTGAGCCTAGCACTTAAACAGCGATGTAGATGGCATACTTTTCCCATTCTTAGTGGAGGTTTTGAAATAAATGCTCAGTAGTAGATCAATCATAGATGAATATAAAGCAATGGTGACCTTTTTACTTTGTTCTGCTTTATAGGAGAAATCTGAAACTGTAAGAAATTAGTAAAATATATATACAATGTCACTGTTTATTGGATATCATGATTTCTTTTAAAAATACTGAAATATTTGCATTTTATATTTCTTTGAACAAGTGAAACAACCTACTACATGAATCGATTGAACTGGATATTAATTCAGCTCTGATTTTTTGAAAAAAATTATAAAATGCTTTTGAATATAACTAGTGCTTAGTTTACTTAGCTATGCATTTAATTATCTTTTTTGTGGGCTTTAAGAAGCCGATCTATGCCTTACCTAAAACTAATTGTGATTTTGATAATCTAAAACACTACTTTTTAATTCACTGGTTTAATTCATTCACTCATGTAATTAATTAATGACTGAAAGTTTAAAGTGTAACCCTCCAAGAAAGGTGCAACATGAAGCACTAAGTGCCTGATACTACAAAGACAGCACTTGAAAAAACACACAAAATTTACATCAGTTTTCTGTTCACACCCAGGGACACAGAAATCTCTCCAGCCCTCCAAGCAATGATGGTGGTTGATTCTTTGCAGCAGACACAACATCTACAGGGGGCTCAAAGCACTTTGACCCAGAGGAGAGACTATCCACGTCTCTCATCATGATCTTCCACCCGTTTTCTGACCCCAGAAGTCCTAAACTTAATAATCTTTGTTTTTCTTTTTTAATTCATAGAGAAGGGGATCAAAATTACAGTTACCTATATCCATTAGGTTGAACATCAGTAATTAGACATTATGATAAGTTAGAAATTTTCACCTTGGTGATATTTATACATAAAACTTACGTAGTATTCTGTTCTCACACTGCTAATAAAGGCATACCTGAGACTGGGTAGTTTATAAAATAAAGAGGTTTAATTGTCACACAGATCTGCAGGGCTGGGGAGGCTTCAGAAAACTTATGATCATGGCGGAAGAGGAAGCAAACATGTCTTTCTTCACATGGCAGCAGGAAGGACAAGTGCAGAGCAAAAAGGGGAAAAAACCCTTATAAAACCATCAGATCTTGTGAGAACTCACTATCATGAGAACAGCATGGAGGTATCCACCCCCAGGATTTAATTACCTCCCACCGGCATCCTCCCAGAACACGTGGGGATTATGGGAACTACATTCAATTTGGGTGGAGACACAGTCAAATCATATCACTTGCTGAGCAAATTAATAATATGAGAAAAACTGTTGCACTGAGATTGTTTAAACTGTTCAATAGGTCCACGTGGTTTTGAATATGTTCCAGTAATTTCAGAATTTCTGGTTCCTCCAGACATAATTCATTGCTAGATGATTGCACATATACCTTCATTATGCATGCAAAATCACTAAGCCAAGAGAGGTTAACCAAAACATTGAACACTAATGTTCAACACATTGATACACTGAACACTAACTATTGTAACAGAGACAATTTAATCTACAGTGCTATGCTTTCCACTGAAGTCATTTGCTTAAAATTACATGTGAATTGCCAATATTTCTAACATTATCATTAAATTGGTAAAACAATTGTGTATGCCACAATTGAATATATTAAAATACATTTCACAATCACTTTTAATTTTGTATATTTACAATTGTATACATATTCTCCATGTCTTAGATTTACGACCTTATAAAAAGAAAAATGAATTATTTTATCAATAGTAATATTAACATTTTAAGTAAAAATTTATCTGTGAAATTATTTTATCATTGTCATATTAAATAATAACAAATAAATCTCCTTGAGAAATTAACTTGTACTTTTACCTGAGGTAAAAATAGTGGCCCTTATTATAATGAGTTTTTTATAAGATATCTAGATATCGCCCACTGTTTTCACTTTAGATGGGCATTTATTTCTTCATTAAAAATGTCTCATGCTTTGTGAATTAAACATTTACAAAGTTTCTAACATTGTTATTACAGTAGCAAAAGAGTCAGGCACAGTGGCTCACACCTGTAATCCCAGCACTGTGGAAGGCCAAGACGGGCAGATCACCTGAGGCCAGGAGTTCGAGACCAGCTTGGCCAACATGGTGAAACCGTGTCTCTAGTAAAATACAAAAAAATTAGCCAGGCATGGTGGCACGCACCTATAATCCCAGCTACTCAGGAGGTTCGCTTGAACCTGGGAAGTGGACGTTGCAATGAACCGAGATCATTGTGCCACCATTGCGCTCCAGCCTGGGTGACAGGGCAAGACTGTGTCTCAAAAAATACATAAACACATAAATAATACATTTTTAAAAAGACAGTATCAAAATAAAATCACGTGTTTTTATTCTGGAATTTCCATCTAGAATACATTACTTTCAGCCAAACAGTAACCAATTCTAGAAAAGTGACCTTTCAAATAGAAGTTTTGGCTCCTAATACTTTATTATGTACATTACTTGTTTAGTATGTACATGAATGATGTGTGTCTATTCAAAATACTTTGCTTTTATAAATGGCATTTCATTCAGATTTATGAGAACTTTTTGAGAACGTGCTATAAAAATATTTACATGTATTTCAATTAGATCTCACCATAAGCTGTACAGGCATTTCTTCCTCATAAGGCACAAAGCAACTTTGGCCCTGCACTGAATATCCCCTGAGAGCTGACTTCCCAACAGGCATTAGTTCAAAAGGCATTTGATGCTAACTACATAGTTTCCTATTATTTTTTTTTTCAAATAACACGACTAGAATAGACATAAAATAGTACTTTCTTATCATTATATTGTTACCTAATCATAGTAAATTTTCCTATTCTTTTTCTTATTAAAAAATACCAAGTAGTTTTTCCTACATTATCTTGACATATTCATTTAACAATCTTTTGGGAGGCTCGTGGTGTATGTCTTTAAGTTTTCTTTTTTTCTTTTTAGAAAATATCAAGAAAAAATTATTAAATATTTTAACATCTATTTAAGGAAGCAGATATATTCCTTACACTTCACAATTTCTTGGAGATTCTTTTTAAAATAGCTTAGAATACTACACTTTCCACTCCAGGGAAATCATTCCTTTTTCCCACTCAATCCATGAGTAATCAAAAATATGTGTTTATCATTTATTAAGCCAACCATCATTTGCAATACCCCATGGAATTCATGTTTTAGATCTTAATATATTGTTCCATAATTTTCCCCTCAGTTTTAATTTTTTTTATGTATGCAGCCTAAGTGCAGGTGAAAAATAGGATTTTTTTCTTCACCTTTTTAGGGAAAATGGTATTAGTTGAAGGCTTTGGGTATAAAAAAAATTCACATTAAATAGGCTTTGCATAGAATTTTGGTTTAAACTACCAATTTAGATAGAACTTCAATTTTAAACCATAATTCTTCCCAGACTTCCTTAAAACTCAGCCCAGGTGAAGAAAAAAGAAAGACATTTTGGCTAAGTTGCCTCATGACTGTTTTTAATGAACATTTTGCCAAGCTCTGCTCATGAATACCAAAAACACATGTGATCTAGCAAAAGATGGAACATAAAACCTTAAATATCCTGTCCATATCAAGAAGATTGGGAAATACTGATCCTTTAAAAATAATTTCTGATTTTATGTGGTATTTTTTGTCACAATGTGAGCACAATTTAAATGTCTCAATGGCCAAAGCTCCCGTATTAAAGGTCTCTGAAAGCAGAGACTCATGTCTGAGGTGTGACTCAGGGGGAATCACTTCCAGGAGAAAGACACAAATGCCAGTGCCATGCATGTAATGAAGCTAAGTGGCAGCTGAAAAAAATTCATCAAAAACGTGAACTCCCCAGGAGACGCTGACTCAATATGTCAGTTAATTGGATAAATTATGCGATCATCCAGTGAGTGACCTCTCAGCAGAGCAGGATTTAATGATGACAATTATTTGAGAAAAGAGGAAGACAGGGGAGGGTCTATGTTATAAAATAAGTTATTTAAAACATAAGATAAAACCTTAAACCTGAGTCCTTTTCAAACACTTTCTTTTTCATGGTGTTAAAGAAATAAATATTAAAATCTTACCTGTTGGAATGTCCTCTGGCATTTAAAAGAGAGAATAATGAAAAGTAAAGGACAGACTTCAAAGTAACTGGCACTTTATATGTGCATTTAATCTAAAAAATCCTAAGGCATCGCCTAGTAACATAGAAACAAAAGAGCTAATATCCCATATATCTCGAGGAGGGAAAAAATGTTGTATAAACATAACTTGAACAGATAATTCCTACAGTTAGGTTTCCAATTATATGTTGATGTGGCCCAGTTCTTGTGACACACATTATTAAAAAACCTTTTAGGATGCTTGTTGTACATACCATTCTTTATATATACATATATATAATTCAGAAATAAGAACTTTAAAAAGTCAGTGTGTAATTAAATATTTAGTGCATTTGTAAAATAAGGTCTACATGTTTTGAATAACAGAGTATGTAATATAATGATAAAATAATATTTTACTGACTTTTTAAATTATATGTAATTGTGAATTATAAGCATCTAAAACTGAGGTTATCCCAGGTTAATATGAGCCCTCTCCCAGTAGAATAATCATGCATATCATCTTTTGAAAGACTAGAAAATAAAAGCCATTGACATTGCTTCAGCTATATATGGTAATTGGAACCATGGTATAATAAACATCAGCACTTGTCTTATATAAACACAGAGGAGAAACACAATTCCAGGGGAAGTCACAGCTTTTAAAGTTATTACTTAACTTTCTTGTCCAGTTATAAAGATGTACTTTCACATTTTCTTTATTCATTTTGTTTGTTTCAGTTTTTTTTTTTTTTAATTTTTGTTACTGAGTAAGCAAAATTTATGTAGTTTTTCTTTTAACTACATAATTCTGTCTAGTGGGCAAATCACGAAACAATAACTAAATTAATTCATTTTAGGTAGGATAATCATGTATCTGTCCTGGTAATTACCATGATAGTTTTTTATCCAATCAAAAAATTTAAATTTATTTGCAACTTTTTCATCAAAGACTTTTTAAAAAATTATTTATTTTTTAGAAAGGGTCGTGCTCTGTGCAGTGGCGTGCTTCTGCCTCACTTCAACCTCTACCTCCCAGGTTCAAGGGATTCTTGTGTCTTAACCTCCAAAGTAGCTGGGATTACAGGTATGTGCCACCATGCCCAGCTAATTTTTATATTTTTAGTAGAGACAGGTTTTTGCCATGTTGCCCAGGCTGGTCTCAAACTCCCAACTTAGAGTGATCTGCCCGCCTAGGCCTCCCATAGTGCTGGGATTACAGGCTTCAGCCACCATGCACAGCTGGCTTTGTTTCTTCAAACTTAAACTATCTGTTACTAGAATTTTTAGGAAAAGATGTAGGCAGAGTATTTAAATGAATATACTATCACTATTATAATTTAGAATATCAAGTAATCTTTAAAATTAGCCTTTTAGAAAGCATGCTTACTTTGCAAAATGTTTGGTAAAACTATTTTAATAAATACATGAGCCCCATATTTTAATAAATACATGAGCTCCACATTTAATAAATACATGACACTAAACTTTGGTGCCAGGCTTGTGGAACGAGCCCTGATGCACGCCTTTCCTACCTGTGCAATCTTCAATTGAATGGGCCTTCCTCATACTGGTAACAAACATGGGGACTAAGTGGAAGTTGGGAGGACTGGCCTTCAATTTCCAGTTTCTTAGCAATATGAATGATCAACCTCAGATCCCTCAATTCTTAAAGAATGGTGACATCTATATTAAGATGCTGAATTATCGACAAGAATTTTAAATAACCAAACATAACCTAAAATGTTTGTATATAAATTCATGGGCACAAATGAATATAGTGTATATTTATATACTATTTATATATGTGTATAAATAGTATGCTGTCTTCAAATTAAGGCAGATTTATCTGGTGTTGATAATTAAAAATAAAAATATTATACTTTTTGTCAAAAATGTATCATTTTTACTTACTTTACCTTTCTTGAAAGTGATAAAATATAAAGAAGAAAATTTTTCCCTCCTTATAAATATTGATATTTTTACAAAATTAATTAAAATAACTCCATAAGTGTTATTACTGCTACTATAAAAATGCTATAAAGTATGCTTTTAAAATAATAAAACATGTGTTCATCTATATTTTACAAGTAATGGTTTTACATAATATATTAATGATTCTGGAACCTACTGGATAGCATAAAAAAAGCATAACCATATTTTCTTGCTAGCAATCAGCATTGAGTCTCAAGAGTTAAACTAATAGGATTGTTGATGCTTTCATTTCTTCATGAATCTTATATAATCATTTGTTATTATGAACTTTTTGCTACTATCAAAATGTCTAATATAAAAATATCAGTAATAGTCTCTGTTATGTGAGATATTTCATTTTTTAATATACATATATATACACACACACCAATGAAGGAATTCTTTGGAAATATGTATACACACACACACATAGGCACACGAATAAAGGAAATCTTTAAATTGGAAAATAAAAAGGTCAAGGGATGGATGGTAAACGGGGAAGAGAAAGAGAAATCCAACTCAGAGAGGTTGTGGCTTGTCAGAGGTTTCTTCTCCACAATTTTGTCAGCTGATAATTTCTCCCAATTTCCTGTGCCCTGTAAAATATCCCTACCATCGCTACCATTGCCCATGCCAAAAATCATCACATATTTTATCATTTATTTGTTGTTTTCCTGCATTTTCTGTGACATGTAGTCATCAGTGTGACATCAATTATTAAGTTTCTCTGAAGAAAGGCTGTAAAAACTTGCCACATTTTTTTCAAAATTAGATTTTCTTAACTCCATTTGATATGAGAACAAACTAACAGAGAAACAATTGAAGCACTTCTCCCCCTACTTAATCAATATACACTTCACATTTCAGAAAGACTCAACCTTTGTTCCCATCTATTCCTACAAATTCCTAAAATGTATTTTTATGCAAAAAAGGACTTATTTTTTTAAATGTCTCCTGGCTACACTCACCCTGCTATGACTGCAACATTTCAGGTGTCTTTAGCATTGATGCATTTTCCTAGGTCTAATATTAATCTAGAATATGTTTGTTAAACTCTACCTTTTCTACTTGATCAAGTTTCTCTAAAGCGGGGCTTTTTTCTATTCTATTTACTATTCAAAACACTTGAAGCCGTAGTAGGATAATACTGGATGACAATAATTCATAGTGGAAAAGGAATGAGTAATATTCAAAGGTTGATTTGCAATGGGTTGGTAGAGAACATATACTATTACATATATAATACTGTATATTTTTCAGATTAAAATAATAGTGTATATCTTTCATCTCCACGAGATAGAAAACAAATAATGCTATATAAGTGAATTGTGTTATATTATCACACATATATTACATTATGCTCCTTGAGTATTATATACAATTCCTCTATTATTAGTATACTTCATGAAGACTCGTTAATTAAATGAAAAGAGATCAATTAATATTGCATGTCTCAGCAAAAATATGTTCTAGGAGTTTGAACATACTCCCCATCTCCTTCGCATCATTAACCTTTCCTTTTTCACTTGTGTGACATTTTTCCTAGCGACTGTGTAGCATGAAGCCCTGTCCCAGCAAGCACAGCATCTGTTTGAAGGACATCCAGGGAGGAACAGCCAATTGTGCCGCGGCCAGATTTGTACTCCACTCCCTCCCAAGGGAATTGAGGAGGGAGACAGGCATGTGTGCGACTGCCCACGTGCCAGCCTCGCTAGGTGTCTGCCCGTGGTGTCATGCTGAAGGTTCCTTGAACCAGTGCTCAGAAGATAAATGCTGTTTCTTTTTTTTTTTTTCTCCTCTTCAAAAAGACAAATGCCTTAATAACTTTAACGCAGCTGATATTAACCAGCGTGGCTCTACTGCAATATGTTTTATTATGAAGCAAATAGATAGGTACTATCAACCTCCAGAAGAGCTCAATTCTAATAAAAAGAGAAAACTTTCCAAAGATGAATGATGATCAAAATAGCCAAGAATCCCTGGAGGTGTGAAACCACTCAATTCCATGCCACTAACTTGTTTACTAGTTCAAGCAAATGGACATTCTTATTAGCTGATGATATTTACCAAAATCAGCTTTCAGCTAGTTGAAAAATCATGGGTGAAAATAAATGAATACAAGTAAACAAAGATAAGAAAAGGAGTAGACAGAGGCTTCAGAGATTAAAAGCTTGAACATTTCTAACATCAGTGAGCACTTCTAGTCTTTGTGGGAATTAAAATGTCACAATGGAGGTAAACACAAGGAAAAGCACCGCAAATCTGTCATACTTATTGTAAGGGCAAATATCCTTGCTCTCATTAGAATTTCCTCAAGTTGCAGTGTTCGAGAGCAGCTGCAAAGTAGCTGCAAAGAAACTATATATTACTTTCTTTATGAATAGCACTTGTATAAAAGAGGGGTGATGTGCAATATATTTTGGAGATATATATATACACACACACACACACACATAAACGTAAGTATTATAAAAGTGCACCCCTAGTGCACTTGTATAAAAAAGGGGTGATGTGCCATATACTTTGAATACATATATATACACACACACACAACACAAAATAAGTATATATATATATAGTGTGTATATATAGTGTGTGTGTATATATATATACACTCTATATATAGTGTGTATATATATACTCTATGTATACTATGTATACATGTATACTATATATAGTGTATATATACTCTATATATACTCTAGATATACTATGTACTATATATAGTGTATATATACACTCTATATATACTCTCTATATACTACATACTATATATAGTGTATATATACACACTATGTATATTTTATATATACTATATATACTACATATAATATGCTATATATTTTATATATACACAACAAAATAAGTATTATAAAAGAATAGGTAGCTCACCCAACTGGGAGAGATAGCTCATGCCTGTAGTTCCAGCACTTTGGGAAGCCAAGGCAAACGGATTGCTTGAGCCCAGGAGTTTGAGGCTACAGTGAGCTGTGGTGGCACCACTGCACTCCAGTCTGGGCAACAGAAGGAGACCCTGTCTCCAAAAAGAAAATTTAAAAAGAAAAAAAAAGAAAAAGAAAATTAAAGAAAGAAAGAACAGGTATCTCAAAGTTCCAGGTTCAGCTGTATGGAGAGATGATGAATCTAGAACTACATTTTTTTGGCAGCTCTAGATGGGTAATAATAGCGTCACCATGTTTATTTAAATGATATTATTTAAATCTAGTTTCTCTTCTGTTTACTATCTACTATATTTTTCTCAAAATATATCATATCAGTTTTTAAAGCTGTTATTAGAAATTAGGAAACTAGATACCAGTGGTCGATACAATGCCAATTTTTAAAAATCACTGGATTATCATATTCACTATTATATCTACTCCTAACTATATAAACTTACTATTTTTTTGATGGCGACCAATATTTTATTATGTTTGGACATAACCAGATAACACCTGGTTTCTGGATAACTTCACCCTGGTCATCCTAGCCCCAAAAATCAGTACAACATTGGCCAGTTAGAATACAATTACTAATCTAGCCTTGCGCAGGGATCCCCAACCCTCAGGCCCGTGAAAAAGTATTGGTCCGTGGCCTGTTAGGAACAGGGTCACACAGCAGGAGGGAAGTGATGGGCCAGTGAGTGAAGCTTCATTTGTATTTACAGGCGTTCCCCATTGCTTACTCTGAGCTCTGCCTCCTGTCAGATCAGCACCGGCATTAGATTCTCATAGGAGCACAAACCTTACTGTGAACTGTGCATGTGAGTGATCTAGGTTGTGTGTTCCTTATGAGACTCTAACTAATGCCTGATGATCTGAAGTGGAACAGTTTCATCCCGAAACCATTCCCCAACTTGAGGTCGACGTCCGTGGAAAAATCAGCTTCCATGAAACTGGTGGTCCCTAATGCCAAAAAAGAATTTTAAAAAATCGAATAAAAACAGAAAATTCTCCAAATATGAATGATGATCAAAACAGCCAAGAGTCCTTGTAAGTGTGAAACCACTCAATTCCATGTCACTAACTTGTTTACTGTTCAAACAAATGGACATTCTTATTAGCTGACAGTGTCTATCAAAATCAACTTTCAGCTGATTTTGATTTTTCAGGTCAGTGGGAACCACTGCCTTACAACATTTGTTTTTAAATTCTAGGGGAAAGGTCTCAGTGTGTGTGTGTCTCTAGGGGTGTGTGTGTGTGTGTGTGTGTGTTTCATTGTAACATAATTATGAGAGCACTTTATTGGAAGGATTTTTAATACACAGCTTGACCCATTTCTTCCCTTTGACTGAATGCCTTGAAAGAATGGTATAGTCGAAGAGAGCAATACTGCATAGCCATGGCCTGCCACAGCAAAGAATTAATTAGATGTGATCACTAATTGAGCTTATTTTCTTAGAACTGTTAGAAACTGACCAGCAGAAGCACTTGCCTTAGAGCTTCTGATAGATTCCATTGAGATCAATGAAACGACAGCTAGAAAGTTAAATGGAAGCCTTAGGTCAGTTGATGGCTTTTCTTCTGCTGTTAAAGATGCATTACCGCAATCTCTGCTTGTGGATGACTTTAACACCTCGTCACACCCAACAAGTGTGGATTATGTCCTATAAGGATGATATTTACAGCATTGAGAAAGGATGTAGTTTGGAATGTTCATAAGTGACTCATAGAGAATAAAACAGGTCTGGACAACATCTTCTCAACACAGAACGGCTACAGCCTTGCTGTAGAGTGAGTCCAGCTGCTACGTGGGAAGGGAGTTGGATTCTTAATAACAAGGTCAGCATAACACAAGTATTTGGTGAGCAAGAAGGAGGTAGTAATGAGGAAGGAGAAAATGCTTCACAATTTAAACAAAAGACACCATCAAAAGGCACTTCTTTTTATTGAGTACCTTAATATTTTAATAATAATTTTAACTGTTACATGAAAGGTTCTCTAATTTTTTTTTTTTTTCGTATTTGGCATTAGTTTATGGCTTTCTACCATGCATGTAATGGAAAGCCAACTTTAAACCCGGAGTAATTGAGAGTATGGGCTTGCCAGAATAGAATATCCTAAAATGCTTTCATAATATCTAGTAAAAAGGGATTGCAGATAAGAAGAATGATATGCAAACAAGGGAAATGAGCAGGATAAGGAGAGGCTGGGAACTGCAAGCCAGCTCTGCAGTGTTCAGTTTTTTCTGGTAGGAGCTGCGCATTTACCAGCTCCATGACATGGCGATGGCTGCTTGGTCCACCAGTGGGAAGTGGGGATTACAGCAGAACCATCTTTTGTGTAGTTTGCAAGCACTATGCTCAGTTTTCTGACATTTCTGTTGACTTCGTTCTAGGATATTATTTAGAAAGTGGTTTCAGAAAACATATTAGGCAACAAAATATTCATAAGTACTTGAAGTTCAGGCATTTGTCTTTGGGTGCACAGTACTCGTTTTTCTGGAGTTCAGTATAAACCACTAGTTTTGATCTAAGGCTCCAGCTTCTGAAGAAGCAGATACAACCAATCAAGCCCTATGTGTTGAGATGGCAGTAGCATATTATTAACCAAAAAGAGTCATTGGTTATTATTCTATGGAGACCTTAATGGAATATAATTCTAAAGATTAAGTCTTAAATATTTGTTTATAAAACATAATTTATTGGGGGAACTGCCCTAAAGATGCTCTTCTTTCACTTCCATTTTACCAAATGTATTTCAACAAAATGCAAATAAATGTAAGCAACCACAATTGGGCATAGAAAATTTGCTACCCTTCTTCTGATTTATTTTTTCAGATTACATAATAATAATATAAATTGGAAGCATTTTGAAATGTCATTACCTCCATGTTATCTGCAAGTAATTTAGATAATCGTATCTGTTTTATAATTCTTTGTTTTCTTCTATTTCTCATTAGCTTTTACACTCATAATTTTTATCTTTTTATTTGATTTTAAGCATATTGAGAAGATTCTGGCATTTTCTAGAAATTTTCATAAATTGACACTACTTTTATAACCATGTTAATACTGTGTTTTGCTGGAGATGCTTGAAAGACATGTTTTGTTACATAAAATACAATGTACTATTTAGAGGCACATTTGCTTTGATTTAATAGCACTGGTTTAAAAATAGATAAAATTATATTGTGTCATAATTAATATTAGTTGAAAATTGATAATTATTAAATCTATGGAAGAAACTTTCAACATTGTAAAATTTGTTTTCACATTTTTAAAAAGCTAATATTTTATTAAAAGTCCTTGTAATATTGGTTATTTTTAATTTGTCTTAATAATAAGATTTTTTTGTCATTACTCCATCAGTGACTAAATGTCATGTACCAATCAAATAGCAAGCCAAATTTAGTGTTTAGGAAACACTACATATCTCCACACATATAACTCTTTTTGGTGAATGAAAATAAAACTTCACTGAAAAAATGAACATCAGTTTGACAAATCTCTTCAAAATATTTTATCCAGTTGCAAACCATATTATGTTAAATAATTTCCTAGCTTTGTCTTCTCCATATAAATAATCACCATCCTTTGACCCTTTCATCATCATCTATTGCCATTATCTGAACTAATACAAATTCTTTCTTTCCATTCATTGCTGATTGGGTCACTATAAGTTTGTTTCCTGTCTAACATTAAACGATGGGGCCCAAGCTTAATGAATATGACTTTTACAATATGGTGCAAGCCCCGACTGATGTCCTTGAATTGTATCATTGAAATAACAGTTATTCCTTCTTAAATGCACATATTAAAATTGCACAGTGACATTTTGGACCCCACACTAGTGTTGTTTGCTTAACTTTCCTGCTTCAATTCACACATGACAGACACATTAATCAGCTCTACCACTAAGCTGTTGTCCTGAAGTTCAGTGATGTTAAGAAAAAAAAAAAGCATAGCATATTTGCTATTTAAATAAAGTATTATTTATGTTTACTTTCATGCAATCAAAAATGGCCAATATACAGATTCTATTAAACAACATAAACTTCAAAATATCATTTTATTTGATGTTGGTATGACTTCATTTAAAGTTAGTATAAAGTGTCATTAGATACAGCAAAGTATTATATAAATGTTAAGTTTCACTTTAAGTATTTTGAAGACTACTTTCTCTTCAAGAATTCTGAAAATATTTTATATTATATGGCTTTAAGAAAAATATATCAAAATATCAGCCCATAATAGATAAAAATTAATGGCTAATGACTGATTCTTTGTATTTATAAATGAAGGGTTTTTGATGCTAATTCTTCTGAAAATGTCTCAATTCTACTTGAAAAGCATTGGCAAATCATTTAAGATGACATTATGAATACGGATTTAATAAAGAAAATCCTCTAAATTCAGAATAAGAAGCCGCCTAGTTTGAAGTTCCAAGACTGAGACTTTAAGGGTTCATATTATATCCAATGTGACATCTGCGGCAGCCGCGGTCTTTATTTTCCTTGCACAAACAGCAAGGGGAGAAAACTCCACCTAAGGTTCCTGAGTATATTCCTCCAACAGACAATGCTGCGTGACTGACAGAAAGCTAATAGGTACGATTCACAGCTTACTTACCACTTGAACTGACTAATCCAAGATCTATAACAACTTTACTATAATTAAATAAACTAATGAGAAACTAAATAGATAATACATTAGATTGTAAGTCTGAAGTTTAAATGATGCACTACAGAGATAGATTACATAGCAACTTTGTATTTAATATAGAAAAGTGATGGTAATAACACTCATTTAAGCCATAGGAAATTACTGTTTTATAGGTGAAAATCATTGAATATTGGCAATTTCCTATGACTTAATCTACAAAAGACATTTAGTGTTTCAATCAATAAACCAAATGTCAATTTGTCTAGTTGAAATCTTGCTCTCCTTCTTTACTGGCTGTGAGATCACAGGCAAATTACCAAGCTCTCTTTTCCTCAATTGCCTTGACTATTAAAGGTAGATAATAATACCACTTATTTCAGATAATTGTGAAGACTCATAAATGTACTAAATATGAAAAAATGTAGAATAGTGTCTATTATTATTATTTAAGCTTGTCACCCAGGCTATCATTATTTTTACAATAAATCAACAATAGTGCATGAATATATTTAGCAATAAGAACTGTGAGAATGTCAGGAAGATTTTCAAGAAAATTTCCAAAAATTCCTTCACTAATTAATTTGCAATCGGATCTTTTCCACATCGATCTAGGCTCTTTAATGCATATTTCCTGATATATCTGTAAGTGTAAACGTTTTTCCAGTTTCTTTTCTATTAATTAGTATTGCAATACTTTGAAAATGACTAATTACTTGGCTCAAATACATTCCTTACTCCTGACTTCACAGATAAAATCATGAGCAGTACTGTCTTTACATTTTAACTGAGATGAAACTAATAATTTAATTTTATATTTATCTTTCCATACTTTCTATATGATGGCTAGTCATTTCACTATGCTGAGTTTTAGTTTTCTAATCTGTACAGTTACAATCTGTAAAGTTTTCTAATCTGTAAAGCTATAACCGTATGCGAAAGGAATACACAAATATGACGTGGCATTCAGCACGCTCTCTGGAAATAAAAGAACAGCAAGCAACAAAAAACTGTGTAAGAATGTTGTACGAGAAAAGGGAAAAAGTTGTATAAGAATGTGTCCGTGGAAAGAAAACTTAAATTTACATTTAAAAAATCACAATTCATAGGAATAAATACAGCTCTATTGGTTAAAGCAGACAGTCTACAGTATGACAACTGCTTTTTCAATGTTTTCTAAACACAGAACACAATATAGGATTTGGGCTACAATCCTCGCCTGAGGTCCTTATTTAAACAATTTATCTGTTATCTTCATACAAGTGCTAAGGTATCTGAAAATAATCTTATCAAGACTCTAAACTTGTTTCCAAAAGGCTTGGGATGTGGAGGTTTACTTTTGAAGCTTCTCAACTGGGAAAACGCTTTCCCCTGAGAGAATTAAACAGCTCAGAATGTCAAACTTTGATCTAAGCTGCTCAAAACATTCAGAAGTAATGTCAAGACAGCAATTTACTTCTGTTTTCATCCACAGGTGTGAGCCTCAATAGCAAAACACAGAAAACCCAAAACATAAAATTGTTGCAGAAAATATTCTCTGGGGTGCTTTTCAGTAATTATCTCATTTAGTCATGAAATATATTGGAAGGATAGTGAAGGGTAAGTCAAGAATTCACAATTCAGTTGGAATATTTTATGTTTATTGGATAACACAGATAGCAATTCAAATATGTGGCTTTGTTTATTTTTAATAGCTACGTATAAGATATGCCTAATTACAAAGTAAGGAATGGGACCACAGTTTCTAAAATCCATTTCAAGCTCAACTAGCTCCAAATAGTTCAGTGCTCCCTGGTTGCATATTTCTTCTGTGTAATTTTATCTCTGTGATGCAGATGTCACTCTGAGGTTTCTAATATTGACACAATAGCCTTAGAAAACTTCTACCCTTCAAGGTAGTAGAAATAAAAATAATTTAGTCAATACATCTGAAACTTTCAAATTCATGTTTCACGTTTTTCACTTGTTTGGTTCTTTTTGTCTTTTCTCTTCTTTTCCTCTATTCCAGCCTCTCCTGACACAGGGTCCACCTCCTGTGGCTGCCACTCGCCAATGGCAATTCCTTTTTATGGGGATTTGGTGGCACTGTGACACTCACACATCCAAGATGTCTTCCCGTCCCTTCTCTCGTAGCTCGAGTCCCTTCAACTTTTGAATATGAATGCAAATACAAGGACAAATCAAGGATTTAAGTAGACCTGCAATGTATTTTCCAATCCAAACATTAGTATCAATATGTGAAAATCAAAAGCTTCCTTGACTTGCACAAAAAGATGTCCATGCTGAGTGACATTTACTTGATAAAAGGTAGGTAAGCATTGCATTAGTCTGTTTGCACACTTCTATGAAGAAGTACCTGAGACTGGGTAACTTACAAAGAAAAGAGGTTTAATTCATGGTTCCACATGCTGTGCAGGAAGCATGGCTAGGGAGGACTAAAGAAACTTACAATTACGGCAGAAGGTGAAGGGGAAGAAGGCACACCTTCCATGACTGGAGCCGGAGAAAGAGAGGAAAAGGGGAGGTGCTGCAGACTTTTAAACAACCAGATCTTCTAAGAACTCACTCAGTATCACAATAACAGCAAAGGGAAATCTTCCCTCATGATCCACTCACCTCCCACCAGACTTCTCTTCCAACACTGGGAATTACAATTTGACGTGAGATTTGGGCTTAGTCACAAATCCAAATCATGTCAAGAATCTAAAGCGTCTCCCTATGCCTGTCAATTTTCTAGACACTATATGTACTTTTTAGAGGAAGAAAGAAAAGAAGAAAAAGAGGAAGGGAGGAAGTGAGACAGGGGATGAACATCGCTAGACTCATTTGCTATTGCTGAATGACAAATTCTTTAATATAGAAGCTCTAAACAAGAAGAAATTAGTATGCACATTCTTGAATGAGGAATATGGGCAGGGGTCAATGAAAAGTTCTGCTCTGTATTTCAACAAATGGACATCCTAAAATCAAGATGCTGATGGAGCTCGGACCCCTTCGGTGGCTTAAGACCCTCTTCCAAGCTTTTGTCACAGAACTCAATTCCTACGGTTGCAGAGTGGAGGTTCCACTTGTCTCTTAAGTGTTATGTCACTGTCACCTTTTGAAAGACACTCTTGGGTCCTATCCCTGTGGCTCTTCCAAAATGGGGCATCATAAGCCGTCAAAGCCAACAGGACAACCTCACTCCAGCCTTCTACGAAGGAATATTGTATAATGTAAAACATCACAGGAATGACTATTCCTTATCTTTGTCAAAAATGAAGTAGCCAGGAGGATGGCTGTTCTATTATTTTCACAGGTCCATCCCAGATTCAACGGGGAGAACATGCAGGGAATACACAGCAGGGACTGGAATCTTGAGGACTGTCTTCAATTGAAGGGGCAAATTATTTAGATATATAGCAATAGGGAGTAATACACATCTAAATAATCAAGCCAAGGGATCAGCAACTAAGCCTGATGAACAGAGATTAGAGAATGACTATGGGAACTAAAGAGACAAACACACTTGGGTTCAAGCCTAACAGTGAGTTGGACAAATTATTTTAAGTTCTGTAAATAATGACATTCACATTGCTAAGCTGCAATGACTACTTTGCAGATTTATAGAGGATATTTAATAAATAATATAATGCTACATTTTCCCAGGGGGGATACTACTAGATATTAGTGTGTAATATCTATTATTTACCAAATTTTCCTATATGTGATAGACGTGTCATGACAAGAATAAAATAAATCTGAAGCAAATAAGTAATATATGAACAGTTGCTGATAATTTACCCATATCTATCAGTATAATGTTTATTTTTGTCTTCCAGATTGATATAATACATAAGTTAGAGTTTCTTTGTCTTTTTGTTTCTTCTTGAAGGTCAAGAGATAGTTAAATCATTAGAAATAGGATCAACAAAGTTATATAAAATAAAGTCCTTAACTTTTCTATGAAATTGTTTCAGGTAACCTTGGCCATCAGAATGCTGTACAGGGAATAATGTTCCTCCTAGGAAAAGGGTCCCTGGCACTTATGTACCCAACTGGAGAGTGACTGAGATGATGAGGTTCCCAATTTTGGAACAAAATGTAGATGTAGGCAATTTCACATACATCCCAAAGATGCAGGAGGTCAGAACGGAATATATATCGTCAATCTCAAAGGAGAAAAGTGGACAAAATTGTTACCATTTGTCACCAACAGTGTTTCTACCTATTTCTTTGCCTGCTATAAATAAAAAGCTACTCTAGAAGTTGCTGAAGGGAACCTTAGTTTACTATCAATACTGCTTCAGAGGAAAGGGAAATGAAATGTCTTCACATTCTATGAGAAAGAAATATGGTACAAAAAAACTATGCAGCTCAAAGACTGGAGGCATCAGTTTTCTGGAGTCTAGTATAGCCAATCTCATCTGGAATCTACTTCAAAATGAGCAGGAGAATATACCTGGAGTTCTCTCACAGGAAAGTCAGGCATTTAAAAAAATACTATGTCTGCTTCTCTACGGGTGAGACTATGTTGAACACATTAATATCAGAAAAGCTAGTGAATATAAATATAATTGAGTGTAATTTTGTAAAAATCACAGAATAAGAAACATCTTTATAAAATTGCATGGGCTGGGTGCGGCGGCTCACGCCTGTAATCTCAACACTTTGGGAGGACGAGGTGGGTGGATCACGAGGTGAAGCATTTGAGACCAGCCTGGCCAACATGGTGAAATCCTGTCTCTGCTAAAAATACAAAATTAGCCAGGCGTGGTAGCATACGTCTGTAATCCCAGATACTCGGGAGGCTGAGGCACAAGAATTGCTTGAACCCGGGAGGCAGAGATTGCAGTGAACTGAGATTGCACCATTGCACTCTAGCCTGGGCAACAGAGCGAGACTCTGTCTCAAAACAACAAACAAATAAACATGCAAAACCAAAAAACAACAACAAAAAATAAATACTTCTATCCTTGCTCATTTTCTTCCTCTGTGATGAATGCTATGTGGAACAATTTTCATTCTTCCCTAATCTTTTCTGCTATGAAAATGATTCTTGAAACATGAGAACCATAATGGTACTTTTGTTACTTAACATGAAAAGACATTAAACCAAGGTTGTGCATATACTCTTTTGCTTGCATTTATAATAACCATTGCCTTAAGTTGGAACATATACTACAAGTTCTGCAGTATTTTCTTTGTTTTGGGTTATGTTCTGTTCATACAATATGCTACTTGTCTTAGGAAATACATTTTCATGTGATTTGTGTGCTATGTTATTGTTTGTTAATATTGATACCTTATTTTTTTACTATTATGTTGCATTCTACATCTGAGTTACAAAGATCGTGTGAGTGGCTCACAAAGGAATCATTGCTGCATAGAAATAATGATGAAAATTTTAGCATAAATACTACAACTTTGTAAAACATGAACATAAAAAGGACAAATTCCAGGCAAGATGATATATGAATCTATATGTGCATTGACAAGTGATAAACGTAAGGATTTGTCATAAGCAGCAGAACAGAAAAATTATTCACAAAAAAAACATTAACATGAGAAGAAAATGATTTTATTGAATTCATGATCCATTTACTCCTATTCCCCAATATGTGCTCTGTTATTAAGCTTTACCAAATTGTATACTGATGTCATTGATACATTGATCTCTTTTTTTTTAATACACTGTCCTTTTTGCTAAACCAATTGTTTTTATATTCTTTCATAACAAGTGCAAAACATGCTTTAGAGGACAAAGTTGTTTATTTTTCCATGAAGTGTAGGGAAGGGAGAACAGGATCATTCAGGCATCATTCAAATTAACACTTCCCCCAACAGTAAGTACCAGACACTGCATTATCTGGAAGCTTGTAAAGTCAGCCATTAAGTTAACACAAACATTATGCTCAGAGGGAAATCAAAAGGAGCTATTGACAAAAATTGCTCTATTAAATGACGCTGCTGCAAGTGGCATAATATCAATGCAACACAACACCAAAAAGCAGGTCCTGTCACATATGTGGAAACAAGGATTTTAATTTAAAGGTGAACAAAATCAATTTGCATCATAATATGCATTAAGAATCAGCATTTAATATATGTGAATAATATGTCTGAGGGAGAATATCTTGACAATTTTTTTCTACATAACACTAAAAAAATGTGGTAGGAAAGTATACACTATTTTTTAATGATTATTTATGAGTTGTGACGTTAGCAAGAAAGGACCTGAGTTATATACTGATAGGGCATCAGCTATATGCAAAGGCAATATTTAAATATTTATTAAAATATTTAATACCTGGTATGGTATGGGTAGCACCCTATCAGAACAAAACAACAAGCCCATGAATCACCTAATGGAGGCAACAGTGCATAGCAGCTGAATTTAGCCAGGCAATACGTAAAACATAAATTACAAATGAAGCCACTCTACTTTTTCTCTTTTGGTCAACACTCTGCCTTTTGATTCTCAATCTTAACTTGATCAAGAATGGTTTCAGCAGTCTCATCTATAAACTTGAGTTTCCACAGCATCTAGAGCATAAAACCCATGGGCTGAAACATAATTCTTTAACTTTCAGGATATGTATTTCTTCTGATGTTTCCGAAATCTTCTGCTGGTAAACCCTTCCTTAGGGATTTCCTTGCCTTCTCTTCGTATGCTCCTTTCTAGTTATTCTTAAAACCAACCCTCCTCAAAATGGTCAGAGCAAACTACCTTGAGGGATACACCTCATGCTGGGCCTCTAATCTTCAAAGAACATATTTGTTCTGGATTTTTCTAGAAACTTCTACTCAGCATCCCATTCTTAATTTTTCTTCTATGAAATAATAAAGAATGTGTACTTTCCTCCAATCACCTGAATGCAAAACATTCTTTAACAATACAACTTGATGTCTTAATTGATAAAGTTTTCCTCCATTACTCCATTACTTCAGTCCTCACTGAGTTCTTACTTCCTTGGATTCTAATGTCTGATTAAGTAGAACCAACCAATATAGTACTGTGTGTGTGAGTGTGTGTGTGTGTGAGTGTGTGTATGTGTGTGTGTGTGTATTCTTTTTCTTTAGAGTGGCTATAGATTTCTCTCAAACAAAATTAAATATACCTTGAAGCAATTTTTATATGCATTAAACTCTGTTGAGTATTGCTTAGATTACCATGTTCTGAAACAGTTGCCTACTATCACATCATTTTAAATATAGTGGATGATTCTTTTCTTGACTTCTTTTTCAATTAGTTTGTTGTTTATGTATAAAAATGTTCCTAATTGTTGTCCCAATTTGGTATCCTGAAATGTTAATGAACTTGTTTATTACTTCTGACATTTGTTGGTGGAGTCTTTAGGGTTTTATATACATAGATCTATGATGTTGTTATCTGCAAATAGAGATAATTTTACATCTTTTTTTCCTGTTTTGATACTGTTTATTTTGTCTCCTTGCCTAATTAATAGGACTTTCAGGACTATATTTAATTATTATATATTTGAGATATTAATCCCTACCATATCTATGGTTTGCATGTTGAGTTCTTATGTTTAAGTCTTTAATTCACTTTGAGTTGGCAAGTGGCAACAGGAGGACAGCCTTGTCTTGGTTCCCATCTTAGAGGAAAAGCTTTCAGTTTCTCACCATCTTGTATGCTGTTAATGGTAGGCTTGTCATATGTGGCCTTTATTCAGTTGGGGTATATCCCTTATATACCTAATTTGCTGAGATTTCTTATCATAAAATGATGTTAAATTTTGTCAAGTGCTTTTCCTGCATCTACTAAGATAAGCATATATTTTTAAATTCTTTATTTTAATATCATTTATATATGTTGAACCAGCTAGAAAGTCTTACTTACAATAGCATAGAAAATAAAATACTTAAAATGCTTAAAAATAATTTTAACCAAGGAGGCAAAATATTGATAAACTGAAAACAATAGAACATTAATTAAAGAAGTTGAAGACACAAATAAACTGAAGGATATCCCATGTTCATGGGCTGAAATAAATGTCCGTACTACATAAGTGAACTATAAATTCAATGCGATTGCTATCAAAATCCCAATGGCATGTTTCACAGAAGTAAAAAAAAAATCTAAAATTAATAAGGAACCAGAAAATACCCTAAATAGCTAAAGCAATCTTAAGCAAAAAAGAATCAAGCTGGAGTTATCATACTACTGGATTTCAAAATATACTACAAAGTTATAGTAATCAAAACAACATGGTATTGACACAAAAGCAGACCCGTAGACAATTGAAACAGAATTAAAAGCCTAGAAAAAAATCTAGACCTTTATTGCCAATTAATCTTCAGCTAGGATAACAAAACCCACAATTAGAAAAGAAGAGTCTCCACCATAAATGGTGTTGGGAAAACTGGATATCCACATGCAGAGGAATATAATTAGAGCCTTATCTCACATTATATACAAAAATGAACTCACAGTGGATTAAAGACTTAAATGTAAGAACTAAAAATGTAAAAGTACTAGAAGTTAACATAGGAAAAAGCTTCTTCATATTGGTCTGGACAATGATTGTTTGGCTATGGCCCCAAAAGCACAGGCAACAAAGGCGAAAAATTGGTAAGTTGAATTGCATCAAACTAAAAGGCTTCTGCAAAGCAAGGAAAACAATCAACAGAGTGAAGAGATAACCTATAGAATTCTTCTCTTAGAAATTCCCAAGAGACTAGATCATAAATATTCTTACCACACAAAAAAATAATACCTATCTTGGATGATGAATATATTAATTAGCTTGATTTGAAAATTATTTCACAACATATACATATATCAAAACATAATTGTGCACCAGAAATACATACAACATTCATTTTTAAATTCTACTTCCATAAAGGAAAAGAGAAATGAACAGACAACTTACAGAAAATAAAATACAATTAGCTAATAAGCACATTTTTAGGATTCAACTTTAGTAAGAATCAGCTTCAGTGTTTTACTACAAAATAAAACAATGCAACTAAAAAATATCTAGTTAGGAACTTACCACAGAAACAAAAAGAATATATTATTATAGAGTTCTATTTTAGTGAGACACAGTTGGCCAAGAAGGTAAGTGAAGACTGGGATAGCCAGAAGGGTATCCCACAAGGCTAATCTCAGACTTTGTCCCAGTCTTAAGGATTTGTGAAATTTGCACAGGGACAAGGAAGACTGCTAGGATATAAGGGAAGACGAACATCAGGAATAAAAAAGCAGTGGTAGAAATGAGCATGGAGGGTGTTGAAACAACAAGGAGCCTGGAGAATTTAGTAATAGAATGCCACTTCCTAAGATGGATCTTCAAACAAAGAATGGTGTGAATATGTAAATTTATGATTATTAGCACTGAGAGATCTAAGTTAATGAGAAAATATTTGGCTATAGGAAAAGGGTAAAGTGGTCTCCTCTTATGGCTGGAGTTTCCAAGGACAATTATAATTTTGGCTGCATAGTGTTGTAATTGCTTGTGAATAATGTAATCAATGTGCTGATTTTTGTGGGTGTGTTGTGATACATGATTGGACTGTTAAGTGACTTTAGTGTAATAGTTCTTCTGAATCATTTTCCATTATAAAATTATGGATTAATTATTACTAAGAAAATTGTAAATATTCTATTTTTCTGATATTTTAAAAGTTGAAGTTCCTAATAGTAATGTAACTTTTAGGAATACTCCTTGATGTACTTCGAAGCAGTATTTACTAAAGTGTCTAGGAGGTGGTCATGTCTGTTTTTTTAAATATGTATTTCAAATGTGCTTAGTCATGAAGCCTGCAAATGGCTAGGAACCCAAGACATTTATTCTGAATATGTCAAGTTCTTGGGAGTGTTTGTCATAAGAAGCCCCGTTGAAAAGGAGTTTTTGTCATCTCAACTGTTGTTGCCTGATTAATGCTTTAACAATGAAAGTCTTTTGCTATGTTAACCTACTTCTAAGAGTGCGGAGGCAACTTTGGGATTGCTTCTTCTGAAAGAAGCAATTGAATTGGGTCACTATAGAAATTAAGTACATCATTAGAAATGCTAATTGTCAATGGCCAGGAAATGGACCTTTTTAAACAAATCTAAAAAAAATTAGAGATCTCTTCATCTAAACTATTGGTGGGAAGATTAAATTTTAAAATAGATTCATAATAGGGTGATGGCTAGCTTCAGTAACTCTCTTGACAAAATTAAAATGAAAAAGTCTAACCTAAATCAAAGTTAAAATTTGTGTGCTCGAATTGCCTAATTTTGATTCCATGAGGCATTTATAATGAAGTCCGTCTATAATTATGTGCGTTCACCACTGCAAGCTTGGGTTCAATACTTAATCAGGAAGCCAGTCTTTTTGGTTTGATGTTTGTGTGACTTTGGTTTGATATTTGTGTGACTTTTGATTTTTGAGGGACACCCGTATACTGATTCTTTTCCTTTCCATGGCCAGATTTTTATTTCTTTTCTTCTTCTATCTGTGGAGAAATATGGAACTTTTTATCCTCTCTATGTAGATGGTCAGCTGAGAAGCTGAGACCCTAGAGAAGATGGCTGGACAGAATGTGAGTTGTACTCCCTTTGCAGCTAGCAAAATTTACCATTATTTAAACTGTCCTTGTGATGGTTCTGCACCTCGTGTGGACTGCCTTGTACCTCTTTGGAGAGGATTTGTGTATCTTTGGTTAAGTCCAAAACTTAAGCCTTGGTTAAGGCTTTTGTATTTCACTTGGGAGAGTATCTTTGTTAAAAAAAAAAAAAAAAAAAAATCAACAACAAAAAAAACAAGATATTTGAAAGATTTTTTCTTTTAAGAAGCTATATGGCCAGAAGTCAGCTGAATTAAAGGCTGATATCCAATCTGTATTGTTGTATTGTCAAAAAGAAAAAGACAAGGTTCAGTTTTTTTTGTAAGTTTAATGACTGGCAAATTGTTGGAGGAAGGCAGTTGTTTACAGTAAATAGTCCTTACCACAGAGGCTTACTCTTTGCATATTTACATAGAAAATGGCACAGTTCAAACACCTACTGAAATACCTTTCTAACAACGTGCACCATGAAAGCATTATATGGCCTGATTCCGTCTCATTTTAGGAATCTGGGATTCAGTGTAAGCTCGTCCTGAGCCCAGTAATCAAATTAAAAAGCCAGCTATACAGCTAGATTGGTCTTCATAATATAATTCTGATATTTAGCTAGCTGTTTTTTAAAAAACAGTTCTGAATTCCCTCTAGGCTTATCTGTATATCTCCATTTTTAATGTTCCTCTAACACACCCAAACTCTTTCTTAAAAAACGTTAAACCCTCTCTCTGTGATCTGAGATAAAAATTTGCTACATTGTTTTCTCCAAAAATCAGTGAGGGCATCAGCTATGTAAGAAAGAGAAATGTTAACCATTCCCATTAGCAAAGGCATAAATCAATCCAACTACATTTTTAAACTAGTGAGTTTTATGTGTCTCATGGCTCAAATTTTAAAATAAAATTATCAAGTCTTTGTGTCTGTCTGTATTTTTACATGCATGTTTGTGTGTGTCTGTGTATTATCTACATGGGTATCAAATTGACGTAAATAAATGAGGTCTCATAATTTAGGTTACAAACCCTAAATGCTTTCTAAGTTTATGTGATTTTAGTAATCTTTGATAAATAATGCTAGTTTGAAAATTATTGGTAAAATAAAATAGAAACATTCAAAATTTAATGTAGACTTTTTTTTTCCCCTGGGTCTACTAGTCAGACTGGTTTACACTGTCTGCAACATCCTGTAAGGTCATAAAACTGTTGTTTTGTGATATTTTTGATACTTGCTTAATTTGTCTGTTATGAAGAAATGAAAATGTGTGTTTTTTTTTTAAAGGGAAAGTAGTTTTGTCTAGTTTAGAGTTTTGAAAGTTATAAATTCATAGAAAAGAATTATAGATAAAACTGAATAGATATAAAAAACGGGGCAAGAAAATGGGAAAATTATTAAAGGTTATAAAACATTTGTAGAAATCATATTTTGTGTGGTCAAAGATAATTGAGATTGAATAGCTCTACCTGAGATTTTATTAAAATTAGCTTTAGTATTGATAATACACTCATAAAAGTAAAATTTGGTTTTCTCTTTTAAACAAGATTTTTAGGTTGTTATAGTAAGAGATAGCAAACAATGTTGTACACCTTTTGAATAAGCTACAAAAATAAAAAGGACGTGAGAAAGGGAGAGGTGAATTCAGTCTGCCTCATGCCATCTTTTTTTTTTTTTTTTTTTTTTTGAGACGGAGTCTCGCTCTGTCTCCCAGGCTGGAGCGCAGTGGCGTGATCTTGGCCCACTGCAAGTTCTGCCTCCCGGGTTCACGCCATTCTCCTGCCTCAGCCTCCTGAGTAGCTGGGACTACAGGCACCCACCACCACGCCCGGCTAATTTTTTGTATTTTTAGTAGAGACGGGGTTTCACCGTGTTAGCCAAGATGGTCTCGAGCTCCTGACCTCATGAACCGCCTGCCTCAGCCTCCCAAAGTGCTGGGATTACAGGCTTGAGCCACCGGGCCCGGCCCTCATGCTATCTTTATTAGATATTTTAATTGTTTGGAAAACTGAGTCTCCTCTCTATTAAAGAGTAAGGTTTCTGTTTTTTAAAGTCTTTGAGTTATCACTTGGTATAAATGAACAACTTATTTTACATTAAACTGTGATCCTATTTTGTGTTATCAAGTGTTTTAAAACCTCTGATATTTGATAAACGTTTCAAAATCATAATTTTGAATTCTAAATTCCATTTTTTTTACCTCAAATTAACATTTGTATATGAGGGCACCCTGAAGTCCAAGAGAGACACATCAGTTATATTTAGTATGGGAATATAGAAAGCATTGTCAAATATGAAATAATGTTTAGCTTTTTGGGTTATATTTGTATAAATGTGTTACGAATATATCTTTCAAAATTGTATGAGATTTCTGAAACTGTAATGTGCCTTTGTGGTGTTATCGTTAATAACTGATATTATTAGGTTAAATTGTCATAAACGACAGAAATAACCATGTTTCCCTGTAAATTTCACCTCTCTATGATTATTCTAAGACTTTTATCTCACCCAGATAATTGTTATTTTGGTTCTTCTTATAAAGGAACTTATAATTGGCTACATCCCAAAATTTGCCTTTTAAAGATTCTGACAGTGCTCTTGCATATAGGTTTCTGATAATTTTGGAAATCATACCGTAGGAGCAGATAGAATATTTCTGAACTATAATAAAAACCACATACATTCATAAATATGTGTAAATCATAGTGAAGCTGAACAAGAGTTAATTACATGAGAATTTTTTTTGACTTTTTTGTTTGAAATATTGCTGATTCTTTTTATGTTCCGTTTTTGGAAGTCAAGAAAATGTTATTTTGTATTTTGTTTTTTCCTTTTGAGCTATGTATAGCTTACAACAAATTGGGTAAAGTATATATTTGTTCATGAAAACTTGAATTATTTATATTTGTTCTACCTGATTTCTTCAGAAAATAGAAACTATTTGTGAATATTCTTAATTTATGGCCATATAGTTATTTGCATAAGTTCAATAAGACAATGTTTTCTTTGGTAATAGGACACAATTGGTGACACTGTATGTATTTTCTGATACGACCATACTGCTTTGAGGAATTAAAGTTGCCTTACAGAGCCAATAAAAAGCCAGTTGGAAATATTGGCTTAGTACCTTCTCTGTGTAGTTTCTTTATGAGGTTTCTGACCTGTGGTAAGAAAAGAGTGTTATTTTCTGGTGAGTCCAGGAACCATAGTTATTTTTGGACCTAGAGAAGAGAGAAAATCACCCAATTGATACAGAGACTACAGACAGTCTAATGGCAAAACTTTGGTTTTAGCCTTGAGACTTTTAAAAGTCTAATGAGATTCCTTATTAAAAAGTTCCAACAAAGCCAATTTTAAGACAGCCTGTATGTCCAATAACATTTCTTGCTGTATTTTATGCAAATAATCAGGCCAAGTATAATAAAGCTAATTTTTTAAAATAAATTGTTCTTACCATGATTTATTCATGCATAAAATGGAAAACTGGGGAGAGAAAAAATATGTTTTAGAAGAAAACTATAATATACCTGTTATTAGATTCTAACCTTATTCATCATTTTTGAGGTTTTATCATTAATATTTTCCTACACTTTGGACTGAATAGTCAATTCTATCCTTGCTACATGTCTCCAAACTAATCTTACCAAATTCTTCTTCCATGTTTTCTGACTTGAACTCAATGAAATTCCTACCACCATTTCCTGAGGCTATGCAAGCATACCTTGTGATACACAAACTACAGTCAAGAAAAATCTGTCAGATTGCCACCTCCTACTTTCATTTTAACTGAAGAAGTCTAACATCCAGACACCTCAAAGACTTCCCTGCCCACTCTAAGGAAACTGGTTTATAAGTTGCTCCAAACATTGACATTTGTTTTATTTCTGTTTGAAAGCTTGTCTGCAATGCCATCTCCTTAAATGAGATGTAGCTGTTTAATGGAACTGACTTATGCCCAGGAATGGGAGACTGGTTTACTGGGATTCTTCACCACTCAGCTATTAACTTAATTTATCCACCAATGGAGACTTCAGTGTATAAAACTTCAAAAAATATTTCAGACAGGGAGAAATTGGGGCTCATGAAGCTATACCCCAAAATATGGAACATTAAACTGCTGAACTGAAGAAATCTGCTAGCAGAATGATTTAAACTCTCTGGTCCTGGTAGTTCTGAATAATCCTATTGCATTATATTTTCTCCTACCAAAACAAACAGTCATCTTTGCAATTGCTAATACTGCTGATTGTGAACAGGATAAATTTCCAAACAAGCTAAATGGTTAAAAGACATGCGTGCCACTGATCCCCTTAATGATCCTTTTACTTGGTTTCCAGGGGAATGGGAAACTGGTTTTGGTTCCCCTTATAAACTATCGCAATTCTCAATGTTCTAATTTTGCACATTTTTCTATTGCCAACAGATAACAGGGACTAGTAACACAAGCACTGACATTTTTGTCGTGCTGAGTTGGCACCCTAGACACCTGACACACAGAAGCATTTATAGACCGATGCAAAGTAATTTTATTCTTCAAATGCTGATCGTGGTGCAAAGTAATTTTATTCTTCAAATGCTGATCGTGGTCTTCCTATCTGCATCCCTTGTGAACACGAAGCAACCAGATCAGTCATTATCTGATTCCTTCCTTATTGATTACACCTCAGATTTGAGGATGAACAAGACAAGGGGGAACTGAAGCAGTCCTCACCCCAAGAACTGTGGACAGAAATGTAGTTATATTTAAGTATTAATCAAGCTTTACTTTGGTCTAATTCCTTATAACCAAAAGTGATGTGGACAAAGTCATTGCATATGAATTTAGAAAATACTGAGAAGCAAAAGGAAGAAAAGGATCCAACTCACCTGAAATCCCCCTAAACAGGGACAGCTATTGTTGATATTTGATAGTGTGTTCTTTGAGGATTTTTTCAATGTGAAGATACATACTCATTATATATTACAATATATCACATATATTGTATGTTATAAACACACACACACGTACACATGACCGCTGTACTTATCTGCCTGATCATTTGTTTCCCCATTATTTGTATAGAAAAGATTTTTGACATTAGAACAATAAAGTTCTTATTTAAGACTTGCTTAAACAAACCCTGAATTCCTGTGGAAGAGCTGATGCCAACCAGTTTGAAGACACCCAAAGAGGAACCAAATTGGTATGAGAATACAGTTTCTTTATTTCTTTGTCCCAGGACTTCACCCCGCATCCTTCAACCAGTTGACAGTCTTCACATTTCAGCCTGCTTGAAAACCCTTAAAAACCTGAGTCTCAAACTATTCTAGGAGACAGATTTTAAGTTTCCTCCTAGCTACTCTTTTCATGGCCCTACGATTCAGCCCCCTTCTCTGCTACAACCTGGCATCTCAGTGTATTGACTTGCCACATGCCGAGGCAACAAACCTACTATAATTACATTTTTCTCGATTTTGGGTTTTAGAACAATGACTATTCTTTTATTATCATTTGTTAGGGCTCAAAAAATGATATGCCAATATGTAACCACCCAACAGGTTCTCCTTGCCTGCTGCCCAGGCAGAGCTGATTTATCAAGATAGAGGAATTGAAAGAGAGAAATATTTTAATTCAAACAGAGCCAACTGTATGGAAGACTGGAGTTTTATTATTACTCAAACCAGTCTCCCCTGAAGCTAATAGGGGTTAGGGGATTTTCAAAAGCAGTTTGGGGGAGGCAGGAGGGGTAGCCAGGTAACAAGTGCTTGCTGCTAATTGGTTGGGCCGGAGATGAAACCATACTAGGTTAAAGCTGCCCTCCTGCAGGTTGAATCCCTCTGGGTGAGGCCACAGAAGCAGGGTTGGCAGGTCCATGGGAAGCCATCGGGTCCTGGTGGAGCCATGGGTGACAGACACCTAAAAACATCAGAAGGGATCTCAAAGGGCCAACCTGAGTTTCTACAATAGTGATGTTATTTACAGGAGCAATTACAGAAGTTTCATATCCCATTACCTCCAGAATAATGACTGACAATCGTTTGTCTGCATCTTAGCGGGATTCAGGTTCTTCTGCTCCTTCTAGCCTGGCAACCTCTTGTTAGCTCTACAAAGGTGGTTGAGTTTGGGGGAGAGGCTGCTATCCTTTAAACTGTGAACAAAATGTCTCCCAAAGCTAGCCCAGGAATAATCAAAGACAGCTCGGGGGCTAAAGTCAGGAGGGGGTTGGGGCTAGATCAGATCTCTCTCACTGCCATAAACTTCTTGCTGATAATAATTTTGCAAAGGCAGTTTCAAAAAGATGGCACTTAGAAAGGCTAATCTAAGGAAGCAGCCTTAAAATCTCTCTAAATTCTCCCTCTCTACTCCACCTACTACTGCCCTCAAGCCTGCCTCTCCCAAAGCATAGAGACTTTTCTCTGAGATTTCCTATCTCAACAAGAACTAGAACTTCTTTCTCCTCATTATGCATCTCACAAAAGAAGACTGAGGAAGGCAACCAAACCCAGACAAACTTTTCCACAAGATAGTATCTGCCTTTTAAGCTCATTCAGATTCCCAGGAGGATCATTTACAAGTTAATTTCTGTCTCCCATTGTTCATTCATTCTCCCTGATAATCATTTACTCTTCAAAAGAATGTCCCACATTTTCCTTCTCTTCCCTCTCCCCTATGAATAGGGTATATAAGCATCTCTACTTCATTGGGTTATTGGGTAGTCAGTTGCCTGTAGTTCTCCTGTGCTATGCACGCTAAATAAATCTGTATGCCTTTTCTTCTATTAATCTGCATATTGTCAGTTCATTTTCAGTAAACCTACAGAGGATGGAGGAAAAGTTTTCCCTGGGCCACTACACGTGTTTATAAATTTCTCTGAGACTTCCATAAAAAACGTATCTGAAAAATATGTAAAGAAAACTGAAGTAATTCTCAAATACTCTAGGGGACATCTGGCAATATCTGAAGACATTTCTCATTGTCATAAATAGAGTGAAGAAGATGCTGCTGGCATCTAGAAGTAGAGGCCGGGGAAGCTGCTAAACATTCTAGAGTGCATGGGATCACCCCCTTATTACAGATAAGTATGCACTCCCAAATGCCCATAGTGCCAAAGCTGAGATTCCTGCCCTCCCCAAACTAAAGAGAGAATTGTGCATTATCACATAATGAGTTTGCACATCTTAGGGAGTAAAGATTAGACAAATGGAAGATTTTCACCAAGAAATCATTAAATATATTAGATCAATGTATCATGGAAATACAAAGTATAATACAAAATAAAGAGGGAAAGTTTACAGACATGAATAGTTCAGCAATAATTGTCTTTTTTGCATACTAAAATCATTATAAAAGAGAGATCTAAAACTGTGCTCCAAATGTTAATGTATTCTAATGACTGCTCTGATAAGTAGCAAGCTTTTGTGTTTCAATTCACGAATGAAAGGACACACACAGTAAGGTTAGAGGGTCATTGAATAAATGTATAACAGAGCCCAAACCAGACTTTGAGCATTTAATTTTCTATTATGGTGAAATAATATTGCCTCTCAGATATTTTTTTAATGTAGTCGGTCATGATTAAATTTATCTCTTAACATAAAATTTTGCTCTTTTAGTGATATAAATATGCAACAAGGCAGTAGGTGGTTTGGGATGTGTCACGTTTGTTTATCATTTATGGGTTTGATTTTTTGCTTAAAAGGAAAGTGAGCTTATTACAATCCACAGATTCCAATTACAAAGAATTTCTAAATTGGTGGCCTTTAGGGAATATAAAGTTAATTAATCCTTAATACACCCGAAATAATGAATATCTTTCTATATGTATAATTGCAGAAACAGAATACTGGCTATTTGGTTTGGTTGTACAATAACAATAAGTAATCCCTTTACATAATGCAAAAAAATCTCATTGAAAATATATAATCAAAGAATTATAAATAATCTCTATAGACTGTGAGAGGATATAATGTAAGACAAAATATAGCTATGTACTGCTAAATTAGTTTGTATACAGGAACACATTTATACAGTTTTTTTTAATCCTTGGAGTAATTTTAAAATCACTTATAACAGTAAATAAATATTGGATACCTATTAAGTGTCAAAGGCTGTGAAATACGGACTTCACATATAAAATCTGTGACTTACTTTATATGTAAGGAGTTTATAATCTTATGGGCCCCTTCACATGTTTATTTAGATAACTTTTCACATGAATTGATACAAAATTGTCTGAAATGCTTGTTCCCTGGTGTCCTAAAGAAATAGTATTTGAACATAAATTTAATTCCTCAGCAAGGTCATTTTTATACCTTTTGCAGAAAGGGTACACTTGCCAGCAGTTTTGCCAGGAGAGTACACCGAACAAAGCAGACAGGGTCATTTATAACCTGATGCGTCCACGCTACTGCTGTGTCCAGTTTCCATTGGCTGGAACGGGACCTCATATTTTGTATTTGTCCTGATTGGCTAGCAACTTAGAACTTTTTAAAAGAGGCAAAGGTAGAGGAGAACAAAGGAAGGAGGAAGTAACTTGTGGAATGCTGAAAAAGGTAAAAACACCTTTACATAAGGTAGAGGAACAGGCTATGGCCTAATGCTTGCTTGGACCAGTATAAGCCTCCAGGGCAAATATTTAGGCTACATTATAGGAGCTAAGAACATAAAGAACATTGATTTCTTTATTACGGCTAGCAGATATTTAAGAATGTTAGCACAGGTCTTTGAATACATTTTGCTCCTAAGATACATTACTATTTATTCCTAATTAGATGGGGAGGAAAGCCTTTGAAAAGGAACGTCTACTTTACATTTACAGAACTACAAAGTTAAGTACAAGTATGTTTCCAGATGAATCAGCCTTTTGTGGAATTAACAGAAAGAATACAAGAAGGAGAAAAAGTAAATGTGGAAAAGAATGAACGGCCGGTAATATGGTTTGGATGTTTGTCTCCCCTCCAAATCTCATGTTGAAATGTGACTCCCAATGTTGGAGGTGGGGCCTGGTGGGAGGTGTTTGGGTCTTGGGAGTGGATCCCTCATGAATGGCTTGGGGCTCTTCTCAGGATAATGAGTGAGTTCTTGCTCTGAGTTTACAGGAGACCTGGTTGTTTGAAAGCGTGTGGCACCTCCCTCTCTGTCTTTCTCCCTCTCTCTTTTCCTTCCACTCTCATCATGTGACACCCCTGCTGCCCCTTTACATTCCCCCATGATTGGAAGCTTCCTGAGACCCTCACCAGAAGCTGAACAGATGCTGGGGCCATGCTTCTTGTGCAGCCTGCAGATCTGTAAGCCAATTTAACCTTGATTCTTTATCAATTACCCAGCTTCAGGTATTTCCTTACAGCAATACAAAAACAGACTAATATGAAAAATTGGTACTAAGGAGCAGGGTGTTGCTATAAAAATTGGTACTGAGGAGCGGGGTGTTGCTATAAAAGTTGGTACTGAGGAGCGGGGTGTTGCTATAAAAGTTGGTACTGAGGAGCGGGGTGTTGCTATAAAAGTTGGTACTGAGGAGCGGGGTGTTGCTATAAAAGTTGGTACTGAGGAGCAGGGTGTTGCTATAAAACTTGGTACTGAGGAGCGGGGTGTTGCTATAAAACTTGGTACTGAGGAGCGGGGTGTTGCTATAAAAGTTGGTACTGAGGAGCGGGGTGTTGCTATAAAACTTGGTACTGAGGAGCGGGGTGTTGCTATAAAACTTGGTACTGAGGAGCGGGGTGTTGCTATAAAACTTGGTACTGAGGAGCGGGGTGTTGCTATAAAAATTGGTACTGAGGAGCGGGGTGTTGCTATAAAAATTGGTACTGAGGAGCGGGGTGTTGCTATAAAAATTGGTACTGAGGAGCGGGGTGTTGCTATAAAAATTGGTACTGAGGAGCGGGGTGTTGCTATAAAAATTGGTACTGAGGAGCGGGGTGTTGCTATAAAAATTGGTACTGAGGAGCGGGGTGTTGCTATAAAAATTGGTACTGAGGAGCAGGGTGTTGCTATAAAGATACCTGAAGATGTGGAAGTGGTTTTGCAGCTGAGTAAAAGGCAGAGATTGGAAGAGTCTGAAGGGCTCAGAAGAAGACGGGAAGATGAGGGAAAGTTGGAACTTCTTATAGGCTGTTTAAATGGCTGTGACCAAAATGCTGACAGAAATATGGACAGTGAAGGCCAGGTCGAGCAGGTCTCATCTAGAAATTAGGATGTTATGGAAACTGGAGCAAAAGATACTTGTGTCATGCCTTAGCAAAATTTTGGCTGTGTTGTGTCAATGTTCTAGGGATCTATGAAAGCTTGAACTTAAAATTGATTTCCTAGGGTACCTAGCAGAAGAAATTTCTAAGCAACAAAGCACTCAAGAGGAAGCCTGGCTGATTCTGAACACCTATGGCAAGACAGGAACAAAGGAATTACTTAAATTTGGAATGTATCATTAACATGAATACAAACAGAAGTTTGGAAAATAAAAGTTTTGTAAAATTTGCAGCCCAACCATGTGGTAGAGAAGAAAAAATATATATATTTTTCAGGAGAGGAGTTCAAGCAGGCTATAGAGCGATCACTTGCTAGAGAGATTTGTGTAACTAAATGGAGCCAAGTGCAAATATCCAAGACCATCAAAAAAGTCCTCAAAGGTATTTCAGAAACCTCCTAGAAAACTCCTCCTGTTGAAAGAGAATGTTCTCTTGTCCCCCTCGCAGGGGTGTGGCTGGCTTTTTCAGTGCTCCCGGCTGAAACCCCTAGGGGGAGCATGCAGACAGGCAGGTCATGGGGAGTGTTTGGGGGGTCTGACCCCACTGCAGTATCTAGGGTTGTTTACAGCTCCCAAAGTCCCAGTGGGCATGTGTTACAGTGTGCTCTTTCAGTTTAGCTGTCTGCAGGCGACCTGTGTTAATCAGCTCAACTAGACCCTCTACCTTATCACAAGGGCAGAGGGCTTTCCGTATCCCGGGTTCTTGCACTAGTGTATCAGAAAAATTGGATCACATATGGGCTTGGAGGATGGGTGCAAGGTTTTATAGAGTGGTGGAGGTAGCTCTCAATGAGGTGGATGGGGAGCCAGAAGGAGGATGGAATGGGAAGGTGGTCTTCCCCTGGAGTCAGGCTGCCCAGAGGAGTCAGCAGCTGAACTCTCTTCTGACCACCCTCGGCTGAATTCCACATCTCCCCGCCATTGATGCCATGCTGGTATCTGTCCGTGTGTTCTGCTCCATTCCACATCTCCCCGCCATTGATGCCATGCTGGTATCTGTCCGTGTGTTCTGCTCCTCTTGATGTCCAGTCACTTGTGTGTGTGCCCGCTACAGGATGGGGGTGTGGCGGGCCAGAGTGGTCTTGGAAAACGCAACATTCGTGAATGAAAACAGGAGTGCCTGTTCTCACTTAGGTCCATGGGCACAGGCCCGAGGGTGGAGCCCTCGCCAGGAACCCCGACCTTCTCTACCCAGCACTTCCTTGCCCTGCTCCCACATCACCATCACAGGCCCACAGGCCTCGGGGGAAAGAATAATGTTGGGGCCACGCCCAGGGCACTCCTGCCTGCTGAGCATCAGGACACTGCTCCCTGCATCTCAGCTGCGCCAGCTCCAGCTGTGGCTCAAAGGGTCCCAGGTGAAGCTCAGGATGCCACTTTGGAGAATACAACCTGTAAGCCTTGGCAGTTTCCACATGGTGTTAAGCCTGTAGGCACACAGAACGTAAAAGCAAAGGAGTCTTGGCAGCTTTCTCCTAGGTTTCAGAGGATGTATTGGCATGCCTGGGTTCCCAGGCAGGAGCCTGATGCAGCAGCAGAACCCCCACAGAGCACCTCTACTAGGCCAATAATGAGGGGAAATGTAGGGTTGGAGTTCCCACACAGAGTCCCCACCAGGGCACTGTCTGGCACAGTTATAGGAACGGAGCTGCCACCCTCCAGACCTGAGAATGGTAGAGTCACTGAAAGCTTGAACACTGACCCTGGAAAAGCCACAGACACCCAACTCCAACCTGTGAAAGCTGCCATGGGCACTTCACTATGCAAAGCTACAGAGGCAGAGCTACCCAAGGTCTAGGGAGCCCACTCTTCACACCAGTATGTCCAGCATGCAAAGCATGGGGCCAAGCATTATTTTGGAGCTTTAAGGTTTAATGTCTACCCTGCTGGGTTTTGGACTTCTGTGGGGTCTATTGTCCTTTTATTTTGGCCTGTGTCTCCATTTTGGAATGGGAATATCTACCCAATGTCTGTAGCACCATTGTATCTTGGGAGCAAATAACTTGTTTGATTTTACAGACTCATAGGTGGAAGGAACAAGGCCTTGAGTCTTAGATGAGACTTTGGACTTTAGACTTTGAGTTACTGCTAGAATAAGGTAAGACTTTGGAGGACTATTAAGAAGGGAATATTATATTTTGCAACGTGAGAAGGACATAAGATCTGAGGGACCAGGTGTGGAATGATATGGTTTAGATGTTTGTTCTCTCCAAATGTCATGTTGAAATGTGATTCCCAATGTTGGAGGTGGGGTCTGGCCTGGTCATGAATGGCTTGGTGCTCTGCTAATGGTAATGAGCGAGTTCTTGCTCTGAGTTCATGTAAGACGTGGTTGTTTCAAAGAGTGTGGCACCTCCCCCCTCCCTCTCTCTTTCTTGCTCCCTGTCTCTTCCTCCCATTTCCCCCATGTGGTGCTCCCATCCCACCTTCACCTTCCACCATAACTGAAGCTTCCTGAGGCCCTCACCAGAAGCCAAGCAGATGCTGGCATTTGCTTCGTGTACAGCCTGCAGAACTGGGAGCCAATGAAAAATCTTTTCTTCATAAATTACCCAGCCTCAGGTATTTCTTTATAGCAATGGAAGAATGGACCAATAAAATATACAAACATAATTTTATGTTATCTCTTATTACAGGTCTCAGGGCCGTTCTAGTACAAATTGCATATGTGTTATCATTACTCGTATAGTGGCAGAGAGAAAGCTTCCTTTCTGCCCACTAAAGATTCATTAAAAATGAACTGATAAAAGGCAGATTAATAGGAGAAAAAGGCATACAAAAGTTATCTAATGTGCATAAGTAGAGGAGAGTCACAGGAGAATAATTAACCAGTAATCCAGGTAACACCTCCCAGGTAATCTCTCAGATTTGTCCTCTCAGGAGTCAACAGTCTGTCTGGGTGTGGTGAGAACTCCACTTTTGTCCTATCCTTGGTGGTTAATCTATGCTGGTATTTGATGAGGTTCCTAGGGATGGAATCTTAAAATAATTGCATTTGTTTTGGAAAGAAGCTTCCTTAGTTCAGCAAATTCCAGAGAGACTCCCTCCTGATGCTGCAGGAAATAATCGGAGAGACAGAGATGGGAGTTGGTAAAGGGGAAGGTCAGAGAAGGAGCTTAGCTCTGAGGCTCATTTCTGAAGCCTTTCTATTTTCTTCAATTCAAGCACACAGAGCACCAAAGCATCATATTTTGAGTATCGTTTTCAGTGCCTCAGCACTGCAGTAAGCATCCTTTTCAGTGGCAGCTCAGTGTGCTTCTTCTACAGTCAATGTAACCTGGAGCATCCCAGAAATAAATGCCTGCTCAGAAACCACTCGGTGTGATGCCGCTTTTCTAATTCAACCTCTCCAACAAAATAATGTAATTTACATCTTCATGTCTTCTCAATCTCAATTAACTATTTATGAGCTCCTGAAGATAATATATTTATTAAATTTATGCAAGAAAGTTGAGACCCTGATATGTGCCAAGTGCTTTGCTGGGTGCTGAGAATGCAAAAGAATATATATATACACACACACACACACACATATATATGAGACTTATAGGTTAGGCATAATAAACATATATGTATCATAAAAAGAAAGTGTTTCGAAATATGTTTTGCTGTAACATTACTTATAAAGGAAGAAGTAAAAAAACTTTAGATAAACAGAAGATACTTCATAGAGAAAAGCATGATATTCATAGCTTAGCCTTGAGGGACAGCTGTGCACAGGAAAGGAGGCCATTTCAAGCAGAGGGAAATGCTTCACCAAAAGCCACACCATGGATAGTCACTGATCCAAGCATGTTGATGGGAATGAATGGGGATGCATGTACTTCAGTATTATACAACCACAAGTTGGGATAAGAGAAGTAAGAAAATGGAGACGGAAAGCTCTGCAGAAGCCACTTGACAAGTAGTTTTAATTTGCTTTAGGTGATAATATTTCGTCTTTTAAAAAATTTTCAGTAGCTTTAGGGGTACCATGGTTTTGGTTAGATGGATGAATTGTTAGTGGTGAAGTCTGAAGTTTTAGTGTGCCCCCATCACCCAAGTAGTGTACATTGTACCCAATATGTAGTTTTTAACCCTCACCCTCCTCCCACCTGCCTCACATTTTGGTCTCCAGTATTCACTATACCACTCCGTAATGCATTTGTGTACCCATAGCTTAGCTCCTACTTGTAAATCAGAACATACAGTCTTTGATTTTCCATTCCTGAATTACTTCACTTAGAATAATGATCTCTAGTTCCATCTACATTGCTGCAAAAGATGTTGTTTTGTTCTTTGTCACGGCTGAGCAGTATTCCATGTTGTACATATACCACATTCACTTTACCAACTTATCAGTTGATGGGCACTTAGGTAGATTCCATGGCTTTGCAATTGTGAACACACATAAACACATGTGTTCAGGTGTCTTTTTGATATAATGACTTATTCTCCTTTGGGTAGATACCTAGTAGTGGGATTGCTAAATATTTTTCTAATGTTTTAATGTTTTATTCTGGAAAATGAAATGCAACAATATGGAGGACAGTTAGGAATGAGAAAAATATGAATAGAATAAAAGAGACATTGTGGTTTGAACAAGAAGTGCTAAAGGACTAAATTCTGGAGTAGCAGGAAGTGGAGAGGAGATATTGGGCATAATAAATGTGCAAGTCTAATGAAGAATACAATGATTAAGAATAACTAAAACCAAACTATAAATTGAGAATTGTATGCATTCTATGACATAAATAACAATAGGTATATGTGCAAGGTATAACAATTTACTGTGTGTTTCTGATATCAACTTCTGATTTCTTCTCTTTAGGGGAAGTATATGTCTAAGAGAATAATTGTAGTAGTCACATCTCAGTTTCCTTGTTTGTATTGTTCAGGTCCTGTTCATCTTCTGAATGGCTGACTCTAGTCTACTCTGGGAGGTGGCACTATTGTATGTGTCAAAGAGTCTCAGTCTTTATTGAGCAGCTGCTCCGTTCATTTTAAGTATGCTTATAAAAAGATCTTCTTCCTCGGTTGAGTTTGACAAAATGTCTTCTGGAAATCACGTTTTAATGCAAGAACTCTAATTAAGAGGACATTGAATCAAACCTATATCTGGTAGAAAGAGAAGACTGATAAAGAAAACAATCAGAGTTCAGATACAGTCACTTATATATCAAATTGGAGAATCTGGAACAAAGTTTTACAGTTTGGAGTTTGATGTGCTGTGAGCAATTATCTAATCCAAAATTCTCATTTTACAGAGAAGGAAACTAAAAGTAAATTAAAGGGATTCAATTAGTTCATTAAGGAGATTTTAGTGAACTTATGGACATTCAACTAATTAAGAGTAGGTCTAGAAATAGGATTGAAGCTTTCTGATCTGAAGTGTGGTGCTATTACCTTTTATTGAACTAGCGAATTCAAGAATAGTTCAGGTAAAATTTTTGAAAAGTAATACTAAGAAAGATTTGGATTAGAATCAGAAAGAACTCCCAAGTCACATATGAGGTACCAAAAAAATTAATATGGTTTATGTCCTACATTGAATGAATTTGGGTTCCTCATTTACAAACCTCTAATCCCCTACAGGTATATGGTTTTTATATGACTTTTATATGCCTGTGGTAAAGAGGCTTTAATTTTGTTTTATGTAACTGACCTGATAGGAAGCTCATAGGTGTTACTATATAATTTCTTACAGCTGTGTCCATAGCCTTCATTAACAGAAGTATTTCACCATATTCATTAAAAAGGATTATTAGACTGACCTATTACAGCATATAGAGCCTTGTAATAGAAGCACTTTCGGAGTGAGGGGAGAGTAACTTAAAGTTATATTAAAAACAAATATTCATTGAGTCCTTAAGCCAGTAACAAATATATTAGTAGTAAGATGTTATTAAGTAATGGGACAAAAACATTGTTCTATATTAATCTAAAATCATGAAAACCAAGGATTCACTTTGTGTATGTGAGTGTGTGTGGGGGGGTGTGTGTGTGTGTGTGTAGTGAAAGATAAATTATATGTTGATTCTCTGTATTACAGCAATATTCTAAGTTTAAACAATATGCTATAGCTGAAAATATAAATATATGCTTTATTATTTATAGAGTTTTACACTTACAAATTCTAAAACATTTAAGTTGCTTGAAACGTGCATGTTGCCTTCCCAGTGTCAATGACTTTATGCTGAGTAGAGAGAAAATAATTCAACTACAACACAAGATTCTGACTTCAAAAGGCAGAGGGCTGATGGCTGGGGTGCAGGTATGTTTTCAGTTATGTTTACATATGTTAACTTCCTGAGTCTCTGAATTCTTGCATTACTTTGCACAATTTATTTTCCTTAAAATTCAGTAAAAACTCTGTGAAAGCTTAGTTTATATATTTGTCCCCAAACTCATACTGCTACACATTTATGCTTTTCAAATGAGCAATGGCAATGTAAATGAATGTGGTCTTTTAAAGCATAACGCACAGATTGTAGCTTTCATCTGTGCTGAAGCAACTTTTAGCACTGCTTCCTTATGATGAGAACTATTTTTTTTTGTTGTTGTAACAAATGATACATTTGTGAAACGTATCATTCAGATTAGGCTAGGTTTGGCTCTGTTGAACAATTCAATCTGTCAGGTGATAGTTCAGTCAAGAGAGTTGCTTAGGATGCCAAAAGAAACTACAAACTTCATTAGTTCCCTGTTTCTTGAGCAAACTGGCAGGAGGACCTATTTGTTGCAGTCATTCAGGATACCAGGCAAATTAAGAAGTTGCTTAGCAGACTGCAGAAAAAAAAATGATATTTTATTGACAATTGTTAAAATCCAGTGCCTTCCCAGCAGCTCATTGGCCAGAATTGATCATGTTTTCCTCCTGTCCCTGCAAAGCTGGTCAGAAAGTGGAGTCCCAGAATGTACCTAAAAGGCTGAGAGTCACAGATGTGTGGCCAAAACACTGAAACTTACCTCAAGTTCTTATTAAATTCATATTGTTATTGGACTTATTTTCTTCTACTTATCACAAAAGAGAAGTAGGAATGAATACGTAAGTAAAAGAATGCAAAAACAGCACTATAGGTAATTAGTGATGGATGTTGATTGCATTATACACACTAGGCTGTTCTAAGTGGTTCTTGATACACATATTAACTCATCTAATTCCCGCAGCAGCTCTGTTAATTTGGTACCCGTTCTTATACTGCTTTGTAGATGAGGAAACTATGCCTGGAGACAGCGAGCAAGGTGCAGAGCTGGGAGGCACACCCACCTGTCTCTCTTCAGAATCCCTTCTCAATGATTCATCTATACTACCTCAGACCGCAAACATTTTTTGAGCACTTATTATGTGTTTATGAAATTAAGAGCACCAGCTCTGGAATCCAAGTGCAATGAATGGAATCTGAAGGCGTTTTATTTGTTGGTTTTCCTGAATGTCCTGTTCTCAAACCTCAGGCAAGTTATAAAGTTCTCTGACCTTCACTATCCTCCTTTGGTATATGTGGGTACCAAGGATAGCATCTATCACTGAGGGTTGTGGTGAAAATTAAATACCGAAATATATGTAAAGTGCTGACCACCCTGGCACCTAGTGAGCACTCCACAAATGCTGTCAAGAGTACGCAAGAAAATAAGAGCTCTTACAGTATCTCATTTAATGCTGACAATCAAGCCCCTTTCAGAATAGTCTTACTACTTAAGGCTTAAGACAGCTAAAAGCCAAGGCTCTTATAGATGGTGTAATTTGCCTGATATTTGGAGATTTCGAGTGACATTGCCTAGGACCAATCCAGGTCCCTCCAGTTCTTAACACATTTTCCTGCCTGTCTCTTAGAAAACAGCTAGCTACCATGGATTAAGTGTCAGAACTTTAAAATTTAGGAGCATGTAAATGATCCCATTTTCAGAGGAATAGGTAATATCTGCTAAGTTTCTCCACTGTAAGTTTTCCTTTTCCTCTCTCTTTTTTTCTTAATGTAATACACATTTGGGGGAAGATATTTCGGAAAAACAAAGTGATTTGCGAGTGGAAGCCACCCCTTAAAGGTGGCTTATGTATGGTGACTTCCTTTCAATGAGTATAGTGTAAAGAAAGGAAAAAAAGGAGTGATTTGAGAGTGGAGAAACCTGATCAAAACTATCTCAGACAGATGATCAAGGTCAACATCAATAATGATGTCATTAAAAAGTCAGGAAACAACAGCTGCTGGAGAGGACGTGGAGAAATAGGAACACTTTTACACTGTTGTTAGGACTGTAAACTAGTTCAACCATTGTGGAAGACAGTGTGGCGATTCCTCAAGGATCTAGAACTAGAAATACCATTTCACCCAGCCATCCCATTACTGGGTATATACCCAAAGGATTATAAACCATGCTGCTATAAAGACATATGCACATGTATGTTTATTGCGGAACTATTCACAATAGCAAAAACTTGGAACCAACCCAAATATCCATCAATCACAGACTGGGTTAAGAAAATGTGGCACATATACACCATGGAATCCTATGCAGCCATAAAAAAGGATGAGTTCATGTCCTTTGTAGGGACATGGATGCAGCTGCAAACCATCATTCTCAGCAACCTATCACAAGAACAGAAAACCAAACACCGCATGTTCCCACTCATAGGTGGGAAATGAACAATGAGAACACTTGGACACTGGAAGGGGAACATCACACACCAGGGCCTGTAGTGGGGTGGGGAAAGGGGGAAGGGATAGCATTAGGAGATATACCTAAGGTAAATGACGAGTTAATGGGTGCAGCATACCAACATGGAACATGTATACATATGTAACAAACCTGCATGTTGCACACATGTACCCTAGAACTTAATAATTTAAAAAAAAAAAAAGAAAGAAAGAAAAAACAAACCGAGAGCAGGTCTTTTTGCAGAAAGCACAGCTTGTGCAAAGGGGGAAAAAAGCATGTTGATCACAATGTAAATAAATATAAAATACGGGGGAGAAAGAAGCTCAGAAAAAGCATAAGAAAGACATTTTGGGGAGAGACAGATATCCCTTTCATAGAAACCAGAGAAAGCGAAATTGCAGAAAAGAGAGAGGATATGAAGTAGAAATGTCACCAAATAGAAAGAAAAATGAATGGAAAATCAAGTTCAGGTGAAGAGAATATCAGATTATAAGAATTGGCCATCTGGACAAAAAGTTTCCTGGGAAATGACAATACAGAAGTACAAGCTGCAGGGGTCTGGGAAATCCTGTCACAGAGCCAAAAAAGTGAAGAAGGGAAAGGGTGGAGACCTCCATCTTCCCTAGGAGCTCCCAACGTGAGCTCATGCCCTCAAACTCTTTACTACTTGTATCTTGTCACAATTATCCAAGTCTCTGGCTTGCTTTCCTCCATCCCTTCAATGTTTTATTACCTGGATCATTGTCTCTTTTTTTTTAAAAATTGTTCTTACTATAAATTTGGATGAGTTTAAAATCTGCATAGACAATCTTTCCAATATTTGCTCCCATAGTTCTTTAATGGCTTCTCTGTTTCACTAAACCTTGCTTTAGTCCAGGAAACCATCATTCCTTCCAGGTGTTATTGAAATAACATCCTACTTCTTTTCCCTGATTTTCCCTTTAGTTCCCAATATTCAATTCTCAACAATGCACCCAGAGTTATTATTTCAAGATAAGAAGACTGTGTCACTCCTCGCTCATAACCTTCTAGTAGCTTCCCAGCTTATTCAGCATAAAAGTCATCACAATGACCTTTCATAGCTTTATGATTGCATCTCCTCCACTCTTGAAATTGTGCACAGTTTTCCACCCATTGTCTCTTTATGCTGTTCTGCAAACACACATCCTGCACTCAATCAAAGGTGGCTCCTTTCTCACCTCTTTGCATGAACAAAGGTTCATTGTCTTATCAACTCAATAACAGGTGTTATTGAATAGCATACTTTTTCTTTTCTTTAACTTACACACACACCCCAATGCTTAGAACCCATCCCCCCTTCTTTATTTATTTTGTCCTAGCACTTTCACAATCTAATGTATTATGTCTTTACTTATGTGTTTTATTTGTCTCCCATTAGGAAAATTTAAATTATATGAAGGTAGATATATGCTTATTTTCTAACTGTATATTACCTAAAACATGTTTGGCATATAGTCAGAACATATTTGATGTATTTTTAGGCCGGGTGCGGTGGCTCACATCTGTAATCCCAGTGCTTTGGGAGGCTGAGGCCGGCAGATCACAAAGTCAGGAGTTCGAGACCAGCCTGGCCAACATGGTGAAGCCCCATCTCTACTAAAAATACAAAAAATTAGCCAGACGTTGTGGCTGGCATCTGTAATGCTGGCTACTTGGGAGGCTGAAGCAGGAGAATTGCTTGAACCCAGGAGGTGGAGGCTGCAGTGAGCTGAGACAGCACCACTACACTCCAGCCTGGGCAACAGAACAAGACTCCATCTCAAAAAAAGAAGTATTTTTTAGTCGATCATTATTACTTTTGAATTAACAATTTGTCAATAATTTATAATTAACTTTTCTTTAAAAAAATTATTATTTGTAAAAAGTAAAATGAGACAAAACAAAGACATATTTGTTTCTGCCAAACTAAATCTGTATATTTGCTCTAATATTTACAGACTTTGGAAGATTTCTTGTATTCTCTGGTTCCTCATCTAGAAAATGGGTCTACGTATATGTTATACATTGGAGTATTATGAAAAACTAAATAATGTTTGAAAATTTTTTATCCAACCACCCATCTATACCTAGTGATATGAAAGTCACTTATGATTTATCACCTAATAGATAGAGACTGCCCAGTACAAAGCAATCATGTTTCATGTGCAAATATATGAATGGTGGCATTATATTACATAAACATTTAAATTGATTCAATGCTCTTACCTAAAGAAAGCAGGCTAGAATGCGAATAAAATGAAAGGCAAGCAAAAGAACAAGGGAGGAAGAAAGGAAAACAACAATTTAAACAGTCTGGCTAATATCATGAAACATTTCCCTTGGTGCATGGATGTCCCCGGGTTACCCATCACGACAGCAGGCGTGACTCTGTGAGTCCCCTGTCACGCTCAGTTACTGCCTTACTCTCACAGGTGACTAGATAACAGGGCCAAATGGGATTCTACTTTTAAAGATGGATATTTCTTGGTAATGGGGGCCATAAATGCAAGCCACTATTAAATAAGGTGCTTATGTAATACACACAAAAAAAGATCTGCCCATTCCTGAAGAAAAAAAAAAAGACAAAACGTTAACAAAGCAAAACAACCACCACAAAAACACTGCTTTGAGAGGCTGCATGTAGGGTTCCAACATCGCTACTTCTGAGGAATTATGAAGTTTCATAATGAATATGTTTGTTGTATAAATCATGCATGACACATCAACAATGTGTGTTTATGTGACTACTGTAGGAAAAGTACCTCAATACACCCCATATGAAAAGGGTCCTCAAGTGTTGAATCACATAGGAGAAATTAAAACGTGATCCTGATATTGCTTCACCAAGAGCTTTGTATTTATTGTTTCCATGTTTTAGTATCTCTATGAGTGAAATTTAGAGTTTGGGAGCCCATGCATGAAATTATGTAAAAGCAATATGAGTCTAATATCTGGGGAGTAGTTTTATCTTGCTCTTAGTGAAAATAAAGAAGAAGGAGAACCACGTCTCTTTTGTGAATGTCCTGAGAGCTCTTTGAACACAGTAAATCATTGAGACATGAAGTAGGGAAGCAGAGTTGCTTCCTCTTGCTTCATCAACAGTGAGGTAAGGGGTCTGTCCAGGAAGCAGATGGGGATGCCCTAGGCTCCTGCGCCCACACACTACGCTCTGTCCCTTGCTCCAGGTGCTCTAGTGCTTCTGCAACAATTGGAGGCAACAGAGGCATAGGCAGAAGGACGCCTCACCTTTGCACAGTGTCTGAGCAGGACTGGTCATGGCCCAGGCCATTGTCATTTGGGTAAGAAACAGTGGGCACCACAAGGGAAGATGTGGCAATGTAGACACCAATTCTAAGACAGTGCCTTTCCTAGTTAAAACAGAGGGTTATAATAATGTTGTGAGGACTTCAATATATGTGATTTCTTGTATCCACTTATCCCTTGATCTACAGCATTTATTTGAAATCAAATATAATCAACGCAAGAGTGAAATGCCACAAAAAGGCCAAACTGCTAAGTGCTCTTAGATACTACAAAGAAATTGTTTAGAAAACCACGCAGTGACAAAGTATAGATGCAGTACACACACACACACACACACACACACACACACACACACACAGAGACACACACAGGCAGGAGGTCAAAGGTAAAGAGGTGTGAGAAATTGGATACACTGACTTGCTTGCAAAGTTACAATCTTCTGTTTGAAGTAATGAAAAACATCCTCTGTCTTAATAATTTTTTTCCTGGATGATGTTCATTACTGTGTGATGTGACATAATATTTTTCTGGGTTGGGATTAGCCATGGAATCCACAGCTCTCCTTTAGGGACGTGGGGATATCCTAAGATCATATCCAGGCTACAATACAGTGTTCCTCACAGAGAAGGTCTAACACAGCCTTATGGTGATTACAGGAATAGCTTAATGACACGGTCATCACTCAGCCTCTCATAAAACTAATTAATCTTCCAGCAATGTTAGAATCAAAGAGAAATATTTTTAAAATATTAAAATACATTTTATTAAACCCTAGTCATATTATCTTTCATATTTGATATACAAAACAGATATGGACTTATAGTTTTCATTTATCCTTTGATTTAATAAAGTATTCACATTAGAAATCTTCATTGTAATAAGAAAGGTCACTTTTGCTAATTGGAGTAAGTCAGTATAATAGCCGGAAAAAAAAAAAAAACAACTTTTCTGTGCCAATATGATTAATGAAATTGCTCTTGAAAAGGTGCATTTTACATCTGATTTCATATTTCAGTGAAATCTCCCTCTGAAATTGGCCTCAGGGTCCAGACCACAGGACAATGCTATAATTATGTCTTTCTAGTGCTTTCAATAATACCATTTTTGAATTGACTTTGAGGTGAATCTGCTTTATACTAAATTCAGTCCCAGAAGAACTTTGTTCCATTGAAACTTGAACACACTTTTATTTCATCTGTGTTGGAAATCTTCCTCCCTTTTTTTTTTCCTTAAGTATATGTGTTAAAGAATAAGAGACAATGAAGCACAGAAATGATACAACTAAGAGCTTTGGGGAGAAACTCTAAAGTCATGACCGTATTTTTCTGCTAATCAAAAGACTTCCCAGTATGGATAATTCAACTTTCATTACTGCTTAATATCTTCACAAATCCCAAATCAATATTACTTATGTTTTAGAAAATGGCATCACAGTGAATTAAAAGTGTTTCTTTATTATTGACTTCTAATCATTTCACAGAACATACTATTTAGAAACCTAAGAAACAGCAAGTTTAGAGACAGCTTGATTGCAAATCATTGCTCATGTGAGTGGGTAAACATGGTCTCAGCTGCTTGTCATCTATTTGTAATATGAACAAGAAGTATAAAAGAGTTTTGATTAAAAAAAAATCTATGGCATGAAATTTCTACTGCTGAAAAGTTTTCAGTCATGCACAAATTCTGACTATTTTCACATGGAAACCAGCAAAGCACACACATTGAAACAACTATAACGAGATGATCAGGAAACCAAATATTCCTTTTCTTTTTCTTTTGTTACCTGTAAACTAAATATTGGACGTGTTTTAGAAGATTAAGATAAATTTACATCATGATGCAAATGTGCTTTATTACACAATGATATATTTTCAAATTAGAACTAGTTTTTTTTGTAACCAGAATCTTTTATTCTAACACACTATCATGTCTTCAATTAATAACAGCTTCTTTAGGCTTTGGGAGTAGATGTACATAGCTATTGATAAGTTTCCTCTTGTTAACATAAAAGTTTCAGAGCTCTTTAAGTACTTATATGAAAACTCATTTTTCTCAACCCCAGCAGTGGCTTTCAAAAGAAAGTACTGCATTTTGCATCACGGAAATTCCCAGAGATTATATAGGCCATGGGAGATCACAACCAGACACAAACCAATGTGTTTCCTACATTTCAAAGACATTTCACTAGTATTCTTAGCATGGATGAAGAATGTATCTTCAGTTAACAATGCGAGATGGTCTATTCTCACTATCTACATTTCAAAGACATTTCACTAGTATTCTTAGCAGGGATAAAGAATGTATCTTCAGTTAACAGTGCGAGATGGTCTATTCTCACTATGCCATGTTTGTGTAGTGCTCATTTTGCCAATATAAGATTTTCTTCAAGAAGAGTAATAATATTAGATACAAGCAATTATATGACAGCATTGCCTTAATTTTTAAACCAATAAAATAAATTTAATTCATTAATGCTTATTAATTATATAATTAAGTTTAGTAATGAATAAATAAATCACAAGATCTGGAGTTTAAAAGTAGTTATAATAGGCCGGGTGCAGTGGCTCATGCCTATAATCTCAGCACTTTGGGAGGCCAAGGTGGGAGGTTCACCTGAGAGGTCAGGAGTTCAAGAGCAGCCTGGCCAACGTGGTGAAACCTCATCTCTATTAAAAATACAAAAAAAAAAAAAAATTAGCTGAGTGAGGTGGTGAGTGCCTGTAATCCCAGCTACTTGGGAGGCTGAGGCAGGAGAATTGCTTGATTCCAGGAGGCAGAAGTTGCAGTGAGTCAAGATCGTGCCACTGGACTCCAGCCTGGACGACAGACACTCAGTCTCAAAATAATAATAATCATCATCATCACACATTTATTTCTAAAAGTGTTAAATTGTACAATCCTCAATTCAGGTTGCTTCCACTACCACGGACACCACTGTCTCGTTTCTCTGAATTCTCCTTGTTGTGATTGTCATCCTCATCATCAGTGATTAATCACAAACTGTATTCTGGTAAATCTAATCTGTTCAGTTTTAAATTTTAAGTTATTTTATTTTGCTTCCTTTTCTTGAAAAAAAAAATGAAGTGTTATTGTTAGCATTTGAATATAATGATGCTGCAAAGCATTTCCCAGAAACACTTTCCTTAGTTAAAATCCCGTCTTTGTATTGGTTCCCCTTTCCTTTTTCTATTCAAAATAATCATTGAATTTAAAATGGTGATTGTATTTTGGAACTGGTTTGACATGAAAATCTGTCAAAATACCATAGTGATGATTCATATTATGTTGCCATTATAAATATCTACAATGTATTAGCATTCTTTAATATCCTCATCACTTCACTCTTTAGCCCTCTTTATAATTCATAGTTTAAATGCTTAGTTTTTCAAATTAAATTTTCTTTTCTGTTTTCACTATCTATTTCATGCGGAAAAGTTATATTGTCATTATTTTTAAAAATATGTTCTAGCTTTAAAGACGATGTCCATACTTCAAACCCAGCTTCTAAAATGTATACCTATTAGTTATTCAATCTGTTCGAATATAGCTGAATATAACACAGTTGTTTTTCACCCATAACACTCAGGAAGCTGGAAACTATGGGTACCCAAATAGATCAATAGATTTTCAAGGATTAGTTCACACGTGGTCTCTATTCCCAGAACTCTGTTCTTAAACTGCTGTGAAAATATGTTTGCTCTACCTTAATCTCCATTTAGCACCTCACACCATGTAGTGGCTTCTGATGATATTGGCATGGTAAAGTCCAAGGGGAATATCACATTCAGGCAGATCTCACCACTCACTTCCCTTTGTCATTTTAAATTACAGTGTCAGACCCTTCCTACTGTATAACACTCAAATTTGTGTCAGAAATAGTAAAAGTAAACCTTCCATTACACTAAAGTTCTTTTAGTTCTAAGTGTCAGACAGAGAATTTTAGGGCAAATGATTATCACCTTTGTTTCTACCACTGCACGCAAGATGTGTACCTATTGCATTATGTTCTTAGCCATTAGCGCGTTCCAGTTGCCAAAGTTCAGTTACAGTTCTGCACATTCATCTCACGGTGCTGTCTGCTAATCTGAAGATCCACAGTCGGAGAAACAGTCTTGGTAAGTGATGTTGTTATAAGAAGTGAGGTCTAATGATCATCTACACCCAAATTGATTTGAGGAATGGTTGCTTTTTCATTTTTTAGAAAAACGTTAAGACCTCTGTTTTCATCACTGAGTGACTTAACTTTACATAGTTCAAGTTGCTTCTGCCCATAGAGTCTCCACTAGACCCACTTGGCCACAGTTATTCTTGGCTTTGCCATACGCCCTCTGATCTGCAAGCCTTCCAAATCCTGTTGGAAGCCTTTGCCTCTCTCTCTCTCTCTCTCTTTTTTTTTTTTACAGTGTCTGCCAACCTTTATTCTTACTTCCAGATATCTCACACCTGGATCTCTGTAGAAATTTCCCATTAACTACATCTTCAAATACAATCAAATGTCTGGGAATTTCTTCAGAAAAATATAGGGGTGGGAGGTGGGTAGGGATTGGCCATGATTTGATAGATATTGAAGTTGGCTGAACACTAGATAGGTTTTTTCAGACTTTTGTCACTTCTTTTAAATATCTGCACTTTTAATTAAAAAGTTAAAAAAGATGATCAGAGCTTAATATAACTTTTAGTTATAGCATACATATGAGCATTCATAAAAAGTCAATGTCTACTATTGTCCATTTTATGGATTTTATTTTATTTTTCATCATCAGTTAAAAATATTTAGAAGTGGGAAAATAAGGTAAAATAAGTAACTGTGTGGAGCTAGTTTGGTATGTTTAAATGCCCAGCTTAGTGACTTACTGGCTATTGGGTTATGTACAAGTTACTTTAGCTATTCTTGTCTCATTTTCTTCATACGAAAACTTGGGGAGAGTAATAGTGTATATCTTACAGAGGATTCGAAGGCTTACCACATGTAACAAATGTAGTCATGTCCTGTTACACTGCAAACAATCCTTGCAGGTTGACCACCACCATGGTTAATTCCTCTGCATAAATTTTGTGGCAACAGATAAATCACTCCCAGTTAAAGTCAATGCCTGTAGACTTTTCCTTGTGTTTTATTAATAGAGATACAAATATGTCACAACAAATTCTAGTATTAATGGGATATTTTAAAGTTTTCATTATTCTGTGTTATTTAGAAATGGAATACTGATAATCTGTAGAAAAAGTAAATCTATGTTAATTAGTATGGAATCTGAATATCATTTTACAATATTTTCATAGCATTCCCAGACGGAATTCTCTAAGAGCTAGTTCTGTTCAACTGGACTTTTTACTAGAAAGCCGAGTTCTACCCTTCAGTTGTAACCAAGAAGTTTCTTCTTTATGATCCCAAATGCCTGGCTCAGCCACAGCCACTCCCTCCACTCTCTGCTCTTCCTCTCATGTTCTGCTCCACATTTCAGTCTTTTCAGGTCAAAGAGCAACTGATGAGGCCCACAGCGGTTGGGGCTCTTGGAGCCCTTTCTAAGCTTGACAAGATTCTAACTGAGGGAGCTGTTTTCCCAAAAACATTTTTTGTCTTGGAGGGTCCCAGTGGTGCTGTGCTCTGCGTGGAAATGAGAAGAACGGTCTTCTCCAGAATTCTGTGAATCCCTGTGTTATCTACTCCTTTAAATAACACCATTTGTCTCAGAGTTCCGTAAATAATCTCAAGTAAACATTTTCATCAGATATTGAGGGTGATCCTCTATCCATCAGGGCTCGATATCAATCTGAACTGGATTTAGCTGATAAGCCAGACCACTCAGCTCCTATTCGCACAGGTTTATTTCCTCTCATCTTGAGAATTCATCACAAACATTATCTTCCAGGCAGTAATCAAAATTTCAAATTCATATTACATCATGCACATGGCTGCCTTACGAAGCCACTGTCTGTCAATTCTGATTTTATCTACCTGTCTATCTATCCAGTGTGTAGGAAAATTTCCAGTAAACTCCTAAGGGTAACATACTGAAATTGGGCTACAGAGAGCCTATTCCTGGTACAATTAGATGTTTTAAGCTTCCATTTTTCCATTGTGACATCTTTTTTTTTTTTTTTTTTTTTTTTTTTTTTTTTTTTTTTTTTTTTTTTTAGCACTTTTAGCTCTGTAACAATTGTGGAATTTCCTCTCCACATGCCTCTCTCTCATTCTTGGAAATGAATGGATTTCTCTAAGACTAGGTGTTCCCAAACGCAAGAAAGTTCTAAAAACTTTACTCCCCTCTTCCTTTTCTTTCAATACTAATAATACCTATTATATCTCTTTACTAGTTAGAACTAACACAAACGTTTTCAATTTAATAGTAGTGATTTCTCAATGTTTGTGTTTCTGAAGAATAATCCACTGACTGACAATACTGAGAAGGTTGAGTAGAAGAATGTTATTGGTAGGAAAATAGCGGTAGGAGAGATAATTATCCCACCTCTGTGTTCTTTTTAAAATACAAATAATATTATATTATTATAGTTGCCTGCCTCCTTTCAAAATGCAGGTGGGAGTGAGAATGGAAAAATAATTGCTAGAGAAAACAGACAAGACGTTCTGATGCATCTGTAATACATTATGCCCAAAGGAAGGACACAGAATTGCATATTCCCAAAATATTTTAGCAGCTGCACTAAAATGTTTCACAGCTAGGAGAATAAACTTGGGCAACCATTAAATGAGTCTGCCTGGTTTTAAAATAATTCAGAGTCCAGGATTGCTTCATGATGGAGAAATGAGGAATTCGTGCCAATGGTGTCTCTTTCAACCGTTTTCCATCAAGATGATGTAAAACAGATCTGCACTCTCTGTTTCCCTATGTAGTTCTGCCAACATGAGGCAGCTGTGCCATAGATATCAAGTCAGGTTTTCAGAGATGGGTCCTGCACGCTGGCAATAGAAATGGTGGGAAAGCTATGGTGTTTGGATGCTGAACAACCAGCTGTGTGATCTCAAGCAGGTCAGTAAACTTATCTCAGCCCCAGTCATTGTAATCATTGCCTAAGAGAATGTAAATTAAAAACCTGGAATAACACAACAGGAAATTGTGCTATATGTGGCATCAGACCAACTTAGATGGGTACCCATTCTCCCCATCACTGGCTTTATCACCTAACTTTCTTAATGTTGACAAATGACCAAAGCTTTCTAAGCAATAGTATTCTTATCTTTAAAGTGGTAACAATATCTACTTGGTTGGGTTGCAAAGATGAAATGAGGGACAAGTGAAAGCATCTAGAAAAGTAACAGGCATGTGCTATCATTTCTGTATGCATATTTTTCTCACCTTAGAGGGACAGATGTTAATTTTACAGGGTAATAGTCCCTTATTATTTTTATAACGAATTGCCACAAACTTAGTGTCTTAAAAAACACATACAAATTTATCTTACATTTCTGAAGGTCAGAAATGTGTATCACTGGACTAAATCCAGACAAAACAAAAAGGTGTCAGCACCTTCTGGAGCCTTTGGGGGCTTGAATTGATTTCTGCCCTTTCCAGCTTCAAAGGTTCTTCCGTATGGTTCCCTTCATGGCCTCCTTGCTCCATCTTCAAAGCCAGCAATGTCTGGCCAAGACCCCTTCATGCTGTGCTCTCTTTGACTCCCCTTCTGCCTTCCTTTTCCACCTATAAGGACACTTGTCATTAGGTTGGCTGCCCTGGGATAATGAAGGAGAACCTTCCTATCTCAAGGTCAACTAATTAGCCACCTTAATTTTATCTGCAATCTTAATTCTCCTTTGTCGTAACTTGGCATTTTTATGTGTTTAGGGGTAAGTACTTGGATACTATGATGAGTCCATTATTCTGTGGACTGCATACTAGAAAAAAAAAATGAAAAGTTTAAATGGAGGATGACTTTTGAGTTTCCTTGTGTAGGATCATTTTACAAGGTCGAAGAGGAAGGAGTGTGTAAGCCAACTACAAGAAAATGTGTGTTGAAGGCACGGCGACGTGAGAAGCATCACAATATGCTCAGGGAGTGGCCGAGATGTGATATAATTAGACAGAGCTCACAATCCCTGCATCCACTGGAAAGGATACTGTTGACAGATGGAGAATGGACCTTTAGGTCTCAAAGTTTTCATGCAGGGAAATGAGATAATTAAATGTGAGTTAAAGGAGGGAAAAGAGGATTCTTAGCAACAATGTCAGGAATGAAAGGCAGCTGGAGGTGATTGGAACAGGTTTACACATTTGGACTTGATTACAATAGACCAAGAAGAACAGAATGATACTATAAGAATAGGAAATCTATATGGATTGAAGAGATGGAATGGATAAGGTCTCTGAATTTTATTGGAAGCAAGACATGGAGGAGAGGGAGAAACTAGGACACAATTGATTTTTTTTTTTTTTAGTTGCGACATCCCACAAAACATATGAGATCAATAGGAATAGAGAAGGAGGAATACCTTCAGAAAGTAGGAATAAAGAAAGTTTTAAAATGCAACATATAGAATTTGAAAATGTCTGAATCCAGGGTGATATATTATTAATACTATAGTATGTAGGTATAATTTTGGAATTTTCTTTTTAATCATTTTATTCAGGGTATCCTGCTGTATTCTTTTACCCAAGTTAAACCCATCCTTTATGATGCCACCAGAAGGATTTGACACCCAAATCTGACCAGTGATTCCTCCACTTAAATCTTTTTAGTGGTTTTTCAGGATTCATATGATTAACTCCAAGCTTTTTAACCTGACATGAAAGCTACTTCTTGATTTTTTATTTTCAGCATCATACTGTACCCCAGCCCCACCACAATAAACCAAAAAAGTTGGTTCCTGTCAATTAAGAAATGGTTGGGTTTAGAAACATGGATTTGTATACTTAAAATCCATATCTCTAGACTTCTCTGTGATACAGGATTCTATTGATAAAATAAAAAATTTAAACTAAAAGATTGTGCCATTGTGTTTCTTCAGCAAACACTTTGATGTGACTCTGATTTCAAGTCTTCTCACACTTCTAAAGGATCTGGAATGAATGAGTTACTTAAAATAAATTGCCAGATTTACTTTCATAATGTGAAGGTGTGAGATGGTGGTATCACCTGATTCTGCTCAGTCCACAATGAGATGTAATATGCTTATGCTGAAAGCTGAGCTTTCCACTGGGTATCCTTGGTCTCTAGCAACCCTGAAAAACCACAAAACTATCCTCTCAAAGTATTTATGCATGCATTGTTCGGGCTACTTTGGTTTGGTTTTAAAGAAAAGATATGATGTTTGATGATCCTGAAAAAAAGAATCCCTAGAAACGATTTTTCTCCTTTTTTATATTTTAATTTTTGATAAAACATTGCTTATGGCCTAAAGACCCTGTAATGTATTTCCCTCTTAGAGTAAGAAGAGAGGAAAAGAGAGAGAGAAATTGAAGAACTTCACCCTGATAAGATCTCACCATCGGGCAGGGCAGAAGTACAGCAATATCTGATATGTAATCTTTTCCTTCTTGACAGCTATATACAGTTAAGAAATGGTAGTACATAGAAATATTGAGCCAGTTTGATCAAATATTTTTAAAATATTAGAAAAGGATATTTAAACCCTTTTCTTCTCTAGTGTTACTTTAGTAACCTAGTTTAGTTTTAGACTTAGCACATGTATTTGGAAGACTAAAATAGTACAGGCTAAAAGCACTGACACAAAGTGGTTTGTTAATAGTCAAACTCATGTTAATGCAAGTGGTTAGGGAATAGCTAATTAGCTAATTTCTATGCATTTCAAAATGCATATGTGCACTATTCATTGACAAATTAATTCTTCAGAATATGTTTCCTGGCTTATATCTTGATTTGTATTTAACATATTCTTTGATCATTTAATATTTAATGACAATATACAGTAATGCAAAGTTATAATAAAATTGTAATTTGCAGTTATCAGGAGAATGTGTTTGCATCTTGTGTTTGAATTGCTCTAAAATACTGTATCTACAATAAACTTCTAAAGCATAATTATATAAAATATATTATAAGAAATATACCTAGGGGCATATGGAAATAAAATATTTTCTTTATTGTTCTACCATAGCTTAACACCTTGGCTACTAATACTAATTTTGAAACTCCAATATCTAATAGATTTTAAGAGTATAAATAACATGCTTGTTATTTTCCTTTCATTACATTGATTTATCTTCAGCCTTCATCCACTTGAAAAGTGGTGAAATCTTTGAAAAGTAAGAGGTATCTATGCACAATATTTATTAATTAAAGAAAAGAGGATGCAGAGATCTTGTACAGAAAGCAACTATATTGTGAAGTGCCCACGTTTGATCAAAGATTTAGTTACCAAGAGGCAGCGGCAGATAGTGAAGGAACTTTCATAATTCAAATGTAGAGAACAAATATGTTATTATTGTATTAGTTTATAGGGCTGCCATGACAGGGTGCAACAAATTGGTGGCTTAAATAACAGAAATTTATTGTCTTATAGTTCTGGAGACCATGAAAGGTCCAGGCGTCTGCAGGGCTGGTTCCTTCTGAGGCCCTGAAGGAAACTCTCTTCCATGTCTCCCTCCTGATTTCTGGGGGTCACTGGGCGTCTTTGGTGTTCATTGCTCAAAGATGCATCACTGAAATCTCTGCCCTGATCTCCACATGGCATTCTCTCTGGGTGTCTAAATTTGTCCTTTTATAAGGACATAGGTTCTGTTGGATTAGGGCCACTCTAGTGACCTCATATTATCTGATTATCAGCAAAAAACCTAGTTCCAAATAAGATCCCATTGGAGGTACTAGGGTTTACGATACTAACATCTTTTGTGGAACCACAGTTTAACCCATAATAATGATCCTAAATTTTTTAGATAATTACATACAAACAAAGTCCATGCTTTGTGTGTGTGTGAAAGTGTTGCTATTCCTGGGGCATAAAGTATTGGTTTTATTATGCAGTTCTTGTTTTCTTTGGAAAATGTTCTCCATTCCTTTGAGTAAAACTGAAGTTGTTCCTGTTTTATAACCCCCACCCGCATACTCCGCACCAAGCTCTAGTTAGAGTTTGGATATTAAAGTAATTAACTTGACCTCTAGGACATCATAATTTCTTGAGGGATTTTTTTTTTAACTAAAGCTTAACAAATCTGTCATAAACACAAAGTAAAATATTACAGTTCTCAGAAAATAAATTTTCATCAAAATTATAATTTGCCAACTACATTAGAAAATATACATTACAAAACATCAAAAATAAGAATGGGAAGTTGTTATAAGATGTTCTTATAAATAAATTGGAGGTGATATTATATGTTAGACAATAGCACCAGGAAAATTCAATAACTGTCTCAAAACAAATGTCTCTGCTTATTTAGAAATTCCTGGGGTAGGCTGGGTGCGGTGGTGCATGGCTCTAATTCCAGCACCTTGGGAGGCTGAGGTGGGTGGATCACGAGGTCAAGAGATCAAGACCATCCTGACCAACATGGTGAAAACCCATCTCTACTAAAATTACAAAAATGAGCTGGGTGTGGTGGCATGCACCTATAGTCCCAGCTACTTGGGAGACTGAGGCAGAAGAATTTCTTGAACCTGGGAGGCGAAAGTTGCAGTGAGCTGAGGTTGCACCACTGCACTCCAGCCTGGTGACAGAGTAAGACTCCATCAAAAAAAAAAAGAAAATAAAAGAGAGAGAGAAAGAGAGAAAGAGAGAAAGAGAGAAAGAGAGAAAGAGAGAAAGAGAGAAAGAGAGAAAGAGAGAAAGAAAGAAAGAAAGAAAGAAAGAAAGAAAGAAAGAAAGAAAGAAAGAAAGAAAGAAAGAAAGAAAGAAAGAAAGAAAGAGAGAGACAGAAAGGAAGGAAGGAAAGAAGGGAGGGAGGGAGGGAGGGAGGGAGGGAAGGAAGGAAGGAAGGAAGGAAAGAAATTAGTTAACTCCTGGGGAAAGTCCAATTAGGTGGAAAAGGTGAATGAAGGCAAAGCAGCATCACTATCAGCTGGGATTCTCCTCAAGGTCCCAATAATACTACAGAACCCAAGGATAACATAAAATACTGTGAAAAATCATGGCAATAAGGTCAAAACTCCTGTTTCTTATAACAAAGGTAAACAACACAATAAGCAAACACACAAATCAACACACAAAATCTCTCCTTCATTCCTCCACATACTTATTCAGGATAACAAGTTTTCTGTAAAACTCTGAGTCTTTAAAAGGATTGGTATGTGAAAGTAAAATAAATATATATCTTACTATATATTTTAAAATATATCAGTATAAAGTAGTTATATTATTATTATTATTATTTTTAATTATTATTATTATACTTTAAGTTGTAGGGTACATGTGCATAACGTGCAGGTTTGTTACATATGTATACTTGTGCCTTATTGGTGTGCTGCACCCATCAACTCATCATTTTTTATGCTTGTATTGTAAATATGTAACATTAATATTTTATATTTACATTGTGCTTTCCCTAGCAACGTCTGAAGAAGCTGAGACATTTGTTTTGAGGCAGCTTTATTGGGTTTTCCTGGTACCATTGTCTAATATACAATATTAGTTAATATATAATACTTTATACTTATATATAAAATATAAATAGAAAATAAATATGCTATTTTTATATTTATAGTTTATATTAGAATTAATATATTATGTTTACATTTGTTTATACATATATTTAATTTATTTTATATTTATATTTGTTTGTAGAGATTATTATTTATCTCTATAAATACCATATTTATTTTTACATATCCATATTATTGATTCTGTTTCCCTGGAAAACCCTGCCTAATACAACCACCATGGAAAGTCTGAGAATAGCTCAATAACTCCTGCTCTTCCACTACACCCACACATTTGGGCACTTTGGAAGCACCTAATAAATTGCTCTTAGAAGGTAAGTCACTGTTGAATTTCTCCCTCAGAAATGTAGGCTCCACAGAGCTTCTAAGAATATCCTCTCACAGGGTGGTGAGCAAGCTAGAGGGATTTTTAGAGGAAGAGGGTAATAAGCTCTTAGTGGTTTGAGGCTTCAAAGGAGATGTTACCTTCTAGACGCCTGGTGTTATTCAAAGAGGAGGGAAGAGGATTACGCTTCTAGGTATGCAAGAGACAAATCCCTGGAACCAGCAGTGACTCAGTCAACCTCAGTGGCTTGGTCCCCTGAAAGATCGGGGAGGGTCATTGAACCAGGGCAACGAAGGACCAAGAGGTCTGATTTTCAAATCCACTTCAGAAGAGGTTGTCCTAAAGGACTTCCCTGAGGAATCAGAATTTTACCTGTCCAGGAATCACAGCAAAAGTTGCAAGGCAAGAGCCACCAGAACAGCAGGGGCCTGGTTCAACCCCAGCTGCATGTGCACCTGGGTGGGGAAACCCATAATCTACTTTACCATTCTCTTCTATTTGATGTCATGAGGACTCAGTGTTCTTAGAAAGCTAGAGGAAGGAGAGGGATTGCTCAAGATCATTCTTATTTCTTTGCTAATAAGGCAGGCAGTGTCTCAGCCATCTCAGATAAATAATAAATTCTTAGTCCTATATAAATTAATATTTTGTTACATGAACTGAGAAGATGTGCATGCATACAACAGAATCTCATGCTTAAGATTCGTTTAAGAAATGTCCAAAAAGTGAATTCATATTAATAATATAAAACCAAATTTCCAAAGAAGGGAAAGGGAGAATAAAAGACTTAAAATACAGCAGGACAGCACCTCCCCTCCCTGACTCCCACTTTAGAACACATCTGAAAGTGGGTACACCATTTACATTTTCATGCCATTGGCCAGAACATTCTCAAGGCCTGTCCACTTATAAAGGAGCCAAAACCCACAAATATAATTGCAAGTTTCCAGGTACACAGGTTGTATCTAGACCTATCATATGAAGAAGGAGAGGCCTGAAACTGGGGGACAGATAACAATCTATCCCGAGCCCATAAATCAACATGCGTGTGTGAATGCACCTCCAAAATAAAGCCTTGAATATGGCTTGCAAATGTTGGAACACTCATTAAGAGTGATGGCTTCCAGGCATAACCGTACTTCACCAGGGGCTCTATCTTCAGACGCTGCCATTTGTGCATTGTACTAGATACATCAATGTTAAATATATACTGTATTCAATTTAACACAAAATGCAGTTCTAAAAAAATTGTTCTGGGAGGGGAACTGAGCATATTCTGAAAGGGAAAGGTTGAACATATTGCAAAGGAAAAGAATTCCCTTTAGCAGAGGGTTTCGATAGTGGGAGCTTCATTTACACATCCTTAGAGGGACTGTAATGGACAGCTTTCCAAGTGAAACAGATACTGTCAAGAATGAGACTGCAATTGCAAAACATAAATTGCAAAGACAGAGAGGAGAGATAGAGAAGCCTTTTTCATTTTTCATATTAAAGCATTAGAGACAAAGTTATCATTGGTAAATCTCTAGGGAGTAATTTGATCAATGCTCAGCTGTGACCTTTTCTATCTGAAATAGATGGTATGTTTGCTTTATGATTTCTTATACTCTGTTAGTGATGAAGTCACATGCACACTACAGTCATAACATGATGAGACCTCTTTAAGGTTATTTCCTCAACATCAAATATAATGCATCTTTCATTATTTATCCATTCTTATCCATTAAAATGCTATTTTACATGATGTATCAGCAAATGTAATCAGAATGATTTTATTCTAGTAGAAGGTGATTTATCGCACTAAGTAGTATAGGCCTAAATAGCTAGCACTATAAAAGGGGACTCATGGGAAATATGTCAAAACTTCTACACAGCATTATTACTCAAATAGGAAAGTACATTATTCAATTAGTGACTTTAACATAATTTTGGCAACATCAGTAAAATTTGCTTCCTAGTAAGTCTAGGAATATGAAAACTGCATTTAATATAGATAAATCTGTGAATAAAATATAATATTTATTTTGGGAATTTTGTTTTCCCAAATATTTAAATGGATTTTTTTTAAATTTTGTCTGTGGTTACTAGAGCAACAAGATAAAAGACAAATAACATTTTAGAACTTTACATCTTTTCCTTCATATCCTGACATTTCAGTCATATGATATGATTGGCAATGGTTGAAACCTCATTATCAGTCAAACCAGTGAGAAATGAATAAGCCATTTGCTTTGCATGCAAAATAGCAAACAAGTCTTTTTTTGCTTGATGTGTAATTGTCTATCTTAGCTATACTGGAACATAATCAAAATCTATACTACAATATGACATATTGTACAAGTTTTTCTCCACATAAATTTTCTTGAATATTGTTTCTGGTAAATCTTATTTCCTAAATCAGTGTATATCAAATTAAACTTAATTTACAAATGTGTAGCCTGATGTTTGTTGACATACTCTACAAAAATGTGAGTTATATTGGAAATGAACATAAAAAAGTTAAAAGCAATAAACAAATTAATTATAGAGACCGTTATCTATATAGTATAAATTAATCTGAAGTGCAAGAAATTCCAAAAGCAAAATGTGAAATAATGTAAATTTTGTCTACTATTGGAATTATTAATAATCAGCAAAAAGGAGAGGGAATGCAACTAATGAAGCAGAAAAACTTCCAAGTCTTTGCTAGAAAAATAGAGTCAATTGTAGATGTTTGTCTATGCCATATTAATTTAGGACAAGGCTCATATTTTGCTGAAAACTCATATATTGTGCACAGCAAAAGTGCTGGATGATGTTTTTATTTGTTTTGTTTTTCTTTTCACATAAAAACTGTCATTTTACTTTATGCAAGGGCCTTTCAGATCTTGAAAGGACAACATGGATGATGACAAATCTACAAAGTTGTAATATCATTGGGAAAATAAACAGAGTTTGTGTCATCAAAAGATTTTCAACATAGAACAATCTGGTCAAAATTCTATACCGAATGAAGATGCTTAATGGAAGCAAAGAAAGAATAATCTTGGTTTACATATTTTGAAGGACTGACTGGCATGCTTAAAGAAAAGCATATGCAACAATGTGCCTAAACTCCTCATAGTTGTAAGTGATTTAGCAACCAGTGAAATAGATGAACTGCCTTTGGGAACCTCATTTATTTCTAAATGGAAGAGGTGCCCTTATATTCAACAGTTTTTTTACACATATTGTACAGATTCCATATTTTATTGTGATCATCTTTGGAAAGTAATAAGTGTATTTTTTTCTGGGTAAATTGCATCACTACAATGAGGAGACATTACTTCCTAGTTGCTTTTTTGAATATAGTCACTGATTCTGAACCCAAGTAGTGGGTCTTAAGGCCAATAATGACAAAGGAAACTACATTATTGAATTAAAACCAGAGATTGCTAATAGTAAGACACCATTGCCTATATTAATTTGAGAAGTACGTTCCTTAATGGCTATTTAATAAGTATTTCCATATATATGCAGTTTTATTGAAAAATAAACAATAATCTCTTCCCCTGCCCCAACCTGCTTTCAGTTGTCATTTAATTAAACTGAGTGAGTATACATTAATTAACTAAAAGAAGTATTGTACTGTCTGAAAAAATAATATGTAAAAATCATTTTATGAAAACATATGTCACAGCAACCTAGTTACATTTAACATATTTCTGTATATTCAGTGTATCAGTATTTTGGCAATATTACAAACACTTATACTTTTTAAAATGCATAAAGGAAAGCTAGCCTGTATCTCTTTCTGAAGCACAAAATTAGTTTAATTAATAATTTATTTAATAGTATTTGCTATTTAACAATAAGAAAAATGATAAGTTATTTAATATAGCATTGAAGAAGTAAAAGCTCCATAACGAAAAAAAACTAAAAACAAATTACTTTTTAGAAACCTCTCATTGATAGAGGTAGGACAGGTATATTTTAGTTTTGAATATCAATGCCAAGAAAGAAGCACATTTATGAGACAGCTGGCTAGTTCCATTTCTTCAACTTGTCATGTAATTAATTGGATGAGTTTATAAATGGAAATTGTAACAAGGCAACACCCATATCATAGCAGATGGTACATACTTCCTTAGATCTGAGAATATCTGTATTTAATTTATTTTATTTAGTTTGATATATCTACTAAAAGTAGTGTACAAAAATGGTTATGAACAGGAGCACTGCAGTGAAATTGACCTGGGTTTGAATATCCAGTTCTTCTAATTTGTTCATTCAATAAATGTTTATCCAGTACCTACGATGAGGGAGGCGCTCTCCAAGGTACTGGAAAACCAGCCAAGATTAAATTGTTCCTTGTTCCTGGGTATTTACAATCTAGTGGGAGGAAGAAAGAACTAGCAATGACATACATTAGATTAGAATGCATCGTCGGATAGCAAAAACCACTATTAAGGGGAAAAAGAGTAAAAGAATAAAAATGTAGACAGCAGAAGTATATGTTTTGTCCTCAATGGGATGCTCAGGTTTAATTAAAAGACTATTTTTAGAACAGTCTAGAATGCCATGTCCACAGTACAAGGAAACCAGTGAGGCTGAGGTGGTGGGAATCAGGGACAGGAGAGTTAGTGAGGAGACTTGCTTTCAATTCTTTAGTACAAAATTAAGATTGACGTTTTTTGCTCAGTGTAAGATGAAGTCATTGGAAATTTCAAGTAGGGTTGCAAGGCTGTCAGTTTTATTTTAAAAAATCCCTTTGGCTGCTGCAGGGAATAAGGTTTGGGCATAAGGCAGATGGGGGTGATGTGAGGGAGTTAATGTGGGATATATTTTGAGGATACAGCTTATAAGATTTGGATTAAATTTTGTTTATATATATATATAACTAAATATATTCATATATGTATATATGAGTCAAGGTTGAGTGCTTGTCTTTTGATTGCAGCAGCCAAATGAATGAAGGTGCCTTTTACTGATATTTGCATGTTTTCTTATGAAATGCATAACCTTTAACCTCTCTAAAACCTGTTTTCCTCATTTGAACAAAACAGTAACAAAGATATCTACTCCACAGATAAAACGATTTCCTTTCTCAAACTCCAGCTTCACTTTCTACTTACTGCTATGAATAATAACTAACTTTCATTTTGTGCTTTAAACTGCTTTAGAATATATTTCTCCCAGGATTGCTATGAGGTGCATTTGATTATAATAACAATAAACTCACAAACAAAAGACAAAACAATCAAACTGAGGCTGAGAAAAGAACAGTACCCACAGGCTTATAGGCTTTACAGAGACTAAAGTGCAGTTAATTCCACAGCTCACAAGTGGAAATGCTGGCTTGAAATCTGTCTTTCACTTCAAGCCATGTGCTCCCTCCACTATCTGCTTTCTCCTCCAGGAATGACATCACTGCTATTTATGTGGGTGAATAGAAAACAAAAAGAGCCTAAAAAATTAGGAGCCTATTTGACTTTCCTAGATTTCTATTGATTGATTGATTAGGCTTAAAAATAGGGATGGGGTCTTGCTATGTTGCCCAGGTCTTGAGCTCCTAGGCTCAAGTGATCCTCCTCCCTCAGCCTCCCAAAGTGCTGAGATTATATGTATGAGCCACTGTGCCAGGCCAGTTCCCTAGATTTGAAATTATTTTGGGGTACAATTAACTTGAGTTACATCAGTAACTTGAGTTACATCAACTGTAAAGAGTAAAGCAGGCAAAATTTCCCTTCATTACTTTCATTATTTTGTTTTAGCCTGAACACTTTTCTTTCTGTCCGATGCAAATCCTCTCTTTTTCTCAGGTACTCAGGTATCTCTTATTTGTTTCCTTTTACTTGGGTAAACAAATAGATGGCTATATGGGACTAGCCTTAGCATCGAAACATACCTGAAATTATAAATAGTTGATTGGAATGAAATTATAGTATATTTTCGCTGTGCCAGGCAGTAAGTTGGTCATTCCAAATAAGCTAAATATAATAGGATAAATTATCACAATATATTATTATACGTGTTGACTCCAGTGCTAATGAAAAACTATAAAATAAGATCCATTTCTGCCCTCAAGGAGCCCCTGGTTTATAATAGACAATATTGTTCACGTCAACAGGGGAGCCCATCTTTGTTTAAATTCTAGCCAATGTTGGAGTTTAATATGGAAGTCTTGACTTGATCAGAAATCCTTAGTATTCAAGAATTTTACATCTTTCCCTTAATCTTGTCTGGATTCATATGGCAAAGCCAGATGTCCTGGAAATGCCCAAAGGGCAGAGGCTGCCTTTCCACCATCTGGAGATGGCCCTTTGTAATATTGCAACAACACTGTCTCCCCTTTCCCTATACCCATATCAAACGCCTAACTCAACAGCTGGATGTTCAATTATTCAGGCCTCATAAGTACTCTTTAATTACCACTCTACACTCTCTTTTAAACTAATAAACACAGAATTAGGCTGTGCAGTTATAGTTACAACTGAACCAAATATGGGAAATATTTGCATTAAATATTTATTATTGTCTTCAGGACTTTTCAATGTATATTTTAAAATAATTTAAAGACCATTTTTTAAATATTTAACTTGAAATTTGTTCTTACTTATTAATTTATAATTTGAATTTAAATGTTTAATTATCTTTATGGTTCGAATCAAATATCTTTCATTTTACTGTCTTTTGCACTAAGTTCATGGTACAATATCGACTGTAGGATGTAGAAAATAAATAAATATGTAATATGTAGAAAATAAAGGGAGTATAATGCTTGGAAAAATCTGTAAGAACCTGAACACTGACAATTTAAGACAAGTGCAACTTAAGTGCTAACAATTTATGTGGATTTTTGCACACTTACTCACTGAAAAAGTAACCCTGTCATCACAATCACAGTGATACCTAATATTATCTACGTGCAGATAAAAAGTACCTTCATAAAGAAACACATTGGCAAAATATATCACATGCAGTTTAAGTAGAACAGAGAAATAGGAATTTGAAAATAATATTCTTCTGATTACAAATAACTTTTTTAAGCAGAATTTTTTCTTTCCTTAAAAGTGGGTTTCAAAGAAGAATAAGAAGTATGAAATTACCATCAGTATTAGTTCATTTTGAATATCTCTGTCATTAAATACTAGGAAACATTCCTTCATCGTTTGTTTTTTATTTTTTGAGTATAACTTTGCATTCAGGTTTATGCAATAATTTTACTGTATGAATATGTAACTACTCATGGTGAACCATCTAATAGAATTTTACCAAGTTAAAAAGTCTACCATAGGCTATAATCATAGAGTATTTTTTATTGTAGTTGGTTCAATATATATAGTGTAGTTGGTTCAATATATATAGTGTAGTTGGTTCAATACATATAGTGTATTCTTAGAATTTCTTTATTCCCCTAATTGGTCATTTGTAATTGAATGGGGGAATGAAATTTCTGTCTCATGACAACTTTATTCACCTAACATCATCTCATGCTAAGAATAATACTTACATCCTCTTAGTTGGTTTTATAAAGGGCAAGTATAAATTCTAGAAATAGGAACACTTTGATATATTTCCTTTTAAAACCTTGTGAATAACAAATACCAAAATAAATTAAATTTAATTTCTATAATGGAATGAGCATTTGGAGTAGAATATATCTACATTTTACTCAAATCTCAAATTAGGCCCTGGCAATTGCTTCTGAATAGACAATGTAGTAGGTTACAGAAATGACTCTCAAAATATCAGGTTCTAATCCTTGGAAACATTACTTTATATGAGAAAAGTGTGATTGTGGTTATAATTAAGCTAACGATCTTGAAATGGGGAGATTTTCCTGAGTTCACCTGGTGGGCCCTAAACGTAATCACATTTACCCTTGGAAGAGGGAAGTGGAAGGATATTTGTTCTCTCTAGCTCATGCACACACACACACACAGACACACACACACACAACACACACAGACACACACACACAGTATCAATGGGAAGGTAAAGCTCAGGCTTGAAGATGCTGGCCTTGAAGACTGGACTGATTTGGCCAGGAACCCGGGAATGCTGGCAGTCACTCCAGGAAGAAGGATGGAGGAACGGAATCTCCCTGGAGCTCCAGAGGGAGTTCAGGCCTCTCACCTTGATTTTGCCCCAGTGAGACTGATTGGCCTTCTGGATGAGAGAAGGATTCTTACTGATATAAGCCACAGACTTCATGGTCGTATGTTACAGCAGCCGCAGGACCCCAGTACAGGTGAGAAAATGAGACAGCATTGGTGTAGCACTGGGTTCATTTAAAGACAGCAGTATTCTGAAATATTTTTTCTGTTTTTGTGAGCCTAAAAATACTTTATCTCTTATCAGAGATTTTTCTCCTTCAACTGCATTCTGTTTAGCTAACCCTGTTCCTGACATTGCTGGAGCCCCTGGGGTCACAAGCATAAGTCTGTTCTGATGGAATCAGGGGCTGCTGCTGCAGCCTGGGAAGGCCCCACCTCAACGACATCTGCTGTCTTCTGCAGATCCTCCACCTGCAGGAGGGTCTCAGTTATTTTGACCCTTGTTCAAACCTAGAAGTCAGAAGGTTTGTGGACCCTGGCTGGGACACTCCTTCACCAAGAACCGGTATATAAATTCTCTGCTTTTCCACTTTTAGGGTGAAAAATTCTGGGTATACATTGTTCCTTGGAGGATCCCTGTGGGTCTGAGATCTAGATGCCTAGAGCAGAAATCAGCTCAACAGCAGTTCTTTCCTTTGGCTACTTCTCTTTCCTCATTTTACTTTTTCAGTCTACTCTCCTGTTCCTTGAGATTATTTTCTAAAATCTTCACATAATCCCAGCCTTAGCTCTGGACCCGAATGGAAGCAAACATAAGACAGCTGGTACCTTCTAGAAGGCAGACTGGAAGAAGGTTTCTGGAAATAGATCACTCACTGATCTGACAGCATTTCAGGACCACTGCTGGTGGTAACAATAATGGGGGCAACTCCCAGATTGCAGTAACATCACAATTGCAAGATTCGTGTCCAATATGGCTTGAGGTGAGCTAACACAGTGGTTGAAGGATAAAGCTACTGAGGGAAGCAATGGTAAGTGTAAAGACAGTAGAGTGAACTGGCGTTTTAGAATGGCTTTTGACACCTTGACAATAGAAAATGACACGCTCAATGTAGCTATCAATTCAAAGTACATCATAAAGGTCAGGAATCCTTTATGCAACAACCAAAGGAACCCTTATGTCCGCCTTATCTCCTACACCTCCATGGCACATTGTGCTGAAAGTCAGGCCTAACACACACCCCAGTTAGTTGGCAGAGCTATAATTAGTCTAAATGCAGCACTTGTTAAGTACATTCACCAAATTCAGACCAATGATAAGGCAGACCCAGGGCCGTGAGACCTGCAATGGGGACATTACTTGGGTGGACAAGCTGAGAATCCTCAGCAATTGCTTCCAAGTATCACCTAGGGTACATAGTTCCCACTGGCTTGGTAGAAGAGAACATCCTCCCCTCTGATGGTGCCCATAAAAAGACATTTTCTGAGACAGATTTCTCACAAGATGATGTTTGTTCTTCCCTTCAAAAGTCTGTTCTAATTTCCCTCATTAGCACTAGGCCAAGGGTTGGCAAACTTTCTGAAAACAGAAAAATCATAAGTATTTTAGGCTTTGTGGATCTGGATCAAGGGCATGATGTGGGCATTTATATAACTGTTGAACAGATCACCATTTAAAAATAACAAAGCCATTTGTAGTTTGAAGGCCACACAAAAACAGGCAAGAGGTGGGAATTTGACCTTGGGTCATAGTTTGATGACCAGTGATCTCCACTTCACAGTTACCTAACTTTAAATTTCATCAGACTCACTTAGAGGATTTGATAGGATCATTTTTGGAGCCTAACTCCACTGCTTCTGATTCACTAGATCTTGGGTGGGCTGAGAATTTGCATTTCTATTAAGTTTCCAGGTGGTGCTGACACTGCTGAGTAGAAAAATCACGCCTCCAGACTGAGAGTATTACATTTTAGCCTGTGCAAGGAAATACAGTCTCAGTACTGAGAGGAAAAAGTGCAGTCAACTTCTGGCAAGAGCTGGTATGAACCAGGAGGACACAGGGGACACAGTTAGGAGTCACCCTTCCGGGTGCTGAAGCACAAAGGGTGGAACTTAAAGTTGGAAGGAGAATGTATTTGCACGGAGGCAAGAGTTGAGGACCAGGACACCTGGAGTAGCTCCTGATAAGAAGCTACTTTTTACTACTGTTTACGTTTCTTTTCTTGAAGCTCGAACATGACTGCAACCTACAGAAAATGAGGTAGGGATGTTGGACACATTTTAGCACATTTAGCATGGCTCAGGAGGCAAGAGAGGAGATAATAGTTTCGATATTTTATGTGAGACCAGAGAACCCATCGCTTGACTACATTACCTGAAGGTCCAGCAGTCACTCACTTTACTATGACAAGACAGAACGTACTAGTGAGGAGGCCAGTCAGATCATTGAACCCTGGCCAAAGTTCGTTTACAGCAAGCCCAATGGGAAGACAGACATTTCCTATTGTCATTTCTCTGACCCTGAAGTACACAATTGTGACAGACACTCTTAGCAACTGACTGGGGAGGCTCACTTTAAAATCCAGTGTGTTCCTATTGGCTCCCTGACCTGTGGAGTAACTTAATATGGAAGGCAGGCCAAGTGCTAATTCCTGAAGCTGTCTGCCCCTAGTCAAGATTGTAGAGTCTACTACATCTCGGGAAAAACTGCAGAGATGAGCACAACATTAAAGACTTAGAGTATAACAGGTGTGGTGGTTCCCATTGTAAATGGTTCAACTAACAAAACCCAACTGCATCATATGGATGATAAAGGAGTGCAGTAATGCAAATGCCCCCCGACCCCAACCGGCCTATGCTGGCTGTGGTATTAGCAAACCTTGACACTTGGTTATTTCCTACTGAACTGGAAAAAGCATTATTTTAATCTGCATTGTTAAGGAAAAATAATTTATTTTAGTCATGTCTTACACCTAAGCACAGTTTAAGTATTAGTGTGAAATTTTTCCTATCTCGCCATGAAACATACGTAGCCATCTTCTGAGATGGGTTACACAGGTGAGACAGAATTCCTAGTGAAGTACTTGACATTGTAGATCACAGAAAAATAAATCTGGGAAAGAGGGATCTATGAGGGGGGAGGGCAGATTTGATGAGATGGAGAACAGGGGAATTTCTGTCAACATTTTTCTCACCTAGTAGAGCAAGCCTCCCTTGGGTAAAATTTTCCTAAGTACTCTTAGTAATATAAAAGAAAAATACAAGACAGAGTGCTTAACATCTACCTGGGAGACCTGATAAATATTCATAAAACCGTGAGAGAACAACACATATCATTAACTCTCCTGATTGTGTGATGAAACTCTTTAGTATCATGGGCCTTAGGAGAAGAGAGAAGTCTGGGTTGGAGTAATTGAAGAGTTTTATGGAGGAACCAGGATTTGAGAAAAGATGGATGAATAGTATTCCAAAAAGGAAAGTAACTAATACACTTCCAGTAAAGAGGACAATGCCAAATGTACATGATGCAAGAAAAGATACTCTTAAGTTATAGGACAGGGAAAAAGCCAATAAAATTATTAAGAAAGCAGAGCAAAAAATGTCCATTGTCCTCAGATAGTGAAGAGCTTTTTGTTTTGTTTTGCTTTGAGACGCAGTCTCACTCTGTTGCCCAGGCTGGAGTGCAGTGGTGCGATCTTGGCTCACTGCAACCTCCTCCTCCCAGGTTCAAGCGATTCTCTTGCCTCAGCCTCCTGAGTAGCTGGGATTACAGGCGTGTGCCACCATACCTGGCTAATTTTTGCAATTTTAGTAGACATGGGATTTCACCGTGTTGGTCAGGCTGGTCTTGAACTCCTGACCTCGTGATCGGCCCTCCCTGGCCTCCCAATGAAGAGGCCTTTAAACCAGTCAGCTTCATTAAATTATGATACAATATAAAATTATGAGGGATCATAGACATTTACGTAGATGCATTGCATGGCATAAGAAACGCTTGACAGACCAATCAGGGAGAGGACTGTAGAAAGAGAACTACTGACTTTTTTAATTGTTTGGCTGTTAGTCTACTGTCATCTTTAAAATTATTTCTCCTCTAGCTGTCCAATAAATTTTGCAAACCAATAAATCATCCTTCATAGCCATTTCTCACTGTGCACTTTCTTCTTCTGTCTCCTTCTGCAGTCTCATCTATATTTGGGGATTTACTTACCACCTATTCATAGGTCTCAATTTTGTTGTTATTGTTGTTGTTGTTCTAGTCTGTAAGCCAGATCTGTCTTTTAAGATCCCAGAACCAAATATTTATCTTCTTCCTAAATACTTTTATTTGGAAGAGGCAAACTTAACAGGGCAACGGGAGTTAGGATGGCTGTCAGTCTCACGTAACAAAAATTAACAAAGTGTCTGCTAAACCAGTAAGTAAATTTTTTTCAGGCAATAATGAGCCCCAGGCTGATGTGTTCAGTGCTAAGCCATTGCTCAAGGCTCCAGTCTCTTCTTTTAGTCATGCTGCACTGTCCTTAATGTGTGGCTTTCCCCCACTCCATGATTATAAGAAGCTACCACTCTTTAAGGAATGCCTCATTTCAAGCAAGAACAAGTGAAAAAGAAAAAGGCAAAAGGCATGTGTAAATCAAGGTCATTATTTAGAATAATAGGTTTCCTGGAAGCCCAAGCCAGAAAGTTTCCATTTTAGTTTCCTTGTCTGGAAACGACTAAGTCACTCCTGGATGCAGGAGAATATGGAAAATTCAGTTCTTATCTACCTACAGCGTCACGACTTTACAAAAACAAAGTGGTATTAGTAAAACAAAGGACATACAATAACCAGTCAAAAGTCTCTGCTGCAGCATCCAAAATTCAATTCATGATGGCCCACACTTAATGAGGTGGTCCTGCAGTGCTGCCTGTATCAGTGAACAGTTCCGTAATTCTCTAGTGATTCAAGTCAGAGCAATAATATTCACTTTGCTACTCCTCCACACCCACTGTGTATCCTTGCACAACAATTTTTCTCCCCCAGCCTATCACTCGATTTCAAGGTAACATTTATCTCCAAAGCATTATTAAAGCATCATTCAAACTACTATGCCTGAATCTAAACTTGCCTTGAAGCTTCTTCCAGTCAGTTTACTACTGTGCCCTCAGTTATCTTCTTAAAAGGCAAATTGGAGAGGATCACCCGATAGTTCCTATTCAACAGCTTCCCGTTGCCCTTACATAAAGGTCACATTCGCACATAAACTACAACATCCTGTAAGTCTAAATGCTGACAAGTTGTATTTTAGCCTCCCCTGTACATTCCAGGCACATGGGCCTTGCTTGTGTCTTGTTCTTTCCTGGTTCTCTCTCTCAGGATTTTAAACGTGTTTTTTTCTCTGTCAGGAACACTCTTGTTTCCCAACTTCATTTAACTATCTTCAGCCTATCTTTAAATTTTAACTCTACTGTTACTTCCTCGGAGAAGATCTCCCTTGTCTTCCTGGCCAGGTGAACACTTCATGTTTATTTCTGTGATGACTGTGTTTGACGCCTGAATCAGGTTCCATGTATTTTCCTCCTCATTTCTGTGCCACCTGTTCCAATAAGGTGTCCAGTTATCCATGTTTATAAAACAAATTGAAAACAGGTGGCGGGGGAAGGAGGAACAATTCTCCTCTCAATAACTCCTCTCTTTAACTCTGTTTACATTAGGTAGATAAGAGAATCACCTTCATAATTTGGAGAAAAAGAGTATCCTAGGAAAATATTCAACTATGATAAATTCATAAGAAGAAAAATAAATCAGAAAGCCATAGGCTGGTTTTACTTAACAATATGAATGCAAGATCTTAAACACAATATTGGCACATAGAATAAATCCAGAATTCATTTAATAATGAAAACTATTGGCCCGGCACAGTGGCTCACATCTGTAATCCCAGCACTTTGGGGGGCCGAGGTGGATCACTTGAGGTCAGGAGTTAGAGATCAGCCTGGCCAACGTGGTGAAACCTTGTCTCTACTAAAAATACAAAAATTAGCCAGGCTTGGCTAATTAGCAAGATAAATCTTGCTCTTTGGGAATAAATTTGATTTTAGAAATTAGATACATGTCATTCAAAGTTAAGTGTGGTGCTTAAGTATCTGATGAAGTTGTACAGCAATGTTGTCAGTCAAACATCAGGAGATATATAATATAAAGGCAATAATTTTACTTGGGAGCTTGGAACTTAGTTACAATGCCTCTGCTAAGCATTGCAAGTTTTGGAGAAACCTCTTAAGAATATTTAACCTCTGTTTTATCACCTTAAACTAGTAATATTATTTAATTCCCTTTTCTCACAGAGTTTGTGGTCAATCACTGTTATATCAAGTTAGCGTTCCTGTTTCTGTGGTAAATAGATTCTATAATAGTAACTTGGGCAGTGGGGGCATTTTTGGCATTCATAGTTTCTCATACGATTAAAGCAACATCATATTAAATACCTGTTTGCTAAAAATGTATAATGAAAGTATCAACATAAGGTTAATTTATAACCCTATATTTTCTAAAATTCAAATATTTAACTGTAATACTTACAATACCAATGTGTGTTTAAGCAAAGAGTATTCTTCCAATCTTGATTTTATATGTGGTAGGACTCTGATTTTTCTCATTTAATACATTTTAGATCTAAGTAGCTATGAGATATTGATAACCTACTTTCTATATTATGTATGAAATTTATAACTATTTTTTCTATCAAAAAACGCTTTCTAAACATATACGTATGTATATAAAACAATCATGATGTATTTTTGGAAGGGAGTTGTCAGAAGTCTATAGCAATAACGATAAATAAGCATTGACTGCATTTCTGAATGAACTTTTACTTCTGTGGAAATAACGCCACAGAGAACATTAGCCTCCTTCTTTTTGACTTTTGATTGTGATAGTTGTCAAATGTTATTTTAGTTTCAGGATCTGCCTCAGTACAATTTATCCTTCAGTCTATACGTAATATTTTTGCTAGTTCTGTTTGACATATCATTTTGTGGAAAATTGTGTCTTCATATTTTCATATATCATGTCTCTATATTTATTCTACATCTTACTTGACAAATCTTAGTAGGTTGTGTACTATCAACAGCAGAATGCTGGAACTCATTGTTTTATAAAGAAAATGGATGTATATACACACACATATATGTATATACATTCCTGCCAAAAAGAATCTGTTATTTGCTACCAATTCATATCAGGAAAGTTTAAAATATTTTGTCCTAATTTTTGTTATTCTTATTTTACTTTTAAAAAACAAAGCATGTATCTTGTAAAAAATGTAAAAATATCAGGGTCACATAGAGAAAAAATTCACATGGACCAGTTCTCAACTTACATCTCCTAAAGTCATTTTATAGAATGTCTTAATTCTTTCACATTTCATGCAAGGAATTTTAAGATTGATACTTGTAAACACCACTTAAATGAGATACAATTCGTTTTGCAGGAAAGCTGCTTTAAGTTGTCTGGAAGACTTTTTACATGTGAGCTTGCTTTGTGTGTTTATAGGACAGTCTTCCTCAATCTCCCATGCTTTTTCCTCCTTATTTGCTGAACTCCAGATATCTAGGTGCCGCAGAGATTAACTCTGGCCTCCCATTGCTCTTTATACATTCATTTGTTTGGTGCAAACAAAATGATTTCATTTGAAATCATGCAATCACGTAACTGTATTCTTAGCAGCCCCAAATTGCTATAATTTGTATGTCCAGCCTCCCTTCCACCTGAGCAAAACCTGTGGCCTCCTTGACAACTCCACATGCGTGTCTAATAGAGATCTCAGATTTCACACGTCTGAATTGAGCTCCTGATTGCTCTCTCTGCCTTCATGCAGGAACAGCAATCAAATCACAATGCCTGTATGTAATTGTGAATTAGAAAAATGGATTTCTTAGGATAGATGCAGAACAAACTGCACACTGCATTACTGGATTTTTTTTAAGGCATTCTGACAAACTCAATTACCTTCACGATGTATGGTCTGGAGAGAAAGGATCTAGATGGTGTTCCAAACATACTGCTCTAGCTGGATACATGTTGTTCAGAGCACAGTCTGCACAATGGGATGGAATATACCTCCCTTGCTGGCTCCGCAGATTTCTCTGTCTCTGAAAATGGGAATTCCAGTGTCCCTGCCTCTCAGGCAAGGTACTAAATGGTACTACTTCATTTAATATCAATCCTCCGGTCCTTGAGGACATTTTCTTGGCTCTGCCTCCAACAGATATTGGAAATTTGACCACTTCCCCGATACTTAACGGCCTACATCCATCCTGGTCTCATTCATCTCTTACCTTGATTATTACGGAGAAGCCTCTTTCTTCCCTGTTCCCACCTGAAAGTTATTTTCAACGTGGGAATGAAAGTTGATGTTTTAAAATGATACAACTCATTGCTCTGTTTAAAAGTGTCCGTGGCTTCTCCTCTTCCTCAGAGGACGTTCTTTCAATTGCCTGCGAGACCAAATGATCTTCCTAATTCCCATCCCTTTAACTGTCTCAACGCGTATCTTCGTGCCTCTCCCCTTGGTCTCCTCGCTGCCACCACAACGGCCTCATCGTCCCTCCCTGAACGTTTGGTGACAGGAAGTGCTCAGTGCCCCCGATATCCACCTGGCTGGCTCATCAAGTGTGTATGATTTTTGCTCCAATGTCTCCTATATGTAAGGTCTTCTACTGCCACCCTATGTAAATTTCAACTCTCCCTATACAAATCCTCAATGCCTCTTTCCTCCTTCATTTATCCTCACAGCCTTTATAACCACGTGACATCAGCAGTTTTAAAGCAGCACTTCCCATTCTTCTTGTCTCTAGTGTTTTCCTCTTTAAAAATCATCACTCTACAAAATTGCCCTACCGTTTGCTATTTTTTAAAAAAAATATATGAATTGATGTATCTTTGACCTTATTAAGGGGAAATACTCCTCAAAATTCTTAGTGTTCCTCTGTGTGTTTATATATACATTATTTCATTATAATTATTCTGTTCTCATTATTATTTTGGGTACTATGCAAAAGATTCTCATACAAATAACTCTACATCCTTATAGAAATGCAAATTTTTGAAAGCAGAAATACTAGGACACGGTCTATACACATTTTTAAAATAGCAAAAATTACTCATGGTTTTTCCAAGAACTACTACTATATCACTTTCCTTGCAGTTGTGTGTGAGAATGCCAGATTCCCTATATTCTCAACAATATTGGACAGGATAACTCCATAAATTTATGCCAGTCTGGATGAAAAATATGGTATGTTGTTTTAATATATTTTTTAGATCTGTGCTGGCTGTTAACTATTTTCGGGACTTCGTGATTTGTGCCTATTTCTATCTGGTTGTTTGCATTTTCTCAATAATTCATAGGTTTTCATATATTTTATGTAGACACTGTTTGTTATTTGTGTCATAAGTTCTTTCCCTGGACTGATACTTCTGTTGAGCTAAGCATATGCTGTATTTTGCAACCAGTTGCTTTTAATTTTAAATAATTATCTGTGTTTCAATCTCATTAATGGCATGTTGGTCTTATTTTATGCTTACAAATTTTATCACTACATTTAAAAATAAAAATATCTGATAGGCAGACAGATTAAGAGAATATTGATAGAATATACAGAGAGTTAAATTTCAGTTAAAATTACCATAGTGTAAAGTTAGTGAAGTTTCCTACACTACTGTTTCCATAAGGATAGATAGTATTCTCAGTGCCATTAATTCACCCATTAGTTCCTTTGTGCTATGAAATATTACATTTATAATTTAATAAAATTCCATATATACATTAATTTTTATTTGGATCTTGTCTTTCTCTTATAATATGCTTTACCAATTTTATATATATATATATATATATATATTTAAATTACTATTGTTTATACTACATTCCTATAAGAGCTAGGGCACTCCTCCTCTTGTTATGCTTGATCAAAATTCCTTTGCTTCTCTCTTCCTTCACTCTTTCACATACGCTTCCCAAATTCATGAGTCAGTAATCACTATCATTCTTTGTATGAAGAGTGGTTTAGCTTTACTCATAATGAAATTTGTAGTAGAGCAAAGCACATTGAATTTACTGCCTTTTAAATGACTTCCATCATTACTCCTTCTAAACAAAGTACTCATAAAATGTAGAATAATTGTTATTTAACTGTATTTGTGTTTCTTACTGTGTAAAACAATGAACACTGCATGAAAGAAAATCAGTTCCTTTCTTTATGAAAAACAACTATTAAATATAGAAGAGATTTTCAGCTTCCCTACAGTCGAATTTCTGCTAATTCAGAAAAGCAACAATTTACTGCCTCTAACTTTTACAGTTAAATCACAAGAGAAAAAAAAAATGTGTGGAAAATCACTTCTACTCAACACACTTTTCCTTCAGTTCTTCATTTAGAGGAAAGTTAATAAAACCATAACTATTAAACTGAAAGTTTTTCTGAGTCTCATTTCTCCTTGACATTGAGTTTACACAATGGTGACCACTTGCTCTTGATAACCTCTGTGGCCCTTAACATCACCATTTGGAGTATTCGCTTATAGCTCCCTAATTGGCAGCCTGTCCTTGGACTTAAATTTTCACTATATCCTCCAAATGAGAGCACTCTAATTTTTTTCAACACCTTTCTATTTTTCTATCTTATCATGGCTTCCACTCTTCTTTTTTCTAGATGGTTCATATCCATACCATTCCTCCACGTCCAGTTATCTTCTATCGATTTACACTCAGGATGCCTCAAACCAATTTTATTGTAATTAATTCACCAATAACCAGCTTCTTCCTCTCAAAGATTTTCTGTTGATATTTTCATAGTCACCTTGGTCACTTCTAGTCAATATTTTTGGTTTCATCTCCGATTTTCTCATCTTAATCATAAGCATGCAACCAAACAACAACTATAATTGAAGCTCCCTCCTAATGCCTTCTCCGTCTCTCCCTTAATTTCCATTGTGATCATCATCATCATCTACTGGGCCTTTATTACTTGGCCAGAACTTTTCAACAGTTTTATGCCACTCCTTCCTGATTAATAAATATGATCACCAAATTAACTTCCAAAAATTACCTCACCACTGCTTTTCTAAGAGAAAACACTAGGCACTAAACAAATGTGTGTTGACAGACTGGTTGTACTTTATGAACTCCTCATTATCAACAGCATGCAGATAAAATATTCCAAATTTTGGTAATTAAGATTTCTGTATCCCTGCAACTCTGTTCTTAGACATAGATAGGAGCTCTGCTTTTCTCATCACCCTATGGCTAGTTGCATTCATGACTTATGTGTAGAAGGCTACTTCTGTTATTTTCATTGAAATGCTAACATTTTTAAGTAGAAACACAAAACATGCTCCATGAAAAGTTCCCTTATTTTTCCAACTCTCCATGATTCATTTCTTGTTTTCAATGCCTGTGTTATATATCCCATTATCACTTATCTACTACTTTGTATTATGGTTTTCTGTCTATAGGTTATCTTTCCAATTAGATTCTAAACATAAATTGTCTGAGTCATAACCTTGTTTTTTGGTGTCTTTCAGCTTACGGCAAAATAACTTTTCATATTTTAGTGCAGCATCGTATAATAAAAAGAACATTGGAGGCTGAGTGTGGTGGCTCACGCCTATAATCCCAGCACTTTGGGAGGCTGAAGAGGGCAGATCATGAGGGAAGGAGATCGAGACCATCCTAACATGGTGAAACTCTGTCTCTACTAAAAATACAAAAAAATAGCCAGGAGTGGTGGCGGGCACCTGTAGTCCCAGCTACTCGGGAGGCTAAGGCAGGAGAATTGCTTGAATCCGGGATAGGTAGGTTGCAGTGAGCCAAGATCGCACCACAGCACTCCAGCCTGAGTGACAGAGCAAGACTCCATCTTCAAAATAATAATAATAATATTGGAGCATAAGGCTTGCATTGGATTCCTAAGTCTGTAATAGATACAAATAATATCTTTGGATCATTCTCACCGTACAGCTTTCCAACCTCATCTGGCAACACTCCTACATCTACACTCTCTACTCTTCATCTTAACTGTTGCTGCTTGGTTCACCTGGACTTGTCTGATATCCTGGGATACACTTGCTCATCTTTCTTCCTTGTGAAATTTTTCAAGATTTCACATGTGACTTTCCATATTGATTTTCACCTCAAAATTATTTCTATGCTGAATGGTCCATTTCACCAAGTAGTGGAAAGCATAATCTTACTGATTCAAATCAAGTGTCAGTAATTCCAGATTTTCTACATCAGTTCATGTTTCTTATTTTTTTCTCCTTGTGGTTGCATCTAGATTTCAGGGCAAGCATGATGGTGAGGCACCTAATGCAGTGGCAGTCATTTGGCCACATTACAGATACCAATTATGTGGTTGGATTCTGTCCCCAACATTGCTATCCATAGAGATGTCTGCATTTCTACCTGAACATGTGATCCAAACTGCATCTAACATAGCAAACTTTTGTTCAGACCTCAACATCCTCTGGATTCGTGAGCTTTTAGTGTCTCATGTATGTGACTCTCAGTTATGCTTTCTATTTCTTTGGGCATTTTTTTGCTAAGTCTCTCTCTCCTCTTCCAGGCACCTCATGAATTCACCCGTAATATAATCTTCCATGCCTACATCTTCCCAGCACAGTAAAGAGAAGACACCTAGCGCTGTTTTGCTTTTATCTCATGTTCCATTTCCACATCAACGCTGGGCACTTTTCATAATAATCCGGCCACTTCTCTTTGGCATTATCCTTATCATGCTGCTCTCGGGTACACCAAAAATGTCACCATTTTTTTTAATCCCGAAAACATGTTTTTCCTACTTTGTTTTACATATAAAATTATGGTCACTAAATATCTCGCATCCTTTGCCAACCCTAACATGGAAGTCAGAGCAGCCTAAGTGGAAGCCTGAGAAAAAGGAAGAGGCTTGTAGCAGAATTCCGGTATGCACGAATTAAAGTCATATGTTAGCAATGACAGTTTTTGGATCCCTCATCTCTATTGTTCATAAGAGAATATCCCTAAAATATTTTAAGTAAAATTTTTATTGAAGTATAACATAAATATAGTAGAGTTTACAAACCACAAGTGTAAAAGTCAGTAACATTTCTCTTTACAATTATCACCTAAATCAGTCAAGGAAGAGATGATTATCATTATCCCCTGTCTTATGCTGTACAAGTTACAACTCTGGCTCCCCTAATCACCATTATATCAATGTCTCTTTCTCTCTCTCTCCCTCTCTCTCTCTCTATATATATATATAAACATTTTTTACAGTTTATATTCTTTTGGTTTCTCTCACTGAGAGTCAGCCTTTGAGTTTCTTTTTTATACTTGTTCATTCATTCTAATTGCTACTGTTGTGTGAGTATACCACATAATTTATTTTTTGTGGATTTGGAAACATTGGGTACATTCTTAAATTTGAGCCATTATGAATGTTGATGCCATAAATATTGTTAAATATTATCTATCTATCTATCCATGCACGTACATACACCCTGCTGCTGAGCATATAGTTACGAGAGAAATGCCAGATCAAGGTATGTCTATCCATTTTACTTGATATTGGCCATCCGTTTAACAAGGTAGTTGGGCCATTTTAATTTCTGTCTTGCTTGATTTCTTAGCTTCTTCCCTAACAAAGCTTTAAAATTTGGCATGTACTTTAGGGGAGAAACTTCTGAATCTAGAGTTTACTTCTGCATACCACCTTATTTACTAAGATATTAGCTTCTTAATTTCTGGCTGCCTTGATTTATCCATACTGTAACTTTTGTCTGTCTTCCATTTCAAATTATTAAAGGTTATGCGTACTTCAAGAAATGTTTACATCAACCCTTTTCCTGAATTCTTAGCTTGCCATAACAAAAATGGCAAGCAACCCTAGGAAAATGCAGCTTGAAGAATGTTGGCCCACTTCTCTGAAAATCCCTTTAAGCTTTAAGATCTTGGTGACTGCATTCCTGGTTGAATTAACAGTTTTTCAAAAGGTACTTTCAAAATGTCGCTTTCTCCAGTATTCCTCAGCACCTCTTAATGTGAATATTGGTCTTCTGAGATCTATCTCCTTATTGTATTTTGTAAAAATGTAGAAACATCTCCAATTGAGAGTCTTTGAGGGTAGATTGGTAATTATTTCTAAATTCTGCTCTTGGGAGAGATGATGTACTTTCTACAACAGGAGGTACAACATTGCACCTGATATGAGTGAATTATAGAAGAGAATTCATGTACTGAAAAGCTCTTCTGTCAAAGAATTTGTACATTGTGAGCCACTGATCCCAGATGAGCTAAAATAATGAGTACTGATACTGTATTTGTCTCTGTATTCATATACTTTATATTCAAATATATATTCATGTATTTGAATGAAGCAGCATTGGCAAACTCTTTCCACTCTCTGTTCAATTCCAGATGGGTGAATTGCTTCCAGTTCCATGACTTACAATTCCCATGGCTTTGGTATTAGAACTCAACATATACCTTCTATAATACCATTTACAAAAATTCTATCTTATCTCTCAAACTATATTTTTCAAGTGATTTTCAGTGTCAAGATATAGCCACAAGATATAGCCACGACTCAGTTCTTAAATAGTTATTGAATGCTAGAAAGATGGAAAGAGACTATTAAGCAAAATGAAAGGAATGTTCAGAAGGGTCGGATCTTAAGTATACATTTAATTTTACAAGTACAAGCATGCGTTTGCTTGGAAAAAAGGAAGACCTTCTCTATTTGCTGGGCACGTTATGTTAAACCTTTATGTATTCATTCAACAAACATATAATATGTGGTTACTCCATGCTAGGCAGAAGTTTTACATAAATACCAAAAATTATTAAGCACATTTAACGACAGAGTTTGTTAAATCCATATTCTATCTCTCTATACATTGAAGCTATGATTTTTTTTATTGTTAAAAATCCTTTGAAAAACACTATTGTTTTAAATTTTGTTGCGACCAAAAGGAATATTAAAGACATGGTACAGTTACAAAACAAGTAATACCCAAGGTGGGGTGGAGTAGAAATCAGTGTCGTACTTCCAACCGAGTTTACCACTTGACTAGCAATTACTGTAAGTGCTTCCCCACCACTGAGAGTGAGAAAGGAAGCTGGTGTTGCTGCCACTTCGTGTTGTATGTTGCTTTTTTATCCAATCTATTCCTGTAAATAACTTCTCAAAAACATTAAATACCCATTTCCAAAGCACTCCTTAAAGCAAAATGCCCACTTGTCCTACCTTCTCAGAGGTATTCCAACTGCCAAAATTTCACAAAGGATGGAACAGCCCTGCTGAAAAAATAGAAAAAAAATAAAGTTAGCACCCAGAGTTATAGTTGAGTATTATATTTACTTTCTCTATTTGTATTGGCAGTGTATTGTTTTAGTTAATTCGTGGACACTTGAGTAAGAAAAAAAAAACTGAGTTAGGAACAAAATGCCTTTGGCATAAGAAAATAAAAATGTTGTTTGGGCGCAGTGGCTCATTCCTGTAATCTCAACACTTTGGGAGGCCGAGGTGGGTGGATCACCTGAGGTCAGGAGTTCGAGACCAGCCTGGCCAACATGGTGAAATCTCATCTCTATTAAAAACACAAAATTAGCCAGGCATGGTGGTGCACGTCAGTAATCCCAGCTACTAGGGAGGCTGAAGGAGGAGAATCACTTGAACCCTGGAGGTGGAGGTTGCAGTGAGCTGAGATCACGCCATTGCACTCCAGCCTGGGCAACAGTATAAGACTCTGTCTCGAAAAAGAAAAAAAAAGAAAAGGAAAGAAAAAAGAAAACAAAAATATTCATCCTTTGTTACTATACTTTATCATATGTGTTGGATTCATAATATCATAAGCGTATCATCACTGACACTTTTGCATGGCATCTGGGAGAATGCATTTTATGTCAGGATTCATAATAAGCAATTTTAAACAGATATAATTCCATTAAAACCATGAGCAAATAATCCATGTCTGGAAACCTACATGACTGGTCTGGCCCCAGCTCTGACACTAGCTACTCAGACCCATGAACAGTCCATGTCATAACTTCACAACCATAACATGGGGAGTTAGAGTCCATCATTCACTCAAGTGCCTTTCTGCTCCAGCACTGTAGCACCTGCTACCAGCCAGCTGAACACTGGCTTTCCCTAAGCACTCATAGCTGGAGCTTTGCAACAGAACTCCAGCTACTGTGTTGTCCTTCAGATATTTTTATCATTCCTTAAACTCTTCCCCCATAGCCCTGCTGTTTTATATAGAGCTGCCCAACTTAGCACCAATCAATCATTTGCTTCTGTAACTGTCATCACTCAACACATCAAATTGATATGTTTTACTTTCTAGAGTAATCTAGTCATCTCCAACTTTATCTTCCACTGGTCCCCACAATGTAGCCTCCATCTTCCTGTTCTCTTTACCCTTTCCTCCCAACCTCACCGTTATCTTGCCTACCCATTTAACTTCCTTCTTCAAGATACATTTCCTCTCACTCTCCTCTCCATTATTTTAAAAGTGTCATCTTTTCAATGGTCACCAATCATTCTAGACCATGTTTTTGATTTTTCTTGGCTCCGTTTAAGGGATAACAAAATGTTTGTAATTTTTATGTCCTCCAAATGAATTGTAAATTCCTTGAAAACTGAGCCTGCTCCATGAATCCTGTAGCAAATGTATGGTAGGCTGTACCCGAACTTCTGAATAGATGCTTCCTGAATTCTCTGTCACATATTCATGTAAAGAAGATTTTATATTTAAAGACAAGAAAGTGCAAGCTTTGTTCAAGAAACTTCAGTGATACCAAAGGAAGTTATATGGTCAAATTGAAATTGTCCTAAGGAGTCAAGAATCTGTTAATGAACTCTCCTGAACCAGCAAAGTAAAAAAAAGCTAGGGGAAAGTGCAGGGGGATGTTTTGAAAGGATTCATTTGTTATGTGTTCAGACCTACTTAGGGTGGGTTTCAAGCCTTTCACTGCAAGCCAAGTTAGAGAGGCTTCAGTTGGATCATTTGTAAAGCTTAGAACCTGTCACCTATAGTTACTGGGGACAACGTAGCATGTTTTATCAGTCAGCGTTTTTCTATAGGATTTACATTCATATAAGAATATATATACACACATATATACATATATACACACATATATATACACACACATATATGGAGAGAGATATAGAGATTTTATATAAATATATATTTAGAGAGAGAGAGATGGAGATAATAGACCGTCACTGAAAGATCGGTAAGAAAATTGCTCACACAATTGTGGGGATTGGACATTTGGAAATTTACAGGGAAATGTGGCAGACTGGAAACCCAGGAGGAGTTGCTGCAGTGCTGAGGGAGAGTATTTTCTTCTCCAACACAGCTCCGTTTTGCTCATAAAGTCTTCATCTGCCTGGATGAGGCCCACATTATTGAGGATAATCTTCTTCCCTTAAAGTACACTGATTCTGGATGTTAATCACATTTACAAAACACCTAGATTCATGTTTGATTAAGTAACTGGGTACATGTGCTAGAGACTAGGCAAGTTGACATATAAAATTAACCATCACAGGAAAATCTGCACTTCTACCTGCTAAATCTCAGATCTGAGTGACACTGGCCAACACAATGGTGGGCGTGAACACAAGGTTGCTGCTCTGGGGAACTGGTTTATTCCAGCGGAGGTTGACAGGACACAGGATGCATGGTCCTCATCCAACGGAGGAATACAGAATGAAGTCATCTTAAAGCCTGTTGGAGAAGGCTGTCTAAAAGAGGGTACCACCCTCAACCCAGAGTTGCCAAGGGCATCACAGAATCCCTAGAGACTGAGAACGGCGTGGATGGTGAGGCAGAGAATCAGGCATTAACAATCAAGGACTGCAGGTACAATGGCCCTGGCAATAGAGGTGAGGTCTCCCCGGGACCCCCAAGGGCCCCACCTAAAAAAGAGGCAACTATAAACATCAAGTGCTACTGGAAAACTAAAGACCAGCATTCCACAGCTCTATTGTGAAGTGAAACTTTATTCTTCTTAATGTATGTCATTGTATACGAAGTTAAAAATAGTGCTCAATTAATGAGGAAGGAGGGCATGAGAAAGAGAGACGAGGCCAAGCCCAGCTCCTTCCAAGGCTACAGCCCATCATTGGGTCAGTAGAACAGCCTCAACTTTAAAAAGTGTTCCACTGCTTCATAAGAATAGGCAATCCAAGAATCAACTTGAGTTTGGTGAATGCTTCATGAAGTAATCAAAGGTTTTGTTTTTGTTTTTGTTTTTGTTTTGCCAAGTAATAGTACACAGAAAAGCCACGAGACTGTTGGAATTTTCATCCAGGGACATAGGAAGAACTTTTTGCACTGTATACATTTTAAAAGTACAATGAGAAAAAAAAATATGCTCCTGTGTCTTTGCTTCTCCTGATTCAACCTCATTCAAAATGCGGATTTCAGTCCTTCAGGAAAGGGACGCCAGATCATGTGATTCCAGAAACATGTAACACAAAATAGCACAACTGAGCATTCCTCAGAAGTCAGGGATTGTCCTTGGACAGGCAGACTTAGAGGGATAGGAAATGGGACACAATGAATTAGTGTGGCTTGTCTGGGAGACAGTGGGAGGCTGGTCTAACTGGAGAGAGAGGTTTGTTTTACAGGGTTCCAGCATATCAGTTCCTACCTGCTGTGATGAGAGATTGAATTTCACAAGCAAACAAAATCTTCAGATGCTGTTGAAAAGTAGATCATTGAGATTTAATCTGCATTACATTTACAGATCTCTAGAGACTTTATATATATATATGTATATAGATATATGTACACATTTGTGAGATATATATATATATATATCTCGCCATGCCATTATGTAATCTCTGGCACTATCTTAGTATTTCATGTAAATCAGTCATCTTTCATATTTTAAGCTTTTCTTTTTCTTTCGTTAAAGGAGAAGCATTCTAAAAAGAATCAAATCCTTGAAAATTACAATCAATTTTCCCTGATGACTTCCATCTGATGATACATATATCAAGTTCTCAAAATAAGAATGACATTAGGAGAAGGTAGATGTAGTTAAATAATAAGAACAACTTGTAAGAAATATGTAAGACAAGGGTGGGGGCCTAGGACAAACAACTTGTGAGTGGATTGCTTTCCCTCTCAGATTTCATTCTGGGACTAGAATGTTGTATATGGAGGCAATCAATATATATTTCTCTAGAACTGTGTACTTCATCACAGATGTTCCCTTTGTGAACAGGTTTTAATTTATTCTTGCACTCTTATAAAGAAACAACTGAGACTGGGTAATTTGTGAAGAAAAGAGGTTTTAATTGGCTCATGGTTCTGCAGGCTAGCTTCTGTTTTGCTTCTGGGGTGGCCTCAGAAAACTTACAATCATAGTGGAAGGCTAAGGAGAAGAAGCCATGTCTTACATGGCCAGAGCAGGAGGAAGAGGGAGGAGGGAGGTGCTATGCACTTTTAAACAGCTAGATCTCATAACTCACTATTATAAGAATAGCATCAAAGGAGACATCTGCCCCTATGATCCTATCGCCTCCTACCTGGTCCCACCTCCAACACTGGGGATTTTGACATGACATTTGGGCAGGGACACAGATGCAAAAAATATCAGGGCACTCCATGTTTCTCACTATAACAACAGAAGTTCTCATAAAATGTGAGCATCTCCTCTCTTTCATCTTCCACTTAGTATGAGTCACCAATTTCTCTCCATTTCTCCATGATAAAGGCCAACTATTTCGAAATAGCACTCAAGGATCTTTACGAATGAGCCTTTAATTTTCTTTCTAACCTCATCTCTGACCACTTTTTTCCATGTACCATAGATTGCAGTCAAGTAGAACTATAGTAAAATCACAATAGTCTAGGGTAAAGCTAACTTTGAGAACACCAACTCATGGTTTAAAGGAACGTTGGATATTAATATCTGGTGGTAATCCACTGTGGCTATGTAAATATGAAATCTTATTTTCTTATCAATACTTGATTGGCAGGCAGTTAATGGATAAACAGCTCACTACCTGTTCTGGAGGGTACAGACTTTTCAGCTCTTGGTGCCAAATCATGGTGAGGATTTTTTCCACGCTCCATGTTAGTGGAAGCAGCCTTTCCCATGAATCTCCAGGCCATCCCAGAGAAGTGTGGTAACACTTCCCTATACATGCCACACCTGAGCCAATCTTTCTTTCCGTTGCTTGTGAATTTTGAGTAAGACCAATATCCTTAAGAGTAAGAACACTGGAGCATAGTAATCAAAAGCCAGTACTTTGAATCAACTAACAAACAACTAGAATTAACTTTTAGCTTTACACATACTGTGTTTCCTTTGAAAACACTGCAAACTTCATCTGTTAAGACCTCTAAGTTTTCAGGTGGAAAACTAAATTTCTATTTGTGATTTAGAAGAAAACATGCCTAAAAGAAAAAAAAATTTAGAAATTAAACATCTAGGAGAATGCAGCTCTAAATTTTGAGAATCTTAGTTTTACAGCATGACTTGCCTTTCACTTAAACTCAGTTGTGCCAGACAGGCTGTGTGTTAATGAATGTGATGATTGCAAGTTTACCTTCCTTCAACACATAGAGAATGCAACTTCCTCTTGGGTTTAGGCTTTTCTTCTAGAAAAGCCAGTTAACATTACACTCTCCATTTGTCTAGAGCTATCATTGATTCTATTCCAATAATTATTAAAATATATTTGTTCTCTTCATTTCAGACTTGAAAAACTTTATAAACATACAAGTATAAACTATAAAAAGATACAAAATTCCATACTCTCTTAAAAACAACACAAAAAACTTATCTACATTTTGTTTAATGTTACTTTTGTCTGCATATGAATTTCAGTGCATAGTTGTAATCATTCAGTCAATAAAATTCTATGTTCTGTTTTATTCAAATAAAGGAAAAGCAAGGACCCCTCTACACTATTTGAATGCTTTTTAAATGTATTATCAATGGCTGCAAAAGTACTTGCCTTTAATGTTGATCTCTTCATGTACTTAATAATTTCCATTTCATACTCATAGATTATTTCTAAAAATGTTAACACTATAATATTTGGAAAAATTCATTTCTTTAGGCTTATACATTTTTATGATACCGTGCAATTATTTTTTGAATTGTTTGCACAAAATAGAGTTACCTGGTAAAATGATGTAAGAATTTTGTGTTTTTTATATGTATTAATGTATCTAGCATTAATCTTTGTGATTTAATTTTAGCCATGGCATTATACCTATAAAGATTATAAGCTTTTCCTCAATTATTTATTCAAATAACATTTAAACATTATTATTCTATACTAGGTGCTGTTATATGTGCCGAAGATACACTTGTGAAATAGTGAAAAAAATATTTCCTTTTCTAGGATTTTAAATTTTAGTGTCACGAGACAGGAAGTAAATTATCAGGGAAGTAGAAAGAATAAAAAAGAAAGACTGAGAGGAAGGAAGGAGGAAGAAAAGGAAGGGAGAGACAGAGGGATAAAGGGAAACGGAGGGAAAGAGAGTAGAGAGGAAGCTAGGAAGGAGGGAAGGAAGGAAAAAAGAAGAAAGGGAAAGAGGGAAGGAAAGAAGAAAGGAAGGAAGGAGGTAGGAAGGAGAGTGGGAGGGAGAGAAGAAGGGAAGAGGGTCAGGGAGGGAGGAGAGAGGGAGGGCGAGTCAGGGGAATACTGAAATAAAACAAATTGAATAAATGAGCAAGGAAGACCTAAAGTCAAAGTCTCTGCAGACAATTGTAATGGATAATACATTCAGTCCGCCTAATTAGCGGCCAGTGAACAAAACATTGTTAAGGCATGTAATGTAAGTAATGAATTCAACACCAAGTTTAAGCATAAGTGCAGGGATTTATGCTTGTCCAAAGGATTAGTAAATAATAGTTTAAAACTCAGAATTTGTAAATAAGAGAATAAAATATTAATTAAATGATAGGAAATTCAAGACTCGTACTTGACTAAAATTGGGTTTCTAAAATGAAAGCAGTGGATCCTCATGCACCGGACCTGAAGCTACCCTGGTGGCACACTCTCTATCAAATCAGAATCTGTTCATATGTTGAGGATTATCTGATTAAAGTCATAAGCCAAGGACGGGGCACTGCTGTGAAACCCATCTCAACTTACAGCATCCTTAGGAAGACGAGGCACAGAAATCTTTCATCGTGCCAGTGCATATGGGAAGGGTAGCATGGATATTAACTTGGAGAGCATTAGTCAGGAAAAAAAAATAATTATTTTGACTTTTTATTGATATTGGAAAGGAAAAAGTCTGATTAGATCATTAAATTTATTTCCCACAAGCCAGAGCAAGAAAAACAGTTAGAGAACAACACCTGGGCCTCATAATTTTTCTGAGAGAGGGTCTTGGCTTCTCCTAATTAGGATGACTGAACACATTCCAAATAGCTTTGTTTGTTATCTTCTTTGCAAATGATCACTGAACATAAGATGATTCAAAGGGACTTCCAAATGCAAATATCTCAATTAAGAAAGACAGGATTCCAAGAAACATAAGAAGCCTGCAACTGGTAAGTTGGTTACTAAAAAATTTCATTTTTCAGTACCAGTGTTTTGAAAGTGCTAAAAAGTAATATCATTTCCTTCATTTATGTGGCAACTGATCCAGATTGTGTTCAAGATATTCCTCCTTAAGCTGAACACTTTATCTTTGATTTTTCACTTTATTGCAATTGCTAATTTTTCAATCGCCATGAACTTTCCCAATTTGAGGCTGAGCATAGCATTACATTTGAACAGTTGTCTGCATAACAATATTTTTGAAAATTAATTAGGCATCGAGATAATGATCCTTTTTCCTCCTTGGAATTCTCACTTGCTTAGAAATAGTGTGAACAATTTTTTTTTTTTTTTTTCCAAATTGAGCAGTGGCTTTTACAGAACAATGAAAGAGCTGATTCAGTGTGGGCGTCTTTTGTTTTTAAAGTACAGAGTTCTATTGTGAAATTTAATTAAGAAAGCTGTGTTCAATATTAATACTATTTTCCATTTTTTAATATGTTCATATTTACAGCAGGAGAAGAAATATTTACTTTAGATTGGTCAGTGAGTTGTCCTTAAAGAAATGTATGTTTACAAATCTGTTTTCCGGGCTGAAACAGAAGGGGACTAAAGTGGATATGTTTTATGATATTTTTCCCCTTGTCAGTGAGTGGGTGGTTGCAAGGAGTGGCTTTGGCATCATTATAAACCAGTCTTTCTTAAACCAGCCTGCCTAGTAATGTCACTCCAACCCCCAAAAGCTTAGCGACTGCCTAAGTCAACTGATGCTTGGCCTTGTGCTTTATGAAGTCCCCCAGATTAGGTCTACCACTGACATTTGACAGCTCGGGCAACAGAACCAATGAAAGCCCCACATGCACTGATGAAACATTTGAAAGTTCTGTATTACGTTATCAACTCTTAAGGAGAGATGTTCTATCATCCTATCTCGGCAAATTAAGTTATCATTAACACTGAAAGGCCAGGTTCACATTTTGAATCTGAGAATTCCTGGGAGTTTATTCTAGGAACATGGCATTATCAAGTGAGTCAGACTCCACCTCCCCATCCAGAGATCTGCCTCATCTTCTCAACTCACTGTCAGCTCCATCCTGCCCTGCGACACAACTTTGTAGACTCTGCAGCCCACCAGTGTGCACACTCCCCCGTCCCTGCCCAACTGCTCTCTGAGCAGTCCTTGGCACCTGGGACGGGCAGCACACCAGAGAAATGTGGTCTGTGGTCTGTGCCCTGGTGAGGATGGACATAGCACAGGGCTGTGCAGGTGCTGGACGTGGGCTTGTGTTTTATCAGGGAATTCTGGAGTCCTGAGTAGCAAAGTCTAGTGTAGAAAGGGAAGTTTGAATGCCTTTCATGGATGTGACTCTCAAGAGAAGAAGCACAGACCAGATCTCCAGTTCGAATCTTGATGATTCCAGTGAGTAGCCAGGCTACTCACTTGGCTCCAAACTTCTATGATGAGATTATATAGTGCTTTAGTTCTTCATAAACTCATGCATTTTATGGGACTCATGCATTTCATGGAACACCCCTAGGCTTAAAGAATTATCATTTCTAACATTTCATGACATATTACAGTGTTATGAAATCATACTTTGGGCATATCATTACATACATATAATTTTAATCTAAAACTTAATCCTCATCTCTGTGTGTGTGAGCAGGCACAAACACGTTTCTGTCTGCCCCTCTTTGTCTGTTTCTCTCTGTCAATTTGTGCCCATGTCTGCTGTCTCACATTATCTCCCTCTTTCCCTTTTTGTTTTTTATTCTTTCTTTGATGAGTGCGTTTTCCTGCCTTACTCTGTTGCTGTTGCATTTTGTCTCTCTCTGTCATGCTTGTGAACACACACACACTCAAATGCACACACCTAAGCATCAAGTAGAGTGATATAGGTGAATGGAAGCAATGACTTGATCAAGGATATTCAGAGATTGACAAGTCAGGACACTCCTCCTATCAAAACACAATTCTTTCTTACAAGGAATTTTTTTCTTCCACTTTCTGCATATTTCTCCAGACCAGAAAAAATAAGTCTACCTGAAATGCCATCATTTTAGCCACAAAAACATGCTACATCCAATTAAACACACAGCTGTTATTCCTTTAGGTAAACAGATGGCACATGTCATTTACTTAACTTAGTAAAGAAGAGGAGAGGACATTATTGAGTGCAGTTTGGGGGCAATTACTTGACACAATGATGCCAATGGCCAATTTGAAAGGACAAAAGACTATGGCATTTCATTAAAGGACTGAATAATTATCGTACCCCCTTTCTTAAATAGATTAAATTATTTCATTCAGAAAACCTCCCTTTAATTTCCGTAGAGATTACTGCAGGGAGAGTCAGCATTAAACTAAATACTGTAGGCCTTGGATTTATGATCAAGCAAGTACTTCCTATTTTAATCTAGAAGTCATTTCTAGGTATTTAAAATGTTATTTCCTTCTTCTTAAATATTTCTAAATTTTGTCATATAATTTCATGACTACATTTTAATTTCTATCCAGGCACACATCAATGGCCATTTATACTTAACTAATATGTCAAAGTAATTATCTGTGGCATTTACTGTCACTGTAAAGTAACTTAAAGTTGAGGTTTTTTCTAAATTATCACAATATATTAATATATTATCTATATTCATGTAAATATATATGCATAGATATGTACAATTTAGAAGAACATATATTCTTGTATTTATTACCTGACACCTTTAAGAGTTGAAAGCTATCATCTATCATTTTTGCACTGGCAAATTATTATTATGAAATAATTTGTAAATGCTAACTGGTAAATTTTAACACCACTTAACAAAGAAATAAACAGCTCACGTCTGTAATATTGTAACTTCATTTTGTTTTGATCAGCAAGCTTCTGAAAAAATGGAAGAATATGGATCTTTAAGACATATATGTGACTAAAATTACAAAGTTTCCACATCTTAGAACCCCAAATACTTTACACAAACAGAATGAGAATTTTGTGGATGCATGGAAATATATAATTTTTTATAATTACTCAGTCTTTTAATCTCATGTTAGAGCAATAGTCTTCACCAGAATTTAATGATACCATTACTTTTCTTTATTTAAATTCTAAGAGCATTGAGGCTCTTCTGGAAAGGGGAAGGAAAATATCTAACATGAGAGGATGGCATAGCTCCCCATTCACAAAAGGAAGTTAATTATAAGGTCAATTCCAGAAATTTCTTTTCAATTTAAGCAAAACTGCAGATTCTGGTTTTTTTGTTTGTTTGAATCTTGTAAACAACTAAGTATTATTTCCCACCTTTCATTCATGAAATGAATTATGTAAAATCAAATCATTTTCATGATTAATGTCTCTGTACCTTGATTTACCACAGAAAATATAAACATCTGCAGATCTCTCCTACAACTTATACTGTGAGCCAAAAAAAAAAAAAAAAAAAACTTTGAATAAATGCTTTCAAAGCTAAAGCAGCTGCTTGTCAATTAAGTGAGGCTTTTTATTGGCTCTCTGGTCTTTTCTCAGCACAGATTTTCTTCATTAATGTCTCCCCCCTTCTTTTGCCTGTTTCTGAACCTGCTTTTGTTCAAAGAGAAGCAATAAGAGCAACTATTCCACAAGTCTGATTCCTATTTCTTTAAACATTTAATCTTTTGAGCAATGAGAAATGAGCCAACAAAAAACTGAGGTGCAATTCGGTTATCATTCAATTCTTAAGTGAGATGTTCCCAGTGTTGGCTCTTTCTGTACACGATATAATTTATGGTGTGCATTATAAAGAAAATAAAAATATTTAAAATGTTTCTGTGTTCACATAAGATAACATCACATACATATTATTTAAAATATTTCCAAACACTTATCAGGAAAATAACTCAATTATTTAAGGAAACAAGTTTTTTTCTCCCCGCCACCTTTTGTTCCCCTCTTATGATTTCCAGAAGGCAATGAATGTGATAAATGCAATTCCAAATATCATGCATTTTGCCAATGTATACTGGCGAAAACTACTCTACTGAATCTGTAACTTCCATTCTTTGGCAAGTTAATTTATATTCACAATATTGAAGTGTCCACCAGGAGGGCTATGGGAATCGAGTCACTAGAATCTACATAGGAACACACAGCAGTGTAGTTCCCTTTTTATGTGCCCATTAATTCCACCTAGTTGGTTCCATAGACTATGATGGGGTGGGGGAGAGGAAGAATGACTGTTGTCAATATCACTCCGTAAGATGAAAGGAAGTGGACACGTTCAAAAGTACCACATGGAAATGCCACTGACCAGCACCAAATGGCATAAACCCTGAGAAGCAGGTTCATTTTCTGATATCTTTATAATTTTTTCTCTCATTCTCTGTATTTTTAATGAGATTTTGTATTGTTTAGAAAGACTAGTTGTACAAGTGCAGCTGAACAACCTATAATGAAAGTTATTGTTTTAATTTTTTTTTTTTTTAATCCTGGGAAAACAGTCCATTCAAAGTTCCCTGTGCCTCCATCTTTAAACTTCCTCCCGATGAAGAATGAACCTTAAAACCTTAATTGCATGAAGTTATTCTAGCGTAAAATTATTCTTGCTGAGGGAAAAATAAGATAAGAGAAGGGGCTCCGATAAATCAGCATGGATCACTCCATAAGGTTATTAGGGAAGAGTGCCCTGCCTCTAAACCAGCCCACTGACGCCAACGGCTCTGCACAGAAACCACCACGTGTTGCGAAAGAGATACAGGGGATGCACAGCCGTGCAGGGAGAGATTCCAACAGAGACCTTTCAAAACACCGCGCGTGAAACACTGTGGCTTCATTGAGACATTTGAATTTGGAAGAGGTTCAGAGAAGCGACCATTTCTTAAAGCAATCTTCATATTGCGTGTGCACATTCCAAACGACTTGTTAATGAGAGGGCGAATTCAGGGACTTGTATTAGAAATGAAACATTTACAGAAGCCTCCTCTTCCACTCCACCAAAGAATGTAATGGTAGACCGGGCGCGGTGGCTCACGCCTGTAATCCCAGCACCTTGGGAGGCCGAGGCGGGAGGATCACAAGGCCAAGACATCGAGAACATCCTGGCCAACACAGTGAAAACCCATCTCTTCTAAAAATACAAAACTTAGCTGCGTGTGATGGCGCACTTGTAATCCCAGCTACTTGGGAGGCTGAGGCAGGAGAATCACTTGAACCCGCGAGGCGGAGGTTGCAGTGGCCACTGCACTCCAGCCTGGGCAACAAAGGGAGACTCCGTCTCAAAAAAAAAAAAAAAAAAAAAAAAAAGGTAGATCTCCATGCATAATAAAAAGCTCTGCAAAATGTATACAGTGATTCATCAAATCAAATTACAGAATTAAAGAAGGAGGGAAAATAACTTTTCTCCCCCGGTCTTACTGTCTCAGTGCTTTGTAAAGTCAAATGTTGCCCACGTTAACAGAATGAACAACATTGCTTAGTATAAGCGTGTATTAAGTGGAAAGATCTGTATTGATTATTACATAATAAATATTACAAAGCCGATTTGCAACTCACTCATTTATTATTTTAGTAGTACCCAGGTAAAAGCTAATAAATGTTTTATTACTCTGTATCATCTTATAGATTTAGATTTGTTAGATTTGCCAGCAAGCCAATTGTTACATGTTACCAGCATGATAGGCAGTTAGGAAAATATCTTAGGCATTTTATACTTGCAAATAAATTTGAACTTTTTAGTTAATCAACATTGATGAGTGTAGTGTCGAGACGCATCGTAGCCAAACAGGCAATTGCCATCTTCTACGATCCCCTTTAGTATTAAAATATTAATTATCTTAAATAATATATTCTTTTGGAAAGTATGTAAAGTTAGTTAAAGAGATACCTTTCCTTTTTCTTATTTTGCTTTTTAAGTTTCAAATTGTATTATTTTTATTTAATACTAGAGGGAAATCATTATACACACATACACACATATGACTATATAAACGAACATATAAATCTGAATGTGCTTTTGAAAAGTGTGTCTTACTTAATTTTAAAAAGTATTTCTTACAACAAAACAAGAAATCATCTCAGGGGGTCTTGTTTTAGGAAGATTTTCCTGAAAATTGATAAACCTTTAGGTGACTTTTCACAAACCTCAGTAAGATATGAACATCTGGACTTATTAAGAGATATCTCTTCATTTGCTTAATCCTCAAATCTTACAATTTTATTTTCTGCTAAAAGGATATCTAAGTGTCAGAGTACTGTGAGAAAATCAGGTCTTCAAATATTCTAACCATTGTGCTCTCCAGGCTGTCATTCAACATGTCAAAGCCATAGCACTTATTCAGCACAGTGTAGAAGCGTTTCAAGAGTGATGCTGCAATCATCTTGGTGTGGCTCTGTTCTCTACATGTCCCTGGCTGCTTTGGACTACGGCTACACAGACTGAGCTGGAAAAAAAGCTGTTCCCTGTGCCCTGCTCCTTTCCTTCCCAGTCTTCTATCCACAAGCAAGCTCTAGGATGGGAACTCTCTTATTGTCCCCGGTAACGTGCATGACAACCCTCCACAGATTATTCATCGATGTATTGTTGTTGGAGGATCTGCTGAGGCGTGAGGCCTGGCTGTGCCACATTACAGCAGCCATGGGTGTAGGAACTGCACAGGCAGCAGCACGGAGCCTGTTCCCTGTTTGGCAGCGCAATGCCTCCTTTGGGATATGCTGCAATACCCAGCTTAGAAGCCCAGCTCCCAACTTGAGTAGGCTCTAAATGGAATATTCCATTTGGGAGTTTTTTCTTTTCCCTTATGCTTTTAGAAATATATTATCTTTCAGTTGACATTCAAAGGCCTGCATACCTAGAAAACTTTCAGATGCTCTCTCTATGCACGCACACACAAATGTACACATATATATACATATATATACATTTATACACATGTGTACATACAGATACACTATACACACATTTATATTTGGTGGAAACAGTTCTATTTGATGGAAACAGATGTTTAGAAAGGAACTATTTTTTCTAAATTATTCTGCAAGTGCTTATTTTTAAAATGCCCGTCTCAAAGTTGTTGAATCACAATATCAGGAGGTAAACATAAGGAATTATTCTGCAGGTGGAGAATTTCCTCACAAGGCAGAAACATCTGCTACTTCAATTCTTCAGCTTTAAACCCATACCTAAAACTGATAAAAAAATTCAAGAAGTCTTTCCTTTTCCTCCCCACATACATAAAGTCTTCCTAAATGGATATCATTCCAATAAATTATCTGTAATAACTTTAATTCGAAGTCATGCCAAAAATATAGCACGGAAGATTAAGATGCATAAAAGTTATTAAGTAAAATAATCTTTACTCTACCTTAGAGGTTTATATGCTCACCAGGTCCACTTTTCTTTCATCAACCTTATACCATAGCTATTTCTGACTTCATGTACATTCTATCATGTAGAAAGACTGATATTTTACCTAGGATACCAGGCTGTAAATATTTTAATTACCCCCATGTCCTCAACAGAGTTTTCGTTAGACATTTTCTGGAAATTGTTCCATTACCTCATTCAGCACCACCTGGGTAGCTCATGCTCTGCTGGCTTAGTGAGGGAACTGGGGAGTGATACCAAATAGGCCTGTGGAAAAACAATGCCACATCTTGTGCTGACTGGGTTACATGTATCAAAAGAGCATATTTTGGCGAATTTTCTGAATCTAGCACGTATTCTATGTATTTTCAAATCATCAATGAATTGAAATTTATGCCTCAAAAATTGATGGTATCTTCATTTATTATCTCACAGAGAAACAGAATTAAATATGCAATTATACCTTTTATTTAATAAAAAAAAAAATCTGGGAAATAGTCCAGTGAGTCAGCATTAGAAGTTTAACACAAAGCAATGGAACTTCAGACATTGTATTCCTGTTGTTAGCTATTTAGAGTTTGCCAAGTCTGGCTAATAAGTCAATTAGATGCTCAATCTCTATTAAATATGTTTTATTCAGATCATTTTAAAATACACTAATTTGAGCATGCTGGGTGGGCAAAAAGTAGGTACCAGTGAATGGTAGATTTTATCATCATTGTTATTTTTCATTTCTAAAAAATTTAAGCACATATTCTATGCCAAACACCATGCTAGGATCTTTGTTCCAATTTGTTTTACAAACTTGCCCAATAGGCTATAGTGTCCCTATTTTGTTGGAAAAATAAATTGAGCCTTTGGAAGGTTAATTAAGTAGCTTGTCCAAGACCACTCAGCTGATATACTGCGTGGAAGACTACATGTACCTGAATATTCTAAACTCTCCCTTACGCAATGCTAAGTTTCTTTTAATATGGGCAGTTGGAAAAACTATTAAATTGAGTGGTCAGTAGATGTCAAAAATAACAAAAATTGATGGAGTCCACGAAAGGCTGAGAAGAAAGTTTTGGTTTCAGAATATCGATTTATGACTTTAGTTTGATGTAGTGTTGTGGAAATAAGGATTAAAGTAAAAGAAGAAAAAAGAGGAACTAAGATCTATTTCTTGCCTGACACTTTCTATGCAGCCCTTTACATGTAATATCTCATCGGTGAAACCCCATCTCTACTAAAAAATACAAAAAAAAAAAAAAAAAAAAAAACTAGCCGGGCGAAGTCCCGGGCGCCTGTAGTCCCAGCTACTCGGGAGGCTGAGGCAGGAGAATGGCGTAAACCCGGGAGGCGGAGCTTGCAGTGAGCTGAGATCCGGCCACTGCACTCCAGCCTGGGCGACAGAGCCAGAGTCCGTCTCAAAAAAAAATAAATAAATAAATAAAATAAATATCTCAAAAATTCTTTAAGGTTGGAGTCTACTGTCTAGGTTAACAAATGAGGGAATTACAGGGCACAGCAGGATGAAGTTAAGTGGAAGTGCACATAGGAAGCATTTGCGTTTTTTTCTAAATAAAGGTCATTGCATTCCCAGAGAACACATACACTTTCCACTGTAGGTGCACATAAACATTCTTTCTTATTTACAAAATAAATTATCTAATTAAATTCCTTGCATATTCTCAGTAAATACTCCAAATCATGCAGTCAATCAAATATGTCAGTGTCTAGACAGGTTTGGGTTGGAATGAGGGAAAAATGACAAAAGCAAAATATAACCTACAGAAAATGAAAATGATGCATTTAAGGTTATAATATTTCTCCCTTTTTTTTCTATTTTCTATTCTATTCTATTCTATTCTATTCTATTCTATTCTATTCTATTCTATTCTATTCTATTTTTTAGACAAGGTCTGCCTTTATCGCCTGGGCTGGAATGCAGTGAAACCTGCATTCTATTTGGCTCACTGTAACCTTCACCTCCCAGGCTCATGTCATACTCCCTCAGCCTCCCAAATAGCTGGAATAACAGGCATGTGCCACCGTACCTGACAAGTTTTTTGTGGTTTTTGTAAAGATGGGGTGTCTGCATGTTGCCTAGGCTGGTCTGAAACTCATGAGCTCAAGTGGTCCTCCACCCTTGGCTTTCCAAATTGTTGTGATTACAAGCATGGGCCACCACACCTGGCCAATTTCTTAATATGATTTCAGCTATATCAAACTAAGCCAACCAATCAATCACTCTCCACATTATGATATTTTTGATATTAAAATGTATCAAACAGGAATAGAATATTTCCTTTATTTCAGGCACACTTTAGACATTATTTAACTTAATTATGTGAGTTAAGGTTCATCAATATAATATTACAGAAGGTGAAACTGTGGCTTAGAAATTGAGTTGAAGCTTCTGCTAAGTAGTAGAAATTAAACTTTTAACCCAAATCTTGTGTTTTTAATCCTTTTTCATGTTCTCTACATAATAAAAATTAAAATATTATACCAACTCTGTCTCCATCATGAGCCTTCTGAACTGGCCATTTTTCCTGAACTGCTTCTATTGATGTGTTGCTTCGCGACTGCAGGCAGATTCAAGACTTCAGACTTTCATATTTTTGTTTCTGTATTTGTCAGAAGTAGAACTGACTTGAAAATCAATAATTTTCACTTACATAAACTGGAAAAACGGGCAATGTATTTTAATAAGTTTAAAAGTAATGCTTAGGCCTTCTGCCACTCACAGGCTTCCTCACTCTCAGGGCCAGAATCCTTAAGAAGGACACGGACGCCTGCAGTGTGGCTGTGACATAGATTTAAAACAACCACCACCACCAACTCTGAGTGTTCAGTGGGCTTAAATATTCTTAATTACCTATAAAAGTGACTGTTTTATGTATTTTTTGTTTGTGAAATATGCCTGTAAGACTAGGCTTTTTAGACTATTATTATTGTAAAAATCATGTCTGAATGAGTTCTTTACCACTGCTCAGTTTTTTTTATTATCCCTTTCTGGAGCAAATAGACACCTCATGTAATTTTTTAAATAAAAAATATCAAATATGCTGATATATAACAGGTGCAGTAAGCAGGATTGTATATAATTTGGAAGAGTTGCAATGAATTAAATTCAGGAGTTAATTTGCATGGAAAGGTCTATATAATGAGACAAATTCTGACTCGAATTGTAGTTGTGGTAGCAGTAAGCATTTCCATAATTCCTTGTGTTATTTCAGATATGTGATTCTTATAAAAGACAACGATAAAACATAGAATCATTGAACGATCAGTGAAAATATATTTCATTTTAAAAATATTTACGATGATTAAGATGTAGATTATACACACACACACACACACACACACACACACGCATGTTTAGTGATGAGAACATTCAGATTGAAAAAAGTGACTTTTCCAAGCAGCATGGTAAAACTTAGACCTGATGTATCCTTTTCTCTATTCCAGAATGCTTCTCCCAGCTACAAGTTTCTGAATTAAGATTACAGCATTCAGGAATTTTCCTGTGGGCCGTAGAAAATTAATCCATGTCCGAAAGATATTTTAACTATAAATGCCAGAACGAAAGCTAAATTAGTCACCATAATCTATTTAAGTTACTTGAAATACTAGAACATTGTCTTTAAAATGACTTAAGCAGAATAAAGGAAATAATTCCACTACATATTTACATATCTCCATGTCAAAGTTCTTAAAGCTTGAATTTTTACAAGTCCTTCCTAATGAGTTCGTTATTTTGTTTATTCTGCTCATAAAAAGCCTGATATGACCATTATATTTGCATTGCTAATACCTGTCAGGAGTTGGTTCCTTTGCTGTTTCTGCTCCTTGACAAAACTAATTGAGATCAAAGTCCATTTGGGGAAGAAAATCAGTCCAAACCGGCCAATAAAAGGAGTAATGGGGATCATTGGGCCAGCTTCCTCAGCAAGGAGTTCAAGGCCTGGGTGAAGCCAATAAAACAAATAAGACATATGCTCAGAAAAATATATCAGAATTAAATTACCAAAGCAAATAAAGAAGCCTAGGAGAAACGAGTTAGTAGGGATGTAAGAAGCACCAGCTTCCTACTCTGAAACTACAGGAAGGGGCAAGTGAATTAGCATTGCCCACACAGGAGAAAATGCCCATGGCTTTATCATACATAAGTTCCCAAATTTAGCGGATAAAGAATCCCCTAGATGAACAAATACTTATTTTTTCAGTTTTCATTTGTCATGTCCCAGGGATGGGAACTACAAAGAGCTGGTATGGGGAGGAATAATTCAGTTAGTGATGTGGCCAGGCACAGCTGCAGCCCTAGGGGAAGATTGTCTATTTACATTTCCACACCAAGGGCCAGGAAAGCCTTCTGGGCGAGGTAATGTTTAGTTCCATCTTGAAAGATCACAGTTCTATTCCAGATAAGAAAAGGTAGAAGTGGCATTACAAAGAGATTGGTGCTTGAAGGCATTCATGCACTCTACAGAAGTACAAATAGTTCATTAAGGCTGTAACCAATAATCAACAGATGTTTCTGACTGTCAAGAAAGCCATGTAGTGAACCGCATGTCAGATGTAGAATAAATCATTTAAACCTGCCTCCTTCCCTTAGTAGCTCTGTGACTTTGGCCCTATAAACTCTGTTCCTCTCTGTAAAATGGAAATAATAGTAGAACCTGCCCTGTAGAGTTGCTATGAAGGTTACATGAGTTAATGCTTACAAAGTATGAGAAACCCTTAGCTCAAAGTCAATACCATCTAAATGTTCCGACCTAAATATGATGGACAAAATTCTCATGATAAACGTGTTACTAGCAATGTTTTCCTTTAATGCCCATTAAATACATCTGGGTCTTAGAGAAATGCATCTTGAAATTTCTTTTGCTCATTCAATGGCTAGATCAGTTTATCATCTGTTCTATGGTTAATTTTTATTTCAATAGGACCTTGACTTTTTTAAGTATGATTTTTTTTTAGAATGTGCCTTCTCACTTCTGAATATCTGCCATTTTATTAGAATTATAGTAACACGTACACTATTATTGAATGCCAGCTTCCTAAAACTACTGAAACACCCTGTTGATAAGTTGCAGTTGAGTTTATTGCTTACTGTCCCAAGGTAGAGGACCAACTCAGCAGAGCTTTGACGGAGTGTCTGGGGCAGGAAGGAGAGATCAAAATTTATATAAATTTGAGGTTTAGTTTTAAGTTGGGGTTTAAAGGCAGACCTGATTAGGAGTGGGTGAGGAGTAAGATACAACCATTTGAGGATTAATGGAAACAGCAAGGCAACAATTTTGGAGGCAAGAGATTCAAATGACCTTAGGACCCACACTGTCTACCGATCTTTCCACTGGGGAGTAGATGGAAAGGTTTTGTTATGAACCATTTATTGGGATGTCTTCTGAAGTAGTAAAGCCTTGTTAAAATTATGAGTGAATTATGTGGGAGTAGTGTCAGACCTCCTTGTATGTGACCCAGATGTGTATGAAGGTAGACTGTTTGGCTTATTATCTATCAATCAAAACATTTCCCTCAGTCAGAGTTTTGAGAAGCCGTTTGTTGCTATGGTTGAGAGAAGGAATTCTGAAGCCAGAGTGCTGGTTTTGAATCTAGGCTCCTTCATTTACCTGCTGCATCTACACAAAGTACCTCTTTGTGCCACTGCTTCCCCACTTGCAAGAGGGAAAAGTTATAATAGTGTTTAGACATGAATTGTTATGACCATTGAGGAAATCCATATGTGTAGTGTCCTTAAAATAATGCCTGGTACATAATGAGTATTCAATAAAAAATTTAGTATTGATCTAAAATTAAAGGCTAGGGTAATATTTTTTATGTTATAAATTTTTAGTTACTGATGCAAAATTAAAGCATATACTACTATCTTATTATTTTATCCGATGTATATTAAAAACCATTACCTAATGAACCAGCCAGAGCAAGAAGTACAAACGTAAAATGTCAATAGAAATTATTCACTCACTTAAAAAAATTGCAATTTCCTAAATCCTTTAAATGTGAGAATTTTGAAAATTTCTGTCTGCAGCTACCTATTCTTTTTATTCTAAATTATCTCCACTCCAGGTAAGATTTTTGATCTCCTCTGTTCACAAGTCTGAAAACTGGATATCACTAAATGTCTTAGGTATCTACTCAATCCAATACCCTCCATACTTCTCATATAACCTTGTTCAAGCTTGTTATACCTTCTCTTATTATCCTTATCTCAATTTCTCCCTTATCCTCCCACTTCATGCACTTGAAACTATATTTAAGTCCTCTTAGCTCTCACTTGGCCTTTGCCCACCAGACTCCCCTGAAGCTGTCTACGGACTTGCTAACTCATATTGGCTCTCATGGTCTTTCCCTGACTCTGTCCCTATGGCCATCATCCGGGGTCAGATGCTTATCATCTCTCACATGAACGATTTCAATTGCTTTGCAATGGTTTCCCTGGATACAATCAATTGCTTTTTGTATCCTTCACATTGCTGCCACATTTTTCTTAATAACATACAGATTATATCGAGTCACCGATCTGTTCAAAGAACTCTAATGACTCAGCGTGGCTGATGGGCTGAAGGTCACAGTGATATTCTGTGTTCTGTAACACTTGGCTCTAACGCCAGGTCCCAGGCCCAGACACAGCCTCCTTCTGTCCTTTACTTATTTCCTTGGACTATGCAATGACTTCCCACAGGTGTGCCCTTGCTCAGCTGCCCTCAATAGAAGTGATGCATTTACCTGCCTTTTCTACATTTCAATGTCCTGCTTGTTTCTCCTAGTGAAGACCTCCCTTCTTTCACTAGTTCATGTAAAGTAATTTCCTCCTCTACTTCCTCAAAATTACAGGCAGATCTAGGTTTGTAAAAGTTCTTAGAATTTTTGAAGTCCTGGAAAAGAAAAAAAAATAAAATAAAAAGTACAAGGAAAATTTTGGGTTTGCAAGCGATATGGTTTGGATCTGTGTCCCCACCCAAATCTCATCTCAAGTTGTAATCCCCACATGTTCAGGGAAGGACCGGGTGGGAGGTAATTGGATCATAAGGGCAGCTTACCCCATGCTGTTCTCATGATAATGAGGGAATTTTCATGAGATCTGATGGTTTAAAAGTGGCAATTTCTCCTTCTCTCTCTCTCTCTATCTCCTGTTGCCCTGTGAAGAAGGTGTCAGCTTCCCCTTCATCTTCTGCCATGATTGTAGGTTTCCTGAGGCCTCCCAGCCCTGCAGAACTGTGAGTCTTTCCTTTATAAACTACCCAGTCTCAGGTAGTATCTTTACAGCAATGTGAAAATGGACTAATACAGTAAGTATTTATTTAAATGGTGTATTAGTCTGTTTTCATGCTGCTGATAAAGACATACCCCAGACTGGGCAATTTACAAAAGAAAGATGTTTAACTGGACTTACAGTTCCACATGGCTGGGGAAAGCCTCACAGTCATGGCAGAAGACAAGGAGGAGCAAGTCCTGTCTTACGTGGATGGCAGTGTGCAAAGAGAGAATGAGGAAGACACAAAAGCGGAAACCCTGATAAAACCATCAGATCTCATGAGACTTGTTCATTACCATGAGGAAAGTATGGAGGAAACCACCTCCATGATTCAGTTACTTCCCACCAGGTTCCCAGCGAACTATCAGAGTACAATTCAAGATAAGATTTGGGTGGGGCCACAGAGCTAAATCATATCAAATGAGGAAAGAAATAACTTAAAAAAAAAAAAAGTTGTCAAATCAACAAAAATTACAAATTATATTAGGTAATATTTTATTAATGAATTTCCTGTTGGATTTCTATGATACTGATGATTTTATAATTTTATTTGATATAGAGAGTAGAAATGTAATTTAACAATATCCTCAGCATGATTTGTCAAAATGTTTTAGATTATTGATAGCTTAGAATTTCCTTTAGTTTATAAATTTAATGGTTAAAAGCATAAATGATTACATAATTATTGTCAAATTTGGAGAATTTCTACCACTTTTCTGTTATATATGGGCTATACAATCGGGGAGAATTTTCCACACTAGCTTCCATCTCTCTATATGATAAGAGTTATCCCACTACTGCACACATGCTTTTTGGGGGGGCTCCATGCTTTAGGAAACACAGGATACTATATAATCCCTCTACCACACCTGTGTGTCACTACCCTGTATAAGTGCCATGTAGCAGTGGAATACATTTCTATACAAGAATGACTAGCAGTAAGTTAACACTACATAGAAGAAAATGCAAACAACATAACCATATCCAAATAACTGCAATTAAATGTACATCTGACCCAACTTCCTTTTAGCTGACTCCTACTACTGTCCCTGGCCACTGCAAAATCACCCAAATGAAAGGTCATTATGTGAAGGGGTAAACTGTAAGATGGTGAATTACAATTGCTGTTGTAGTTGCTTACCTTCTTACCAGGATTCCTGCTCAGGTAAGGGGCCCAAAGACAAGTTCAGCCTATTTTCATTCACATCATTAATGGGCTGATGGCAGATTAATTTAATTCTAATAGAACTCCTTTTTATGCTACTTTACATTGCTTTTTTTTTTTTTTCCCTGAAACAGGGTCTCTCACTCTGTCACCCAAGCTGGAGTGCAATGGCGTGATCTCGGTTCACTGCAACCTCCACCTCCCAGGTTCAAGGGGATTCTTGTGCCTCAGCCTCCCAAATAGACGGGATTACAGGTGCACGCCACCATGCCTGAATAATTTTTTGTATTTTTGGTAGAAACGGGGTTTCTCCATGTTGGCCAGGCTGGTCTCAAACTCCTGTCCTCAAGGGATTCCCCAGCCTGCGTTGTATTTTATACATGTATTGTCCACATGCACTTTATGGACTCTGTTGTGTATGTCTCATTCTCTGCTGTATTAACAAGAACAGGTAAAAAGTCTTCATTGTGTTTGTATCCTTTATGGTAGTTATATGCAGGTGATGTACAACAATTATTTAAGTGAAACCAGTTTGAAAATAGCCAAGAGTCATATTGAAAATTGTATCTTTTCCTTCCTTGCACATTGGAATAGAGGTCATAGCTAGAGTAGTAGAAGGTAAAATTAATTTTAGGTATTTCCATATTAAAAAAAACTAATTAACTTTTGTAGGATTAATTCATGCAACAGTAAGAATATATCAAAATTATTGTGATATTTTATACATAAAAGTAACTATCAAAGAAAGGTAAAGAGGACAAATGTCTATGACAGTGGGTGAATAATTAAAAGAACACTGTTTCATATAATAATGGTAATAAAATGACAGGATCTAAAACTACAATATTTTTCTTTCAGGAAAATTACACATTAATGATATTTACATATAGCTGAACCATATGAAATTTCAAATATTTTTCTGGTTTTAACAGATAAAAATGTCAGTTTCATACAGTTCAACCCAGTGCATTCATGTTTGTTTTTCAGGTTTTAGTCATAAGAATCAGGAAAAAAAAAAAGTAACTTTTTAAACAGTCCTCGAATTGCTTTCTGAAATGTCATAGAATGTGTAATATAAGTACTCACATAGTGGTTATGGTTCATTTAGCCATATTTACTGTGAAGAGACAAAGCAAATCCACCAAGGTACTTATTTACTATATATAATTCTCTATACTTTCACATAATGGGCAAATTCTGTGTATGATATTAAATCAGTGCTAGAATACAAGATCTAGATGGGGGCGTTTTGTAGATACAATGGAAAAACACATAACCTGCCACATGTTATATCTCTAGATTATGTATTTTTTTCTCCAGAAATGCCACCCCACATAGAGCATATGCTGTACTCAGCCTCAGCAGCATAACCATCATTTTTCTCCACCATGTGCTCCCAAAGGCAAAAGTCCTCTCTTTCCAAACAGTACTAAGCTTTATTTTATGCACAATATTAACAATTTACATGAGGCATCATTACTAAAATTCTTTAAAAATGAGAGTAAAAAATTTCTTTGTTGTGATTAAGAAGGTAAGACATGTACGTTGCAGAAAAGCTGGAAAATAAAAGAAGCACAAAAAAGGTATGGGGTAGAAATCAATAGTTACCTTGTTGTTCTGAGATATCTCATGGTTAGATCCCCCATTTTGATCTCAAACCTGTCAATAATTTTTCTATATCTATATAAATAAGTTATTAATTGAATTTTTAATAACTGTATTGCTATACAATTCGTTTAAAATATAATTTATTCATTTTAAGTGTATAATTCAATGACTTAGCATATTCACAGATTTGCACAGTCATCATCACAGTCAGTTTTAGAACATCATTATCATCTCAAGAAGAAACACTTTACACTTTGCCTATCACCCTTTTACCTCTTTTCCCTCTTCCAGCCCTAAGAGACCAAGGCTCTGCTGTCTGTCTCTTTGAACTTTCATATGAATGAAATCATAGCATATGTGTTTTGTGACTGGCTTCTTTGACTTAGCCTGATGTTTTCAAGGCTCATCCATGTTGTAGCGTCTACCAGAACTTCATTCCTTTTTATGGCCAAATAACATTCGACTATCTGTACATGCCAAGAGTGTTTATTCATTAATCTATTGAAGGTCATTGGAGTTATTTTCATGTTTTGGCCACAATGCTGCAATAAACATTCCTTTGCCAGCTTCTTTATGGCGTCTGTCTCTATTTCTCTTGGTATATACCCATGAGTGGAGTCACTGAGACATATGGAAACTTTATGTTTAATTATTTCAGAAACCATCAGACTGTTTTCTTTGTGTTACACAAAGTATAGACCACTAATACAACAGGTGCCATTTGAGGTACTCTCTTGAGACCACTCCTCAGCGCTACCTGTTAAGGGAGATAGCAACACAAAAGAGCTTTCCCCCTACTCCTCAATAAATGCCAGCTGAGCTGGAAAGAAATCACTTCTTTCTTCCCAACACCTGCATCATGTTGTCACTCTATATTTTCTATAGGCTTTTCCCTTGCCTCCATGGTGTTATATATTTTTTGCCTATATTTGTGTTTTTCTGTTTCCCATCTGTCCCTACTCCATAACTCTAGCACCTGAAGCTCAATATTCTTGAGTGGATAGATACAGTTACAGTGTTAATGAGATAGGTAAAAGGAGAAAAAAAAAAAACAGTTAATTTCAGAAAAAAAGAAACCTTTAAGGAAGACTTTGTGAGTGAGAGATGAATTCATTGAACTATAGTAATATATAAAAGCTAAACTGACAGTAAATAGGAAAGAATATCCCATGGATTTTAAAATAGATTAGGAAAATATATGCAAGTAATTGATGGACTCACAGCAGAGACTCTGTTCAGGGATTACTCTTAGAAAAACGAAAATGACTATTTACCTATCCCTGGGCAATGTGCCTTCAAAGACTAGCCCTTGCAGGGAGGAGTGGGTTAGGCTGGGGGAGGCCTGGGCCCCTTACCTCCATTGGGTCAACTCTGAAGGGTCTCTCAGGTCCAAAGCTCTTCTTATAATTCACTGAGTCCTTGGTTCCAACTACATTGTAGTTTGACATCACCTTCACGCCAATCCTGCTTCCCTCACCCTCCGTAGAGATTATTCTCTCTTATGCTCCCCAGTAAAACTCCTGAGCTCAAGGCTGAGAATCGGAGAATATCTTTCCTGGGCACCTCATTGATGCCTGGAAAGGACAGGGTGCCACTGCAGAGGCCCTAGCTCACCCACTGTGGTAGGCAGGAGAATCCCAATCCCTTGGAAGTGGGAATAAACTGCACTCCGTGGCAAAGAGGAATTCAGGGTGCAGATGAAACTGATTTCTAATCAGGTGCCTTAATATAGGAAGGTTAGCTTGAATTATCCAGGTGAGCTCAATGTAACCTGAAACATCCTTTAATGAGGGAGAGAGAGGCAGGAGAGGGAGAAAAGCAAGAGAGCCAGTAGCTTGAGAAGGATTTAACCTGATATATCTGGCTTTGAAATGGAAAACAAAGGGGCTAGCAGGTAAGGAACCTTAGCAGCCTCTAAAAGTTGGGAAAGGCAAGGAAACAGATTCTCCCCTAGAGCGTCCGAAAGAAGCACAGCCTTGCCAACACCTTGATTTTCACCAGTTGTGACCAGTTTCAGACTTCTGACCTCTAGAAATGTAAGGGAATAATGTTATTACAGTAGCAGTAGGAAACTAGTACACTTTCTCCCCTTCCTTCAATAACACACTGTGTTTTAAACCAGTCATTGTTTACATAACTTCCATCAAGAGCCTGCATCTTTCTCAAAAAAGAAAATCATGCCTTTCTTATATTTGATCCTAGTGCTACAACACAGCTCAGTTATTCGAAGTAGACAGCAACATCTGATTATGTTTTTATAAAGAAGATATTGATAAAATGGTCTCTGCTTTTCACACCAAAATAGTAAGTAGCCCACAGTAATTTATGAAATACTATAACCCTCTTTTCCTTAGCATCAGATGCCTAGAAAATAATTTCTACTTTTCCTATGCAAGGAAGTTTTGGCCTACGTTTCATATGTACAAGACAGGATATCCCCAGGTAATGTTTTGATGTTAACCCCCAAAAGATGATTCTGACAAATTGTTCTTAAATTAATCATTACATGAGCCTATTTGCTGCTCTCTTTGAAAATCCATTTTAGTTAACATTATTGGAATTGAAAACATAAAACTGTACCCTTGATAAAGCAGAATTGTATTAAATACATTTTTGTTTGAAATTTTCAGTGGATGTGTTATTCCTAGGCATCTCGTATTTATACTATGCTAACTTTCACAACCTAATTTTCTCACTCTCCCAACCCTGCTCTGATCAGTAGGGTGAAACAATTATAAAAGTAAAACTATATGACATCGGGTTTAAAATAAATGCAAAGAAAACCTAAAATTACATGTTTAAAAAGGCAATATCTCCCCTTGAACAATCAGAAATTCTTACCATCATTAGAAAAAATAAAAGTTATAGTGTAAGCAACTTGTCATAAATTCAAATAATTTTTGTCACTTACAAAACATATTTCTTGCTGTCTTATGGAACAGATGAAGCAGGAAATAATTAATCTCAGCATCATGCCATTGGCAGTTTCAGAAGTAGACACAACAGAAAATGTCTGAGTTGCTAATACTTTGGGGATGATTCAAAACAGTCATTAATATCTGCTTCACATGATGGTGTGAAAACAGTAGGCATGTTACCTCGTGCAAAAAAAATAAAATAAAAAGGTGGGGGGCAATGAGGGCAGATTAATCTTCTGTTGTAAAAACTGGCACCTTCTGTATGGACTCAGTTCATTCACCAAGACATTCTGAAACTGCTTCTGTGCCATGCCGTGTCTCCTTCTATTTGGTTATATTAAGCAAAATATATACAGACTTACAGAATGTAAACCATCAATTAATAGGATGGCTTTGTAAATATCATCTACTCCCAAGCAGCATTGAGTTGGAAATAATTGACATGCAAGAACAAAGACTGAAAGGCTCAGATTGTTACATCACATTAAGTCTAACAGTTTATCTCAAACAAGTCGTAAAGGTCACGTAGTGATGTGAGTAGGTCCCATGACACACAGTGGTAGGTACGAGGTATGTTTTGTGCCAGTCACCATAGAGCTTATATGAAAAAATCTAAATTAATATCTCGTGCCCTAATCCAACATTCCAATGGGGAGGGAAGGAAAGAAAGGGCAGCAGTGGCCCAGGTAAGAGAGACCCATTCGTGGCCACCATAGCTCCACTGTCTCTCATTGTGGGTAATGGCTATGACTCAGTTTTGCCTTCTGTCATTCGTAAGCTGCCTGCTTTCTGTGTCTGCCTATCCATCTGTGCAAATGGATTCAGTGTGATTTTAAATCTGTCTGAAAATGAAATTCAGTTGCAAGGTAAGAACTGTTAGTAGAAGCGAACAAATGGAATAAAAAGGTGTTGATATGCTAAACTTTAAGCCTAGTTTACACAACCATCTTGTATTAATAGGAAATTAACCTACAGCTGCTATAATTCTCATAGGTGCCTTCCTGGGACTAGTTTATCTGTGAATCAGGAAACTGCTATGGCCTTACGCAAAACCAGAGGAAACTGAAGTTATGGTCAGGGTGACAGAATTGCTCGTAGGTGCTAGGCCATACATCTTTTACCTTTTTCAACTTAAACAGCATACTGTTGAGTAACATTTCCTCTCTCATAGAAACTTACATTGATTGCAAGCACAAAGGGAAGCTCGCCTTTATTTTGCAGAAATGTCTTAGAAAGTATCTTTGCAGGATGAGCTGCAGTTATGCAGGATTTCAGCTGTGTATCCACTACCACCTTTGCTGAATTATAATAGAATTTCTTTCCAAAATGATGATGAGTAGCTGCAATATGATTTGAGCACAGAAACTGATAAGGTTAAAGACCCATCACTTTTATGATAAGGAAGAAACAAACAGAATAAAATGTTTTTCTGTAAGACTGGATGCCTAAAACAAACTTTTATTAGCTTAAAAAAATTAAACAATTTAGCAGCTACTTGCTTACACAGGCATGATTCTTTTACTTGTGCTTCTTATAAAACAGCAGGACATATGTTTTCTGTTGACAAATTTACTTGAATTTATGACAGATTGTTTCCACTATAACTTTCATTTTTTAATAATAAAATTAAGATTCAGTGGTTCAAAGAAAGATAATGCTTTTTAGAAGAGTATTTCTAGTTTTATAATGCCTTACATTTTAAACCTGGTTTTACTTTGTTAAGTTACCCCACAAACTTTATGGAAGCTAACATACCTACTTTGCTGGCATAACACACAACTCAATGAACCTTACATACTTTTAAAGTGCACATTTTTTAGATCTTATAAATAAAATGAATATTAACGTTTAAAAGAGCAGCAGGAGCTATGTTTGATTGTGCAGAGGAGCACCAAAATGAATATTTAATGTGGTGTCCACTTAGGATACTCTAAATATAATTACTGCATTTGTCCAGCTAAAGAAAAAAGAGTGGGGGAGGAAACAACATACTGCTTATTTTAATTAGGTGAAATGATGTGGTTCAATAAAGCATGACAGCCTGCGTAATGAAAGGAGAGGCCCATGTTTATGGGAGAATTATGGGTGACAAAAATGTTGGCAGTGTGCATGGTTTACTGAGGCAGTTGAAAGCCACTGTTTTATCTTTTCATTCATAATTTCCTGCAATGCCTTTTAAAGTGTAAATTGATATCATGCAAGAGAAAGAAAACAAGACAATGTTTATTATTTTTAATGTTTAATGAAGATGAAGGTAATCATGTTTGGAATGTTTCTGAAGATGATCTAAGAAGTGGCCATTGACTCTTATGTGTCATCTCACTCTTCTGTCTCTGAGCCCCTGTCTTTATCTCATATGTGAATTAGATTCACACAGGCATATATATATATATATATATATATATATATATAAAATACATGGGCATGATTCATATACCTGTGTTTCTTAAAATAGCAGGACACATGTTTTCTATTGACAAAATTACTTGAATTTATGACAGACTGCTTACATTATAACTTTCATTTTTTAAATAATGAAATTAAGATTCAGTGGTTCAAAGAAAGATAATGCTTTTTTTTGGACTTCTTAATTTACCTTTTTATTGTGGTAAAATATACATAACATAAAATTTACCATTTTAACCACTTTTAACGGCAAATTTAGTGGCATTAATTGCATTCACAGTGTTGTGCAATTATCCCCATTATTTCCAAAAATATTCATTACCCCAAACAGAAACTGCACCCATTATGTGAAAACTTCTCATTTCTCCCTTTCCCTAGTCTCTGATAACCTCTACTATATATTCTATCTCTATGAGTTTGCCTATTCTAGATATTTCATTCAAGTAGAATCATACAATAATTGTCCTTTTATGGGTAGTATTTCTAGTTTTATAGTGCCTTATATTTTAAACCTGATTTTACATAGCTTTCATTACTTTTATAACATTATATTTTGTAATATATGTGTGTCTGTGCTTATTTTCCTTATTTTAGAAGAAATTTGTAATGAAGCATTTGAAACAGACAAAACAGAAAAAAATGAAGAGGTATTGTAGAACACAGGAGTGATAATGGTTTCATTGTTTTTCTTCTTTTTTTGTCTTTATTTGGGGAAATACAAAGAGTATTTAGATCATAGCACTCTTTAATTTTGATTAAAACAATATTTAATTATAACCAACATTTTATAGATAGCTTTTGTTGCTATAAAAATTTTGAGAAGAAAGCTTTTTTTCTGTTAGTTCATAACTTGTATTGCGTTAAGAAACTTAGTATATATGTAAACCCAATACAATAAAGACTTGAACTTGATAAATTTTACTATTTAAAAACTATCAGGCAAAAATAATCATGATCAACAGTTTAAAAAGTATTAAGCAAACGGAAGAAAATATATGTATGAGAAATATCAAAAAATTATCAATATGTAAACATTTCAAAACATCAAGAAAAGCATATCAGCAGAAATTGAATAATGAGAACATTTGTCACACATGTATGCATGCGTGCGTGCGCGCACACACACACACCCCCCCCACAAGACTAAATAACTATATGAATTCAATAGTCATAGCCAATTAGCCAAGAAATACAATTACACAATACACAAAATATGTGCCTATTAAATCTATAAAATTAAAAATACATAATAATTAGTGCCAAAAAAATTTCAGAAAAATAAATGGTCATTTTCCCCTAACACTTACTGAAGCATAAATTATATCAACCTGTCAGAAGACAATTTGACAGTGTGTAATAAGTACTATTAACAAGTAATGATGAATCATATGATTTGCCATTAGGTTGTTCTTTATACAGTGTTGTTTATGAGAATGAAAAACAAAACCAACCAGAAATAGAAATTAGTTAAAAAATTAGAACTTACTAATATGGGCCTTGCGCAGTGGCTCACCCCTCTAATCCCAGCACTTTGGGAGGTCTAGGTGGGCAGATCACTTGAGATCAGCAGTTCTAGACCAGCCTGGCCAACATAGTGAAACCCTGTCTCTACTAAAAATACAAAAATTAGCCAGGTGTGGTGGCGTGCAACTGTAGTCTCAGCTGCTCAGGAGGCTGAGCAGGAGACTCGCTCAAACCCAGGAGGCAGAGGTTGCAGCGAGCCAAGATGGTGCCACTGCACTCCAGCCTAAGCAACAGAGTAAGACTCTGTCTCAAAAAAAAAAAAAAAAAAAAAAGTTATTACTAATACGTTGCTATAGAAATTATTTTATTTATGTTTGAGAAGAAATGCTTCAAAATACGTTAAATGTTAAAAATCTGTCATAAAGACTGAGTGCAGAGTCTTATTTTATTCTTTTCTGTGATATAGAAAGTTTGAACTGATTTTCTTCAATATTATTTTATTCTGTCTGAATGGTTGAATTAGAGGTAATTACAGTTTTCATTTAGCAAATATAAATATTTTATGTGTAAGTAAAAATAAAGAAAACCTAAACATTTAAAAAATTATGACTAGATAGATACATATGAAGAAAATAGCAGTTGACCCCCCAACCCCCACCCAAACACACAAATAAAAAATAGGAAAAAGAAAAAATTAAAAAAACACAAATCTATCCCCCTCAATGGAACTTGAGGACAGGCGAGCAATCTCTCCTGCCCTGGTCCACTGTGCAAGCTCCGGTAGGCCTAGAAAAATGGTGGGGAATGGCCGGGCGCGGTGGCTCACGCCTGTAATCCCAGCACTTTGGGAGGCCGAGGCGGGCGGATCACGAGGTCAGGAGATTGAGACCATCCTGGCTAACACGGTGAAGCGTGAAGCCCCGTCTCTACTAAAAATGCAAAAAAACTAGCCGGGCGAGGTGGCGGGCACCTGTAGTCCCAGCTACTCGGGAGGCTGAGGCAGGAGAATGGTGTGAACCCGGGAGGCGGAGCTTGCAAGTGAGCCCAGATCGCGCCATTGCACTCCAGCTTGGGCGACTGATCGAGGCTCTGTCTCAAAAAAAAAAAAAAAAGAAAAGGAAAATAGTGGGGAAGAAAGAGGAGGAGGCCAGCAATGGATGTGAAATAGATCCAAAAGCATAAACCTACACCATTATGAAAATCCTAGAAGAGTGTTCTGAGAGATCATACAACAGTTTACAAGTAGTGGAGTTAAGACAACGCAATTTAAAGTGGTGATCTTCATAATCCATATCTTAGGAGAGAAAAAACAAACAAAAAGGAGCGTGAGCTACCCTTTCACGAAAGATTAAAGGTAAAAGAAGCAAAAGGTAGAACTGTGTGGCCCTGAGAGACAAAAGAGAACCAAAAATTGGAAATTTTATACCCTTATCTACCCACCCTTCCCCCCAAAACACTGAGAATCAGAATTTTGCTACACTGACAAGAGTATATCGAATGACAAATTTTATGAACCACACCAATAATGCAAATATGAACAGAAAAATACATCAGTGAATCTATACAGGTTTATTATAACTAATCAGAAAATTATATCAACAAAATAAACACTTAAGAAGCAGCAGAAAACTGTAAGGCCACAATCCAAACTACACTAAATACACTCAGCTGAGCATTTAGGAATATAAAAACTACCTCGAATTAGACATTCAATATTAAAAGAAAGTAGGACTGACAAAAAAATGAAATTAAAAAGTTTATTGATCTCAGAAATTGACGAAAAAAATCTCAGAAATTATTAAATTGCAGGGTGCTCAGGAGATAACATATTCAAAAAAGAATTTACAAATGATCATCGAAAAATGTGGGCAAACCACCTAGAGGATAAGAATACGATAAAGAAAAAAAAATTAAAAGGTTTAGGGACAAAGAAATACAAACAGAAGACATCCAAAGAAAGAAGCCCATTCTTTTGATCATTATCCCTGAGAAATAAGAACAAAACTATGAAACAGAACTAATATTTAAAATCATACTCTGAGAAAACCTTTTAGAAGTCAAAAAACAAAAACAAACTCTCAACATATTGAATGGACCAACAAGATACATTGGGTGCTCCACTTTACTCAAATAACCTGGGTACAAGTCCTTATAAAACCAATAGAAGAATCTGTAGAAAACAAAAAATCCTCAAGGATCTTTAAGATAAAGGTTTTAGGATAAAATTACATGGCAAATAAAAAAGTCTTGAGGAAAGAATAGCCACAAACACAAACTCATTTTTCTTCCAATTGTAAACCCATGTTCCTTCTCTAGGCATCAATACCTGTTCACTTTGTCAAACTTCAGTGGAGAGAGAACAAAGACATCTTCAAAATGCTATTCAACCAAGGTTTCTATATTAATAAACTTTAAATTTTCTATTCATTTCTTACACATTGCCTCTTATTTCATGGAAGAAACAACCACAACTGATTTATGATTATATGAATGAATATTGAAAGGGTAAAAATAATAATTCTACATAAACATCAAGTTACCATTTTCAACTCCTCTATCTCAATTTGTAGCATGTGTAAAGCACAAAATTCCTAAGAGTTTAAGATCCAAAGTATTGAAGAAGAACCTCTATACAGAATTTATGACATTAATGCTACCTATTTTTAAGTAAGATAAGTAAGGTAATATCCCTGGTTATCACTGCCTGCAAAGTGGGTGGGGATCGAGATCATCCTGGCTAACACAGTGAAACCCCATCTCTACTAAAAATACAAAAAAAAAAAAAAAAAAAAAAAAATTAGCCGGGTGTGGTGGTGGGCGCCTGTAGTCCCAGCTACTCGGGAGGCTGAGGCAGGAGAATGGTGTGAACCCAGGAGGCAGAGCTTGCAGTGAGCTGAGATCACGCCACTGCACCCCAGCCTGGGGGACAGAGCAAGACTCAATCTCAAAAAAAAAAAAAGTGGGTGGGGCGGAGACAGTTATATAAGAAATCATAATGATCCCAGGAGACTAAAAGGGTAAGGAGACCTCTAGCATGATTTTACAATATACCTTTTTCCTAATAGTGTACATTCATCTTTTTCTCAAAAAGCAAATCATCTTCCAATATCTTTTATAGATCTAATATTGAAAATAAAATCACTTGTATTAAACGATTTGTTTTTAATATTAATTGTGATTAAATAACAATGTGGAAAAAATATTTTAGAATACATAAATAACAGCCAATTTTTAATGTATCAACTAGATTAGCCTTCACAAAGCAAGAAGCAGAGAAAGTGTAAATGAAACAATGCTAATTTAGACTTTAAACATTTAGAATCTCTGCAGTTTCTGTACAATATTTAATTTCCTCATTACATTATAAAGTAAATAATTTGAATTAACTTAGAAAAACAAGTCAGTGTTTTCTATGGATTGCTTAAATTTACCATATATGATGTTATTTTAAAGTCACAAGACAGGTAGTTTACATTATCCAAGAGGTTACCAATCTTTCTGGCACCAGACACCAGTTTCATGGAAGACAATTTTTCCACTACAAATTGACAGGAGGGATGGTTTCAGGATGAAACTGTTCCACTTCAGATCATCAGGCATGAGAGTCTTGTAAGGAGCACGCACCCTAGATCCCTCCCATGTGCAGTTCACGGCAGGGTTCACCCTCCTATGGGAATCTAAGGCCCCCTGGTCTGACAGGAGGTGGGGCTCAGGTGGTCATGCTTGCTCGCCAGCTGCTCAGCTTCTGCTGTGTGGCCCAGTTCCTAACATGCCACAGGCTGCTACCAGTCTACAGCCTGGGGGTTGGGGACCCCCGCATCATCCTACATTTTTTCTGGCCAATATTTCTACAAAATCTGTATTACTTTTCTACCTGCCTACTTACCTGTCTACCATGCTATATATGTTTATACCATGATATGCACACAGAGATATATTTAATTCCAATATATTAGCATTATCTGGGATTTTAATTTGCATTGTAATGAAAAATTCACATAGAGGGAAAATGTATCACAGGAAAATGTGATTCTTCACAATTTTGCAATTAACTCAGCTAACCTGGTCCTTAGACTAATATTGTTTCATACTAACTGCTTCTTGTTAGATTCACCAATTATTTTAATATATTAAATATAAATGCATTAAAAATTTTAAGCAACAATTTCATTTTCTTTCTCTCTTTCCTTTTTTTCTTTCTTTCTTTCCTTTCTTTTTTTTGTTGTTTTTGACATGGTCTTGCTCTGTCACCCAGGCTCTGGTGTGCATGCAGTGATGTGATCATGGCTTACTGCAGCCTCTACCTCCTGAACCCAAACAATCCTCCTGTCTCATTCTCCCAAGTTTCTGAGACCACAGGCATGTGCCGCTGTGACCTGCTATTTTTTTTTTTAACTTTTGTAGAGTCAGGATCTCCCTATGTTGCCCAGGCTGGTCTCAAATTCCTGGATTCAAGAGATCCTCCCTGCTTCGTCTTCCAATGTGCTGGGATTATAGGTGTGAGCCACTATGCCAGGGCTTAAGTCATATTTTCAGCCTGGCTTTAACTTAGACTCACATGAAATTCTCTGAGTTCTTATCCAAAATCATATACATAACTAGATTTTATTAAGCTTCTCTAGTCAGCACATGAATATATTATCAAGGTTATTAAGTGAAGGCATTTGCTCTGTGACCTCTCAGATAGCACCAAGAGAGATGAGAAGCTAGAAATAAACATAGCGACTATAACTTCCACTCTATTAAAGTCCACCTGTTAGACTGCCCAAACCAAATTCCAATCTACATTAAAAATGATTTAAAAACAATAAAATTTTAATGGGATTCTACCTGTGATAAATATTCTAAATAAAAAGGTAAATTTAAAGAAATAAATTTTAAAATGCAAAAAATAGAAGTATGACTTTGCTGATTTGGCTATTAATCAAAGGGTCTAAAAAATGCTTCCAAGCTGAACTGGCAAATAGTTCTTTATCCTTACCTCTCTTGCAATAAAATTATTTATTATGGGTAGGTATCAACTTCTCAGATCTTAAAAACTATAATATGATCCTTTATAATTCACTATATTAAATTTCCACTAGAAAAAGTATTCTCCCTGACTCTACCCGCTGTAATGGCATTGACTATTTATGGTCTTCCCTAATTATTGTGTCTATGGCTCTTAATATGCTGCTTAAAATAGAGAATATAGTAGAAGCACCATACATATTAGTTAAATGAATGGAGGAAAAGTTTCTTTTCTGTTCTTTTTGTCTTTTTCTGTTTCGAGACAAGAGTCTCACTCTGTCACCTAGGCTGGAGTGCAGTAGCGTGATCTCGGCTCACTGCAACCTCTGCCTTCTGGGTTCAAGCGATTCTTCTGCCTCTGCCTCCTGAGTTGCTGGGACTACAGGCACCCACCACCATGCCCGGCTACTTTTTGTATTTTTAGTAGAGATGGGGTTTCACCATACTGGCCAGGATGGCCTAGAACTCCTGACCACGTGATTCGCCCCTCCCCCCACAGCCTCCCAATGTGCTGGGATTACAGGCACACCGTGCCTGGACTCCTTCCTTTTTATCATGGACATACATATTAACATTCGTATTTACAATTACCTAACCAGACAAGAACTGCAAAATGTTAAATCTTCATTTTGTTATAAGATAAAATACTACTATCTATACTAAAGCTATATACTTTTTATCTCATGCTTTAAGCCAAGCATATTTATTTGACCTTGACCTTTAAAACACACTGTGCTATTAATAATTTTCATTCATGGTAATTGTTGTTATTAACTTTAAAACAATTTTATAGTATCAATCATGGGTAATAGCATACCTAATTGATGGGAGATGCTTTTCTAAAAAATGCTGTCGTGAAATTCATTTGATTGGACTAATTATCCTTATTTTCCTCCACCACTTTCATGTTAATTCTCACTTGACTGTAATGGCTATTACTGGTGAGAGAGGAACAGTTTAGCCGTGGAATCTTGCGCCAGGCTCAGCCAGTAGACTGCTAGAGAGTTCAGCAGATGGTTCAGTTTGCTTCACCAGTGAAATCTGTACTAGCAACCCCTCCCTTGCTTTTAATAATGGGGGAGACACACATCAGGAGAAGATTTCCACATGATACCTACGGGAAAGTGCTAACAGATTTCAGTTCCCCTGCTTCACTTCGTGCAGAATGGATGAGGAAGAGCAGTCAGCAGGACAAGGCAAAGAATCAATGACTTCAGCTCAATGTGTGACGATCTGGCATTCCTCACGTCCCATCTTTAACATTTGCTTCTTGACCTGACCTCCGCACAGCCCAAAGTTGAGGTTCTGGGCAGTTCAGTAGTTCAGTGGGTCAGCTCTCTTCAAGGGTCCTGCAGGGTCCCGCTGGGAGAGGCGTTCATTTAAGAGTTCTGAGAACAAGAGCCTTTTCATAACCTCAATTACTACAAGGTCAATATGCAACTGTGCATTTTCTGGTGGTACTTGGACGGCCTGGCAAGCAGCTGTGGCCCGAGAGCCGCTCTGAAACCAAGTTAAACTGTCATCAGTGTCTGCCTCTTAATGACAGCAGCAACACAGGATATTTTCTGATAATTGACTTTTTGAGCAACCAGACCCGGGATTTGACACTTGAACAAATAAAGCCTTGTCAGGATTAAACCCCCATTAGTAATTCATAAGAAATTTCTGTCAGGTTTGCATGTGTGGTTTTGATAGAACAAAAGAAAATTAATTTCCTGGCTAAAAGACCTCATCTGCTTTAACTTTATTCATATGTTTTACTTTTTTAAAAAAAGGGTATATTTTCAATAAATAAATGTATTGTCTGCCACAAGATGTATATGTAGGAATAGAAAATTATCATGAAGTTGATGCCTTTCTATCAATTGACTGAGTATGTCTCAGTGTCTTCAGTGCTCATATATTCAGTGAGATTTGCTGTAGGTCAAAATATGGTATACAAAGAGCATTACTATGAAATGAATCAAGTGGTCTGGTGAGATTTAAAACAATGTTCATCTTGGCAAAACCCAAGTTAGAGTGTTTCGAATCAAAAGTAGAAACTACAACAAATGGTTTAACTTAAAGTCTACTATATAGCAGATTAGGAAACTAAATGTATTGTAGTTACATCCATTTGAATGTCTATGACATATTATAAACATACACGCTTCATGAATTATAACCCTCTTTGATCTCTTCTACGAACCACAAGACCGTACTGACAGTTGCTTTAGTTTGATAGTTTTTTTTTTTTTTTTTTTTGAGGAAATCCATGAAGGCGCACAGAGATTCATATGCAATCTTTTTAAGATAATTTATTCTGATAAAAAAAGAGTTTTACCTAAGATAGTTTAAGAATTTAGAGACTTTTTCTAATGCTATTGTGGTTAATAAATGAGTGTCTCAAACTACTCAAAATATTTAGCAATACCTAATTGCTAAATATTTAAACTTTAGTAGTACACAAATACAATAATTTCTTCTAGATTTCAGTATGCTGGCTTTTACACATTGTAATATTTAAGTATTTCTTCATTTATAAAAATTCTTGGGGTTTTTCATCCTTCTTTGCAATCTCCTTTGTAAATTGTATCTTGTTATCTCAATTATTTCTTGAAATTGAAGAATTCTACATAGACTAGGCTTATATACATATGCTCTAGCCCTAGTCCCACCTTTATGCTGGGCTATGACCCTAGTGACTAGAATAGTACCTGGCACATAGAAACATTTAAACAACATTTGTTAAGTGATTGAATATCTAACCTTTGGGATAAAAATAATAAAAAACAAAAACAATGACAGTGTTGCTGGCTAGCACAGATGGCAATTAAAACTCTGAGGTGTTATTGGGGATATTTGGAAAATTTCTAATAATAACATTATCTTAATAACTCCATAGGATTCACAGTGTAGGAGTCAATGGTCTGTCCTTCCAGGCTTATGTTGATCTGGTCATATTTATGAAAAATAGTTCTGACAATAAGAATATTTGTGTAGGCACAGAGCATTTCATAATTTTACTCAAATGTTTAGGTTTTTCAGATGTATAAATGTAATTTGGAAAAAAAATCGGTGAATGAGTTTGAATATCAGTTCATTTCATATCAATGAACTTTGGTCTTAATGGTAGATTATAGAATATATATCCGAATCCAACATAGGTCCCAAAATAGGACCTCGCTGTGATAGAACCTCAATGGCTATCTTTTAATCCATTGATTCTGCCAGTTAGCATGTATCACTTAGATATTTAAGGAAAAAATTGTTAGTTTTCTGTGTACTAGTTTCGTCATATGAATTACTTAGCTTAATCTCCACAACTACAGATGATAGATGAAATGAGAAAAGAAACTCACTTGTATTGATCACATTATAAGGGCTAATCACAGGGCTCTAGAAATTAGACAGATACAGAGAGAGAGAGGATGATAGAAAGATAATAGAGATATCGATTATTAGCAGATAGGAGATGGGAGATGAGCGATCGATGAGAACTAAGAGATTAGAGATGATGAATGATGGATGATTGGTAGACGATGGATGATTGATCAATAGATGATAGACATGTGACAGATGATAGATGGATGATAAATAGTAGATGGTAGATGGAGGATAAATAATAGATGGATAGAGTATAGATGGATAATACATAATAGATAAATAGATAAATGGAACATAAGGTAGATTATAGATGAAAGGTAAATAGATTATAGATGAATAATAGATAATAGATGGATAATAGATTGATACATGAATGAGCGATAGGTGATTGAGGGGTGATAGATAATAGTAGATAGAAACGAAAATATAGGTAGATTGTGCAGTAAAGTAGGGAAGAGGGATAAAAAACTTGAAGAATGTTTCCTCACTGACTTCATGTCTGTTTGGAGATTAGAATTAAAGGAACAAAAGGTGACCTTGACCTCTTTTGGAGGAGTGACGTAAGCTAGGAGAGTGAGGGTAAAGTGATTAATTCAGGTCATATATCACAGCAGGTAAAGCAGCTCAGAATGACAAAGAGTTGCTTCTGTTGGCCAATGGTGGTATAAAAGGTAGGACAGGGACTGTCTCATCCTGAGCAGGTAGAGCTCTGGGGGTCCATCATTAACTGACTTACAATAATGTAAGATAAATCTCATAGTCTTTGTTTTGTAGATAAGACAACTAAAGCTGCACAAGATTAAAACCATGGCTAGTCCATGACTCAACTTAAAAACAAACCCTAAATAAATCTGATTGTAAAGTCTGAGGCCTTGAGGACCATTGCCTAATGGAGGCTTATATCACTTGTAACAGGTGTGTGTGTGTGTGTGTGTGTGTGTGTGTAGTTTCTGCGGCAAGTATATGATTCTAAGAAGCAACTTAAATGAGCAGATGTTTTGGTCGGTTTTCTATTGCTGAATAACAACAAATCACCACACACTGAGTGACTTAACACAGCACACCTTTATTATCTCACAGGGTTCTAGGTCACCGTCTGTTGTGTGGTTCAGCTAGATTCTGTGTTGAGGGTCTCACTAGGCTGCAATCAAGGCAAAACCTGCATCTATGATCTCATGTGAGCCTCCCTGTCCTCTTTGCAGGCTCACTGGTGATTAATAGAAATTAGTATCCTGCCATCGCAGGACTGAGGCCCTCAGCCCCTGGAGCAAGCTTGCCCAATTCGCGGCCCACAGGCCACATGTGGCTCAACATGAATTCACAAACTTTCTAAGAACATTACAAAATTTATGCAAGGACCTTTTTGTTTGTTTGTTTTAGTTCATCAGCTATTGTTAGTATATTTTATGTGTGGCCCAAGACAATTCTTCTTCTTCTATTGTGGCCCAGGGAAGCCAAAAGAGGACACCTCTGCCCTAGAGACTATCCACACACCAAGGCAGTCTGTCTTCACAACCAGCAGAAGAATTTCTCTCACTTCTTTGGTCTCTGGATCCTTAACTCTCTTTTGAAGGACTTGCCTGATTAAGTCAGACCCAACAGGATAATATCTCTTTTACTTAACGTAAAGTCAACTGATTAGGGTCCTTAGTTATAGCTACAAAATGTCTTCACCTTTGCCATATATTATATCTCCTAATATAATCAGGAGAGTCACATCTCTTTCCACCTTTGCCATATTCTCTTGATTGGAAGTGAGTTAAAACTCCTGCCCACACTCTAAGAGAGGGGATTATAGATGGGCATGACACATTGGGAGTTTGCTTAGAATTCTATGTAGGGGCCAGACACAGTGGCTCATGCTTGTAGTCCCAGCACTTTGGGAGGTCAAGACGCGTGGATCACCTAAGGTCAGGAGTTCGAGACCAGGCTGGCCAACATGGCGAAACCCTGTCTCTACTAAAAATACAAAAATTAGCCAGGCATGGTGCCGGGCGCCTGTAATCCTAGCTACTTGGAAGGCTGAGGCAGGAGAGTCGCTTGAACTTGGGAGGCAGAGGTTGCAGTCAGCTGAGATCACACCATTGCACTCTAGCCTAGGCGACAGAACGAGACTCCATCTCAAAAATTATAATAATAATTCTATGTAGGACAAGGTACACCATAACAAATAGGTTCTGCCACCTTCTATCAGACTCCGTCAAACTTCCATCACACTCTGTCAAACTTCTATGGCATCTGCCTGGTTCTCAAATAATTTGAGTTTATAGGACCATAGTTACTACTTTAATATGATAAAAGTATAACTAGATACCTGAATTTCTAAAATTAACAGCTCTTGAAGAAATATTGGTGATGTTTAGATATATCTATAGGAAGCTATTTATTCTTATCATCCATGATCTGGCAGTCGAAACAAAGTAGTGATCTGGCGAGTAGAAGGAAGAGATACTCACATTGTTTAAATAAACATGGGAATCATTTCTCCTTGTTACACTTTGGCTCTCAAAATGTAGCAACAATCCAGAAATACCCTTTCAACCCTTTCTACTCAAGGAAAGGACCTGAATGAGACAGAGACTGCATCTATTGGAAGTTTATTTGAAATGCAGCATCTCAGGCTCCATGGCAGTCCTACTGATTCAGAATTTTTTGTAACAAGACCCAGGTGATTGGTATGCACATTAATTGTTAAGAAGTACTATCTGGAAAATATCACATGAAGTTTACACATTGTCTGATAAATCTGTGTCATTTAACAGGCTTTCCTTTATTGTCTGATTTAAAATCAAATGTATGGCAAAGCTTTTCATGTTCCTTTTAAATATTTACCGGTATCTACATAAACATGCTTGACTAACTTTGGGATCGTAGAGGTGGGAAATCAGGAGAACAAAGTGATGAACATGTGTTTTGCTTCTTTTTTTTTTCTGCATCTTTCCATTTTGAACAAGGCACTCAGAGAAGCCATAGACAACTCTTCTTCCTTCTTACTCCAAGCAGAGATAGATAAAATTTGGAGTTAGCAATAAAGTCAAACTGGAAATGCTATACTACCCAGAGGATAACAAGATGAATTAAGAAATATTTTCAGCCTGCGAAACTGGTCTTTCTAACTTCATTAGTAATTAGAAGAAAAAGAAGAAACGTAAGACAGCATAATAGCACACTTCCTCCTTAGCATGGCAAGGGATTCTACACTTCATAGAGATCAGAAAAGCTGTGAGTCACCTCTGATGTCGCACACTGCAATTATTTGAGATTATAATTCAAATGATTTTTTGCATTAATAAATTCCCCTAAAATTACAGAAAAAAATTTATTATATAATAAATACATTACAGATTCAGAGCCTCTGTCCCTATAACCCACAAGTTTAATCTTAAATATTGAACAATAAAAGAAGATAGAGATATAACTTTCTTTAAAATTGTTCTTCCCACGTTTGATATTTCTCAAAGAAATTTTTGCTTTAATATCAATAAATAATAGTAAAAAATAATTCTACATAATGATTATATGTTCATTTTTATATTCTGAAAGGTGAATATACTCAAAATCAACTAAGCTCAACACAGTGCCACTGGGTATAATCAGTTATCTTTACTTGTTTGCTTTGCTTTAAGTTAATAGGGGTTATGAAGTCAGAGTGCCTTGAATGACAGCTCCGCCACTGATTGGCTGTGTCCTTGGGCAAATTACTCAAACTACTTCAGCCTCAATTTCATGGGGGCACAATATTAGTAAACCCTTAGCTAGTTATGATAATAAAATGTATAATTTATGTAAAGTGATTAGTGCAATGCCTGACGAATAGTAATTGCTCAATAAAAATAGCTGTTGTTCTTCTCATTATAGACTGTGAATATATGCCTTAAAACCTTATCTTCAATGACATTCACGATATTTTAAGACAAGAGCAGTTAGGGCCCTTTGTTCATCATCTTCAGCTGTGCCCGGAATGCCATTTAAGTCTATGATGCCTATTAACAAATGTCCTGATGTTCATCCATCAGATGGAGCTCACTCAATTCCTACTTTCACAGTCTTGTGTTAATCAACATTTAAATTGTAATCAAGGTAATTATATCATTGCTGCATACTATCATTAATTTATTTCAGTTTATTAATGAGATTTAAAAAGAAAATCACAAAATCAAAAAAGGATATTATTGAGCTGTAGTATTTTTGTCAATAGTGAGCAATGATTGCTATGAGTAACTTAGAAAAAATTAAATGTAATTTCACAAGGATCTTCATATTACTATTCCTATATGAAATGTAAAAACAAACCAAGTTTTTCTAAATTTGCTTGGTCTTGTTTTGAAGAAATGTTGGCCTAGCCCAATAAGTGTTTATTATATTTAAACCACAATCTTAGTGCTATGATAGGTTTTAAGGACATAAGATAGAAGTGTAGGCATGCCCTAAAATATGTAAAGCCTACAGAAGATCAAATTAAATACATCAAACAACAGGGAAGACATGACAGAATCACTTTAAGAAACTCATTTTTGTTAACCACACCATTATGTGCTAAGTTTTATGGAGCAGACAGAAACATTTATGAAACTGCAGAATAGAAAATCAATGAAAAGAGGACTGATCCTGGAAGGTGTCATATATTCACTCATTTTCTCACTTATTCAAGTATACATATATGCCACGTTAACCATTTAGAAGACCCTTGTCAGCTTGTAGAAGTAAAGGAGAAGCCAAAAATGTGATTTGTTTGTTAAGATTTAGCATCAGGAGCAAATACAATGAGGAAGGGTTGAGCATGTTTTGTTTCTGATTACAAGGGAGACACCCCTGAATAGAGAGTGTGTCCTGGAAAATTATATTGGATGCCCTATTTAGAATATATTGGATACTCATTTGTAGAAGTTCTATCAGCAACCGTTCCATGAAAATTACCCTCACCAACTCACCTGCCATCTCCCAACTCTGCTACTTCTCTAAGAGACTAGTGCAGAAATGTCAAGTCCAAATCTGGTTAACCTCTCGGAAGATGCAGAACCTGTAGCCTGATGTGGGGAATCACAATCACTGGCTCTACAGAATAACAATTACTTGAAGCTGGTGGCCATGTATTGCCTTTGTCAAGCAGAAAGATTTCTAAAGAAGCGGGCATGTCACTCCTGAATCATAAGAAGAGGTTTGTTCTCCAGCTGTGTACCAGCTCCATTCTTATTGAGTGTGGTTGTTTAGATCTTCTATGCACCACAAGTGGTATTTCAGTAGGAAACAGTTGTTTCTCTTGCATTTTACTTGAATCTTTTAAAGTTGTTTTATGGTTTTTGTAACCAAGGAATCTTGACTAGCACCAATACGCAGGGTGAAACCAAGTTATGAAAGCCAAGCAGATCAACTGTGTTTAGTTATGATAGGAAATGACACCATCAAAGGTTTTGAATCGGAACCTGAAGTGATCAAAGTGGTTTCAAGAAAAAGGAATCTAACAGCAGTACTCAGGATCAATTAGATGATCCTGGAATTGTGTAAGCCAGCTCAGAAGTTTACTGAGTATGTGGAGAGTCGGATTTGAAAAATTTCCATATATCTAAATAAAATTAATACTATTATAGAAAAGACTTAATCAGATATATTGAAATTTTATTAAGTTCCAAGCACTGTCCTTACTAAATACTTTCCATTTATTACTGCATTTTATTTTTCAATATTTCAAGACAGGCAGTATTACCCTTTTGTGTTAGAAAAATTAAATAAGTTTTGCAAGAGCAAACATCTGGTTTAACTTTTCAGCTGGGATTTACACCTAACTCTATATGACATCAAGCACGGTGCTTCTTTACTTTCCAGCAGTTTAAGAGAATAGGCATTATTTGAACATACATCTTATATCACATCTCACTGAGTTAAAGCTATGCATGTAACAGTGAATGATCCTGGTAGTCTGAGAAGTTCATATCAAGTGCAACATTTTTGTAAATAACATTAGTTAAAAGATCTTGTATAATGTTTTTTATTCCTTTAAGGTAAAACAATAGAGTGGTTCTTTCTTGACTCAAATAACTTCATGTGTAACTGTCACAGGTAATTATCAGATTTCTAAAGTAGAATAGCATTGACCAATAGAAACACTTAAGTATTCTTATTGTAGAAGTGTTTCTTAAAATATCAGAAGACCACAACGTGGGGCCAGCAGTGTAGGAAAGCAGATACTCAGACCGATAACCTGAGGATTCCAGTTCTGGAGAAGATAGCAAACCAACAATGGCTGCTTGAATTGTCTCTGGAAAGGTCACAAAAAAAGAGAAGGTATGTGGGTGCGTCCCAGAACCTCTCATGACTTCCTATGGAAAAGCCATTAGAAACCAAAAGTGAAAGGAGTCCAAAGTGTGCGACGGGCATGTGTGGAGAGGAGTGGGCAGGAGAGTTAATACTTAGGAGAAGTGGGTGTGAGCAATTGAGTACAAGAGGGTTCACAGACACGAACAGCCCTGTGTTCGCTCTCCACATTGACCGGAGAGGAAGTCACCTTCACAAGGTAGCAATATAATAGCCGAGAGACAGTAGCACAAGTGACAGCATAATAAATCAGTCTGGAAACCCCATTTGGATAGAGAATGAATAGAAAAGAAAGCCAACATCCACCATCCTTCTTTCCTAAATTGCGGGAGGCTTTTCTTTAGAAAGCCCAGGATGGAGATTAGACAGTAGGATATTGAGGGATACAGGAAACCCATAGGTATCTCTGTGAGAAGAGAGGAAGCAGAATAGCCAAGCCCTTAACTGTCACACCAGAAGCTTTCTTTCACAATGGACATTTCTACACTTCCATTCTGGCCAGTCCGTAACTGGATCCTGGATTTTGATCACTCCTGTGTGTACCCAACAGCATAAATAGCAGTAGAAACTTCACAACAATATGAGCTTAAAAGAAAAATTTATAAGGCTTCTATGGCATATATGCAACATAAAAGAGAAACCCAAAATAGACAACCTATAGGAGAGAAAGCATAACTAATGGACATGATAAATTACAAATTAAATAGTAAAACCCAATAATATATTTGAATAAATAGAAATTGAGATTGACAATGTGAAACAAAAAGTATTCATGAAGAACCAACAAAACCGTATCATACGTATGTAACTTCAAATAAAAAACTCAATAGATGGGATAAATAACAAAATAGGCCAAGGGTTTGAATTAATAAGGCAAAAAACTGGGGGTAGACTAAAGAGCCTAGCAGATATATGGACAATGAGTTTAAAATCTAAAGATGATGTCCTGACATCTGCAAAATAGAAATCTCAAAATTAAGAACATAAAAGCCTTAGAGGAACACAGATTTGAAAAATTGAGTGAAGATTTTCTAGTATGTAAGTTACCAATTAAAAAGTCACCCACAGCACTATATAAAAATGAATGGACCCACAGCACTACATATAAATGAATGGACCCATAGCACTACATATAAAACGCCAAGCAAAAACACACCTCACACATTTAAATAAATTTTTTAAATATCAGAAGCAAAGAAATGAATCTTCCAGAGTGAAACAGCAGATTGTGGACCAAGATCTAGGAATCAAATGGACACGGGTCCTATCAATAGCACCACCATATGCAAGATGAAGATAGCCCCAAATACTGAAGACAAGGAATGTGGAGCTCAACGTTTTATAACCAGCTAAATTTATATTTAAAGGAAAAGGTAAAATATATATTTCAGCATAAAATAATCAGACTTTTAAACATAAAGACTACATTTAGAATAAATAATGAGGAACTAATACTCCATCAAGAAGGGAAATAAATCCAAGAGTAAGCCCCAAGAGGGCTGTCTCCACCTAATAGTCATCCAATATTTTGAAAACCAAACGCATCCTCTCTTAAACTGTAACCCAGGTGATCCTCCTTGCACTAATTTGTATCACTATTATGGTGAACAACTGAAAGCATGGGCCCCATCTTAATCTACTGCCTTCTCTGTTTCCCTCATATTCAGTCAGCAAATCCTGCTATTACTGGTGAAAGGTCTTGACCATGCATCATCCAGGTTCTTGGCGTTTTGAACAAAGACACACAACAAAGCATGAAAGAATGAAGCAATGAAAGCATAGATTTATTGAAATAAAAGTACACTCACAGAATGGGAGCAGACTGGAACAAGCAGTTCAAGAGCACGGGTTACAGAATTTTCTGGGGTTTAAATACCTTCTAGAGGTTTCCCATTAGTTACTTGGTTACACCCTAAGTAAATGAACACTAGGCCTGTGACTACTCTGACTGGTTGTGAGGGGACCAATCAGAGGCTGAAGTGAAGTTAGAAATTTTCACCCTGATGGGTGCTGACGAGTTGATGGGTGCAGCACACCAACATGGCACAAGTATACATATGTAACAAACCTGCACGTTATGTACATGTACCCTAGAACTTAAAGTATAATAATAATAATAAATAAATAAATAAATAAATAAAAAGAAAAAAAAAAAGAAATTTTCACCCTATGCAGATGAAGACTAGGCCTGCAACCAATCTGATTGGTTGCTGGAGAAGACCAATCAGAAGCTAAAGTGAAGTTATGAAGTTACACATGAAGACTTGGCCCACGACCGGTCTGATTGGTTTCAGGAGGGGACTAATCAAAGGTACTGTCCATTTTTCATCTGCTAGGCAGTGCAAAAGGAGTAGCCTCTGATCTTTTTGTTACTTTGATGTGGAGAGGTGAGTTTTCCCTTTTGATTCAGTTCTAGAAAGTCAGCATGAATCAGCCTCAGGTTCCCTGCCTCCAAACCCTGTTCTCCTGCGTCACTGCCACTTGTTAAATTTTAATAACCAGTATCTCTTACATGAATTTGGGGTTACTTTATTCCACCCTTTTTTAAACTGCCTGATTTATTTTTGCCTACATGACATTTGATGCTTAAAAGGATTACCCCAAATGAACAAATACAATCTTTTAAAAGTGATCACTTTGCACCAGCCATGCCGTGACCTCCTTTTGTGTCCCTGTTGGCTGGCTCTCTTCTTATGCTGAATCTCAGAGCAGACAACAGCTTCTTCTCCAGCTTGGCTTTTGTTAACCCTCCCCTGCTGCTTGGTGTGGGGTTCATTTCAATTTCTATAAGGACCCCTTACACCCTGTGATGGCATTATTGTTCCACAATACACTGAAAAGGGCTTATTTTTCTATCTTTTCAGTGAGATCCCCAAGCAACCTGAAGGCAGTAATTGTCTTTGTTACTATAACACGAGCATTTGGTCTACGTCCCACTGCTCACTATGCAGAATCACTACGACAATGAGTATTACTAGAGATGAAGATTTTAATTGGGTGCTACAGCTAAAGAGATGGGAGATCAGACTCACATACATCTCACTGACTGACTAAAATTAGGGGTTTATAAAGCAGGGAAGACATGTAACCATGTGTAGGAAAAGGAATTAGGGAGTGATAAGGAAGAGGACTTGGTCAACAGAAAGCAGGAGGTCCAATAGGCAATCATGATGGATGAGAGGCCTGGTGTCTCACTGTTCAGATGCAGTGATCTGGTACCTTCTAGCTCCTTGATACTGCCTGGGAGGGCTGATGGTTGGTTTCCCCACAAAGGAACTCAGATAAAACAAATGTAACTTTTTCAAGTTTCAAGACTGAGAGGGTCAGTTTCTATGTTCATTTTAAATAAATTATAAACATTAGTTTTATGGAACAGTCAGGTTGATTTTATCTTCTTGTTAACTATTTATATTTATTGAATCACTGAAAAAAATGAATGAATAAATAAATGGAGGAAAACTGGGAATTCTATGAGATCTAATTTAAATGCCTACTCTATGGTAAACATGATTAGTTTATATAATTATTTGTCACTTCATGTTTTTCTCATTTAAAAAACAGGAATGGTAAATTCTATAGCAGAATTTTGTTGTGAGTTTAGTCAAATTCAACAAATATAGTGCTGATGTAAAAGCACTCAGCACAATGTCTGCCATATAATAGTTATGCAACATAGCTTCCTCCTTCAAGAAACCAATACCATTTAAGAGCTCCTAGATGCAAACTGTTATTCTAGGAGATACAGATCAGTTATTGACAAAAAATAACCAGATAACAAATTTACAGTTTAGTAAAGTTTTTTTTTTGTTTTTGTTTTTGTTTTTTGATTAAGTCTTGCTCTGTAGCCCAGGCTGAAGTGCGGCAGTGCCATCTCGGCTCACCACATCCTCCGCCTCCTGGGTTCAAGCGATTTTCCTGCTTCTGCCTCCCAAGTAGCTGGGATTACAGGTATGTGCCACTGCACCTGGCTAATTTTTTGTATTTTTAGTAGAGATGGGGTTTCACCATATTGGCCAGGCTGGTCTTGAATTCCCAACCTCAGGTAATCCGCCTGCCTCGGCCTCCCAAAGTACAAGGATTCCAGGCGTGATCCACCGCGCCCAGGCTAGTAAAGTCTTAATACCTTATATTTATTATTCTAGATTGAAAAACACTCATGTTTCCTACACTAAGAAGCGCTATCTAGAATGCAAATCCTAGATATTTCAGTATCACTCAAAGCACTGAAAGCAATACAGATTCCCCAGTTTCACCTGTACTCACTATCATGTGTGAGTTTCTATGGTAGGTACTGGAGACACACCAATTGAGGGTGTCTTAACAATGGCACTGTTGACATTTGGGACTGGATACTTGTTGTGAAGGATTGTCCTATGTCCTGTAGGGTACTTAGCAGCATCTATGGTCTCCGTACACTAGATACCAGCACTGCATCTCTGTCTCCCACCCGGGGTTGTGACAGCCAAACACGTCCTCAGGTATTGCCAAATGTTTCCTGGGACAAAATTACCCTCAGGTAAGAACCACTGGATTAAAAGGGATTGCCTCTCTACTGGACATTTTTCATGATCATCCTATGAAATTTCACATAAGGCCGGGCGCGGTGGCTCACGCCTGTAATCCCAGCACTCTGGGAGGCCAAGGCGGGCAGATCATGAGGTCAGGAGATCGAAACCATCTGGCTAACACAATGAAACCCCGTCTCTACTAAAAAATACAAAACATTAGCCAGGCCTAGTGGCAGGCGCCTGTAGTCCCAGCTACTCGGGAGGCTGAGGCAGGAGAATGGCGTGAACCCGGGAGGCGGAGCTTGCGGTGAGCCGAAATCGCGCAGCTGCACTCCAGCCAGGGGGACAGAGCGAGACTCCGTCTCAAAAAAAAAAAAAAAGAAAGAAAGAAAGAAAGAAATTTCACATCATCACAGCTCAGCTCAGCATTCCCTACTTTATGGCTCTTTTCCCCTTAATGTAGAAGCCGTAAACTTGATTTTCTGGCTTCTCTTGAAACATGGCCATGCACATGTGACCTGGGCTGCACTAGTAAGAGGACCAAGCACAGGACTGGGGTTCTGAGCAGGAGAAGTCTGGAAAGCAGCCTTTTGGTGGAATCCACTTTCCATCAAGGGTGATGTGGAGGGTTCGCACTTAGGGAGCAGTGATGGTGCCTGGTACTTGGGGCAGCTTTGATGCAAGCTGCAGTGTCTGTAGCAGCCACGTAGTTATTGTGGAAGCATCTTGCCTCACGTTTAGGATATTTCTTCTGGCTCTGGACACTTTAAGCACTATCTTAACGGAGTCCCTCAACTGAACCACACAGCGTAAAAATGATATGAAGGATTATTTTCTCAATTCTCCCAAGGATAATAGATAATAGTACCATTCTACATGCATAGGAAGGAAGTTCACTCATTATATTCAACGGGTGCTTTATAGGATTAGGCCATAATTGTCACATTGAAAATGGGTTGAGAAAAAGAAATACCTTTTCTGCTAAAGCTATCTATTGTGATTGCTTTTTGCAACTAAAAGTGCTTACTGCTAATAGCCCTCAATTGAAGGAGCAGAACAACTTTGAAATGGATGTGATTTTCTTTAACATGAAGACATATGGCTCAGTGATGAATAATTTGCCTATTCCTTATGTTTAGGTATTTCACTAAGTGCTTTTATGAGGATAATATAAGAAAAGATCTTCTAGGGCTTTGTCCTCCTACATTTTATTATTCTTCAATCTTTAAGATGAACTCATCCAGTACTGGCTACATAATTTGCAGGGACCAATGCAAAGTAAAATGCAAGGCACTCTATTGGAAAACTAAGAATTTAAGAAGGCAACAACAGAACCTTGTAATAAACGTAGGATCCTTCTGGGCACAAGGCTGCAGAACTGCTCAGATTACACTCCTAGGAAGCCAGTCCTGTCCTCATGAGTTAAACAAGTAACAGATAACAGACCCCCGTTTACACAGGAGAAACAAACAAGACTCCAAAACTTCACTGGTTGTCTTACGGCCTTTTATGAAAGAAATCCTGATGGTTTATTACTCAGCACATCAATGATAAGTAAAACGTACCCCCAGAAACGCCAATGGTCCACCATCTTTGATTCCAAAAGAAGACAAATAGATTGTAGTGGTTTTTTAGTGTTGGAATGGCACATTGAGATTATTAAATATGTACAAATGCCCTAAAAATGGAAGAGGTGAAAAATATAAAAAGCCTAAACTTGAATTATACAGGTGAAAAGATACTGACTGCATAATATATTGATGTCACTACAACTAGCAATCAATATATTATTTATTATAAAAATAATAAATGTACCTTGTATACTGAATAGATTCCATGAGCTGAATAGACTCAATGAGGCAGTAGTTTACTCAATCAGCCTGCATCATGTTTTGAATATTGTTCCTGTATGAAGACCCTTCAAGAATGATTCTCCTTTTTTAAATGAATTCTCCAACTGAAACACACAATATTTATCACAATACTTACCATTCAGTTTCCATTCGCCATATTCCAGTTCTAATGCAGGAGGAAATCATTATTAAGATAATTCTAATGAGCCCAGCCCTATAGTTTATCATATGCCAATGTAATATTAATATTATCATGTGTAGCTACTAAAATATTTAAGTGAACTTTCCCAAGGAATTGGGAGATTTTTTAACATTAAAGAACATAGTGTGGGCTGGGCACAGTGGCTCACGCCTGTAATTCAAGCACTTTGGGAGGCTAAGTCAGGCACATCATCTGAGGTCAGGAGTTTGAAACCATCCTGGCCAAAATGGTGAAATCCCGTCTCCACTAAAAATTCAAAAACTTAGCTGGGCGTGGTGGCAGCTGTAATCCCAGCTACTCGGGAGGCTGAGGCAACAGAATCACTTGAACCCGGGGGCAGAGGTTACAGTGAGCTGAGATCGCGCCATTGCACTCCAGCCTGGGCTACAAGAGCGAGAGTCCGCCTCAAAAAAAAAAAAAAAAAAAAAAAAAAAAAAAAGCATTGAGTGATTTGTAACTTTTGGGCGATACAATAATTATATCATAATTTTATCAGTTTTTTTAATTAGAAGAGGAAATTGACTTAAGTTGCAAATAAAAACATATTTTAGACATTTCTTTGAATACAGGACTCTAAGAAGAAATGATTTATGTTGTTTTACAATGACATATTCACTTTACAAATCATCCAGCATTGGTGAATACCTTGCAAAATAATGTAACTTTAAGTATGTTCACTTATTCATGTATTACCTATTCTATAATGCAGTACTTGTGTTTTACTTGCATTTTATTGTTGACTAAAATACTATAATACATATTTAATAATATGTATAAACATTGTATGACTATCACACTTGTGATATTAAAATGTCTTACACTGTTTATAGAGCAACATGTAATGATGGGATTATATCAATTTATCCTACAATTATATTGTGGTAAGTGATTATTCTGCCACTGCAACTCATATCATGCAACACTAAATACTTTTTTTGGTAACAGTAATTTGCAGGCACTTCTATGGTTTTTCTGTGGGTGTAGGGAAGAATTCATTAGATAATGGAATCTATTAGATAATGGAGATATATATATATATGTAACTTTATATATATATACACACACACACACACACACACACACTTAAAGCCAGTACAATTTTTTGGTATGTATATTATATATTCATATATATGTATATTAAATATATATTATATATAGATACACACACACATACACACAATGAATCAGGAATGAGTGTGAAAAAGACAATAAAGCCAAAAACCTGGTCCTTCTCAGTTAATTTATCTCAAGTTTATCATTAAAAACATTTATTTAGGTGCTTCCTTAAGGTCCTACTTCCGGCTATCCTGATTCAGTAGTTTGGATGGATGCAAAGAAGTTTTCATTTCTATTAAGACCTCCAAGAGACTCTAATGCTGAGAGTCTGCTCCTTATGCTAGGAAAATGAATTCGTTCTGGAATAGATGAAGAGTCATAGAAAGAACAAAGGAACAAACAAAGGCCGTGGGGAGCACATCTGCCCTGGGAATCCTGCTTGTCCGTGTGTGCCTCGTGGCCCCTGTAACCACACTTGGTCATTGATGGGCTGCATAATCAATAGTGACCCTGTTATACTATATTGTCATTGTTCTATGTTTCAATATACTTAGATACACAAATATGTCTTAATGTTTATGTTTTCTACGTTTATGCTTAAATATAAACCTTTTCTGTTTAAATATACTTGGATACACAAATACTATTGTGTTACAATTGCCTATAGCATTCAGTGTGGTAACATGCTGTATAGGTCTATAGCCCAGGAGCAATAGACCATACCATATATCCTGGATGTGCAGTAGGATATACAATCCAGGTTTCTGTAAGTCCACGCTGTGTTGTTCATGCAGTGAAAAAATCACCTAATGAGGTTATATCTCAGAATGTGTTCCCGTCATTAAGTGGCATATGACTATGTGTGTGCATATGGCTTGAACATTTTAAAATCAGATAATTAGGAAACCTTGTTATCTTTCATTACAATTTCTCTAAACTGAGGCAAACTTCATAAAATATTTGAGGATTTTTTTCACAAGCACAAGTACTGATGAGACCACAATATAAAGGTATTATGAATCAATCAGTCCTCTTGTTTTACAATGAAATATATATATATATAAAATAAACATATAAAATATATAAAATATATATAATATATATAAATGTACATAAACACACACACACTTGTGTTATATGTGTGTGTATGTATACATACACACATGGGGAGAGAGAGAAAGTAGAAAGATATCTACATTTATTTTGTAGCAAGAAAACTACTAGAGATTTTTTGTATTTGGAAAGCCTTGTATTGGATGGCACATGGAATAGAAAATAAGATAAGAGAATGAGCTAGACTACTTGCATAGCAGGAGTTATTTTGTTGCTGTTGATAATATTACTCTCTGTATTAATAAGAGTAAGGCAGGACGACTACTTATGCTCCTACTACAGAAAATTTCCCAGAAATTTTCCTTTCCTTAGTAGAGACTTAGAATGCAGTGATCAATGCTGTTTGTGGGTGATGGGGGAAGCAGGAGAGAGAGCAAACACACAGGAGGCAACTTCTTCAGATCAAAAACAGAAAGCAAATCAGGCTGAGGTTAACTCGCCATGAAGACGGTAGATGTGAAAAATCATGTGATCAAGTATTGGAGTGAGAGCGATGTGGGGGAGCAGGATGAAGCTGTTGAGGCAGCTAGGATCAGGAGATCAGGTGCAGATTAGGGGTGGAGACCTTATTCTCACTCAAGGTCTCATTCTAGCCCGAATCTACATTCCAGTCTAAAGCACTATTGATTCATGTTACCTCTAGGTTGTGGTGTCACCAGTACATATGCCTGGGGGGAAAAAAAAAAAAAAAACCCTCAAATATTTTATAAGGTTTCCTTTAGTTTAGAAAATTGATAATGAAAGGTAACATATAGCTTCTTGTCCTTTTCAAGAGGATTATCTGATACAAAAAATACAAGGTATAAGAACTGATTACAGAAAACAGCATAAGTTTTTCTTTTCTTAGCTACTTGATTTTCTTTCCTTAGCTACTTGATTGTTTGCACAATGAATTTATGTAGCTTTAATTTTAGCTTAAAAGTACACAATACAACAGTTTTGTGCAAAGGATAAGAACCCTGCAAAGAATAATGATTCCAAAGAATAATCTGGTTTGGGGTTTTTGCTTTTTCTGTTAGCTGGTAATATTTTTTTCTCTTTGGTTGACAATTTTCAAGATAGATACAGAAAAGACAATACACCTGAGTGAGAAAGCTGTGAGAGTTGACTCTTCAAATTCTGCTAAATATAAATAACTCAGGCTTTACTCCACATTTCTGACATCAGCAGGTCCTCTTGAGTGAATTATTACTTGAGATTTTACTCTCAGTCATTTTTCTTTGTATCTATTTAATTTACTTTGCACTTCATCATTACAATTTTGAGATTTTTAAACAGCAATACTGGAAAATCAGGGCATCCAGAGTGCTTCTTTATATTTGAGTAAAAATTTGGGCTGTGTATTAAAGCAATTCTAAACAAAGCAGTGGAGAAAATTCTGAAATAAATTACCTCATTCTTTTTGTTCTGTTTAAAGCTATTCGACTCCGCTATTAGATTGTTCAAGAAAATACATTTGGTAAACAAGTGTTGCCCCAGAAGGCAGGCTATGCAGATACTGATTATTTCTCCAGCACCTTAACTACAAATTCAATAAACGCTTAGCATAGCTCACCTCACTGCTGAGTATACTAAAATGCAAACGGAACTCCAGGGTATTGCCGAGGATATTGAAGGACACCTGATGCCATTTACTCATCATTTATCTTCTTTAGTGTCTAAAATCTGTGATTTTTGGAGAATCACTTTTTTGAAAAGTTCAGTAGTTGTGTTAAGGTCATAGGATTCCCTTTTCATATTGCTTGTCAGTAGAAGCCAATTTTCAAGTTCAGGTAGAGCTATTTTTCTCTATTTCAGTTTTTTATGTTGATTACTTGTCCTCCTTCTCTTTTTAGAGTTAGCCATATCTGGAATCTCCAAAAAAAGAAATCATCATTTCTTTTTTTTTTTTTTTTTTTTTTTTTGAGATGGAGTCTCGCTCTGTCCCCCAGGCTGGAGTGCAATGACCGGATCTCGGCTCACTGCAAGCTCCGACTCCCGGGTTCCCGCCATTCTCCTGCCTCAGCCTCCCGAGTAGCTGGGACTACAGGCACCTGCCACCTCGCCTGGGTAGTTTTTTGTATTTTTTAGTAGAGACGGGGTTTCACCGTGTTAGGCAGGATGGTCTCAATCTCCTGACCTCATGATCCGCCCGTCTCGGCCTCCCAAAGTACTGGGATTACAGGCTTGAGCCACCAAGCCCGGCCAGAAATCATCATTTCTATGTCTCAGGCAAGAATGGCTCAGGAGGCAAATCAACTGCAGGTGGTTAGAATGCCTAAGTGTTTGAGATCTTGATAGAAAATAGGTCACAAACACGATCCTGTCATATCTTCCACCCCAACCTCTGATGAAGTGGAAACAGTCACATCAACATCAGTCAATAACATTGTGTGAACCATGGAAAGAAACACTCTCCTGTCTATATTTGCTTATCCATAACTACTGTCTGCTTAGATAACTGGGTATTTTCCAAATGCCAGTGGAAATAGAGTCAATAACACACACCTCAGTTTGTGAATTCTGTGACATAAAATGTCTTCAGCAACTTTTTACATACAATTACAAATGATTGCTGATGTAGTTAAGAGGTAATAATTAGACCTCATTGGGAAGGAGGTTGCTCAGAATCATTAAATAGCTAAATCCCCAGAATGCAAAAGGTCCGTGGACAATCGTCATGACATTCATATTCTCGCTCAAAGATTCTCACATGTGCACACACGCGCGCGCGCGCACACACACACACACAGAGGAACTGACAAATGTTTCCTAAAATGAGAACTATAATTACAAGCTAGGAGCATAAGAGACTCTAAAACTAAGCTTCATGGAAGTAAGTTTTCATGATGTTTCTAATTACCTAAGATGACAATTTTTCAGGTACCATGCATCTGAATTCACTGTGCTTTTGAAGCAGAATGGTAAGCGTTTGTTCATAATTACAGCGCTCTGTGGTTGTCTACTGACTGTTAAGATGACCCTTGATAATCTTGAAATTTGCATTGTGTTTGCTTAATATACTAGACATTTAATTGCAATTTTCCCTAAGGGAGCTGTTTTCTACCCCGTAGGAGAATACCATTTTTGCAGAAATCGGAGAAGTTGAAGAAAGGAAAAGGCAAGGAAAGGACTTGGTTTGTCAACAGTGAGAATTTAAAAAGATGTTATCGTCTTTGCTTTGGATCTCCCTGTCTCCTCCTCCCCCGCCTAACTCTACTCTCTTCCCCATCCACTCTCCTCTTCCATTTCTTTCCTCCTTTTCTTTTCTCCTCCTCTTTCTCATTCTCTTCCCTTCCTTTTCTTTCTCCTTCTTTTCCTTCTTCATGCTCAACAAAACATCTAACCACCAGTTTCCAGGTTGGATGCAACCTTCAGATAAAAATACCTTGAAATTTAGGACCCCCCCCCCCAAATTTTTAATTCAGTATTTTTGAAAGATCAAATTTTTAAACTATTATTGACATTGTTGAGTTTGAAAAACAATTTTTTTTCCTTAATAAGAGTCACCAAACTCTTGGTTAAAATCTTTAATTAATACTAAAATTATTTTTTCAAGACATACATATTTCTTACGAAATAATTTATAAAATACCTTGAGACTGAACGATTCTTTTCCTAATAGGTGCTTAATAAATATTTGCTAGCCAAGAGGAATTCTATTTATTTATTTTGAAATGAACTTTCGCTGTTGTTCCCCAGGTTGGAGTGTGATGGCATGATCTCGGCTCACTGCAACATTTGCCTCCCAGGTTCAAGCAATTCTCTTGCCTCAGCCTTCTGAGTAGCTGGGATTACAGGCACCTGTCATCATGCCCGGCTAATTTTTGTACTTTTAGTAGAGATGGGGTTTCACCATGTTGGCCAGGCTGGTCTCGAACTCCTGACCTCAGGTGATCTGCCCGCCTCGGCCTCTTAAAGTGCTGGGATTATAGGCATGAGCCACCACGCCCAGTCTGAGGAATTCTTCTTAAATGTTATTCATTCTGTTACTCTGTTGCTGAGTGCATCAAATGCTCTGATAATCCCAGAGGTAATCTGGCAGTGTGGACGGTAAGAATTTATAGGGGGTGACGTTCAGCCCTTCTTGGGTAGGAGGTAGCTCAGAATTTTTTGACTGCTGAATCACCTGAATTTAATTAATTGGCTAAAATCTATAAAGTGGAATGTGCTTAACTTTTTTTTTTTTTTTTTTTGAGAAGGATTATTGCTCTGTCTCTCAGGCTGGAGTGCGGTGGCACAATCTGTGCTCACCACAACCTCCACCTCCTGGGTTCAAGTGATTCTCCTGCCTCAGCTTCCCAATTAGCTGGGATTACAGGTGTGCACCACCATGCCTGGCTCAGTTTTGGGTTTTTTTTTTTTTTTTTTGTATTTTTGTATTTTTTAGTAGAGATGGGGGTGTCACCATGTTGGCAGGCTGGTCTTGAACTCCATACCTCTGGTAATCCACCCACCTTGGCCTCCCAAAGTGCTGGGATTACAGGCATGAGCCACCACGCCCAGCCGCTTTACTTTTGATGACACAATTTTACTTGTGGGATTGAATCATGGAAAAATACACAGAGGCATTCAAACACAGACACATGCATGTATATCCATATGTGGGAATGTTTAATGAAGTATTCTTTGTAATTAATTATTGAGGAAAAAGTTCATTTTCAAACCATAAATTATCTGTGGAATTGAAATGGGAGAGTTCCCTGATCCCCTTTGCAAGACATGTGACAAAGCTGTGGCTCACCTGTTCGGTCACCTTGCTGCTCAAACCCCTATTGGGAGAAGGAGCATGCAGAGGGGGAGGTGCAGAGTCCAGGGCCAGTGTTTTGGGGTTCAGCCCCATGCTAGTGTCTAGGGGCGTGTGCCTGTAACCCCAATGTTATAAAGCTCCTTCAGCTTTTCCATTCACAGACAGCTTGAGTGTTAAGCAGCTCCATGGACCCTCTGTCTTTTTGCAAGGGCAGAGGGCCAATGTGACAGCCTTCTGTATCCTGAGCTCTTGCCCATCGTCATGGAAGAACTGGGTTGCACGTGGGCTTCCAGGATGAATTTGAGGTTTTATTGAGTGGTGGAGGTGGCTTTCAGCATGATGGATGGGGAGCTGGAAGGTGGGGAGGGAGTGGGAAGGTGGTCTTCCCCTGGAGTCAGGTTCGCCCAGGCAAACAGCTCTTGGCCTTCAGATGTTCCTCCTCTTCTCTCTTTCTCTGACATGTCATTCTGCCTTCCTTCTGCCGATCTGCCAGCTTGCTGGTCTGCTTCTGGAGCCTGGGGTTCGGGGATTATGTGGGTGCAGTATAGGGGGTGTGGCAGGCCAAAAGGCAACTTTTGGGGCACAAAAATAGGAATGCCTGTTCCCATTTAGGGCTATGGGTCTTCAACCTTGAGGGTGAGGCCTTTGCTAGAGAACCACCTCTTCTACCCAGTATTTCCCTGTCTTCTGTCCATATCAGAATCACCTATACAATACAGTCTATGCAACTGATAAAAGTTACATTTCATCCATATTTCATCTATTTAGGGTTTTTTTTTTTTTAAGAAAACAATGTTCCTAATTATTAACATTAAGAGCAGGCTAAAGAATGTAAAATACGTGTATGGGTATGTGTATAAAAAACCCCTGTAGGACATAAATCACAATGACGGTGGTAATTGTATCCAAAGAGTAAAATTCCTGGTGATTTTAATATTCTCTTAGCACTTTCCTATTCTCCAGACTTTTTTGCATGCACTATTAATATTTTTCTAATGAGAAAAATATATAAAAATATCTGAGAACTGAATTAAAATACATTAGATATGCTGTTATATATTCTTGTAAAAATGGTCATGGTAAATAATATAAAACTACTAAATCTTTTTCACTGAAAATTCTAACTTTAATTTTAGCTTCTCATTGTTGTAACAAAAGTCTCTACATTGATTTTAACTTTCGTTAACTTGTAAGTACAAATATAAAAAATTAGTCAAATTTCTCAATGTGTTCCAATCTTTCACCTGTGATGGATACAAATGGTTCTGAGTTGTTGGTCCAGTATCTGATTTGTTGGACCACCATCCAATATGGTCCAAGGGGATCATCAAATTAGGATAGTTTCTTTCATAAAGTAACAATTGTATAATCTTTTTAAAGAACATATTCACAAGGAAGATAATTACATGTAAAACCGTGGTTCCTTAAGGATAAAGTGAAGATGTTTTAGGTGGTACAAGAAGGAGAAGGACTCATTTGAAAAATTTGGCAATGGAAATGTTTTTCAAGAAAACTAAATCATAATAACTCATAATGGGTAGAGCTGTCAAAACATAATGCAGTCTCTAAACAGAATGTTGGACAGCTCAAATTTAATTATTTTAACCTAGATTTTAAAGTCCTATAATAGAAGCCAATGTTGCAGCAAGCCAAGGATGGTCATGGTTGAGTAATAAATCGTTTTGATCTCTAATGTCAGCAAACACTTAAACTAGGGGATGGTCCAGCAAAGTGGTATGTTGCGTGAGGAGATAATTTAAAAGTCTTGATGACAAATAGTTTTTCTTCAATGAATAAGATAAGGGTAGGAATTGCCCAGGTGCTAGTTATGTAAAGGCTGGAAAGTTAAAAAATGTTTTCTTGATTCAATTTACCATCTAGCATTATATCTTCTCTACCACTGCCCCTGATGAGGAATATACTAAGTGGGGCAACCAGGGTAGTAATTCTTTATATTTTTAAATTTAATTGTTTCCTCCTTCCTTCCCTCTGTGTCTCTCTCCACCTCCCTCCCTCTCTGCCCCTCCACCTCTACCTCTCAATACTTTCTGCATATAGTTTTTATTTTTATTTTCAGTCAGAAATTTGTCAACTAAAATACATGACAATTGAATTATTTTGAAATATTTGCAATAAAACACCTCTTGGAGATCTAATTTTGGTTCACTAAAAATTGTTGTCTTTATGTAGCCAAAAAACATGAAAAAAAGCTCATCATCACTGGTCATTAGAGAAATGCAAGTCAAAACCACAGTGAGATACCTCTCACGCCAGTGAGAATAGCAATCATTAAAAAGTCAGGAAACAACAGATGCTGGAGAGGATGTGGAGAACTAGGAACACTTTTACACTGTTGGTGGGAGTGTAAATTAGTTCAACCACTGTGGAAAACAGTGTAGTGATTCCTCAAAGATCTAGAACTACAAATACCATTTGATCCAGCAATCCCATTACTGGGTATATACCCAAAGGATTATAAATCATTCTACTATAAACATACATGCACACTTATGTTTATTGCAGCACTATTCACAATAGCAAAGACTTGGAACCAACCCAAATACTCATCAATGATAGACTGGATAAAGAAAATGTGGCATATATATACCATGGAACACTATGCAGTCATAAGAAAGAATGAGTTCATGTCCTTTGCAGGGACATGGATGAAGCTGGAAACCATCATTCTCAGCAAACTAACACAGGAACAGAAAACCAAACACCGCATATTCTCACTCATAAGCGGGAGTTGAGCAATGAGAACGTATGGGCACAGGGAGGGGAACATCATACACTAGGGCTTGTCGGAAGGTGGGGGGCTAAGGGAGGGATAGCATTAGGAGAAATACCTAATGTAGATGATGGGTCGACGGGTGCAGCAAACCACCATGGCACGTATATACCTATGTAACAAACCTGCACGTTCTGCACATGTATCCCAGAACTTAAAGCATAATTAAAAATAAAGAAAAATGAGAAAGTGAGGAAGGAAATCCTTACTCACAATTTGATACCGATGAACATTCATGAATTATTTTGAAGTGTGAGGTGCTTGACTGATGTCTTGCAATTTTAACAACTAACTTTTGTGAGGATTATTTAGATTGCTATCAGTCTTCTATAACTGCAGAGTTTCAAGAAACTCAAAGACAAGGAAAGTTGGATTTAATTTAGGAAGTGTGTCCTAGACAGGAACACAGTGACCTCTTCTGCCCGTCACTCTTAAAATTTTCATACACCCTCTATATCCAACAGGAGTGAATTACATGTTAGACACATCAGACTAAAATATTTCAGAAGTGTTACTTCTATTCATTACTCATGATACAATAAAAATGAACAAGTAGTCACAGAACTATGGAACTTAGTTCCAAAGGAAATCCAGGAAATAACTGGACCTGGTAAACTTCTCATACATAGAGAAGAGAACATGGCTATCATAGCTCAGATAAAAAGGATGGGGCTTGGTGAGTTTGTGTGATGGACCAAATGGATGAACAAATGGGTCGATGAGAACTTTTCATTCAGCTGGGACGTCTATATATTTTCATGGCTATTTCTCCATAGCTGTACCTTAGAGCAGCGGTGTTTGCAATCTACAGTGATATGGATATAAACACTTAGACCCATAAGCCTCCCAAATTCTCCCAGAACAGTTGTGATACTGACTACCTGAGCCAACCTTTACTTTACTCTAGCAGCTACCACCTATATTTTCTACATATCTAGAGATGAAGGGGGTAAATGAGGCATTGAAACTGAATGGGAAGAAAAGATTTTTTAAAAAGTCATTGAGAATCCCGCACCACCACCTCCCAACCCTCCTCCAAATCTTGCCTGATATTACTTCTGTTTATCCTACTGCCATTTTCTCCAATTCTATACATAATCCACTCACCGTAGTCTCATATTGGGACTTGCACTTTAATCCCATATTTACAATTACGTTATTCCTTTAATGTGTTTTCTTTCCCTTGTCTGCCTGTCACTTACTTAGGCATGCCGCAAAAGTCAGGGAAAATTCCAGCTGCTACATGATACTACGTTCTGAGCTCTGATAACTTCCCCTTGCTACTATGTAACTGTAAGTCCTTTGCATTAAGAACTTATTCTAATTCGCCTTACTCTACATGGGCCCAACAGAGAAGTTGAGGCAAGAAGACCATTAACCATTAAGAGTAATAAAATAATCAGCAGTATAATAATGAATAACAGAATATATGTACAGATAGCTGTGTAAATCAAGGAATGAGCAGAATGATTAACAATGTATATAATACTCCTTTTTTTTTCCTTGGATATGTAAGTCGTGGGGGTTTGTTAGTAGATCACCTTCAGAGTACAGATAAAGAGGAAAGCTTTTAAATTCATCCTTATCCCCAATTCAAGCTTTATGAATTTTGGTATATTTAGTCTTTTAAAATAGTTTAGAGATGAATTAGTCATGCTTATCAAAAAGTAGAATTCTTGGAAAGCTCAGTCCTTATTAAAGAATAACTACCAGAAACTCCCGTATACTCAAAAATATAGCCAAGAATTAAAAAAAAACACTCTTCTAGAAGATTAATATCTTAGTGTCTACAACTGTCACCACTTCATTAAGTATGAAAGAAGAGACTTTTTTTATGTCTTTTATCACTTTATCATCAAAGCAAATTCTGGCAGGTGCATGGCCTAAGAAGTTTCATATTTGTCTGATATAGGATGGGCAGATGTTTTATAACACAGTCTTGAAATTTAGATTAATTCTTGTAATTAAAGGTAAAAAGTCTCAGGTTTCATAAGGTAAGTCCAAAGCCCCACAGCTCTACCAGTGTGTTCTGAATTGATCTGAAGTGTGTATGTAGGAATGACAGTGGGAATTACGTGGGCTGACGCCTCCCGGCTCTTTTCCGACATGAGGCTTCTCATACTGAAAACACTGATAAGTTAATTTCCAAATATTCAGTTGCTTATTCCAAAGTTTCCCAACCACCTTCTCAACTTGCTGATGCATGCACGAATTCTCGGCAGCATGTTTTCAACAGTATGCCTTTTGTTCCTCTTCTATACCCAACCGTTCTCCTCAAGTGATAGTATTGGCTGCTCCTGGGAACTGTCATATGTGTCTTATTTTGGGTCTTAGTATTTTGTATAACAGGTTACAAATTCAGAAACTGTGAACATAATTCCAAATTTGCATTAAGACACATGTAGCTTTTACATATTTTAACATCTCTGTGTGGAGATTTGAATGTAAATTACATATTATAATATTAACTTGGATATAGAAGTGCTATGAAAATAAATCAAACAAAGAAGAACACTGTTTGAAAATATGCTATGTTACAAAAGCAAATAGTTTGGATAGTGCATCTAGGAGGTTTTTCTTTTTTATAGATAAAACTTCGCAAACTATGCAATCTGTAAAATAGTCTTAAATGTAAAAAATAGAGGTAAGAACTGAGTGGGAGGGTCATTTATAGAAGTGAGATCCCAGGCATGGCTGAAGGCTAAATGTATAAGAAATTATAGAGGAAAAATGTTGTGAAAGGTGATTGATTTGAACTAAGCTGAAATATGGAAGTGTCCAGACATTTATAAAAAGGGATTGAATTTTGATTTACTGTGGTTCAAACTTCACATAGTTTACATAAAGTGGCAATCAGGGAAGTTTGACTTAGGATCACTAAGCATGTAGAATACCTTTCAAACTCATAAAAAAAGTTCTAACCATAAAGAAGCCCGTACTAGATAAAAGTTTGTTGGAAGCTATAGACTTTAGAGGTGAAACAAGGCATTTAAAATTCAAACTAACGTCAATTTTGTTTTCCTCCTAATTAAACAAGTAGACTCTACACAGTTATTAAAGTCACTAATTTATTTTGAAATTATCTTTTGGTATAAAAATGTATACACACATGTTTTTTAACTGGGCTATGATTCTTGTTGCCTTTTTCCTCCTTAGCCCATAAAGTTAATTCCTTTGGGAAAGAAATATTCTGGGACTCAATGTCAGTCAAGATTGAAAAGGTGAAGGCTTTAATTAACTGCCTTAAAGCTTATCATTGAGAGATGGGGTGTTTAGCTCAAGTGGTGTGAAGAGCTCTTAAATCATTCTGGCAATTGAGATTTCATCCTTTTTGTTCCATATTGTAAAATCCTTTAATGGCTAAACACACCCACGAACTTGGACTTTAAACTCTATGAACAGCAGGGGAGAGATCTGCAACTGATGTAATGTTCACTACCATGTGGACAGAATCATTAGACTTTCTGGGATTCATGCATATGCTAAAAGGGTGAGTGTGAATTAATTAGAATGGCTACACTCAGCGAGGCCAAACTCTTTCAGTTCTCAGAAAGAAGGAGGGCCGGGGGCAGGATTAAGAAAATTGAAAGCTAAAATAAAAGAGAATTAGGCACTCCTTTAAGTTTCTCTCACAGCAAATGAGGCCAAATGCCAATACTATGATTTACAAGCATCCGCATCAAGTTGCTTTACAGAGAAATGTGTCTGAGGGTTGCAGCAGCAGATGGACGGCCAGCTGACCTCGGGGCCATTCATCATTGAGATGCAGGAGTTAGTTCACTTCTCTACACTTCAGGTAACAGCCCCTAAAATGGTAAAAGTCAAGACTTGACATTGAATAGTGAGGTTATCCCAGTTGTCGGGTCCAATCCTGAAACACTGGCCAACTTACCCACCGACAATGTGCTTGTCACTTAAACTTTCTGTACATTTACATGTACTGTTTTTTTCATTTTTTTAATAAACAATGAGAATTCTTGAAATAATACCTTGTGAGAATTCTTTTCTTTTATGCTAGGTAAGGGACAGATGTCACGGAAAAATAACATTCATTCTGAATTGAGATTCTTAGGTATCCTGCAATGTATTTCAGAAATGTAATTCACAGGCAGGATTTTCTAAGCCTTTGCTACTCAAAGTGTCTTTCACAGACCAGCAGAATATTCACAGAAACGCAGAATCTCAGGTCCTGTCCCAGACCTACTGATTCAGAATTTGTACTTTGTGTTAAAATACATAACACCAGATAATTTAAATGCATATTAAAGCTTGAGAAGTGCTATTGGAATACTTATTATATATAAAGGATGTTTAAAATGCTTCAGTAATCATCAAAACATTATTAGATATTTTTTCAAAGCAAAAAAAATTAAATATTCTGCTTTTGAGCCCATAAAAACATGTTTTAGTGATCTTCAATTGTATCTACAAGTTTCTGAGTAGCTATTACTTAGCAGAAACTCAAAATATGTTTGTGGAGTTGACTAGGATATAACTATGTATTAGAATCTCCTCCTAGGCTCAACAAGACCATAGGTCAAGTTGTTAGAAGAACAAGCTCGGCCAAGAACAGAAATCACCCCAACTCCACCCAACTTTCTGTCCTTCTTCTTTACCTCCCCTTTACTTTTACCTCACTCTTACCATGATGGGACTTGTTTTTGGAAGTGGGAAAAAGAGAAGAGCTTGTCCATGGCTTGTTTCCACACGCAGTTGGCCATAATTACAACACTAGTCTGTGTTAGCAAAAAGAAGAGTTTGGAAGGGAGAATGAAAGAGGTTCTTTAAAATGAACTGAATTGATCTTGAACAGCAGAATAAAACTTTTCTAATATAGTAAAGTGATTAAAAAGTGAAGGAATTGGTCAATGAGAGGTTAAAGTTGCTGCAGTACAGCATGAAGAGTGATCCTATATAGCATAGTGCAGAAAAACAGTCATTAGAAAATAACATGTTTTCATACATCCACCTTAAGAAGTTAATATCTATTAGAAAATCTGCTTATTCTACAACATGATCTCCTGGTTTATATATGGGATACATATTTCTTGTACATCCCAATATCATTAGAACTACATAGCTAGATTCTTCAGAGGGAAATTGTTTTACTCCTTATAAAAAGTTCTAGAGCTGGAAATATATACTTTTGCATTTCTAGGCTGCCCAAGATGGACTGACGACTAGAAAAAAAATTAATTTACCTGAGCCCCAGTTATTCCTCTGTAAATATTGGGATATAACTTTTTGATTAGAGTGGTAAGAGTTAGATCTTTAACATTTATGAAGAATTCATAGCACATGATAATAGTAAAGATTCTGAAAAATACATATATATATAAAATCTATAAACACTCCAAAATAAAAACAATGGAGGCTTTAAGATGTGTGTGTGTATTTGTGTGTGTATGTGTGTAAAACAGATCAGAAAATTTCTACCATCTAACTCCTAATGGAAGTCAAAATTAATGAGTTTCCTTATAATGTTTTAAGACAGAGAATCACGTGGTTTCTATCTAGAAATGCCCAAACACACATTTATTCCTCTGTTTACATGAGACTGCTCACTGTCAACTGTAAGATGATTTTCATTTGCTTTTGCAAAGGCACTTAATTCACAGCCTGTTTAAAATAGCACCATCTCTGATAGCTGCAATCAGTTTCATAACGACTCCTCCTGCTGCCACTTTGCAAGTCAGGCTAGGAGTCCAACTTTGAACACAGACATGTCACTAATTAGCACTGCCCACAACCAGGTCCAATAGGTCCATAATGAATGCACAACAATCATTTCTCCATTTGAATCTTGGAAGCAATCCACTGTAATCTGTATGCAAAGGTCGACTTTTGAAGGAATAATTGTACTTTGCTTTGGTCCATCTGGATTAGGCTATAAATATGCCTTCCAGGTTTTATAACATTAAGTTACAGAGACAGCACTCAATGTCGGAGTAATATTCAAGAAGTCCTGTATGGGTGATTAACTTGAGAACATTCATCAAATCGGTGCCCTGATCTTAGGGCAAAAAAAAATGCATTTTTAAGCTAGAAGTAATTTCTGGGCTCTTGATTTTGGTGAATGAGATGAATTCATTAAAAAAAAGTTCCAACTGCTTTTTGTTCTCCCTTATTATTAAGACTAATAAAATAAGCACATTTTTCTTCTCTTTAAACACATGCATATTTTTCTAAGCCAGAAATTACATTGAAGTATTATAGAATAACAATAACAAAATATCCAATAATGGTCTCTGTGGCTTAAGGCCTATATACCAACTTTCCATGATTATTTTGTCTATTATACTCTTACATATGTTTTTGAAGGATTTTACAACATGCTTCAAAAGCATTTGAGATTTGGGATTTCCACTTGTTACTATTTATGGTTTCAGTGTTCACATACCATTGATTTTTTTTTTTCTCTCCCGCTCCAAACCTAAATGTCAATTGTGATCTAAATTAATTTGCACTTGGAGTTGGCAAGCTAGTAACTTCAGTTCATGTAGTGAAACCACAAAGCAAAGCAGGGGACGCTGACTCTAGTTCTTGATCCATCTTGGTATTTCTGGCTTTTCTCTTCAGCTTCCCTAAAGCCAATTAGGCACTTGTAATTGCCATTTGGGAAATGGATTTGGGAGAGTCAGTCCATATGTCGAGTTTGTCTTTAAAAATATGATGTCTAGATTTCTCATTGAAAGAAAATTATGATTAATTCCTCATTGGTCAACATGCATAAAGATCGATTTTGGTAAGTGAAACTATATCTTTATCATAAATGCAACATGAATCAAAAGCGACAGAGACCGATGGGTACGTGAATCACATACTTCAATCATCTTGTGTCTCAAATACATGGCAGAGTGCCTGGAACATTGAAGATACTTGCTAAGTGGTTGTAGATTTCGTGGAGAAAAAATAATAAATGGAAATCATGGTTATCTCTTCAAATCCAGATGTGCAGGACACAAACACTACTGTAAAATGATACTACACAATTTCTACAGTAACCAAGATGAAAACTAGGTTAGGAAAAGGAATTTTGGGTTTGGCATCTTTTAGCATCAACCAATAGGGGAAAGATTTGTAATATATCTCAGGGCTTACGGAAGGCAAATACTCTCTAAGTAAAACACAGCTAGAGTAATAAGTTCAGGAGATAGAAGTTCGAGGTATGTAAATTAGGGTAATAGAAATTTCTTAAGCAAATAAAATTGGGGTGTTGAAGTAGAAAAATAATTATCACAGTGTGTGGTGTACTTGAGCTTTGGCATTTTAGGAGAAGATGAAATGTTTATCTTGGTTTATAATTTTTTCCCAATACGTTCTGAACACAGTAAAAACTGGGAAATCTCAAAGATTCCAGACGGAACCTGGACCTGAATGACTTCCTTTGCTAAGGTGATCTTATTTAAGGAATGGAAACAACAAGGGCACCAGGAAAGAGGAGGAGGAGAAGAGAAGGCAGAACAAGGGGATAGTGAAAGGGAAGCAGAGTGGGGCACTGAGAAAACCTAGGTACGAGATCCGAGGACCTTTGAAAAGTGCAGGGAACAGAAGTCCTTCAAATAAGAGCTCCACGCCCCGCCCACCCACCTGAATTCAAGTTGCATTTAGCTGTCAGAGAAATCTGCATGCTTGCATTGCTTTTAAGAAAGTAGCACTGTTGTTTTTACAGCCAAGCCCTAAAGGCTGAGACCTAGGAAAGCATCTGCATGCTTTCTGAAGATGAAGCCCATTTATTTACAATTACAGATACAGAATGATGTCAGCGATGCAGTGAATGCAATTTTTCATCACAGCTTCTTAAGTATTGCTTAGTAGCTAAGTGTCACATTTTAGGAAGGCTAACAAGAATTTTAAGTCTAGATTTCACAAGGAAACCTCGAGAGGAAAAAGAATATTGTATAACATGATAAAGAATATCATAAGGTGGACGGGATTTTTTTTCTGATTGTGAATTCAAGTTTGTGTTTTGTGTGTCTTCAGAAAGCCTCTGGCTTTACTCATAACTAACGAGAATTGAAGGACCGGGGGAGGACGCGTTCCATTGCTCATTAACTAACATACTTCTAGCTTCTCAGGATACTTCAACTACAGTGGCTAAAGGAAGCTAGAGTTCAGACTTCAGTTGTCCTCTGGCCGGGATAGAACTAAAGGATATAAAGTTTGTAATTTTCTATCTCCACAGGATGGACAAGTTAAGATTCGAGTAAAGTCCCATTTAAACTTCCCTGAATTGTTTTGTTTCTGTATACCATTTGAGGAAAGGCCAACAGATAAGAACAAAAAGGAAGCATGCAACCTGACATTCCACAATCATGAATAGCTGTTGGAGCATCCGTACCATGGGCTGCTTGTCTTACGATAAATCAATTTCTTTAAGGAGAATTTTACTGGTCTAGCAGTAGTCTTTCAGAATTATGGTCTAACAGATCCATACTATTTAGTTTCTGTTCTTTTTAAGTAAGCCTAGATATCTATTTTCCTCAGACTAATGTATATGAAATAAAGGGTGTGAAAATAATTTGTAAACTAAAGAACGCTGTAAACTAAAACAGATTTTAATGGTTTTTAATGACAGAATAATTTCCTTAAGAACGTCCAGGTACCATATTGAGTTGCTTACTCTACAATTTGGGACATAGTACCATCAGGCTATGTTGTACTCTCTCTTATTTGATTTGATTTCCCACATTTATTTTACATTTCCAGTCCTATTGTGTTTGCTCTCATAAAAATGCACTCTAATACATGTAAAAGATGTTCTTCTACTACGGGTTCCATGTTTCTTTTAAAAGTTTGTATATTTTTCATAATATTTCTTGGCTATAACTTTTTTTGTATCTGAGGCATGATTCATACATCTAATCTTATGTACTTAAATATTTCATTCTATTCATGTGGTTACACATGAATTCAGTCCACAGAATCAAAAACTGCTATAAATTGTTTCCTTATCTATTTCAGTTTGGGCATTATTGTCTACATCTTTTATCTGATTTTATATTTTTCCCAATCTGATCAATACAAATGTGTCTAATTTTAGTGTGTCTGTTTTATACTTGTATTTCTCACTCTTTTATTGTGCTAAATAAATTCCGTGGTTAGTCAGCATGGGTTCCTGAGACCAGTAACCTTCCATGTCTTCCCCAGCGTTCCTTGCGTTTTATTGCAGAATGGAATCCAGTCATCTGTGTTCACTCATTACCTCATACAGGAGAGGAAAAGTAGTTTACTTAAAACTAAGAGACATTGGGAACTATGACAACCTTACCCTTGCTAAAGAGTATCCTTCAAATATGCTATGTTTGTACTTTTCTCCCCTGGATTTGGGGGATACTGTGATTCCTTTAGTTTAGCAGATATATTCTCCTCATAATATCTGCTAAAGGAATCACAGTAACCCCCAAAATCTAATGTATTGACAAGATCATGCGTAGAGTATAAACAACTTACACTGGATGTGTGCTAAGATACTACATCCTTAGGTGTTTCCTCTTAAAATAGCTATGTGCATATTATAAAATAGCTATATACTCAGTAAAATGCATGTGCATTGATGCAAAGACCTTCAAGTGTGAGTTGCCATTACAATAGCTTTTGGCTATATTTTAAATGCAGGACCCAATGACACAGTGTCATTGCCTTTACTTGTAGAAACTAAGCTAAAATGGTCCCACCTGGAGAGAAATGGGAACTAAAGATTGTCGTGCAATGCTCCTAAAAGGTCTTCCTGAGACAGCAGCTCTGTGCACAAGCATAAGCAGATGAAGCAGCTGTTTGTCACCATCACTGTCCTTATGGCAGTTCTCAAGATACAGATACCTATTCTGCTCTTGTGCATTTCATAGTTCCCGTCTCACAGGGAATGGTGCTATGAGTACTTAAACATATTTAGTTGTTGGCCCTCCAATATTCTTTCTCCACCTTGTCTAATTGGAGAACTTCTGTTCTCATATTTTGACCACTCACTTTGAGGCTAATTGCTCAATGACTTTATCTCCATGTCTGATTTCATTGTCAGCTTAGTCCTTACTCAAAGGGACTTCTGACTTAGAATTACCAGGAGGTTCTGACTTAACAACCTCCAGGTACCATACTGAGTTGCTCACACTAGAGTTTGGGGCATAGTATCATCAGGTTAGATTGGTATTGTCTCTTATTTGATTTGATTTCCCACATTTATTATACGTTTCCAATCCTATTGTTTTTGTTCCCATACAAATGCACTCTAAAACATGTAAAATATGTCCTTCCAGTCCAGGTTTCATGTTTATTTTAAAAGTTGTTTATTTTTCAAAATATGTATTGGTTATAACAATTTTTGTATCTGTGGCATGATCCATAAATCTAATCTAATTTACTTAAATCAATATTTCATTCTATTCAAAGTAGCATTTAAACAAGTCAAATTCATGAGCTTACAGTCCAAGTCCTTTAAATTAGACAAAGACTCCATTACCTTTGTAGTCTTACAATCTAAAAGTTTGAATTTATTTTTATCTATCTGATTCATCAATCTAATAAAAGGTATCATTAGAATTTGTCTATGTTTACCCTGAAATGTGTCTTACATGCATGTTTTCTTCACTTCAACAACCGTGCAAACAAACTTATACCTAATTAAATATAATATGGTTCTACATGGTATTCATGATTCTTCTCATCTAATTTTTAGTTACTGCCCAAGAGGAAGCTGGGTGATGTGGTGCTGAGGACTATGGGATCTTGGAAAAGATTCATGAATTCAATTCAATTTCTCTCTATTTGTGGAAATTTGAGGAAGTTACTTAAAATTGCAACACCTCAATTTCTTCGTTTACGCAAAAGGAGTGAAGATGTTGCCTCTTCATTATTTGAGAGCTCCTCTGCGTGGCCTGCTTTTAGAAAAGCATAAGGAACACTCCGCTCTAGAAACAATAGTGATGATATTTGTCTGACTCTGAAAAACTAGACAGAACAAAGTGTTACCCTATTTTCTTCTCAATCTGACAAACTTCCCTCTATTGGCTTTCAAAGCCTTCTATAAATTGGCCCCATCTTACATTCAGTATAAAATCTATGTTCTTTGACTTCTGATTTAATTAAGTAAATCCTTCATAATCTAAAACAATTGCTAATGTTCCCATAGTTTGCAGCATTATTTATTTTCTGCATAGTTCATCTCACTGGATTCTCACTGTTGCATGAGCTCATGTACAGAACGGAAAAGGAGATAGGCCACGTATAGCTAGCAAAGGAATATCTAGGTCTTGAATTTCGAAACTTTAGATGTTCAATTTATGTTCTCTATGCAAGGACAATTTTTAGTGAAATAATTTTTTAAACACACTTGTGATTTTTTTTTTTAATTAACTAGTAAAAACTTCCCTAGAACGCCTACCAGCGTTTTGGAAAATAAATGAGGGTCAAAGTTTGAGCTTATTAATTTTATGGTAAATCCCTTTTTGCCTACACTGAATTGCACTAATATAATTCTTATGAACATGAGGTAATACATCCGCAAAGACTATATATAGATGATTTATTAGAACTTCCAACCAAGGAGAGACATAAAAGATATCAAAGAAGACAAAAATAAATGAAAAAAGACTACTTTCATGTTCCAGGATGGAAGGAATAGAAAACACACAGGGAAATAGCATAACATTAACATAATGTATTTATTAGTTAACTGTGTGACACATATTCTTTTTTTCCATTTGTTTGACTGCATAAACTTTGATTGCTTCATGTATGCCAATTATTTGTAATTCCTTTTCTATAGGAAGAATGGAAATGAAATTCAGTCTTCTAAGACATTTTCATTCCATTTATTTTTCAGGTTGAGCTGAAAAAGTTCAGCGAAATTTTAATGTAAAATTGATAAACTAAGCATACAAGTTTTTCAAGAAACAATGATTTTAAAATTTAAATTTTTTAAATGAATAGGAAATGAATAAGCCTTATAGAAAATATGTGATTCCTTCATAATATAAACTATAATTTATTCTTCTGAAAAGACAGGCCATCAGAATAGAAGATGGGTCAAAATTAGACCTTCTTATTTATAAATAAATATAATCATAGAAACATCACTAACAATGGGAAATGGAAAGAAAACAATTTCTTTCAAGTAAACTCTATGAAAAAAAAAATACTCAAATTAGACCCTCAAGTTACATGATAAACTGAAAGAGAGTACAGCTACATTTAAGATTTAATTATTTTTAAAATGTTGTTATTGAACATATTGACTATTATTATCTTGAAACTATAAAGAAAATAAAATAATAAATGATGAAAAGAAAAAGAAATCATGTCCAAATATATTGTATAAAATCACAGGCAAAACAGAAAAGTAAATAACAGATTGGGTAGGATATATATGAGGCAATCATGGTAAAGAGTTACTAATTTTATTACAAAAATTAGGAATTTTGAGAGAGCACGGTAGATTCAACACATGTTCCAGTTATGCTTGGTCCCTAGGCCCCACTAAAATGCTGAAAATATCTATAAGGGAATAAAAAAGGCATAAAATCATAAGGACAAAGGAGACAAAATAGGATATAACAGAATACAAAAGAAGTAACAAAATTTGGCAACGTTTAAAGTGGAGAGGTGACTTAGGGGAAGCTGACAGTTGACTTCAAAAGGGATAGTTGGTAGAGATAGTGAAAGTTGGCAAAGAAAGTGCAAACCTAAGTCCTAACAGGGTCCATACTGGTCGGTAATTGACTGATTCCTAGACCGTGCATCATCTCTTTCATGGTATGATCCCTCAATTTGGGACAGCTCTCAATACGCAGATATTCCCAGGGTACTGGCCTCTAAATCACGGTTGAATGAGGTTCCATAGTATTTGCGTTCAAACTCAGATTGGTGCATACTGTAAATGTTGGTACATAATGCATGGGAAGCTCCCATTCAACTGTCTGAATGATTTTATATACTAGAACAATACAAACTTTCATTATTTATTTGGTGTTCCAATTGTTCCAGATGCTAAAGTTAACTTAAATCAACAGTTTTTTCTTTCTAAGTAAACACCTTCTAAGAGCCTGAAACTGTACTCTGAATTTTGCTGGTTTTTAAAAGCAGAAATAGAATGCATGATCTTTGTTTTTATGAACATATGCTGATAAAAACAACTGATATCCTGAGGGAGTTAGATACTGAAAGGCAGAGTCTAATTCTCTGCTGCTTTATGTATAGACACTTTCTTCTTTTTTTTAACCCAAAGGAACTTCATGTAATATTTCCAACTAGAAATAAACTTATTCTAATTAATTTCTACCAACTTTTTAATTTTTATGAGATGTCAATTCATATTTCCCAAACTCTCTCAGACATCTGAGAGTGGTATACATTTCAGGAAAAAAGTAAAATAGGCCTGGATCACTTACCAAGAAAAAATCCTGCCTAAAGACATACAAAAGCTAGGGAGATAATAATTGACTTTAGGAAAATAATATCAAACGCTTTCGGTTAAACATTATGTGTAATATTCATCACGAAAACACATTTAGCAATTTAAACCGTCAAAGGATGCCAAAGAAAGATCCTTAATGAAAAAGCCACAGAAACGAACTCTGTGAGGAACACAAAGCAGAAGAAGGGAACTTTATTTCCACTCCTGCCAAACCCAGCACCCATCCATGAGCGCCCTGCACATCGACAATGACAAAAAGGATGAGAAGCAAATGAAACCCTCGTCCTTGAGCGCTGAGTGTAGTCAGCCTCATTGGTATGCTCTACAGTGTAAGCACGCCCTCAACCCTAGACAATAGTCTGTTTTCCCGGTTTATCCGCTGGGGCGAGGGGTGGCCCTGAACTGCAGGGAATGAACCTCAATTCCTGATCCTCCGTTAGGCCCAAGAATCTGGACACCTCGGAGCATAATTTTCTCTCTCATCAGGATCAGATATTGAATTTGCCCTCTGCCCATCCGTTCTTTTCTTTTTTTCTTTTTTTCCTACAGGGACTGGCTAGCTTCACAAGCTGTCATAATTTTATTTCTGATTTGGTCTTGAGGGGAGACATGTCCTCATCACATCCAAACTCATTTCCTTAGTGTCAGATGAATAGTAGCAATAACTGAGAAATTTTACCCCAAGGCTCCTGCTGGGAACTTCAACAAAGTCGTTTCTAAAACACATGTTACACAAAGACATGTTCAAACATAGTCATGAATAAAAGACCGAGTCTGTCATCTCTCAGTCTCCCAATATGGTAAAGGTACACAACTTTCCCAAGATTCAATAGTTAATACTGAAACTTGAAAACCACATTTGGTGGAAAAAGTACTTAAAAGGACTTAACTTTAGTGAAGTACTATTGCCTGCCACTCCTGAGAGCAAAGATACCTTGAGAACACTCCACTGGAATTTCACACACAGAATGATACATCATGTTGCAGAAAATGGTTTTTCTAGTTTGGTTTGTTCTTAAAAGTAGTTGTGCCTACAATTTCAATTCTTAATACTTAACGTATTTTCATGGCCTGAAAGATTTCAGTGACCTCTTCTCTTCCATAAGCAGGATTCTATGTTTTCTCAGAAAACATCCATTATATCAATAATATATCGCTATAAATTACATGTATTTACTGCAAGCAAATGGAACAAAGTTTATTGCAACTCACATTATAACTTTACTGTGCTTGCTCACAATGTTTTATACATATAATCATCCTAACCTTATATTTTATGGAAGTTTACACTTTTAAAAACAATCTGACAGTTTAAAGCACATTTTGTTTTTCTAACGTAATTTGATTGGAGTATGTTTTTACTTTCTTTTAGAAATTTATTTCCAAAATTGATCCCAAGTTCAACTGTCGGCTTTCTCACTGTACTCTAAATTCAAGCTTGAAAACATCTGCGTATTTAGTTGGCCTGTTGAGGGCAAGATCACACTATCACACGTGAAGGAAGTTATCATGTATCATAAACAACTTAATTTAGATCTGAAGAGTGAGCTCCAAGGGGAACTAGTGAATCAACTTTGCTTCCTACTTGAAAGCTCCTTTCTAAGACCCTGGAGATTTATGTGGAACAGGTTATTATACTTCTCCTACTAATCAGAACTCTAGCTCCCCTGGCAACCCGCATACTTTGTTTCCCTCATGCCAGCATTCCTAAATCTCTCCTGCACCCCTCCCCACATTCAAAGATTTATTTCACTGTTGCGACAGCCTGTGGGCACATTACATACTTTAAAACAACACATTAATCTGTAACTTTCCACCCCAGACAGCAGACACCACCATCCTTCTTGATAACCACCTCTGGCGATCGCAAAGAAAGCATTCCTGATTTAGATTACAGTCAAGAAATTGCAGGGGATGACGTGTCTTCCACCAGTCTCCACACTTACATTTAGGCAAACTGCCAGGTGACAGCAAAAGTCACAGCTGCACATTTTCACTGAAAATGCCCTGCACAAGTCTCCTGTGCTTAATTTTGAGTACTTAAGGGTGACCTTTTTGAGAACACATAGAAAATGAAAGGACAGTTAGGCATAGTGGACCCTTGTTATTAGATAGAGATGAATGTATTGAATGAGATTGCCTCACTTTCTCCCTTTGTTCCATGGATATATCAGATCTCTTCCTTCACTCTGCTTCGCCCCAAGTTTCTCTTATAATCACAGTAGAAACTTACACCAAAGTACTTAGACTGTATTCTTCAATTTCCGTACATTAATTTGGAAAAATAAAAACCTTCAATTCTTGACCAGGACAAGGGTAAATATTGTTCATCAGTCTTTAAGAAATCAGCTTCACCCAAAGCTCAGATTTTCTTCTATGTTAAAATTATTCTTTAGCAGGTTTTCTTCAGAATTAACTCATCACCCAGAATATCAAATATATATTAAGGGTGGCACACAGTCCTCACAGAGGTTGATATCTGCTTACAAGACTATGTGGCATTTAAAGAAAAAGAAGTTATTTTTATTTATAAGCTTTATCCTTAACCATGACACACACAATGAGGAAAAGTAACATATGTGTGCCCTAATACATTGATTTTCTCCTATTGTTACACATTTCTGTATTTGTTTCAGGATTCTGTGATGTGACTTACTGATCTTTTTCCCCTCTTTATAACTGTTTTTGTAAGTGAAGAGTCGCAATAAACAGCTAAAATGCCACGCTCCCTTCCTTTTCACCTCTTCCTTCTTCTGCCGATAACCACAGTCCTGAAGTTGTTTTGAACCTGTTCCTTGTGTGTTTGGAGATGTTTATTTGATGTCTGAACCATGTATGTGTGTCCCTGTGTGTGCATGTGCAGTGTGTCTCTGTGTGCATCTATATCTAGATTAAATTTTAAATGTTTTATTTGAAAGATATTATGCTATTCTTTGAGGTTCTTCATGCAACACTATATATTTGAAATTAAGTATTTGAATGTAAATTTGTTTACAATAATCACCACATAGACACTCCCAAGATCTGCTTTGTCATCTTTATAAATGAAGGTAATTTTTGAAATTATCTAAAACTAAAACCCTAAAATGTTAGGGTTGACCTCCTTTGCAAGACTGAGTGGCTAACCAAGAACCTAGAACCCGACTTCCAAGTTCTAACCATGGGAATCTCTAATGTTATCCAATTAATTTAAGTGCTCACGTAACCTAGATTGGTAACTTAACACTTACCATTAGGTCTCAGTGACTGATGGTAAATGCTTAAGAGGAATGAGACCTATAAATCACTTAAAATGTATAGTACTAGACCAGATGGAATTTTCTTTTCTTTCTGACCGTTACATAGCCTAATTTTTCACTAAGTATGAAGTGTGGGAACTTTCCTAGTAGTCAGGGCTGGACCAACAGTTGCTTAGATGTTTTAGTGTTTAAGTCACCATACAACATCTATATTTGGACTCTGACTACAATATTTTTGTATAACAAAATTTGCTTTATTCTCAATGGGCTTGTGTTAGCGCCTGGCATTTTACTCTGCCCTATCTTTCTAGGAAGTTTAGAACACTAAAACAGTTTGAAAGGGCCCTAATTCGGCAATAAAAATGTAATAACAGAGTAAATATCTTACACCTAGTAACAAAACTCCTCTTTGATACATAGGTTTTATACAGTTGCTGGTTTTTCTTGCATTTTTCAGGTCAAATATGTTAAAAATTCCATAGAGAAACTGTTCTCATGACCAAACATGCAAATACATGAACATGCAGACACTGCCACTTACAGCGTGACATCAGAAAAACCCGATTAGTAACAGGCTAGCTGGTGTAGCATTCTGTGTGTGTGTGTGTGTGTGTGTGTGTGTGTGTCTGTGTGTGTCTGTGTGTGTATGTCTATGTGGTTTCAGTGTACTGCAGCTTCTACTCATTGAAGAACTTACAAAAATGTATTCTATGTAAACAATGAAATATATTCATAATTTGAATTTTTTTATGGACACGCAGGCATTTCTGACCTTTTACATGTATTCTAACTAGCCAGATTGGTGAAGTATCAAAATCTTTGAAACCTTCCAAAGTCTGTCTGATTTACTATTCACTATCTGAATAGTGTCCAGCAGATCATCTGCCAAGTTGCTGAATAACCATTCTATCAGGTGGTTTCATCATCTACATGTTGCCAAAACCAAAAAGAAAGCCATCATTGACACTGCGCTTCCCATCATCCTCACCATCTGTAGTCCACGTGAGTACTGCTAATGTTTCCACCAACTTATATTCCACACCCACTCACTTCTCTTCATCCTCACTGCTAAAACGCTGGCCAAAACCATAGTCATTTTCTGCCTGGACTACTAAAAACTTCCTAACGCATATCTTTTCTACTATTCTTCCACTCCTTCCATCTCCCTCCAAATTTCTCTACCTGGCAGAGAGAGTCAGCTTTTAAAATATCAGACCACATTACTTTTCTTCTGAAAAACTTCCAACAGTTTCCCATCGGATTTAGAATAAAAAAGTCAACTTCTTTACATGGCCTAAGTAATCTGGTTCCTGCATTTATCTCTAAGGTCAGCTCCACTCCATTCCTTCTTTCTTATGGAGTGCTACCAGCACTACTTATAATGATCCTTTATGCTGGATAATTTGTCCTCCCTCAAGGTCATTTCATTTTGTTTCCTCTTTCTGCTGTAATTATCTGAATGCAGAAGTTCACATTGTTTATTCTTTTCATGCAAGTCTTAGCTCAAGTTAGAAAAAAGTTCCATGATCATCTGGTCTGGAGAAAGTACCCATGTTCTGATACTCTCATGTCACTCTTGCTTACTCTTTATGACACTATGACTCTGAAATATTATCATCCATGTATTTATACACTTACTTATATATTCATGATTATATATATATATATATGTGTGTGTGTGTGTGTCTTCCCCCACTTATATGTCAAACATATAGTATTCATATATTGCATGTCTTGCTCCATTAAGCTTTACTAACACAGTTCTCTTGTGTGTTTTACTTAACACTGTTCCCCCAGGGTCAGAATATGGCAGGCATTTAAATATTTGTTAAATTGCATGCACTTTTCAGTTCTGGTGGTGTCGTCTTTTGTAAAATGTGATATAATACCTTTACATTACAAAATGATTTGTAAAGATTAGCTTTGCTTTGGAAGCGCCTATCTCAGAGAGATGCTATGGAAAATGTAACTATTATTTCCTATTTTCCTACATCCTGCTCACGTCTTTCAAATGTATTTTCACTCCTAATCTATCAGTGTCTTTACAGTGAAGCGCAATAGATCTTTTGCAGTTCTAATACAGTTTTGCTAACTTTAATTTTAGTATAAATGATTTAAAAGGGTTTGCAAAAGGAAAGAACTACAGGGGAATATCTATGTTTAATCATAAGTACTTTTTAAAAAAAAATTAACCTAATATTCTTAACAATTTTCCCAAAAGCACATTATATTAATAATGGTACAATGACTGCCAATTTCTAAGTGGTTTTCCACACATTTCCATATAAGCCACAAAAGCACAGTGAGCAAGTAAAGTCAAATAATATCATCTCCATCTGATGCCCAGAGCATAGTGTTTCACCATAAAATGGAGCTTTCTCACTATTCACAATAGCAAAGATATGAAATCAACTTAGGTGTCCATCAGTAGTGGATTAAAGAAAATGTGGCACATATATACCATGGAATACTACACAGCCATAAAAAAGAATGAAATCATGTCCTTTGCAGCAACATGGATGCAGCTGGAGGCCATTATCCAAAGCAAATTAATGCAGGAACAGAAAATCAGATACCACATTTTCTCACATGTAAATGGGGAGCTAAACATTGGGTATTCATGTTCATAGAGATGGCAATAATAGACATTATTATTGCCATTACTACTAGATTTGGAAGAGTGGGGGCAAGGTTTGAAAAACTTCCTATTTGGTACTATGCTTACTACCCAGGTGATAGGATCATTCGTACCCCAGGCCTCAGCATCACATTATGTATCTATGTAACAAACCTGCACATGCACCCCCTGAATCTAAAAGAAAAGTTGACATTATAAAAAACAGAGGCTTTCTGAGGATCACCAAAAGATTTCCTTGGGAATCTGTGACTGAAACCCATGTTTGCTGAATTCTCCTTTAGTACTCTTTCAGGCTGCATTAAGATCCCTGTTTTCCTTTCCTATATTTTTTTCTTCACGCTCAGTTAATCTCTCCTAATTCAGTATTTCATTGGATTAGTTGGCCATCTTTCTCCCTATTGCCACTATTTGATTATGGGCTCGTCGTCGTCTTCTAGTAGCTTTCGTCTTAAATAAGTAAGACATTGCATGTGTCCCCCAAAGAGTCACCCCGTCTCCAAAATCTCATGGCCTTCCAATTTCAACTTTCATCACTAACTAGGTGATGAACTCTCCTTTGCTTACCACAAACTGTCAGTTGAGTGAATCCAACCTACCCTTGGGCCAGCTGTGTATTTCTTGTCTACACTGCGTAGAGAAGTGGGAACACAGAGCACTTTCTTCTCCCTGCTCCTAGGTATGTGAGCAGGGCTCCCTGGGGGTGACAAGTACTGACTCTACAACCAGTTTTTGCTTTTGTGTTTCGTAGGTGTCAGACACACTCTTAGGCACTGGAGATCTAGCAGCAAATATAACCAATACCTCTTTACGTTTATGAAAATTTCACTCCAGGACAGGAAGACAGAAAAACAAATGAAAAGATTGTCAGAGAGTCTAGAGTCTGGAGGTGATGCTAGTGAAAGGAGTTAATAAACTGGATTAAGTATCTTCAAATATTAAACTCAAGTCTGGGAGGTCAGATATGCATGAGGGTTAGAATCCTAAAGTCTCCATGCAAGTGTTAAATGCAAACAGATAAGTACCATGGAAATTACGAGGGAGGGAGAGCTAAACCCAGCTTCAGTGGTCAAGGCAAAGCTGGATTTCAAAAGAGGAAAGTCCCAGATAAGTTAATCATAGGTGAATAGAAATTATTTTCAAATTGTCTCTCAAATCAGAACTCTCTTTGCTTAGGCAATAGGCATGTCTTACATAGACTTCCAATGACCTTTGTAGAGCATTGTGGATTTCAGCAACAAGTTCATAGCCAAAAATGTGCAAGGAATATTTAATGGGCAAAATGGGTAGACTGTCAGAGTAAAAGGAGATAAGACTGTTGGGGTAAAGAGCAGCAGTGTTTAGAAAACACTTTCACATACATCAACCAGTTCACTTTCACAATAATCCCTTCACAAAGAAGATATCTGATTTGAAAGGGCGGAGGATGAGATTATGTGCTTAATGTGTTCATCAATGGAAAACAATGGACGAATTCTGAAGAAATAGCACTTTCATGTTAATGGGAAGTAACACATCTGTGTCTCAACCTCTATTCTTGAACCCTATCTCTTACTTCCAATGTCGCTTGTCCTTGGCTCCAGAGTCTTCAGCTTTTTTTTTTTTTTTTTTTTTTGGTTTTAACCACACGTCAAAGCAATCTCCTAGCACTCCTCAGCTGAACTTACCCTCTAGTTTGGATTCCCACAACTTCTCATCTCTGAGCTGTCTCCCACAGTTTCTTCAAAGAACTTTTCCTCTTTATTTTGTAATCTGGCTTTTTCTTTTTGTCCTACTTCAATTCCCTCCTCACACACAGAAAAGTTCTCTGATCATAAGAATCCTCAAAGAGCATTAATAAGCATGTAAGATTGATACAACACTATTCAGGTTATATCCTGTGTTTTCTTTCTTTTCAATTTATCTGGCAGATTTTATTTATTGTTATCTCCAGATTTAGCTTTAGTGAGCCCTGTGAGTAAATGCCATAATTAATTCTACTTCACACTTATTTTTTCAAGTGAGTGGAAAGTACTCTAAAATAAACATTTGCTTAATGTATGAAAAAAACACAAGACAAAATTTGATTTATGAAATGTTCACATCAAGAAATCTTTAAAAATTTAGCTTCATTAGAGAATGTAAAATGTGCTTATGAAATAGAGCAATGCAATGATTCCATAAGGCAAGACATACTCACACTTTCTGTCATAGCTACTGTGACGTCCTCAAGAAACCAAACTGAAGGGAAGATCATTGGACCTTGACTGGAGCATCGCAATCACTCAGAAAGATGGGAGTAATAATTATGCCAATTTCCTAGGGTTTGGGGAGGAATAAATCAAATACTTTATGTGTAGTGCTTGGTGCACAGCTGGCACACAGCAAGAAGTCAGAAATCCAGCAAGATGTTTAATTAGAATAAAAACCACCAAAGAGTTAAATGTTATAGGTGGGTACTTGGATAGTATTTTATACTAGGACAATATTATACTATATTTTATTATAATCATATATATAACTATAGATAGTTATATGCCATCTCTCTATATATACTATATATATTTTACTATAGTAAAACTATTTTACAATATTAACAAAATTTGATATTTTATATCGTCCTGTACCCATTATTCTCTTTTAATCTTTTCAGATAGTCAAGAAGCTTTCTATATATATTTCTCTAGAAGAAAAAAAAGCAATAGTTGATAATAAATATCCACATTTTACTTTGTTGTTCTGTTTTGTTTGTGCATGGGAACAAGTGCTCTAAGTAGACACAAAAATCATAACAAACAAAAACATTCTTCATGTGACAGCTAATATGCATGTTCGAGATTAGTCAGTTTCTCACTATACCTATTCCTTTCCTCCCAGGCACAGAGATAGACTATGTTTTCTAGTTGCCCTTGTCATTAAGCATGGCCCTCTGACTGACATAAACCACTTCAAAGCCTGGCCCATAGAAATATCCCTTGCACTCCCCCACTTTGTCCATATCCTGTAATATCCAGCAGACTGGACATTGAAGCCTGGGGCAAATGTGTAAGCCATGTGTTCAAGAAAGCCGAGCTTCCTCTGCCAACAACCTTGACTATGCCATGATGTAGAAGCTCTGCTGCACCCACTCAATGTCCCTGCCCCAACTGGACATGACAGGAATAAGAAATAACTTTCTATTTGCCCTAAGTCACTGGGGTATCTGGGTTTGCCTGTCACTGGACTTAATTTTTCTTTAGGCTTTTTTTTTTTTTTTCTGAGACAGATCTGGCTCTGTTGCCCAGGATGGAGTGCAGTGGCACAATCTTGGTTCACTGCAACTGCTGCCACCCAGGTTCAAGCAATTCTCCTGCCTCGGCTCCCCCAAGTAGCTGGCTTACAGGTGCGCACCACCATACCGGGCTAATTTTTTGTATTTTGAGTAGAGATGGGGTTTCACCATGTTGGCCAGGCTGGTCTCGAACTCCTGACCTCAGGTGAGCCATCAACCTTGACCTCCCAAAGTGCTGGGATTACAGGCCTGAGCCACCACGCCTGGCCCTAAGAAACAGGCTCTTCTTAAAAGAATCAAGCATTTTGGAGTACAAACAGCACAGCTTAAGATGTTAGTAGGATGGAAACTTACATGACTAGAACTCACATATCGGCTGGTCAGTGAGACATGGCTTACTATCTCACCCACAGAGTCAAGCTCAGAAAGAGGGTGAGAAGGAAATTACAGAAAATTGGGTATTTCTAGAGCATAGAAGAACCTTTATAACTTCCTAGGATGAAGCCTAACCACCTTGCAAGTTACTTCTAGATGCCCCATATCCAGCATGACTTCTGAGAGGCAGAGGCTCAATGGTGAGGGAAGAGTTTTAGGTAGATGGGCCCTGCCTGAGACAGGTTCTGTGGCCTAGTGCCCTGCCATTTATAGGCAGGGAGTGGTTAAAGTGGTTAAAGTTTCCTGTGTCCTGAGCAAGGTGTGAAGGGGGAGCTTAGTCAGAATCATACCTGCAAGACAGGTGGAGATAATAAAGGATTACCTGTGTGGGGGACGAGGGCGTTGAACGTTCTGTGCTGGGGAAGGATGAGTAGTACTTAGAATGTGAAGAAAGAGAGACAAAGGCTTCCAGACAAAGGGAAGAGTTCATTCCTGCCGAGGCGAGCAAGTGTTTAAACTAATTTCTTCATGTGGGGCCTTTGGGTATAATTTGCTTTTAATATGCCAAATGATTATGGTAACCCTATTATAATGCATTTTCATTTTAATATTTAACTGAAGCAATCGTGGAACACTTTGTTTTTTATTTAAAAAATTATAAAAGATTACAGCTGCCCTTCGCAAAGTATTTGTTAATGACATCACAATTACTTTGTGCACCTTTTACCAATTTACCTGAATGTCTTTCATCATAGAAATATAAAGGTGGAATATTTATTCACTTACAAAGGTAAAACCACAGACACATTGACATGAAGAATAGAAATTCACTAAATTAAGCCAATATCTATGGAACAGAAATCTTGAGCCAAGTCCTAAACATGCTAAACATGGGCTCTTGCCGATTGCCAGAAGCAAGAGTTGACATAATGCTGGGCCCTTAGTCAAGGGTACTTTTATCTTTACTGAGCAACCTTTGGAAAGTCTGAGTCAGTAGTTGTTGGAAATATTTCCAATGTAAGGCAGAGGTTTGTGTATAAAAATTACTATAAACCGAAAAATCTATTAGTAATATTATCTTAATCTACTATATCTTTAAAAATGCAGGTTTCTAATTCATTCAGAGTTAAATTTGTATCATTTCAGAAAAAAATTAAATGCTTTATATTTGTTAAATTATGAGTGCATTTGGAAATACCATAGCTTAGTAAGAGCCAAATTACATTTAAGCCTCTTTGTTGAAGTAACCCCAAAAGTGAGATGAAGAATAGCAGAGATAAGCATTGCTAGAAGTAGATAAATGAAGCTAGACTCTTGAAACTTACTAAGTTTATCTCTTTCTCTTCTTGCTCACACACAAGGGTAAGTTTGAGGGGTGAGTCATCTGACCATAGAAACTAAACAGACACTTGGAGATGCTTTTCAGAATTAAATGATGGCAGAGAAAGACAAAGAATATGTATTCCTACATTTTGAAAATGAAGAAATTTCTCATGAAAAAGGGGAATAAAACACAAAAAGATGAGTTATTACTAAATGAAAAAGACTATACAGTCGTTTTCTTTCTAAGGTCCAAAACCTAAATGTCAATCACGTGGGTACCTCTGGAGGGACGGAATACACCCTGCTTCATACTGAAGCAGGTATCTGGCATGTTCCTAACAGGAAAGCATTTGTGTGTGTGTGTGTGTGTGTGTGTGTGTGTGTGTGTGTGTGTGTGTGTTTTAAGTTCAATCAATTTATTTACCAGTTCTAGGTTGATTCTTCACTGACTTCCTGGTGACAGCAGGTTATCACTGCGAGAATAACGGTGATGAACAAAATATATAATTTGAGCAGCATCAGGCCTCGTATAGAGACAGTGATAAATAAATAACAGTTCTTGCCACTCTCAGATTGCACTAGAACCATGTGTTTATAATATCAAATAAATATAACTATAGTGCTCTTACAACAGACCAAATTGAAATTGAAATTTTAGCTATTTCATGTGGTCAAGAAATGAAATAAGGACTTTTCTAAACAAGACATGGCTTTAGCCACCTATGTTTACTGAACCGTATCCAAATGAAAGTCTTCTGTATCCAAACTTCATGATAAAATGAAAAAGAACAGTTCACCCATAGGCTGAGTCACCCTTTTTTTTTTTTTTTCATTACAGAAGCTACTATGTGGGAGTCAGTTAGGCATTTTGGGAAATTATACCTACCACCTACTCAAAGATTTAATAATAAAATGTACTATTTTTTTAATATGCATCAAATAGGTGAAATTTAAGTGGAAATTTTCCAAAAGATTTTAAGGATCTGTTTAATATGCTATTAAGGGAGGGGAGGAGAGCTCTAAATTAGCTAGGATATATTTTAAATGATTGACTCCCCAGCTGTTACATAACAGCAACTAACTCTAACCAACCCAACAAAACAAAGTCAATTTTACCAAACCCTGAAAAGATCCCCATGGATTCCCAATCATCTCCTCTACCAGTTAAAGTCCCTATAAATGTTACATCGTTATTGCCTGCAGAAACAATACTTCTAGGAGTTACTTGGTTGATTTTGTGTTTTCGTTTTGTTTTGTTTTAAGATAAATTCATATCGTTGAGTATCAGCTTAGCGTTTAATGTGGTCAAACCAGAAGTAGATAAAGGAAGCTGGACTCTTGAAACTTACTAATTTTATCTCTTTCTCTAGATTTGAATATATCTAGAGAATGTATCTAGAGAATATATAGAGATGCCTATAGGGTAACTTCTATAGGCATCTCTGAAACACTTTTTCAAAATAAGTAACAAAAGATAAGGAGGTGGGAGAGAAGGCTTGAAATGTTCATTTTCTGCAATCATTTGCTACACACTGACTTAGGAGATTACATTATAAAAATTCCGTCTATACCATGTTAGTAATAACCAGAAAAAACTGTTGAATTGTTGGTTAAAATGTTCTTTAATTTTTCTTTGCTTTTAAGAAAAATATTTTTCAAAATCTGATTGCATCTCCCCCATCCTTATTTCCTTATTTGTAGTCTTAGTTGATCTGTTCTGGATATTTTTAGATCATAAAAAAGTAGACAGAGAAAAAAAATTTAAAGTGCTCGGCAGGCAGAGAGCTCTCACAGTGCCGTCTCACTTCATCCACTTCTTTACGTAATTTTTAAGTTAGTTTCCTGCTGCTTCCATAAGTGTTTCGACTTTAGAATCCCTACCCACACAGATACACTATTGACAAGAAAATACAAGAAGATGTCCTTTTAATTTATTTCATAATATGTGAATTCAGGGTAGAACCTGGAAAAAAATAAAATGTGGACCGAAACAGTGTCCAGGAGGGAAGTGAGGAAATCTCTTTTTTCCCCTAGTACTTTCTAAGCTTTCTTTCATTATCTATGCCAAAGACGTGAGGTATACCCTTGTTACATTTGGCAAATATGGACCTGTTGATTCTATCAGGAAGATACTAGGATAGAGTTTGGCTTCCTATGTTCTTGGGAAATTCCCTAACTTGTTTTCATTACTGTAATAATGAGGTTATTTATTTACTTGAAAGGGGTGGGGCAGATATGATTCGATTTTCTTTAGAAGGCATTGTATAGTTATTGCTCTAACAATTTCTTCACTGATTCCCAAAGTTAAACAAAAATCATGACAGAATAACTTTTTAATCATCTGACATTTAACATGTCTCTACTTCTTTCTACTACTCAATTCAAAGTAGAAATGTCTGCAAATTAAAAGGGGAGGAGTCACTTACACACACATACACATACACACACACAAACACACACATGAACACTGAAGGGAATTTCCAATTTGCAAGCAGTTTGTGTTCCAAGGCTCCACTATTTGGAACTTGGAATACGTAATTTTAAGTATATAGTGGTGATCTTTTACAAGAATTTAGCTTTCCCTTCATAAATTGAAATAAATAGTCAAAAAGAATTGAATAAAACACAAATAAAACTGGCTCGTGGTTCCCCAGGCTGTACAGGAAGCATAGTGGCTTCTGCTTCTGGGGAGGCCTCTGGAAGCTTCCAATCACGGTGGAAAGCGAAGAGGGAGTGAGCCATCTCCCATGGTGGGAGCAGGAGCAAGACAGAGAGTGGGGAGGTGCCACCCACTTAAACAACCAGAACTCATGAGAACTCACTCACAAGGACAGTACCAAGAGGGGTGGTGTTAAACTATTCAGGAGAAATTGCCCCTGTGATCCAATCTCTCCCCACCTGGCCCCATCTCCAACATGGGGAATTACAATTGAGCATGAGATTCGGGTGGGAACACAGATCCAGACCATATGAAACCACAGTTATTTCTCATCTCACAGTTCTGTGGGTCAGAAGTCTCAGAGGGTCTGGCCATTCTCCACTGCAGACCTTGTGAGGCTGAAATCAAGGGGTCAGCTGTGCTCTCCGCGAGTTCCGCGGGTTCTACCAAATTCATTCTAGTTACCAGCAGAATCAGCTCCTTGAAACGCTAGGACTGAGGTCCCTGTTTCCTTTCTACTGCCACCCAGCACCTGCCCTCTATTCCCAGAGCCTACCCTCACTCTCCATCCCATGGGGCTCTCACGCCATGACAGCAGCTGGGTCCCTCACATCAACTCTCTTCCACACTTTGAATCTCTCTGACCTCTGCACCCAGCCTGAGCAAACTGAATTCTATGAACTCACCTGATTGAGCTATGCTCACTCAGGTATTCTCCATATGTTGTAGTTAACTCATCTGGGACCTTAATTACATCTGCAAAATCCCATCACAGCAGCACCTAGATTAGTGTTTAATTGAGTCACCACAGGACTAAAATCTTGGAAACTTCTTAGAATTTCACCCACAACAGAAGGTTAGAGTTTCCTACGGGCAACAGTTACCTTACCTACTTATCTTGTAATTGTCTCTCCCTGTGATTTTGCTTTAACTTCCTGTTTAAATAAAACATCATATTCTCTCTCCTCTGATCCTGAAAAAATATACATAATTTTGATATTTTTTAAAGTTCTTTTTGTTTTTGAAGAAAGGATATAAACAGCATCTGGAAATAAATAAATAAAATGTCTTATAATAAAGCATGTCCTTAATATTTATTAGTATATGAATACAAATTTAAATAAATCTATTTAGATTCTAGATTTTATTGCTCCAGTTCAATTTTCTCTAGGCTCAACTTCCAAATTCCCGGAGCTCTCATCTTTCTCTGAGCATCATCTAAATCCTGGTTAGGATATCGAGGGCTTAGAGAACACCCTCTCTCATCAACTTTTGCATTTTCTATTACCCCTCCACAATAATGTCTGTGATTCAATGAACTACTGGCTATATATCATCCCAAAGCCACGTCAAAATCTCAATGCTCATTGCTTTTCTAATATTTCCTCATGACTTTTTCAGAATTTTTGTCCTGAGAGGGTATTTGGAGGTGCCACTGCCCCACTCACTGAAGCAACATGGCAGCTAGACACCTTTGACAGCCTTTCTCTTTCTCTTTCTCTTTCTCTTTCTCTTTCTCTTTCCTTTACAGGCCCTTCTTTTCTCTTGCTGAACCTGAGAAGTAGAATCAGAAGACAAGGCCAAGTTCATGCAGGGACAATGCTCCAACATTATCACATAGATGGAAATCCACTGTGTTCAGGGGGAAGACTGGGCTGATTTTATTAGCCTTTTTGGCCCGTGGCCTTGTCCACTCCCACTTTTGAGGATGCTTTTTGACAGCTGCTTGTTAGTTTATGTGTTCATTTGAGACAGGGTCTAACTCTGTTGCCCAGGCTGGAGTGCAGTGATGCCATCATAGCTCGCTGCAGCCTGGAACTCCTGGCCTCAAGTCATCCTCCTGTCTCAGTCTCCCAGAGCGCTGGGATTACAGGCATGAGCCAATGCACTCAGCTGACAGCTGCTTATTAATCATGGTTCTTGTATTGAATAACCTTTGTAGTTAATAGGTGAGGCATAGAAGGTAGGCTTGAGGACTCATAAATTGCCCCACCTACACCCCCACCGAAAGCAACACAATCTCTCCTAATTCTCTTGACACCCTGCACACACCCAACTTGGCTTCAGGGAAGGAAAATGGGTTCCTGCCACAATCTCCATGCAACAACTCCAGCCAAATGCAACACAGACCATAATGTCATTTATAATTTGAACTTAGACATTTAAAATATCTCACGGATTCATTGTTACATTCATCTTCGTTTTTTCTCCATTTCTGTTTTTGGCAATCCTCTAATTTCTTGTTCTCTTAAGTAAAAATAACAACAAAGTATAACAACAAAATAACAAAAGAAAGCTCTTCAAAAATACTTGGATTCTGGTATTTGTGCACGGTTTGAATCGGCAAGCTGTTTCTTAACTACTTGGACTAAAACAGAACAAAAGATATGCATTTGGGGAAAAAAGACTACAACAGGGGTGTGTGTGAGAGGCAGGTGCTGCTGGGAGGGGCCTCAAACAGGAGAAAAGCTTCGAAGTCCTATAGGGCACTGACCTGCAAGGACCAAGTTTGAACAGTTGTGTGGGAAGTTTGGGGGTTACTAAGCCAGCTTTGTCATGTAACTGTCATTTCCCCTCTTTCCTTTTTTGACAATAGCATTCCTTTCTTAATTTTTGCTGTTTTTTTTTAAACACATTTAAAATGACATAAAGCAAACATACACACACAGGCACACACCTGCACTCACATACACACACACACAGAAACTTCTGTGAGTTGCACAGAGGCCGACCCCTTTGCTTCAGTGAGGGCTGTGGAATTGGAATTTCATTCTCCGATGGACTTGCTCTGAAAAACAATTAAGTAAAGAGCTCCCACTGGTGGCAGAGGGAATTTTACTGTCCACACGAAATGCCTTTCCCTACCAGTCAGTGCTTGGATACCGGATCTCCGAGTCACAGATGAGAAGTGGGCTAATGTTGCTCTTTCACCATGTGATGTAGCAAATAAAATGCCATTGTTCTCCTAGGTGGCTGTGGGTATTAGTCACAGCTGACGCTAAGCAGGAGGTGTGTGGTGTGCTGCCAGGACTACGTTATTAGTTACAAGTCTGGATGGGCTCCCAATGCACCATTTTCAAGTAGCTTCAATGCTTTTAAACTTTTAGGGATTCCAAAGCTACTGCTGCAAAGCCAAGTTCCCTCACCTTAGAACAAAGATTGCTGCCTTTATTACCAGTCTTATATTTAACCAGAGAAAGTATAGCTTTTCCAAGTTTAAGCTTCTCTAAACTGCTTTTGAGGATGAACAGATTCTCTGCATGTGTCCGATATAATTGTCAAATACCAAATTTGAACACAGGTTCTGAGTCACCTGAAGAACCAGCCCGTGTCACCAAGACAAGCATAAATAGCAACTCTGCTGTGGGACTCTTCACCTACCACGGATGTTTCCATAAATGTTTCAGCAGATACCATTTTCATAACAATTACCAAGAATGTGTGTGAGAGTGTTTTTTTTTTTTAATTTATAGTCTGTGAAAAATGAAATAGAAGAGAGTAATGCTGGATTTCTATGGGAGGAAAATGTAGGTTCTTCTCCCATTTGGTGTCTTAAAGTACTTTGATACATCTGTCCAAATAGACATTATCATGAACAAGAAAAGATGGGACTGGGACTGGTAGAAACTCAAAGTAACAAGAACAGTTTCCAAGAAAGAAGCAAGGCTATTAAATATTAGGTTGCTGCAAAAGTAATTGTGGTCTTTGCCACTTGAAAATAATGGCAAAAAACATAATTACTTTTGCAATAATTGAATTAGACTCAAGATAAAAATCCATACTCAACTGACTTTTAAATCCCAAACTTATGTATTTTTCTTTTTTTTTTTTTTTTTTTTTTTTTGAGATGGAGTCTCGCTGGATGGAGTCTCACTGTCACCCAGGCTGGAGTGCAGTGGCCTGATCTCGGCTCACTGCAAGCTCCGCCCCCCAGGTTCATGCCATTCTCCTGCCTCAGCCTCCCGAGTAGCTGGGACTACAGGCGTCCGCCACCTCGCCCGGCTAGTTTTTTGTATTTTTTTTAAGTAGAGACGGGGTTTCACCGTGTTAGCCAGGATGGTCTCGATCTCCTGACCTCGTGATCCGCCTGTCTCGGCCTCCCAAAGTGCTGGGATTACAGGCTTGAGCCACCGCGCCCGGCCAACTTATGTATTTTTCTAATCAGACCTCAACATAGAACTTCGCTTAGATTTTCTTATGATTTGGGTTATGTAAACCTCCTGGGATTTATAAAACAATTGGATGACTTGAATCCTTCTCTTTAGGTCAGATCTTGTCAGCTTGTGATGCCACCTACAGTGAAAATTTATTAAGTATACAACCTAATTTTGCTATGTTATTTCTAGAGTCTATGAGTTATAACTACATAGCATAAGTAATGGCTTAATTAAATTAATTTAAGGTATGGTGTTAAGATTAACTGCGCCAGCTCACCATGGTCTGTAGTAATTGGAGATCTCATGTTGTACCTCTTTTTTTACAATCACAATGTCAATCTCTTTAAATTACTTAGACCCAGAAAGGAAAATCAGGAAGACAGCAAGGGCAATGAAAGGCATGGTCAGGAGAGATCCGTTGAGAATAGTGAATTAGAAAAGATAATGTTTAGTTTAGTTTTCAAAACATACTCTCGAGCACTGTGTAGTGTTTTTAAAGCACTAGTACAGCTTGATGCCCACCCCCTTTTAAACTTGACTCATTTGTTCATTGATTAGTGCAAATGCCATGTGATAAGTGGTCTGCACATGTCTGCTTCATGCACCCACACGTGATGGACAAGGCTGCTCTTGAAAAGCTGCCACAAGATTGCATACATCCACCTATAAGGAATCACAGGGACACAAGTGATTGTTGCTTATTCTTTGAAGTTTTGCATATTCCCAGAAACATCAAGAAGAAAGCACAAGGCAACCCTGCAAAGGTTCCAGCACTTTCCCTCCGGGGAGGCTGCTGCCAGTGGGTCAGCTGCAGCACAGCTGTCCACAAGGTTTCCCTCCTACCAGGTGAAACACAGAATCCAAGCTGCAAATATGGGGAAGCATGTCCTGGTACAGGCTGACTTTACCGGAGTCAGTGCTCTCTTTCACCTCCATGCTGGTAGGGCCGTGGGCCATGACAGCGAATTCAACAAAACTGCTCATCATGAGGTATCATGAGAGCCAGAGTTATGGGGGCCTGTTTACAGATTGGCACATTTCCTGAAGAGTGAATACATTTTGGGGTACAAACAGAGAGGCATGCACTCACACAGATTTGCACATATGTGATTTTAATAGCCCTATCCACATTATAGTTAGGAAGAAGTCATCTTTGTTTAGGAAAATGAATTTCCAAATTTATAATTTGAAAAGGGTGATTCTAAACCTAAGGGCTTAAGGGAGATGACAGAGTTAGCAGTTGTAAACAGGACTGAGGGGATGCCAGAGAGAAGTGGGGAAAAAGGAGGAGGCAATCTTGGGGGAAACTGGAGCTTACAGTCAAGTGGCCAGAAATAATGTCCCTGTAGAGGACTAGCTGATGAGCTTTTATAGAACTTGCATAGGATACTGTATGCAAACAATTGACAATAGAGAGGGTGTTCCATTTTTAAATAAATTTTACAAGATTTACCTGTCCTTCTGTCTTTGAGCTATATAGGAAAAGAGGGTAAATTTGAGTTCTGTGCTAGGGAAGGTGCAACAGAAAAAACAGCTGAAGATAAACTTCGAGACAAATATGACCTTGCATATGTAAGCATTTGGGAAGTTCTGTGATTTTTGAGCTGGATGATGAGTTTTTTCCCAAGATTCCAGGTAGTTGGTGGTTTATTTCAAAAGTATCTAAATCCCATAGGACTTGGAAGTCATTGCTGATAACTGGATAATTAAGGATTTGGTAATTCAGACACTGTAGATATTTCAAATTATAACAGAATCAACTCATTACTATACTGATTATAAAAGGTCATCCCTACCTACCCCAAAACACACAACACACACACACACACACACACACACACACACACACACACACTCCTATACAATGACTTGATGGGAAATGGTTTGCTTTTTTCTCAGATGAGGAAAGATTCTGCAAAACATATTCCTGTTTTACAAGGGAGATCAAACTGATTATTTCCCCTGTAAGTACTTTTTATACATAATCAAACACATCAATAGAAGTGAAAAGGTATTTAAGAAATTATGTGTCCCAACCTCCTCATTTCAAAGACGAGAAATCAAAAGCCCAGGGAACTCTACATAACACGTCGGTGCAGGTTTGAGAGTTTAACAGGTTCGTATAGTTAGACACGTGGCCTGCTTTAAATTGATGTTGATGTATCATTTTGATGCTTTTAGTTTTTGTGAGAAATGCAATAGCATTATCCAATATAAATTTACTTTTAACTGCAAATAAAATTTAACTAGTTTCTCGCCAATGTTTACCTTAAAAGTGGACTCTGATTTTCACAGTAACGTAGAGAATATACACTCAGATGTGTGTACACCTAATCACACAACTGCTCACCTATATTCCACCTCTTCTGCCCAACTTTAATAATCTCACTGAAATAAGATAGGAAGGAAACTCACAAGAGATCTCAAAGTTTCATGGTCTAGATCAATTGTGATGGATAAAATATCAACGACATACAATAAAATAACTGGGAAAGTGTAGGCAAAGCTTTGTGAAAGTACCTCTAGAGTTGTTGCAAGAAATAAAGTAAAAAGGTTTCTTACTTATTTCCCATAGCAAAAGCACCCTCCCTACTGCTCTGCTTCTGTCCATGCTTCCATAATTTTCACAAGAGCCAGTCTTTTAAGTCTAAGTCCATCACTTACAAATTCCCCATTCCAACTTCCTATTTTCAATATATCACATTCTGTTTACTTTCTAAAACAAAACACCAAAACCAAAAAGGCAAAACAAAACAAATGGAAACACTCTTTTTTACTAGTGCAACTTCAAATCAAGTCTTTTATCTTTAAACCTGAAATCTCCCACTAGACTTCCAACTCTCACATTTATCTCTAGATTCTTTCTTCTTTTGTCTTATTCACTATTAATTCATGTGCTTACTACAATGTCTGAAACATAGTAGGGGAAACATAATTATTTTCTTAACGTATCATGTGATTTTGCACACAGTTGCCTGGCTAATTTACCAACATTTCCCCATTATCAGTGTAGTGCTTAAAAACCTTTCATTATTGTCCGTTGTAGATATAGTACACTTTTTAAAATCTTTAATTGTTACTGTCTCTTCTCTTGTCTTGTCAGTCTGGTCTCAGTGTACCTTTCTCCTCCTTCTAACATATGCCCTCAAGCCTAGTTTCTGTAGATATCGTGGATGATGTCAGCGTTGTGCCTGAGGAATGCACTCCCTACCCTTTATCTGTCTCAGCCTGGGTCTGGTCTTATCACCTCCATCAAAACAACCTGCTGCAATGATGTCTCAGCTCAGTTCACTGCAGCTGAACTCATTCTCTCCACACCCTTCTCCACAACTGGCTTCCTCTCTATCTCCTTCCCCAGCAATGGTACCACTCCCTCTCAATCAAAAGACAAGGAGTGGGATCATTTCACTCCTCCCTATCTGCCCCAATCCAATCATTCATGAATGCAGCTATGCTGTTATGACTTCCTTAACTTCCACTTTTGACAAATTTTACATGAATTCCCCTCTCACTCCAGGGACTAGACTGCTGCCTCGAGGATCACTCTGCCCATCAGCTTTGCTCATTCAGGGTCTTTTCCTCCACAGCTTGGCACTATGTGGAGCCCTGGGAAGTGACGGTAAGAAAAAGAATCATGGCTCTGCCCATCAAAACCATAAAAGCTTTCATCAAGGAAGACAACCAGGTATACTAGTGAATGCTATTCAACGCCTATCCCACAACAATCATCTAGTTTTTCTTCTGTCCTAACAGAGTCCTAATTTTTCTCAATCAATGCACCCCTAATGTCAGTCGTGTCATTTTCTACATCTAGGTGGAGAGTGGATATTCACCAGATTACATGTTGACTAGTTTCTTGAGTTCATAATAAATACATTTCTAAATGACAATTTTTGTGTAGACTATGATTACAATTTTAACACCTGGAGGCAAAGGTATTATGATATAATGAAAAAGAGGGAATTGGAAACACCTCCTCTGCCTCAGGAGAATTTGTAGTTAGATTGCACACCCCAAAAGGTGTATAACTCACAAAAAGCGAATCAGTGACTTATAAAAATTACATAGATCTCATTTATTTTTACCCTGAAATATTTTAGCAAGAAATTGTTGATATATTTTCTGCCAACTGGTTTCTTTCTTCTTTTTAAAAAACTATTTGATAGAGAAAAGCTTTTTCACACGTTTAGGGAAAAAATCTAAAAGATAGGAAAAATTATTCATTTTTGCTTACTCCAACATCCCCTGGAAAGATATGACTAGAAATTAGGTGACAGCATTATTTTTAAAACACAAAAGAGTAAGAGAATGAGAGATCTCAAATCAGGAGTTCAGGTGCTGAATTCGGCAACCTTAGATAAGCAATTTAAATACGAGGAGAGTGACAGTGTGCAGTCTATTCAAAAACTTGCCGACATAAACAAACAAAACATTTCTTCCTTAATCCCAAACAAGGTGCAGAGTTTGTATTTGACAAATATGCTATAAACTGATGGAGTTCATCAAATATTTAAGTTCTACCTGAGCCATTAAAAGTCAAGCAAACAAGATATTTCTCAGGCATTCAGAACAGAGAGGCATTTATGCATAAAATAGAATATATTTCTTCTTAGAGGTTCTGCAATATTTTTTTTTTTTTTTTGAGATGGAGTCTTGCTCTGTCACTCAGGTTGTAGTGTAATGGCGCGATCTCTGCTCACTGCAACCTCCGCCCCCAGGTGCAAGTGATTCTCCTGCCTCAGCCTCTAGAGTAGTAGGGATTACAGGCACCCACCAGCACGCCTGGCTAATTTTTGTATTTTTAGTACAGACGGGGTTTCACCATATTGGTCAGGCTGGTCTCAAACTCCTGACCTCAGGTGACTGCCCGCCTCGGCCTCCCAAAGTGCTAGGATTACAGGTGTGAGCCACCGTGCCCAGCCACTTTTGCTATTTTTAATACTGAGTTTGATCAGGGCATCAAAATACATAGGAGTCCTCCTTTTAGTTTACAAAGAAAGACACTGTCACATATGTCACCTAAAGCAAGGGTCCCCAACCCCTGGGCTGTGGACCAGTACCAGTCTATGGCCTGTTAGCACAGCAGGAGGTGAGCAGTGGGTGAGTGAGCATGACTGCCAGAGCTCTGCCTCCTGCCAGATCAGCGGGCATTAGCTTCTCATAGGACCCAGAATCCTATTTTGAACCACGCAGGGGAGGAATACAGGTTGAGGGCTCATTATGAGAATTTCATGCCCAATGATCTGAGGTGGAACAGTTTCATCCTGAAACCATCCCTTCCCACTCCCCCTCATTCATGGGAAAACTGTCTTCCATGAAACTGGTCCCTGGTGCCGAACACGTTGGGGACCACTGCCCTAAAGCACTGTGCTCAATGACTGTATATGTGTGTGACTGTGCGCTTGTGTGTGGGCATGTGTGAAACTGTAAGTGTGAGCCTGTGTGAGTCTGTGAGCATGTGTGTGTGTGCAAGTATGGGTCCATGTGGTTGTGAGCATGTGTGTGAGTGTGCAAGTGTAACCTCATGTGCAAGCCTCTGTGATCTTGTGTGTGAGCGTGTGTGTAAGCCTGTGTGTGTGAGCCTGTGTGTGCATGTGCGTCTGCGAGCATGTATGAGCCTGTGTCTGTGAGGATGTGTGAGTGTGAGCCCGTATGTGTATATGAGCATATGTGTGTAAGCCCGTGTGTGTGAGCACCTGTATGTGTGAGACAGCATGTGTGTGGGTGTGTGAGCTTGTGTGTTGTGTGTGTTGGAGTGTGTATAATTGTCAGCCTGTGTAAGCATGTGAGAGCATGCATGTGGGTGTGTGTGAGCTTGTGTGTGGTATGGGTGTGAGCATATGTGTTTATATAATTTTGAGCCTGTGTGAACATGCGTGTGTGTAAGCCTGTGTGTGTGAGCCTGTGTGTGCATGTGCATCTGTGAGCATGTATGAGCCTGTGTGTGTCTGTGAGGATGTGTGAGTGTGAGCCCGTATGTGTGTATGAGCATATGTGTGTAAGCCTGTGTGTGTGAGCACCTGTATGTGTGAGACAGCATGTGTGTGGGTGTGTGAGCTTGTGTGTTGTGTGTGTTGGAGTGTGTATGTGTAATTGTCAGCCTGTGTGTGAGCATGTGAGAGCATGCATGTGGGTGGGTGTGAGCTTGTGTGTGGTGTGGGTGTGAGCATATGTGTTTACATAATTTTGAGCCTGTGTGTGTGAACATGCGTGTGTGTGAGCCTGTAAGTAGGTGTGAGCACGTGTGTGTGTGCAAGAATGGGTCCATGTGGCCATGAGCATGTGTGTGAGTGTGCAAGTGTAACCTCATGTGCTCGGTATGTGACCGTGTGTGTGTGAGTCTGTGTGTGAGCATGTGTGTGAGTTCGTGTGTGGTGAGAGTTTTTAACAGTGTATAGGTGAGTATTTAAGAAATTGCATTCTGAGGGCAGAGCTCAGTAACAACAGATGGTTGGTAACTGCTGAGATACGAGACTCTAATAGACATGACCAAAGCAGAAATAAGCAGAGGATCAGACCAGCCCGGCTATGGCTGTGAACACTACTCATCACTTTTACTGTACGGTGACCTCCCATTAGGAATGGTCAGAGAATAGAATAAATTCCAATCTTTGTCCCATTTCTGTCGCCTTCAGGGGCTTTCATGGGGTTGGTATCACTTACCCTGTGCTCTGGGTGGTGCCACAAGAGTTTTGGAAGAGGTGACTGTTTTCAACACTGTTGGAATTCACTACTGTGCTCCCTTTTTATATGTCATCATTTAATTGGTGCTGTGTCAAATGCCAAGGAAGAGGTGGTACAGAGAAGATAAGTGGAAATGTAGAGACCTGGGCTCCGGCCTCAGTCTTGATGTGCATTAACTGTGGGGCTTTGTCTCTTTTATGGAATCATAGCATTTTAAACTAGTGGCATTTATGAGATGATTCTTTTTCTTTAACTTCAACATTTTTCAAATAAGTAATGGATACACATTGCTTGCTGTTGGATATTCAGAAAAAAAAGAAAATAAATGAATACCCAGGGAGGCTGAGTGACACAGCCCAGCTCGCCCATCTTGTGTGCACTGGAACCTGGTTCTGTCTCCACAAGTAGGTAGGTTGGAACAGAAGCAGGGCACTCACCTGGCTCTGGGTCCCTGTCCCTGGGAGCCATGACTGTGAATAGCATAGCCACATGTATCAATTTACAGCAGTGTGTAATAGCCAAATGTAGCAGAGTTCGTTTGAAAGCCCTCATCCAAGCGAGGCAGTGAGAAAAAGCAAAGCGTGGTTTGAGGAATCAAGATGATGGTAAAAACAGAAATTAAAACATCATAAAAATGCGAAGAGCCAATATTAGAAAACTGATGTACTTTAGAAATAATAAGACTTGTTTTGGGAATCTTGCATAGTTATTATGAGATAAAATTAAGTCACACTTAGGAAAATTTTTGAAATTAAAAATGTATGCAAGTAAAAGCATTACTATTAATACTGAAAAAATACAATTTTTAATTATAAAATATCTATGTTAAAATTGTACATTCCCTTAATACTTTAAATTGGTAAAATGCCATTACATGCCGAATCACACTGCTATGGATGAAGTTGTTGAATATTACATTACTTCGTCTTTTCCTTCCAGTTTGATGCCCTTAAAAGAGAGAAGCCCAGAAGAATCTCATAATACATAGGAGTCTATATTAGAAACTGCAAGGATAAAGAAAATTGGTTTTAAATACGATGGCGTTTTTCACATTATTTCTGTATTACACCAAGAAGATTTTATATCAACATTTATTTAACATGCTATTCTCTATCTAAAATATTTGGATGTAAAAATGGGTTAATTCAAATATAATTCCAGTCTCAGCTCTTTTACAAAAATGTGAAACAGAAGCAGCACTTGAGCAATAAAAAAAAATATTCTAAGAAAAAATATTTGTAAAAGTACTAGCGGAAAAGAAAGAGATTGATGCCTATAGTGAAATAAATATGGAAAAAAATTATTCTTAATGAGATCATGATGCTCTTTGGTATACACAAGCATGCTACTTATTAATTCTTAGGCCTATAATACAAGGATTTTTTTCTGTTTTGTTTTTTTTTTCTTTTTTAAGAGAGAATATTGAGGATATATTGAACCCCTACTCCTCTTTCCTGAGTCTTTGTCCTTCCCTAATGGTAAAAGTTGGCTTAGGTATGGATTATCTGCTGGAAGAAAGTGGTACACTTAAATCCAGCATTCCTATTACTGAGAGATCTTGTATCAGTTAAGCATCTTCTTTCATGAATTACAAGAGGAAAATAAGTAGATAATATTCACAGCGATTTAGGATAGATTAGAAATTCCTCTTACTAGCTTATGGATAAATTCATGTGAAGAGCAAATCACTATACAACAAGGAGGTTTAGTCTGGAGAGAAGATGTAAAGTCCAAATGAGTGACTCTATCACTAGTTGCAGCCATCGGTATTGCTGAGACCTCCCAGAGAGGAGGGCAGAGGGATTCACACAGTCATTTCACATTCCATGAGAAATAGCCTTGCTTCTCATAGCCTCCTCTTATTTTTCTCTCAAAAAAAGAAAAAAAAAAGCAATTTGTAACATTATATAAGTTGTACATCTTCCTTCAGGATGCAAATGATTGCCACTATTTATAAAATATTATCTAATACTGCTCAAGTCTTAATCATATCACCTCAAATTATTGAGTAGGTATCACAAGTCAAATACTAGCCTATGCATGTTGCATGAACCATCTTAACTGTTCTGCATGAAAAACTTGAGCACTAGGCAATCTTATTATCATCGTTTTACAAATGAAGAAATTGAGGCTTAGAGAGATCCACTGGCTGCAGCCAACACGAAACCAGGATTTCAACTTAAGTTGTCTATAAGTGAAGCCCAGTCAACTAACCATTAGGTCCAATACTGAAATTTATTTCCAGTCTTTCATTTCATGGTAAGCTGGTATTAATGAGAAGACCACATACAGTACAATATTGTGATTTATAAAGTCTTCATTTACAATTTCACTTAAATTCACAATGAATACAAATAATTTAAGGTTAATGTAAGCAAAAAACTACAAAAGATGATCTTTTCTCAAGGAAATTCTATAAAATGAGTAGTTTAAAAAACACCCATTTTAAGCAAGTACGATGGTATTCTTTCAATAAATGGGTGATTCTTAAGTGGTTATGTCAGCTGATTTAAATAGTTTTATGGGAGGCCGAGGCGTCTGGATCACGAAATCAGGAGTTCTCATGCCTAAGATGGTGAAACCCCATCTCCACCAAAAATACAAAAAACAATTAGCTGGGTGTGGTGGCGGGTACCTGTAATCCCAGCTACTTGGGAGGCTGAGGCAGAGAACTGCTTGAACACGGGAGGCGGAGCTTGCAGTGAGCCGAGATCACACCACTTCACTCCAGTCTGGGTGACAGAGTGAGACTCCATCTCAAAAAAAAAAAAAAAAAAAAAAAAGTCTCCAATACCTGGAAACTGATTACATCTACTCAAGTATACGCTGTAAATTATACTAGGCAGTTGTATATAAAGGTATAGCTTGTACACAACACAAGGCTTTTGCACTTCTGGACTGAAATCTACCTATTACTATGGTCTCCAAGTCTTATGACCAAAGGTCTAAATTCACCCCAAAAAGGTATTTTTGCTTTTTTGCAGGAGTTCTGGGTTGGCTAGTACTATCCTGAAGTCACAAACAGGCAAAGCTGCCTGAGTTGCAAAGTATAGAGAAGGTTGGTGATAATATTGAAGAAGGCTCTCTACTCAGCCATTTAGTGGGCCAGTTTCATGAGTATTATCAGCACAAATTAATGACCAGGTTAGCAAAGTTAGAGAGAAAAAAGTCAAACTGAAGCAAACGCATTTATAAAATTAGATTCAGAAACTAATATGAACAAAATATTTTCTCATGTTTAGTCTTTACCAACCATAAAGCTGCACTGTAAAAGTAACCTCAGAATCCAGTGCCTGAACAAAATTGGGCTTTAGTGATGTATTGTCCAAGGTTCCTTGTTAGTTACATTTTCCAGTAACTTTTGTTCAAAAAAATTCTGTTTTATGTTATTGAATACTTTTAAACACTACTTGGAAGCAGAGTGTTAGAAAAGCAGGCACTACTTATTTTATCTATCTATCTATCTATCTATCTATATATATAGATATATCTTTCTACTTATTATAACATTGAGATTGCACTCCTGCAGATGACATGATTCTATATCTAGAAAATCCCATAGTCTCAGCCCAAAAGCTCTTTCAACAACATCAGCAAAGTTTCAGGAAACAAAACCAATGCACAAAAATCACTAGCATTCCTATATACCAACAAAAGCCAAGCTGAGAGTGAAATCAGAAAGGCAATCTCATTCACAATTGCCACAAAAAGAATAAAATACCTAGGAGTATGGGTAAGCAGGGAGGTAAAAGATCTCAACAATGAGATTTACAAAATAGTCCTCAAAGAAATCAGAGAAGACACAAACCAATGGGAAAACATCCCAAGCTCATGGATAGGAAGAATGAATATCATTAAAATGGCCATACTGCCCAGTGCAATTTACAGATTCAATGCTCTTCCTATCAAACCACCAATTATGTTCCTCACAGAACTAGAAAACAAAAAACTATTTTTAAATTCATGTGAACCAAACAAGATCCTCAATAGTCAAGGTAATCCTCAGCAAAAAGAACAAAGCTGGAGATGTCATGTCATCGGACTTCAAACTATAACTACAGGGCAACAGTAACCAAAACAACATGGTGCTAGTACAAAAACAGGCACATAGGCCAATGGAACAGAGTAGAGAGCCCAGAAACAAGGCTGAATAACTATGACCAACTGATCTTTGACAAAGCTGACAAAAACAAGTAATGGCGAAAAGACTCCTTAGTCAATAAATGATGCTGGGATTACTGGCTAGCCATATGTGGAAGACTTAAGCTGGACCCCTTCTTTCGAACTTTTACAAAAATAAAAGCAAGATGGATTAAAGTCTTAAGTGTAAAACCCAGAACTCTAAAAACTCTACAGGACAACCTAGGCAATACTATTCTGGACACAGGAACAGGAAAAGATTTCATGACAAACACACCAAAAGCAATTGCAACAAAAGCAAAAATTGACAAGTGGGATCTAATTAAACGTAGGAGCTTCTGCACAGCAAAAGAAACTGTCAACAGAGTAAAGAGACAACCTACAGAGTGGGAGAACATTTTTGCAAACTATATGTCTGACAAAGGTCTAATATCCAGCGTCTATGAGGAACTTAAACAAATGTACAAGAGAAAAACAACCTCATTAAAAAGAAGGCAAAGGACATCAACAGACACTTTTCAAAATAAAACATTCATATGGCTAACAAGCATATTAAGAAAGCTCAATATCGTTGATCATTAGACAAATGCAAATCAAGACCACAATAAGATACTATCTCGCACCAGTCAGAATGGCTATTATCAAAAAGTCAAAAAATAACAGATGCTGGCAAGGTTTCAGAAAAAAAGGGAACACTTATACACTGTTGGGCAGAGTGTGAATAAGTTCAACCACTGCAGAAAGCAGTACAGAGACTCCTCAAAGACTTAAATGCAAACTACGATTCAACCCATCAATCCTATTACTGGGTATATAGGCAGAGGAATAGAAATAATTCTACCATGAAGACACAAGCACATGAATGTTCACTGCCACACTGTTCACAATAGCAAAGACGTGGAATCAACCTAAATGTCCATTAATGACAGATTGCATAAAGAAACTGTGGTACATACACACTATGGAATACTATGCAGCCACAAAAAAAAGAGATCATGTCCTTTGCAGAAACATTGATGGGGCTGGAGTCTCATCACCAGGGGCAGCTCCATCTTTAAAAGTGCTGGACAAAACACTAAATAGGTCTGATTGTGTTGAAACACTATTCAAATATGAACCCAATACTGCATGTTCTTAGTTACAAGTGGAAGCTAAATGATGAGAACAAAGAAAGCAAGTGCAGGAGAGCCCAACTGGGAACCAGCACAGAAGGACAGAAGCCTATTATCCTCAACCAACTCACACAGGAACAGAAAACCAAGTAACGCATGTTCTCATCTATAAGAGGGAGTTAAAGGATGACAACTTATAACACAAAGGAGACAACAGATACTGGGGTCTACTTGATGGTGGAGGGTGGGACGAGCGAGAGGGAGAGAAAAGATAACTATTGGGTACTCAGCTCAACTCCTGGGTGATAAAATAATCTGTACAACAAACTCTTGTGACATGAGTTTGCCTCTGTTACAAACCTTCACATGTACCCCCAAAACTAAAATAAAAGTTAAAAAATATAACAAAAATATTACACTCATAAATATGATGCATTTATTTATAAAACTATCTGAGCTTCCTCAAATTGCAGATTTCTAGGTTAAAAAAGTGTGCTAGACAAATAAACGAATATACTAAATTTCTATAATTACTTTTATTCTCTAAATTATTATTTAAATAAACACAAACATTATATAGAAGCAGTGAGTAGTACAGAAAAATAATTTTCAAATCTTCATTGTCTGCCTTGTACAAATTCAATAAAAATATTATACTGTAGTATGTAGCAGATAAAATTATTCAAATGCCTCTTATTCACTTAAATAATCTGCTTAAAAATAAGAAGTATGAGTTCTCCTTAAATTAAATAATATTTGGAAATGTGCAGTAGATAAATAATTGTCTGTTGATTGATTTTTAAATTGTTATTAAAATCTCCAGGATATTTTAGCTGCAAAACATACATCTCACCAAATAATAACAGTAGTTACATGGAGAATAAGAACGAGTGATTTCTTTAAAATTAAAATGTATCTTGTTTGTATCAACATTGCTATGCATATAATTCCCATTTTGTCTTATTTTAAAACCAGCTTAGCTTCTTTAATGAAATTGGTACAATTTAGATTTCCATTGGGAAGGATATTTTTCCTCTATATTTTTAAATTTTTTTATAAAAAGAGAAACAACACAGTTTTGTATATATATCCAATATTTTAGATACACACACACACACACACACACACACACACACGCTTGCCTTAATTATAGCTTACAGATTCAATTCCAGCTGTGGCCCAGCTGAATTTGAAGCAATGTGTGATTTTGTTAGATTATAATTGGCATTTCCATATCATAAACCCTAATATCAACATACCTGGTTCCCCATGGATGATGCTTTTAGAGAAAAATAAAACTAGCAGATAGAAGACATTAGGCAGATTCCACATCAAATATTTTTGTCTTTTTATATCTAAAGAGTATGATTTCAACACTTTTAAAGAAGAGCTTTCATACTGATCTCTACATAAACTTCAATAAAGCCTAAGTGTCATCGACTCAGAGAATGAAAAATTTGTATAATGTGGAATACAATATGTTGTTAAACTTTTAACAACTTAAATATCATGAATTTTAAAAAAATCAATTATTTGTCAGCTATAAAATACTTCTCATATTCAAGAGCCTAAATGTGTATTCTTTAAAAATATTAAATTCATAGTAACAATAAATATTTATAGAGTGCTTGCAATTGGTCAGGTCTTGTTCAATGAGTGGCTAGATGTGATGTCATTTCTTCTTCACTGACATTTTCTGAGGTAGTATTATGTTTAGTCACAGTTCTTGTTCAATGGAAGAGGAAACTGAGACATGGGTAGGTGAAGTAACTTGTCCAGAGTTACACAAATGATGACTGAATTGGGCTTAGCTGACAAACCATTTAGAACTGCCAAAGAAACCCTTAACCTTGGCAACTTCTCATAAGGCAGAAATTTTCCAGCAATATCTTGAGAGTCAAATCTCCATTATTTATAGGTTTGGTGACTGTGAATAACAATAAATAGTTAAGAATGCTTGTTCCAAAAAGGTAGACATCAAATGCATGTAAGTAGAAAAAAACACACGAATTATTTATTTACACAGCATTCAACTTCTACTGAACAAGTCTGACAAATGAGATTCACTTGAAATGGAGTGGGGAGAGACAGACCGTGTTCAATGAATCAATCCATGATAAGTGCAATATAGAAAATAAAGGAAGGAAACACGAGTGAGAAAGTCCTTACGGGTGGGTTGGTGGTGAAATGGTAATCGCTCAGACAGGGAACTTTGTGACATGCAGCCATCTGAGTGTAGACCTGAGAAAGGGCAAAGCACCAAGGCTAGGAGCCCATGAGTAGGGGATGTTTAGTGCACTTAAGGAGCGGCTGGAAGAGGAGAAAGTCCGGAGCATAATAAGCAAAGACTGGTGTGATGGGGTTGGAGTCAGAGAGAAGAGCTGGACCAGATCACATGGACCTTGTAGAGTTTGGCTAAGAGGAAAGGAAAGCTGGGAGGGGGTGGCCTAGGCTTCAGGTTAGAAAATGATCATTCTAGTTGCTGTGTGTAGGCTGGGTGGGGCTGAGGGAAGAGCAAAGAGGACAAGGGCAGGAGAGCCGAGCTGAGAGCCAGCACAGAGGGAAGGAAGCCTAGGAGCCACGACACGTTGAGATGTAGAATGCAACATCTTCATGGCACGCGACAGTTTTCAAAGTGCTTTCATGTCCTGCACAACCAGCAGTCTCATGAAAAGGAGAAGAAATGTTTCATCACCAGGAGAAGATCCATCTTTAAAAGTGCTGACTAAAACACTAAATACGTCTGATTCAGTGGAAATATTGTGCAAATATAAAAAGCAAATACTGTCTGTATTCATTGCAACAGGAGCTGGTGTTTCATTTACACTGGAGGGGAAATATAAGGGAGTGGAGGTATCTCTGTTTCTTGAGGCTCAATCTCTACAGTCAGAGAGTCAGGGCCCAGGGAACATGGTGCCTGCATATTGAGAACTCCTGCTACAGAACACACTTTGCTTTTGTCTTGGTAGACAGCAGGTTGGTTGTTCTGTGGCCTCCTAAGCATATGAAGGAGATCAACTCCTAGGCTCTCACCCAGGCAAAAACAGGGACAGGAATATGCAGCCTGCATTTTCACAGAGAAGAGAAAGCACAAAATCAAAGCGTATTTTGCCAAGACATGAGTTTGTTTTTCCCTTGTAAGCCCAGCTTGCCCTTAACATTTCTCACTACATAGCCTCCTTATTCTTTGATTTCTGCCAATAATTATTTTCAATCTATTTTTTCTAATGTAAATAATGCCATGTACTAGGTTCCAAGAGTGAAAAATATAATGATGATACAGGTGGTAGCCTCAAGGAAGTTAGAAACTTTCACATGATAAATAAGGAAAAATATATAGTGAGAGCTCTAACCAAGCAAAAAGTGTAAGATAAGTGCTTAAAAATTGCCCTCAATATTTGAAGCAAAAGAATCAGCGGGAAAAAAAATGAAGAAGTGTTTTAAAATAAAAAAGGTCCTTAAAGGAGAGAGAGGATCTTTGTAGATGCTGGAACTCAAATGATGTAGGTAAAGAGAGCACCAACTTTACTCCTCTTGTTCAGTTTTTGAGATATGGGAATCTGTCTTCAGGTTAATCATGTTCAGATGCTCAGAAGTAGCTGCTTATCATGTCTACACCTAATTAAACATATTTACTGTATTTGCTGGCTCTCAACCATCAGGTGCCAGCACATTCAAGAAACAGCAGACAGATAAGATGATCAATCCTGTTCACATTTATGTACATGGTATTTTGAACCTTCCCTGATTTTCCAATGTCTCTTTCTTCCTTCTCAGATACCACCCTATCTATAAACACATCACTTCTATTTTCTTCTCTTTTCTTTCCTTTTTTTTTTAGATGGAGTCTCGCTCTGCCATTGAGGCTAGAGTATAGTGGTATCATCTCAGCTCACTGCAACTTCTGCCTCCTGGGTTCAAGTGACTCTCCTGCCTCAGCCTCCTGAGTAGCTGGGACAAGAGGCACACGCCACCATGACTGGCTAAGTTTCGTATTTTTAGTAGAGACGGGGTTTTGCCATGTTGGCCAGGCTGGTCTCGAACTCCTTACCTCAAGTAATCCACACACCTTGGCCTCCTCAGGTGCTGGGATGACAGGCTGAGCCACCACGCCCAGCCTAGTTTCTCATACATTATCTGGTCCCTCGTTTTATGCATTCAGAAAAGATATACTAGTGTTATTTAAGTTTATCTAATAATACAGTTCTTATACTAGACTGTAAACCACTAGTCTCTACACCTATTAAAAGACCTATCACCACACTGTTCACAAAGTTCTTTCTTGATGGAAGTCTATTAAATCAGGTAATATGAATACAGTACACAGCTCACTGCATGTCACAGTGAAAACCCTCAATAAGTGATACCTGTTATTATTGAATGCATTGATGGTTGGGTGGATAAATCTGCTGTAGACAAAACGCTTTTCCTGTATATTAAATAAAATGAGAATCCTTGCATCGACCAGAAATAATCTGCAAAAGTACAATAAAGAAGAAGAGTGTTAGCCCTCAAGATTGCTAGTGAGAGGTTTGTAATTTCAAGAGAATCAGAAAAAAATAAAAGAAGCTTCTTGGGATAAAAACAGCCAATGGAAGTGAATCTGGAAGGGTGGCTATAAAAAGTCTGGGCAGTGTCTGTCACAAAATCAGTTATAGGTAAATTCCTGTCAATTGAATTATTATCCATACTTAGAAGAAATTAAGAGAAATTAGTTAAAACTTATGGTTTCATAGGATTTCTCTAAGTTGCAGAAACCCTACAAGTATTTGTAAATCAGAGAAAGTTGTTTTTTCCTCCAACATAACATTGCACATGCAGGAAAATAACTCTTTCTTAGCATATGGGTAGACTCCATATAGAACTAAGAGAAGAGAAGTAAGCCTGAGGCAGCCAGATGGATTATGCCTGGGACCAGGATCAGAACTTTCACTATGTATGTGCTTGAATTGGATCATTTCTTTGCAGTGATTACACTATAATCCTGACATTGTAATCCTTTACTGAACTCTGTCTTAGTGTTCATTTAGGTATTACAGTGTGGATAAATAATTAAGGGGCAGGTTGTCTTCCCAATATAGTAGCTGCTGTTATAGGAATTTCCTGATGGAACTGATAGTGTTTGCTCATTTTTAGTGGGGAATGTTTCATTCTGTTTTGTTTTTGAAGAAATGGTGTAGCAGGCTGAATAATATCCAGTCAAAGATAGTCCTTCCTAATCCCTGCAACCTGTGAATGTTACCTAATATAGCAAAGGAACTTTGTAAATGTGATTAAGCTAAATACCTTGAGATGATGAGATTATCCTGGGTCACCTTCAGGTGGGCCTAACTGTAACCACAAGGGTTCTAATGAGAGAGAGGCAAGCAGGTCAAAGAAAGAAGTGGGTGATGTGAAGACAGACTCATGAGATTGGAATCATGGGAAGACGGGTCAGGGCCAAAGAGTACAGGAGGCCTTAGAAGCTGGAAAAAAATGAAAAAAACAGATTCTCCCAGAGAGACTCCAGAAGGAACCAGCCTTGCAAATAGCTTAACTTAAGCCCAGTATGACTGATTTTGGATTTCTTGCCTCCAGAACAGCAAAACAAAAAATATATGTTGTTTTAACCATCAAGTTTGGGATAATTTCCTACAGCAACTACAGGAAGCTGATACAAATGAATAGGGAGTGAATCACAATAGATGTAATTCTAGAGTCACAGACAGGAGACTGAGAAATTTATAAAGATACCACACAACGCATCTGACTGGCCTGTGATTGAAAGAAGGCAACGGCCTGAGTGGAACGGCCTTGGAATTTTCTGTATAACTGGAAAAGAGATGATCTATGTAAGGAGAACATAAAACATTCTTTTTCTCTTTGCAGATGTATGATTTGGAAATTTATGTTCCAAATAATCTAGTTAAAAGGCACAGAGGTTGTCCCTTTACATGTCTACATCTATTTAGAATGATCTTATGAAAGAGGCATGAACACATGTGAAGGTGTCAGAGCCAATGTTTTTCCTGCATTTAGTTCTGTTGAAGCTGGCCCTGAAGGGTTTACTCCGGCATGGAGAACAGGTGTATTCTCTGCTCCAGCAATACTATTGGAATATCCTGTAAACAACTTGAATTCTATACTTTTAGTACTGTGCTGCCAAATTATGTCCGTAACATACATTTAGGGATGTGGCCATCACAGTATTTTCTTTCACCATCCGATTAGGTTTGGTGACCACATTCAATAACCAATAGCTGCTTGCTGCCTCCCGTGGCGGGACCACTCTGCTAGGTTAGGAATAAGACACAGTACCGACTCTTAAGGATCTCAGTGTCCAGTGAGGGGAAGAGATAAGTATATAGGAACATTGAAATAAGAAGTCAGGCTGTTCTAGGGGCACATGATCCAAACGTGAGAGCATAGGGAAATTTAAATTAGACACATCCATGAACTTATTAAAGAGGAGAGAAGCATTTATAAAATGTACAAATACAGTTGAAAAAATAATCAAGACTCCTGTTCTTTTTTAAATGTCTTTCAGAAGACATTTTTATAACGTGTGATTTTTCAAAAAACACAATGTACACTTCAGGATATATGCTGAATGAAGTCCTTGGGGAGTTTGCTGTTTGACAAGGATTGCTGTTAATGGGACTCCTGTTGTTAAATCTGAGTGTGTGGCTTTGAAAAACTAAGCAGCACACGAAATGCTAATTTTTAACTTGTTGGTGGTAATTTCTGATTGCGTTGATCTGGAGTAAACAATTTTAGGTAGAAAGTGTTTCCTGTTGTGCTCCTTTTATTTCATTTATTGAGAATTAATGCCTATGGAAAACTGGTGAACTTGGCATACTGAAAGAATTATCACCTTCAAGTTCGTAAAGCCACAAAATATTTCCTTTAGGAAGCTCTCATAACCCAAAAAGACCTCTCAAACACTAAAATTCCTCAAATCCCTACAGAGGTCACCAATATGTACCTTCCAGCAATATTTAGGATTTCCCAGGGATAGAAATATGGTAAGACTTTGGAGACATGCCACATTTTAATTCAAATTCAACTAAATCCTCTGACTAGGTTTCTGTGTAAACAAAGCTCTTTCAAAGGAGAATCACAAACAGGAGTAACTTGAAAAAAAAACATGAAGTCTTCCTTCAAATAAATGCTTGAGATAAAACTAAATTAAACCCTAGGATCTTATTTTCTCACTAAGCTCTGGATAATAAGTACAATTTTAAAATTCAGTTTCATGACAGTTGTGGGTGTTATTGATTATGGCAGTTTATCTGAAACATATTTACCAGTTTGGCTTATTTTTTTTTCCCTAAATGGATTGGTTGTTGGAACTGGCCATACTACCATGTATTGTCTTGTTATTTAATTGCAACTTCTCCAAACCAAGCCGAATGACTGTGCTGATTTTATGAAAAGTTATTTAGAGAAGGAAATATAAATTGTGATTTCTCACAGTTGTCATTTAATCTGAGGTCTTTGAACATAAAGAATCTTCTGAAAACAACTAAATTAATCCTTTAATTCTATTTTTGTATATAGTAAGTATTTTGGCAAACATTTAAGCAAACTAAGATTAGGGGCTAGGAGGACAATACGCACACCAAGAAATCTTTATTTACTTATTTATTTTTATTTATTTATTTATTTTGAGACAGAGTCTCGCTCTGTTGCCCAGGCTGGAGTGCAATGGTGTGATCTCAGCTCACTGCAAACTCTGCCTCCCAGGTTCAAGTAATTCTTCTGCCTCAGCCTCCTGAGTAGCTGGGATTACAGGCATGCACCACCATGCCTGGCTAATGTTTGTATTTTTAGTAGAGATGGGGTTTCGCCATGTTAGCCAGGTTGGTCTCGAACTCCTGACGTCAGGTGATCCCCCTGCCTTGGCCTCCGAAAGTGCTGGTACAAGACATTTGAATGTGCTAAGTTTTGATTAGATAGAATAAATTTAAATAATCAGGTATTCTGGAGACTTCAGTATATCTTCCACATGCATTGCACTTTCTCAAAGTCCAGTTAGCAATGAAGAGACTCAAAGCAAGATGGCAACAGATAGAAGAAGTTGAGTCAAAGAGTACTGGGAATAAGGCATAAGACATAAAATCAGCACAGGTTGATTGAGAAGCTGAGGTGTATTTCTGTCATATAAAATGTACTCTTAAGCTACAAGGATAGTTTTTGGCTTTTAGGGTTTTTTTTTTTTTTTTAAAGCTTCTAGACTTTTCTTAATGGGTAGCACTGTGAAATCAAAAGAGCTGGACTATAGAAAACTCTGGAATCTGTAATTTGATTTGGGAAAGTTAATTATCTTTACTGGGTTTTATTCCATTTTAGTAAAATAATGAAAGGGAAGGGTTGTATCATCTCTATGCCTTTATTCTCTTCTCTCTATGCAGTTATAACTCGCCATCCTACCCCATTTGTATAATTGAAATGTCTCCTAACTCATTTCCCTGCCTGCAGCCTTACTGCCGTTAGTCCATTTTCCTCCTGAAACTAGAGTGAATGCTGACAGGATTGTGTCCTACTACCCTTTAAAGTGCTGGAGTACTGCTGCATTGGGCTCAGGATAAATGCCAGCTTCTTAAAGAGCGTCCCCTGCCCACACTTTATTTGCAACCCTGTTCCTGCTCTTGTTCCCTTTGCTCTCCCTGATCGGGCTTCCTGGCTTCCTCTGGAAGCAAATGTAAGTTAATTGTGCCTGTCTAAGGAGTCTCAGTCTCCATGTCATTTGCTCTTTTGAGAGAGACATCCTTAACTCCAGACTAGGTTGGGTGCTCCCTTAACATTTTCTACACCTTCTACTGTCTGTAACAGCTCATTTTACACACTCTACTGCCAGTGTCTGATTGTAAGAAGTTTTCTGAGTCAGATCTTGTCTGTATCACTCACTGTCACTCTAGTGCTTAGGGGTGACTTGACACCCAGAAGCATTTAATCCTTAATGGCTCAGCATGTGAACAAGTGAATTGATAAATTATATAACTATTCAGGCACATGGAGTGTGGGTTGATTCATATTATTTTCTTATTGCTAAAAAACTATTCTCTTTATCACTTGTAAACCAAATAAGAATAATAAGATTTAGTATGACCTCAAATAATTCCTTTGACTTGCTTTTTCCAATAAGATTTCCCCTGATTTATAGAATTTGATTTTTTCCTAAAAAGTATAATTTGCACATTGCATTCAATTCCAGTAAAAGCAGTAAATGTTACAACCAAAGAAGTGAACATAATGGCATGCTAGGCCAAGCATGGTGGCTCACACCTGTAATCCCAGCACTTTGGGAGGCCAAGACAGGTGGATCACCTGAGGTCAGGAGTTCAAGACAAGAGCCTGGTCAACACGGTGAAACCTCGTCTCCACTAAAAAATACAAAAATTAGCCTGGTGCAGTAGTGCACACCTGTAGTCCCAGCTACTCGGGAGGCTGAGGGGGGAGAATGCCTTGAACCTTGGAGGCAGAGGTTGCAGTGAGCTGAGATTTTGCCACTGCACTCCAGTCTGGGTGATGGGAGTGAAACCCTGTCTGAAAATAATAATAATAATTATTATTATTATTATGCCATACTAATCTGATGAAATAAACAAACAACAAAAAAGGTGAAAATCTGGAAGCAACTAAGATGTCCTTTATAGGGGAAGGTATTAATAAACTGTGGTAACTCCAGACAGTGGAAAGAAAGATACATACATCATACATCTTGTCAGTTCTAAAAGAAAATGAACCACCAAGCCATGAAAAGATATGGAGGGAAGTGAAATGGATAGTACTAAGTGAAGGAAGTCAATCTGAAAAGGCTTCATACTGTATGAGTCCAACTCGATGACATCCTAAAAAGGCAAAACCCTAAAGACAGACTAAAGGTTAGTGGTTGCCAAGGGGTAGGGGAAGGAGGGATAATTAGGTGGTACACAAAGGATTTTTAGAACAGTGAAACTGTTCTGTATGATACAACAATGGTGTGTACATTATACATTTGTCCAAACACATAGAATCTATAACACTAAGAGTGAACCATAATGTAAACTGAACTTTGGGTCATAATAATGTGTCAATGTCTTTTTATCAGTTGGAACAAATGGGCTACTCTAGTGAGGCATTTTGACAATGAGAGGTTGTGTGTGTGTGGTGACAAAGGGGTATATGGAATCTCTAAGTGCTTTCTGTTCAGTTTTGCTATGAACCAAAAACTGCTCTAAAAAAATAAGGTTTGTTAATTTAAAAAGATAGGGTGCCTCATTAAACACCTACCTTGATTTCTTCCTAATATCAGGAAATATTAGTGGTGTGCTAAATCAAGTTTAATAATTATTTAACAGAACTGATATAATTGACTAATTAAATCAGCCACACAATCTACATGAATAATCTGATTTGAAATTGCATGAGTGAAAACATTGGTAATTATTGAGGCAGGCAATAGGGCTCCATTACTATTGTGTACTTGGTATATGTTTGAAATTTTCCATAATAAAATGTTAAACAATATCTGACCAGTTCTTTAAAATAAACCAACATTTGGGAAAGTGAGAAACCAAAATACCTTTTGACATATTTACATTTGTCCTAAAACTTGTATGTCCATATGGACACCTAAAATTTTGCAGGGGTCATTAATAATCAATGCTCTTTTAATTTGAGATTAACTCAGTGAGGATAGACTACATCACAACGTATTTGTGACTTTTTTCCGTACTTTGAAGACAGGAAGTAAGTCTGTCAGAATGCCACCAGAGTTTGAAAATAGATTAATTCTTACTCTGAGATGCTACATATGTTAGTGCACTTTTCAAAGTGCCCAGTTCACTACGAGCATGTGAGTTACATGTCAGGGAGAGTTTGGCACTTAAAATATAATTACTTTAGCTTTTAGCAATGCATTCCTTTCATTTATTTTTACAGAAGAAAATAAATGTCAACACCAACAGATTATACATACAATGCATTGAAAGCTATGGCATATTTTGCATGGCTGCCTAAAAGATAACCCATACAAAATATGTGAAATGACTTGTAACTATGCTGTATGAGAGAAAATGTAGTCTTATCCATAATACATAGAGAGTGTTTGTGCAAGATATGTACAGTCCAAGTAACATCTCTGACCAATAATTTGACTTCCCATAATAGCAGCTAGCTTGAGGCATACATCATGAAAAACATGGCTCCTGGATCAATTTAGATATGGAAAAACAAGGTTGCACACACATTACTACAGAGGAGGGAATTCAGCCGCCATAAACTCTATAGCACAGTAGAATGATTATTCATTCACAGCAATGTAAAGTTGGCGAGGAAACATTTGCCAAGGACCCCTTATTTGCGGCGCACAATCCCAGATGCTGCCTTGGGTAGCAACATAAATGAAAGGAACATGAATTGCCCTTGAGCATGTTTGCATCTATTTGGAGATGGCATGCATAAACTAAATTAATAAGCGCATATAAAATAGACTTAAGTAGAAATATAGTAGCTTTTTGCACTAAAATCCTATTTCTCCGATAATACAGCATTGGTACACATGCGACAAAAACCGTTTGGAGTCAAGAATAATTAACCCAGAAAGATGCTTTTTGTTTATACTTTTGTGACAGTCAAGTTTTGCTTTCACAGATCTGTAACAGTAAAGAGAAGTGGAGACTGGGGATCTGAGCTAAAGGGGCGAGATACTGGGAATGGTATGCAAAAAAATTAAGAGGCACTGATAAGCAAACTCAATATGAAAGATATAGCAAATTAACTGGATTTCATTATGAATTTATACTAAAATGGATTGTATATAGATGAGACCTTAGATTACATGTATTCTAGGTCATTACTTCTTCCTCTGTTGTTTTCTTGCATGAGTTATCTTCCTAACTATTACAAACATCCAACAAATACTTGTACAATGTTAAATCTGATGAGATCAGGTGCATTCAGAGTGATAAGGCTGTAGAAGGTCAAACCCTTGAATATAAGCAGGGCCTGGCCCCATGGATAGTTATTATGAGCTGAACTGCGTCAAACCACCCACCAAACCACAGCTAAACTCCATATGTCGAAGTTCTAATTCCCAGTACCTCAAAAGGTGACTGCATTGGAAGATAGCATATTTAACAAGGTAATTAAATTAAAATGAGGTCATTATGGTGGCCCTAATCTAATGTGACTGGTCTCCCCTTATAAGAAGAGAAAATTCGAACACAGATACACCCAGAGGGAAGACCATGTGAGGATAGAGGGAAAAGAGAGCTATCTACTAGCCAAGGAGAAAGCCCTGGAATAAATCCTTCCCTTGCTGCCCTCAGGAGGAACCAACCCTGCTGGTACCTTGATCTTGGATGTCTAGCCTCCCGAATGGTGAGAAAATAAAAGTTCTGTTGTTTAAGCCACTCAGTTTTTGTATTGTGTTTCAGCGACCCAAGCACACTGATTCAATAGTTAAAATACAGATTATATTTAAATAACTGGAAGACATTGCAAAATATAAGATAACACACCAGACTTATCTTATATTACCTTTACCTGTTACTCAGCACAGCACAGTAGCATAACTGAAAACTGAACACGTGCCCTCTACTTCTGCACATTCTGCTGAGATAAGTCATTCACTCTTCAGTACTTAGTTTCTCAGATGTACTACACCAATAATTGACAAAGGTTCAACATAGAGATGGAACATAATTTTTGGCTACTTTGATGTGTAATAAGTTGATTCTTAAAAGTAAATAACAATAAGGACCACAGCGAGGCAAAACTGCACTCTACAACACATCACATTTTCACTAAGAAACATTTATGTTTTCTATAATAATAAATAAATAGTGAGTCACTGGAAGAAAAAACAAATGACTTAATTGTGTAGTCCTTAAATATGAAATAATTTATCTTTCATTCCTGTGGTGGGAGAGATAAAACTAAATTACTTCAAGGTAAAAGTCTACATACTATCTTGGATTCTTACCAATGCCATTTGATTACAAACCAAAAATGAGCCTGGGAGACTATGTTTACTGGAGAAATTTTATTCTTCTGTTTATATGTATTGTAAATGATTTTTTAAAAATCAGACAGGACATCTGCAATTTCTTAAGCATGAATTTTCAAAGACCATGAAGCCCTCTGGGTGACTTTTTCATTTCCTTAACAGATAGTTTAGTTTTAAACTACATACTTTCCCTTGGCAAGCTGAGAGATAAAAAGCCTTCTATAAAATTGATTTGGCATCAACATAAAAGAAACCTTTGTAAGTAGTGCTCTTCACCAAGTGTATACCCAAAAATTAAAATGTCACTCAGATCTGAGGTGCATTCCCTGCCACAACATCCCCAACAAAATTATATTTACACTCTGAATTGTTGTATTTCAGAAAAAACTACTTTTACCTATGCCTTTTTATTTTTGCAAGATTGCAAGCACTTCAAATTGTGTATTGAACATACCAATTTCAAGCTAGTAAAACCTGTAGTGTTTTTTATACGTTGCTTCATTTACCCACTGGTCATTCAAGAGCACATTGCTTAATTTTTATGTACTTGTACAGTTTCAAAAATTCCTCGTTATTAATTTCTAGTTTTATTCCATTGTGGTCAGAGGAAACGCTTGATATTATCTCAGGTTTTTAGAATATTTTATGACTTGTCTTGTGACCTAACATCTGGTCTATCCTTGAGAATGATCCAGGTGCTGAGGAAAGGAATGTGTATTCTGTACTTAATTGTACATTTTAAAATAACTTATAGAGTATAATTGGATTGCTTGTAGCTCATAGGATAAACTCTTGAGGGGATGTATACTGCTTTCTCCATGATGTGCTTATCTCTCATTGCATGTCTGTACCAAAACATCTCATGTACCCCATAAGCATCTACACAACAAAAATTAAACGTTTAAAATATCTTTACAATATATTTTGGCTTTTCCTCAAATAAACAAATCAGGTACATGTATTCACAACGTGTAAGGTAAAATGGATAGTCACATTTCCTTAGTCTTATTCTTTTCTTACAAGAATGAAACATTTTCATCAATTAGATGATTTATTAGAAATTAATTAATAGAATTAATGAAATCTACATTTACCCAAAAAACAAAATGTCTTTCTACAATAAATGCAGACAGTAACTGTATAGTTAATGGTAGAAAATAAGTCAATGCTACAGAGAGTATAAGGCATACCTTACGAAATTCAAGTATTTCAAGAGGGAAATCTGCTATTTTGCTTTTTAGAAATTGTATTAAATAGTTTATAGTAGTTGAAAAGCATAAATGCAATACTTTATTCCACCTCTTCTAATATGTTTGAACCAAGAGTGACCTGCAGGATTGAACCGCTCTGAATGCCTGTTAAAATGTCCTGATTAAGCAACGCTGGCTTAAAGGTAGATTCAAAAAAGACATAGGTAACTAATCCCATGCATTTTAACATCATGGAATTTGCTTATAAGTATTTGGTCCACTGAATGCTGCTTAAATGGGAATTTCGTACACCATGAGCAATAAAAAGATCTAACAAGGAGGAAAATGTCACTTAAGAATGTTTCAAACCACTCTCTCAAGATCAAAAACGAAACTTAGCTCAAATATATGTTACTGACAACTTTCTCACTACCAAGCTAGCCAAAATTTGATCACTGATGTGCAATTACAAAGGCTAATCTTGATCTTTCCACTACACACTGAATTAATTCTGCCAGCTGTTTTTAAAAATTTGTTTAGACAAATTTACATTCATATAAAGTTGTAAGAAAAAAATGGAATGATGCTTTGTACATTTTGCCCAGTTTTCTCTAATGGTAAGGACTTACAAAACTATAGCATAATAACACAAGTAGGATACTGACATTGACACAATCTACCAACTTAATTCAAATTTCTCTAGTTTACTCATTGGTGTGTCTAGTATATGTAAAGTTCTACACATATTTTTTAAGCTTTATTGAGACTAGTTGATATACAAAAAAATGCACACCGTTAGTGTATACATTTTCTTGAGTTTGAACATATGTACACACTTGTGATACCATCACCATAATAAAGGTATTAAACATCCAGCATCTCCAAAAATTTCCTTGTGTTCATTTTTGATTCTTTTTTTTTTTTTTTGTGGTAAGAATACTCAACCAGAGATCCATCTTTTACGTAATTTTAAAGTACACAGTACAGTAGTGTATTTTTAACTACAGGTACATATGGGGTACAAATAGTGTACATATTTCTATATGCACAAATAATGTACATATGTACAAATAATGGGAGGCTGTACAGTAGCTCTTTAGAACTTGTTTTTCATAATGAATTTTATATGCATTGAACTACTCTGCATTTTCTCTTCCTTCCAGTATCTGAAAACTACCACTGTATTCTCTGTTTCCATGAATCTATTTAAAATACCTCATATAAGTAGAATTATACGGTATTTTTTCTTTTCTGGTTTATTTCATTTAGAATAATGCCCTCTAAGTTTACCCATGTTGTCAAAAATAGTAGGATCTCCTTTTCTCCTTTTTTTAAAGACTGAATAATATTCTCTCTCTCTCTCTCTCTCTCTCTCTCTCTCTCTCTCTCTATATATATATATATATATATATATATATATATATATGTACCCCATTTTCCTTATCCATTTATCTGTTAATGGACATTCGGTTGCTTCTATACATTGATTAATGCTGCAATTAACATGGGAGTGCAGATATCTCTTCAAGATCCTTATTCAATTCTTTTGGATACATATCTAAAAGGAGGATTTCTAAATCATATGGTAGTTTTATTTCTAACTTTTCAAGGAACCTCCATACTGTTTTCCATATTGGTTGACTAATAAACATTATCGTCAACAACATACAGGGGTTCCCTTTTTCTCCACAAACTTGCCAACATTTATCTTCGTTTTTTATAATAGCTACCCTCAGGGTGTGAGGTGATATATCATTGTGGCTTTGATCTACATTTCCCTGATAATTAGTCATGTTCACCCTTCACATATCTATTGGCTATATTTGTGTGCTTGCTTTGTATGTCTTCTTTGTAGAAATGTCTGTTCAAATTATTTGCCCATTTAAAATATCAGATTATTTGGTTTTTGGCTACTGAGTGTAGGAGATTTTTATACACTTTGGATATTAACCCCTTATCAGCTAGGTGGCTTGCAGATATTTTTTCCTATTCCGTGGATTGTCATTCATTCTGTCGATTGTTTCTTCTGCTGTGAAAAGCTTTCTTTTCAGTTTTATGTGGTCTCATTTGTCTATTTTTGATTTTGTTCCCTGTGCTTTTAGTGTCAAGTTTAAGAAATCATTGCTAAGACCAATGTCAAGAAGCCTTTAACAATCATTTTAAAAGTGTGAGATAAACTTTTATTTTATTATTTTAAAATTAGTTCATTGAAATCACTCCTTTAGAGCTTCAGTATATTGTCATTTTTTAAAAGTTTTGGGGATCTAATAACATTTTTATAACCAATAGCATTTATAGTGTATTTTAATACCAAAATGTATTACAACAAGATAATATAGCAAAAATGTAATCTGGCATTTTCTATTGACATGAAAATGTTTAGATTTTATGAAAAACAATAATAGTGCAACCAATCTGATTATAATCAGAGAATCTTAGGTCAGAGAATCTGCCTTACATAATTACACACGCTAATCTTCTACTGAAAATTGCCAGGATCTACATTGTGATACCTTGGTGGATAGTCATTCTGACCCTTGTTGAGTTCTTCTAGTGTACTTATTATCTCCATTCACAGCAAATCCATTCTGTAAATAATCTCAGGGCTAGAGAGTACTTCCTTTCACTGAGTTAAATCTGTCTCTCTGTGACTTCTGCCTTTGGTCCTATTTCTGAACCTTACAATTGCAGAGAATTTGTTTAACCCTCCTTCCACATCACAGCTCTTCATACATTTGAAGACAACCATATACAGCAGTTCCCATTTGATCAGTTCACTCTCCCCATGCTTTGAGTCGATTCTAATGCAAATTGATGATATACTTTCCCACTAATGCTATGAACTCCAAATATCAGGGTGTACTTTGAAATGAAATGTGAGGTTGACACTATTCATGGTGAAAGTCATCAATGCCGTTGGATTTGTACACTAGAAAGATCCAAAGGGCCTACCTGATTGAGATTTAGTAGATTCACAGAGAAGACAAAAATCTCAAATAGAGATTTGAAAAGAGTTTCTGGGCCTTAGAAAGTCAGCCCAAACTAAGCCTGTCAAATATATTGAGGATTCCTGATGGTTGGAATTTTTTTCATGATCATTTTTGACAGTTTTTCTTATCTCTCTCATGTTACTGTGCCACCACATATTCATTGCCTGTAAATTTCCTTGAGATTTTTTTTTACTAGATCTAAAAACAAAAGCAAACACTTTCAATATGAAATAAGGCATTTAACTGTCCTTAACATTGCTTTCCTATATCTTGAAGTTATGTTTCCATCTTTTTACAAATAATGAAGCCTGAAGGCATCATAATAGATTGTAAAGATCCAGTGCCCACTGAAGATTCTTAAAAGTGTAGCAATGATAATAATGTGACAGAAACATTGAAATCTTAACATTTCTTGTATGATATCAAAATTACTTTGGAAAAAATATTTCCCTTGAATAGTCTTTCATATGAGTATGTACAACAGCATGTATACAGTAAGTTATAAATAAATGCTTATTCAACAATGATGTTATGTCGTATATTCTGTATGTATGTGTGTTTATATTTGTTTGCTTGTTTGTTTCTTCAAACTATTTTTTCTCCTACATTCTCATACCACTGTTTATGACCATATGATATTACAACTAATTGTAAATTTAAAAATTCAGTTGCAGATGTATTATTTCATACACAATATCAAGTTATTACAGATATATTTTCATCTCACTAGACTTAATTTAGCTCTTATTTGAATGCTGTGTATTTGGTGTCTTTTCTGAGATTTAGGCTTAACTGATTGGATTCTTACTGTATGCAGTATTAGTAACCTTATCTGTTTATAAGATGTTTAATTACTGCTCAGAATTATTTTTTTTAAAAAAGGAGAAAAAAGCAGTATGTTCTTGTTTATCTCAAGCTATGCTAGCAATACTTTGTTCTTTTGAACAGAGCCACATAATCACAAGATGACTAATTTACTGAGTCCCATGAAAAGAGCAGATTCTATGACTGCCTGCACAGTGTCCAGGTCTTAATCATAGAAATTCATTCAATAGCAGCTGAGACTGGCTGATGAATAGCTCTACAGCTTTTGAGAATTATTTTCTAGTAAGCTGCCATTCTGTCTTCTAAATGTAAACTAGGTAGTATGTAACCATGACAGCATCTTAGCAGTTATGAGAAGGATATATAACATATGGAAAATTGTTTTTACCTGAAGTGATGAGATGAAATAGATAATTTCATTAAAGGAAGTTTAGTACAGTTTGATATTGAAAAATAGTGATTCATTATATGCAACTCAGAATGGGATGAATGAACTAATAGCCTAGGGAATTATGTTAAGGGATAGAAATTTAACATCAAGATAAATTCAAAGTAGTGGGTAAAGGAGAGAAAACTGAGAAAGATGAAAAAGGAGGAAGTGAATATGGAAAACATGTTTCATCTCTTCTTTTTCTTTGCTGTATAACTCTCAACATAGTCATAATATAGTCAAAAAAAGAATACTCAAAAAAAAAATACTTAGATAAGGCAGTTAGGTTACTTAAAAGCAACCTTTTGCAGCTTTATTAAGACTTAACCTGCTCTTTGACCCTCAGGAAAAACAAACATATCCCTCTTTTTAATCTGATGTTATAATATGATGGAGAGACCATCTAAATTATGTCACTATTGGCAGGAATCACTGAGGGTCATAGGCTCAAGAATCTCTTCAAACAAAGAAAACAAATTACCATAATTTCATGATATTCTGATTAACTCAAATGATCATTAGAAACATGTAGCAGAAAAACTACAAAGAAAAAAAATTAGCCAGGCGTGGTGGTGGGCACCTATAGTCTCAGCTAGTCAGGAGGCTGAGGCAGGAGAATGGCGTGAACCCGGGAGGTGGAGCTTGCAGTGAGCCGAGATTGCGCCACTGCACTCCAGCCTGGGTGACAGAGTGAGACTCTGTATCAAAAAAACAAAAGAGAAAGAAAGAAAGAAAGAAAGAAATACATGGCAGAGGGCAGACTTGCTATGTACAATAGCATAGAAAGTCATCTGGGGAACAGAAACCCACACTTCCAAAATCTCTGCTTGATCTAGCTCCTACATAAGTTTTCTACCTTCCTTCCATATACCTCTCCTCCACTAAGATGTCCAAATATACAAAAGCCTCGAGGACTGGCCTTTGTTGTTGATATGGTTTGGATCTGTGTCCCCACCCAAATCTCATGTGGAATTAAAATCCAAAATATTCAAGGTGGAGCCTGGAGGGAGGCGATTGGATCATGGCAGCAGAGCTGTCACGAACGGTTTAGCACCATCTCCCCTTGATACTGTATAGCGAGTGAGTTGTCATCAGATCTGATTGTTTAAAAGTGTGTCGCACCTCCCCACTCTCTCTCTCTCTCTCCTTCTGCTCTGGCCATGTGAGGAAGACCTCCTTCCCCTTTGCCTTCCACCATGATTTGAAGTTTTTTAAGACCTCCCCAAAAGCCAAGCAGAGGTCAGTATCATGCTTCCTGTAAAGCCTATGGAACTGTGAGTGAATTAAACCTCATTCTCTCTCTCTCTCTCTCTCTAATAATTTACTCAGTCTCATGTCTTTCTTTATAGCAGTGCAAGAACAGACTAATTCAGTTGTTCTCTCAGCCTGGAACACCCTTGTCAGGTCTCTGCGTAACTTACCAGCTAGGTCTTCGCAGAAAAATCTTTTCTGATCAATCTCTAATACCCACTGCCATCACTTTCCATTTTATTTTCCTTGTCATGTTTACAACTATCTGAGATAATCTTAACGTTCGCTTCCTAGTTTATGGCCTATGTTTTCCCACAAAAATTAATGCTATATGAGTACAAGGGCATAATATGTTTTGTTCCACGTCAATTTCCAATGTCTAGAACAACGCCTGATCCAGAGCAGGTACTCAAAAAAAATGATAAATTAATATACATAAGAACAAAAAAAATTCACTGCAAAATCAAATTATGTTTCTGTTCTTTCTCATTGCAAGTTATAATAAGAACAAATAGGTTCATTGTTTAGTTTTGAAAAGTAACACAGGGACATAATTTAATACACCTGGGGTTATTACAAATAATGTTGTATTTTTAAATACGGTAAAAATTAAATTTTATTACAGAGTTTAATCAGTGAGTACTCAAAATACTTAAATGGCATACAAATATGATTTTAAAAATAGTCGCGTACCAGAATTGGAAGCTCAGCAAATCAGTCACCAGAAAATGCGTTACACATCATTCCATTATTCAGGCTTTGAATTCAAGAGTCCGGATGACTTAGTTTTGTAATCCTGTTCTTGCTATTAGAGTTCATTTCCTTGCAAGACTCCTTCCCTCTTAGAAAAATGGTGACCAAAACCAGCATTTTCCTAAGAACAGGTTTTCATAAGGACTGCTACCCATCCATGCAGTCAGAAGTTGGGAAGGCAGAATAATGTTTGGATTCTTTCAACAAAAGGCCTCCTACAGTGACACAAAAGTAGTGGAAGGATATTCATGATATTTTCTCCTTTCACCAACCGAGCCTGATTCAAGTGGGCCCCAAGTTCTCTCCCCCAGCTGCAGAGGCCATTTTCTGTATTTTGAAAGTTAATTCCACTCACAGCTGGAGCTCAAAGCAAAAAATGAACATTGTGCATTAAAAAAAAAAAAAAAAAAAAAAAAAATCGCTTCCTCACATTTGAACTTGTAGTTGTTACAATGACAAAAAGTGATGTTCCTCAAGCCAAAAGGAGACTCACTGTTTTGGTTAAGGTTTAAAGAGCTTTAAAACAGTGATTTGAGGCATAGCACCGTAGAGAAACGATTCCTACCGCAGGCGGAGCTGCACTATGTCAGAGTGCGGTATGGCATTTTACAATCACGCTGTCCTGTGCATAACACAAAGGATAAAATAGGATGAGCTCTAACTGTGATCAGAAGCACCTAGACGGGTTAGCCCCATTCTTTCAGCCGTGAACATATGTGAGGGCTTCTAACCACTTAAGACACTGGTTAGAGACCGCAGATGTGCCGGCAGGTGAAGGGAGTACTTCGTCCTCGTCAATTCCGTACATTACAAACTTTATTCCCCCCAAAAAATATGAGGGAGACATAGACATAAATAATATTTGAAAACTAATAGTCTTCAGTATCCCCAAAGGTTATTTTCAATTGAATGCTTTTTTTAGAGGAAACTCATATGCTTGCTTTCAAGTATATTTCACAAAAACTATGATAAAGTTGTTTTATGCAGATGATCATTTTATATCTCTAAGTAATGCCTAATTCTTATCTTCCAACTTCTTAGGAGAGAATTAGGAATATGTATTATTATTATTTTTTGTATTTGAGAATTTCGTCTTATCTCTTGTATCATATTAACAATTTAGCATGTTTGTTAGTTTCCACTTTCCATTACAACAAATTACTACATACCAATTGGCTTAAAATAACCCAGATGTGTTCTGTTACAGTTCTGGAGGTCAGAAGTCTGAAATGAACTTTATGGTTCGAAATCCAGCTATAATCAGGGCAAATTCCTTCTGGTGGCTCCAGGGAAAATGTGTTCCTTGTCTTTTCCAGCTTCTGAAGCTTCTGGCCTTCCTTTTCTTAGGGGCTCATCGTTCCAATCTCTGCCTCCTTTGTCACGTTGCTTTCTCTCCTCTGACCTCCACTCTCCCTCTTTTTTTTGAGACAGAGTCTCGCTGTGTCGCCCAGGCTGGAGTGCAATGGTGTGATCTTGGCTCACTGCAACCTCCGCCTCCCAGGTTCAAGCAATTCTCTTGCCTCAGCCTCCTGAGTAGCTGCAACTACAGGCGTGTATCACCACACCCGGCCAATATTTTGGAGTTTTACTAGAGACGGGGTTTCCCCACGTTGGCCAGGCTGGTCTCAAACTCCTGACCTCAAATGACCCACCTGCCGTGGCCTTTCAAAGAGCTGGGATTACAGGCGTGAGTCACTGCGCCAGACCCACTCTCCCTCTTAGAAGGACCTCTGTGGTAACATCAGGACCACTCAAGGCAATCTAAGATCATGTCCCCATCACGAGATTGTCGACTTCATCAAATCTACAAGACCCCTTTTCACTGTGAAATAATACAGTCACAGGTTCTTGGGATTAGAGGATAAACATCTCTGGGGAAGCTGTGTTTCTGTGTACCACAGCATATAAACTATAAACATAAAATGTACATGATCAAATGATTCAGTTCTTCAGAGAAGGTCAGGCTCTCATCATTGGTTAATACTGAGCAAAGAGGGATAAAGTAATATTCAATTTCTTTGATAAATCTATCATTATTACATATGGTGCTCTTTTAGCAGTATTTTTGAATAATAATGATCAAAATTCAAAATAATGATGAGTGCTAAATATTAAATTATATCAATTCTATTACCAAACGCAAAGAATAAATTGTTTTTCTTTATGGAAAGTTGGATTTTTGGATCTTTTAAAAGTATTGTCATGTTGTCATTGCATTAATCTTCAAAATTCAACATTTATTGTCTCCCTATACAAAGTTATAGTATACAACAAAGTGAGCTTTTATTGAAAGGAAATATTAAATTGTATATCTGTATGCATACAGCTAATACAATTATATTGTTTATCTTTCATAAGGGAGATTTGAATAGAGAATTCTAGATCCCTGGTCATGTTAAGAGTAATGTAATATACAGTATATATACAATAATTTGTTGGCAGCCCTTTAAAAGTGTGTGTAGGTTAAGTTTGAATCATAATAGTAGAACTAAATTTCTAGGTACTATCATTTGGTGGTTATTCACAAGACTTTTGAGTGATATTATTGGATTAGATTTTTATCTTTCAGTTAGATTTTATTTTTCCAAAGACCTCCACTGATCTCTTTTTATTACTAAGTAGTTAATGAAAATAAACGCAGAATTGTTACATGGTATTACAATAATTGCATCTTATATAGATTCTGGTCTTTATCACTGTGATCTCTTATTTATCAGAGTGTGTAAATGTAGTTATGCAAGAATCACTTATGTTCATTTTAAAACACAAATCATATCATTTTATTGCATTGCTTAAAGCTCTCCAGTTTTTTTTTAACCATGGCTTAAACATATCTCTCCACATACTGGTTCTGCTCATTGCTCAAGCCTCATCTTCCTGGAATCACCCCTTCTTTACTATCCTCCATCACACATACTACACTGACCTCCATTGTGGTTTTCTTTTTTTTGTTTTTTTTTTTTTGTTTCTTTGTTTGTTTTATTTTGAGATGGAGTCACCCAGGCTGGAGTGCGGTGGTGCAATCTCGGCTCACCACAGCCTCCACCTCCCGGGTTCAAGCAATTCTCCTGCCTCAGCCTCCTGAGTAGCTGGGATTACAGGCATGTGCCACCACGCCTGGCTAATTGTTGTATTTTTAGTAGCGATGGTGTTTCTTCTTATTGGTCAGGCTGGTCTCGAACTCCCAACCACAGGTGATCCACCCACTTTGGCCTCTCAAAGAGCTGGGATTACAAGTGTGAGCCACCGTGCCCAGCCCTTTGTGTTTTGCAAAAACACCAAGCCCGTGCCCGCCTAAGGATCTCAGCTCTGATGCCCCCTATCTGTCATTCTCATTCCTGGTCTGCCCATAGATGGCTCCTTTCACCAGTCAGATCCAAATCTCACCAACACCCTATCTACCTTTATTCTCTTTACAATTTACCTGGTTTAGTTTTTTCTAGGACTTCTCATCCTCTTAAGAATTTTTCCCCTATTGTTCATTTTATTTCTTCCTGCCTGGAATATAATCCCAGGAAAACATGGACATGACTGTTTGGTTCATTGCCCTGCCCCAGCTCCTAGAACGGTGTTAAATATCAAGTGAATACTGAATAAATGTGACTCTTAATAAATACATTTTATATTTTAACAACAAGTCCTCCTTCTCTCATTAAGTTTAGCAAATAAAACTGCCAGATAAGTTCTGGAACACACACTAGAGAACAGGTTCGTAAATGTTTTTGTTTTGTTTTGTTCTTTAGAAGAAGAGAATATCTATTGCTTCCTCCCTTCTAGATGTCCTTCTAACTGATTTTACCACAGGTAGAATCTATTTTGCCAAAAGTTTTATCTAGGACATGAAAATATGTGAATACATTATAACCAACAAATATAATTCCCATACCCTCTGATCTACTACAATATTACCATTACCATTATTATTATTATGGAAAATTTATCTTTAACTTTTTTCTCATCTTGTTTAGGTTATCAGAAAAAAAAGGCAGACATTCTTTCCAATATCAACTGACAAATTATCCAGTTAGTCAAAACACAAACTCTTTCATCACCTATGTTCCCATCAAAATATAAAAATAAGTCCGTTCATCTGAAAGCCTTGACTAGAAGGCCAATGACAGCCACATTTCTGAGAGACGCAGAACCCAGTATGCCTCTGAGAGACAGAAGAGTATCTGAAATCCAGCAGCAATAGAGAAGAATCTCCTTTATTATCGACAACTCAGGGTTTCTGGCCATCAGCACCTTTTAGTTACACCTGTCCATTTCTTTCTGAAATTTGTTTCTGACTTATACTATTTCAGTTTTAAACAAAAATACTGAAACTGATTTTTTTAACTTTTCATCATAACATTTTGGTCATAACAAAGAAAAAAACAAAGCAAGGATGACAGGAAATCTAAGCTCACTGACAATAACTTATTTGATTTTGCTCAGTAAATAAAAGATAATGATAAACAGCGTATTGATATCTACTAGGCAATATCCATCTATTCCTTATATTAATTCTATGGAATAGGTATTATTTGTATTCCTATTTTAAAGATAAGGAGGCTGAGCCATTGGCATCCAACTTTTCCCTAAAGAAATAACAACTTTCACTTCTACAGAACAGATGACAAAACTGTCTTGAACTTAATTAAATGGAAACTCAGACACGGCGTCAGCTTACTGGGGGACTTATCCTCAGAGGTGTGCTAGCATTCAGAGTCCATAGTAAATGATCACCCACTCTGTGACTTGTAAAAGCATTGGCATTGCCTTTATTTACTCAGTTCAAGCCTATGATGGACAAATAGGTATACAGGCCAGCTATATCAATGGAAGAATATGTGTATCTTGACAATGATCTAGCCCTTTCCCTCGAATTGAAAGTGGATCAGTTAACCACAACAATTCAAAAAAAGCACTTACTTTTTCAAGTAGGTAAATTTGTATCTTCCTTTATTCCTGAGACTCTCTTTGAAAGTGATGACGATGACCCTGAAACAAGAAAAATATCATATTTGTGCTTAGGTAGTATTGGAATTTAAACCCTTCTTCTAAATTATTTGAAAATGTACTAAATGAGCACCAAGAAACAATATTGGCTAAGGATTTCAAATTTTTTGAGGCCCCATATTTTTTCTACACTAATAAAAGAGCCCAGAAAAAAAAAAACACTTATCTAAACAGTGTGAGAAAGAAAAATCTAATAAATAAAGAAGCAGAAAATTAATTTTAGACTACCCATGGAACAAATTATAATCATCCTCTGAATGTCACGTACAGAAGGTGAGATATTAACTTCAGACATTTTTTCCCACTATGAATCCCAGTTTTATTAAGTTTTCCATAGTAGATGAAAGTTTCACATTTTATTAAGTCTTCAGAAAATATCCCAAGAAACACTGTGCTTCAGTGAGGATCAGAGAAAGGAATATGTAAACACTCACACTGTGCATAGAAAGCAAATTAATTTATATCTTATTTTAAAATACGACATGCTTCAGAGGCGCTAGCAAAAGACATACTCTTCATTTACCAGAAATTAAGTCTGAGTCTCCAGAAAATAAAGTGTAATTATCTCTTGACATCAATGCTCACATACTCATCTGTGGAAGCATATTTCCCACAATGAAAGGAATCACAAAGAGTACCCACACTTGTGGATCTGTTTACTGATTTGGTGCTTACGTAACACAAAGAAAGATCTTCAAGGAAAGTTTTGTATGTATGCCACAACTGTGAAAACTTTCACTTATCATTTTTGCCAAATCTTCCACAATCCCTGATTACAATTTTTGTCTATGTAAGCAAATGTTTCATCAAAATGGTTTTTTTTTTCCTTATTTTATGAGAGATAAAGTTTACTTATATTAAAAAGGACAATTTCAGGGTAATGTCACTGTTTGGAGGAGAGATTAAGTTAAAGAAAATGATGGCAGATGATAAACTCTTCTTTAGAAGTAGCCAAATATGATAATTGTTCATCAGCAGATTAATCGTAAATCCAGTCATAAATGCAGTCATTAATGCTGACTAAAAGAATCAATAAAGCTAAAACTATAGTATTAAATACTTGTTTTATAAAAACACAAATGTTTTCACACCAAATCAAACTAAAAGAAAAACTGGTGATTTTAAGCAGCTAATAACTTTGAAGAGACATAAAACCAGTTGTCAAATATTTTGTTCTTGGATATTAAAACAATTTAAAAGTATGACAAAAAAGTTTTACGTATTAATATTGGATAAGATTACTATCTTATAAAGGAATGATCCAGGTGCATACATCATTAATTTATATAAATTAATCAATGCCATAATCATTTTCTTAGCTTTCTTTTTTATATGGATGATGATAATAAAAATATATGAGGTATGAAAATATTTTCTTTTTTATGTCTTGGATCCCTGAAGATCTTGAAATTTTTTAAGGAAACATTTTGCCACATCAAAGCTAGGGTCCTCACATTCTTTACATGGAGGCTCTTGATTCGTAGAAGAAAGTTAAATGAAATTTTGGGAATACTATTCCCTTAAAGGATGCCCTTAGACTCCTATGTATCAAGGCTCCTTCCAGTCAGGGACAATGTCAAAACTGTCTCCATATCCCTCACAACCCTTCACCCCTAATGCCAAACTTTACATGAGATCTGTCCTTCATTACCATCCGCCAGAGGATGAAATTCATCAAGTTCGTTAATATGCATGGGTTTCAGAAAAGAGATGTTCTTGCTCTAGTCTCTCGCACATGCAAATTGCAAATCAAAGAATGCATGACAAAAATAATTTTCAGTGACTTTATTGCTTCTAATCAGACTTAATAAAATACTTTTGTGTAAAATGACACCACCATCACCAAGTGATGTAAGTGCAAAGAGTGAAAAAGAAAGTGATAATTACCAAAATCTCTATAATCATGATTTGAGCCAATAAATACCCCTTAAATTATATTGATCCATGTCAATCTCTGCTTCAAAGCCACAGACTACATTTTAATAGTAATCAAATACCACAATGCCAGTTGTACGTCTGTGTGTGTTACTTTAACAGAGTTATTTCCACATCTGTTTCCTTTTAGTTATTCTGTAAAATAAAATATTAAGTCTGAGTTGGCACCATATTTTTGACTTAGCTACATTTATTTTATACATTTAAGCTCTTGCTTTTGTAAAAGTCATATTTTCTCACATATTTCAGAAAGTGTGTGAAACAATGAACAAATAACAATGTTTGATGTTTGGACTCTAGTATTTTAAAAAGTTGTCTGTTTCACTAAAAAGGGTTACCAAGAAGACATCAGCTATTTCAGCTTGAAAGAAATAAAAGCGATATGCCTCACATTATTCACAGCCAAACCAAACAGGCTACTGTGGTATTCATAAATCCCTCTGAATTAAGTCAAACATGCATAAAATCAGGCTTCTTTTGTGGCAAACATTTCTTCCAGCTGAGCCCAAGAAGAGAATAAAAAGTTATCCAAATATCTATTGTTAAGCTGAGGACAACTTTAAAAAGTAAATGCTATGCCTCTGTTGGAGTCTTCCCGACAATTTCCTAATTTTAATAAATTGTCTGTGAGAGCTGTGATCAACCTTGTTTCCATTCAGAATGAAGAACATCGTTCCAAATGCCATTGCACTAGCTTTAAGTAGTGTCACAGTGTTTGGTGCTTTATTTTGTTTTATTAAGATTCAGGTAACTCACTTTCAAGTAAACAAATGGCACATATTCTCAAAAAAGTCTGGTGTTTTCTTGCAAGGAAAAATTCCAATTTCGTATACTTCTATGGATGAAAGATAAATACATTCTGCAAATACGATATCCATTCCCCAAAATATGGAAAAGACAAACAGTAATTTAAAGCAGTCTACAATGTGATCATTTAAGAAGAAGTTGTATTTTAATTAAATTTCGTATTTCAATTCATTTTGAATTGGATTTAGTATGGAAAGGGAAAGGTTATTTTTAATATAACATTTGGGATCAGAGTCAGTCACAATCACAATCACAAAAACAACAAATATGCAACATATTCATGTTGATCGAGCCTTACGTACATTAAAAATCAACAAGCAATCACCAACTTTCAACTGTAGCTGGGGCAAAGACAGGCCTGATTAATTTTCTGTTTCCAGGTACCCTGCCACCTACCTGAACTCATGGCTTATCTGGTGACACTGATGAAATCTTTCTATTTCCCTAAACCACAGGTGGAGAATAAGTGATAACCCAAATGTAATTTTGGCCAAATCCACTGCATTTAGGATTTGTAGTAGACAGTCCCATCTTTTCAGATGTACAGAACACAGCCAACTCCAAAATCCTTTGCCAACGCACTTACAGGTAATTTCAGAAACTGTGTGCACTCCAATAGAAAAGTTAATCCCAGCCTCATTCATTTTTACTTTAGCCATCAAGATGTTAATTTGAAAGAATTATTTTTCAGTCCCAGGAGCTTGCTTCCATGTTAAGAAATAGCACTTTGCTAAGGTAAGCAACAGGTATCTCTAAAAGTTTTAAATTAAATTTTACATTCTAGTAACCTCGTTTCTACCTTGTGGTTGCCATTCTCTTTACTATTTAATAGGGCTTTGGAAGCAGAGATGTAAAAAATGATTATTACAATATTTATTAAAGTCATCAAGATGATATAGGAACCTTATGAGTTACAAGTATCAAATTTTACGTAATATTGAAAACTCTACTGTGAAATACGCAATGGAGTATGTTTATTCGTAAGTGAAGAAATCCTCTGCTGATGTTACCACTCTTTTTATATAAATGCACTTTGTGTTCTAAGATATATGCTGTTGACCTGCAGTGAAAACTAGTCCTAAAATTCGGAAAAATCCTAAAAGTATCCTAAAAGTTCTAAAATTAAAACTGTATAAATCAATAATGGAAATATAAACTTGAACTATGAGAAAAATAAATGTTTGACTCAGTGTCAAAATCCCAGTGAAAATTACTCCAGATGAAGTCTTATGTGGTTCTTGCTGTCCTGGGATGAATACTGTGAAACTCCTTCCCATTACAGAATGCTATAAATTGGCTTAACATGCAATGGTACCTTCAGATTTCCCTCCTTGACTAATGCATTTAAAGGACTGAATAATACAATTAAAGGACCATTTATTAAACAATTAATATATGAAATGTATAGAGGACGAAACAAGGAAAATAATGAACTGGTAAACCCATCTTCTGAAAATGTGTAACTTAAGGATGGAGACAAACGCACAAGTTACTCTAATAAAAGAAATAGTTCTAAGTGGCGAGTAAAGTTTCAGTCAAAGCCTATTTTCAGCACACGTAGTTAAATTTTATTCCCTTTTTGCAATAGATGTATTTGAGTCCCTACAAATAGGGAGCACTTAAATAACAAATTTAAAAGGAGGTCAGCACACCTTAGTGGGCGGGGGAGAAGTGGGTTTTACAGTTCTTAAAACTGTCCTTCACTCTCTTTGTATTCATCTCACTCACCCACAAGATTCAATCCCCAGTGCCTTGGAATGGCTTGGTGTATATTTTATTGATTACTTATCAAATTTATTAAGGAAGTCATATTGTAAAGAAACTGAAGGGTACAATTTAAATATTCTAGAAGACAAAATTTATTGGGCTAAGAGTTCATTCTTAGGTGTTAGAGAAGGCTCTGAAAAATCAGGGCCATTGAAATATATTTCAGTGTTTGGAACTAATTCTGAACAGAATGAGTAGCAATCAGAGGATTTTAATCAGTGTTTATGTCATAAACACATATACATTTGGAACTTAAGTCCTGATACAGTAGATTAGAGGATTCAGGAAAAGAAACTAGAAATAAACAGTTCACTTATGAAGGAATTGCAATCATTTACAGGTGTCCGGAGCCAGGGCAGTGGCAAAAGGTAGCAGGTCACTCACAGTAGAGGATCTTGAGCCACTCAGTCCTCTAGGAAAACAGCAAAGCTGGAGCGTTGAACAGGAGAGTAAGTTTGCGTTAGGAAATGCTGAGTGTGATAGACTGGATTAGAGGTTTTGGGAAATGAGGTCTAGAGTAAGTTTGCATGTCCATACAATACATTTTATTCTCAGAAGTGTATAAATGGTGGTTTAAAAACATGGACGTGTACCTAATGTTTTGAAAGTGGTGGGGCAAGGTTGTACAAAAAATCAAGGCAAAGAAGGAAATCTGAAGAATATATTTTATGGGCAGGACCTTAATATATATAGTCATGAGTCACTTAAGGATAAGGATATGTCCTGAGAAATACATCCTTAGGCAATTTCATTCTTATGTGAGCATCGTGGAGTAGACTCACGTGAACCTAGATGGGAGCCTACTACACACCTAGGCCATTGATGTATCTGATTGCTTCTACGCTGCAAACCTGTACAGCATGTTACTGCACTGAATACAGCAGGTAATCATAAGACAATGATGAGTGTTTGTGTATCAAACATATATAAATATAAAAAGGTAAAGTTAAAATGCAGTGTAAAGGAATAAAAAAATGAGACCTCTGTATAAGGTACATACCATGAAAAGAGCTTGTGAGGCTGGAAGTTGCTCTGGATGAATCAGTGAGTGAGTGGTGTGAGAATGTGAAGGCCTAGGACATTATCGTACACTATTGTAGATGTTATAAACACTGTATACTTAGACTACACATTATTTTTTAAATGTTCTTTCTTAAATAAAAACTAACTTTAGCTTACTGTAACATTTTTACTTTAAAAACTTTTTAGCTTTTGACTTTTTTGTAATAACATGTAGCTTTAAACATGCATTGTACAGCTGCACAAAAATGTTTTATTTCTTTACATCCTCATTCTATAAGCTCTATTCTATTTTTCACTTTTTTATTTTTTCTGTTTAGCTTTTAAATTTTATTGTTAAAAACGAATAAGCTTACCTACACCACTAGTTATTTTTCAAATATGAACTGTACATTTTCATATCTGCAACTTCACATATCTTATTTTCTTTTTCTTCTACCCTAAATGTCCTCCTTCCAATAACCATATAGATATCCTTTGTATTCCCAAAGACCTAATCAAGGGCTGCCTTCTCTGAGTGTGCTAAATTTTCTGGCTTTACTAAAGATAGAGAAATAAAATCTAAAAGACTAACTTTTTCCCCACATAGTACCCACTTGATAAATCCTTATAGGATTAATGCAAAATATCACTCATGATTAACTACCCTGAAACCACAAGATAGCCATCTATGAAGCCGTGGACTCTAGAATATTTGTATAAATGAATATTTTTTTAAATACATTAAAATAATAATATATCCTTTTTCAGGGCATCTGGAAGGAAAAAAAAAAAACAAGTATAATGAACAGTCACTATACAACTTTCCATATAAATAAAAGCTGTCATATTTTTCATTTTAAGTTTAAATTTATTTTAAAAGGAAAAGCAAAGGAAATTGGGTTGAAAAACTTGTTTAAAATATGCCTTCCAAGGCCACCCACCCAATATTCTAACCTTTAACTGACTAATTAGGTCCACTTGCTTTATGAGACATGTGCTTAAAGAACTAGGATACTTCTTAATAGTATAGCCAGGAAAAACAACAGAAGTAGAAAAATATTTTTATAGTTGAATAACTTGGCACTAGTTTTCCTGCAACTGAGAACACATTTTGACTATCCTTTGTGAGTGTTTGGAAAGACAAAAAGAATGAAGATTCACAAAAAAGTTTTAGGAAACTGTTTTAAAGAATTTGTACGTCAGCACAGAAATGGAAGTACTCCCTTTACTGATAATTTAAATAATCAATCATATACAACCTTATTTAAAAAAGGAACAATGAATCCTGAGGGAGGTATAATGTAGCATGAAATTAAAACTAGGTTGACTCAACTGACATTAAATTTGATTGAAGAAAAACTTCTCTCAAAAGATCACCTGCCCTTTCAATCCTAAAATCAATTTATGGGTCAAATGAATTAGTCATATTAGTAGAAGGCTTCCACGGCAGGGAGAATCCACAATCTCTGATATGACCCTCAAGCACATTTATTTACTTGTATTGAATTAAAAGTTAAAAGACTATGATTGATTATTATAATATTTCAAGCCCTTGGTACCTAATATTGAAATTATGCTGTATTTTAATTAAGTTTAAAATTATTATGGATTTTATTGATGACTGACAATTTATAGATGTTGGCCAAATCATTGAGAGAGATCAGGATGACGAGATTTAAATTTTAATTTAGTCTTTCTCTTTAAAATAACATCTAACTCTAAGCAACATAGAAAATAAGGACAATATACTCTATTTGTGTTCTGAAAGCAATACACACACATGCACAAATAAACGTGTAAACACTTATATGTATATGAAAAAGAGAGAGAGAGAGAAGGCTTATAGAGAATTTGAATCCGCATTTTGAAAGTGATTTTTTTTAAACTAGATTGAGATGATCACTCCATATGGAGTTTAATTTGAGTTCTCTGTAAATGCTTGAGAAATGGTCTCTATCCCTACATGAACAATCACTGGTGGTGGCACCGCACGACACCTTGCGAAGAGAAGTTGATCATGTTGATCATGTGGAGTGGAGTGCTGTGTGGAGTGCAGCGTTCAATCAGTGTTGTGTGGAGTGCAGTGTCATATGCAGTGGAGTGGCCAGGCAGTGCTACCAGCCTCGGTGGGGTCTCAGAGTAGACCTGCGGTGGCAGCCTAGGTAGGGTCTCAGAGTAGACCAATGGTGGCAGGACAAATGCAGTCAGCATTGATTTGTGAACACATAAGAGATAATTCTGGAGCACCCTAAAGGGGGAGTGGAATGTGGACAAGGGTGCTGAAGCCCATTAGTTATGCAGATAGGAGTTGTGGGGCTTGGATCATCGAATGTTATTAATGTCCACTGACTGATGTGTGCTAGAAACATATGCATTGCTTTAGCATGCATGTCCCTAAAGGAAGAAGTGAAAATCCTACATGAGAATACATTAAATTAAAACTGCTTGGAATCCAGAAGAACATCTGGACTGAATCAGAACAGATACCCCTCCCTGAGCTACTTTGATAAAGGATTACCATCATGATCTTAGTGATGAGAACCTTGAAATCAGTACTCCAATTCAAAACCCATCAGCTTTGCACTTGGGTGTGGTAGAAAATAGTATATATATATATATATAGCCCCTCCAACTGTTTAGATTCATGTATTCTTAACAAAATCTTCCATCATTGTCAAAAAGTTACAATGAATGAACCCTGTATGGAAACATAGTAAGGTATGCAAATTAGATGCAAAGAATGTGACTTTAAAGTCTTTGGTGCTCAGAATAAACAAAAACAGAAACAAGCAAATCTTATAAAAGTCAACTCTGAGGTGATGTGTTTTTCTTTTTTTTTTTCCTGTGTCTAATGAGTTGAATTGTGTCTCACCCAAATCTGTGCCCACCCAGAACCTCAGAAGATGACCTTATTTGGAGATAAATTATTTGCAGATCTGACTAGTGTAGGATTTGGGATGAAATCATTCTGGATTTAGCATTGGTTCTAAATCAACTGACTGATGTTTCTATAAGAGAAAGAAAGAGAGATTCAAATGCACAGAGCTACAGTGAGAAAAACCATGTGAGGACAGAGGCAGGGATTTCAGTTGTGCTTCCATAGGTCAAAGATTGCTAGGAGCCCCCAAAGCTGGAAGAGGCAAGGAAGGATTCTCTACGAGAGACTTCAGAGAGAGTGTGGCCTTGCCAACACCTTGATTACAGATATTTGGTCCCCAAACTTGTGAAAGAATAAATTTTCATTACAGCAACCCCAGAAAACTAATGCACTGGGCATATCACATATAATTTGGAAAAGGTTAAACTTTCAGAGAAAGCATCTACTCATGGACTACAAATTGTAAAACATACTCTGCATCACAGATAAAATCAGGCAATGCAACAATGAGATATAATAAAGATAAAATGTCCTTCCATGTTCTGTACTTTCCATGCTCAATTCGATTTACATTTAAAAACCATTACTCACTGAGGGTAAGTTTAACCATAGAAAATTCTGGAATTTGTGGGCAAAAGATATAAAATGAACATCATAGTGTTTGTATCCTTTTTGTTTTCGCCGAGACACCCTAATATTTGGATGCTCTTAGCCAGTTCCTGCTGCTATAACTAAGTCCTTTAGACTGGATGATTTATAAACCATGGAAACTCATTTCTCCTAATTCTGGAGGCTGGGAAATACAAAATCAAAACACTGGCAGATTAGGTATTTGGTAAGGGCTGGCTGGCTGCTTCCAAGATGGAGCCTCGTTGCTGACTCGTCCAGTGGTGAAGAATGTTCTGTCCTTACATGGTGGAAGGGACGCAGGGGCAGGCAGCTCTCCGAAACCTCCTTCATAAGCTATTTATCATATTCATGAGCGTGAGGCCTTCATGACTTAATCATGTTCCCAAAGCCTTCACCTCATCATAACATCACAACAGGGATTCAATTTCAACCGGAATGTTGGAGGGTCACAAACATTCAAAGTATAGCAGATGTCATAAACATTATCACCATTTTGACAGAAAGGGAGTATGAAAAAATATTTCAGGGCGAGCCAAGATGGCTGAAGAGCAAACAGCCCAGCCCTACAGCTCCCACGGAGGACAAAAACGCCCTGTGAATTCTGCCTCTTCAACGGAGGTACCGAAGTTCTCTCATGGGGACTAACGAGGCAGTTGTCGTGACCCAGGCAGAGGAGGAGAAGCGGGTGGGGTGAGCGCCCACCCGGGAGATGCACAGGGCAAAGGGAGCTTTCTCCCCCAGCCAAGGGAGGCAGTGAGGGCTTGTACTACCCGGGCCCCATCCTTCCCCTTCCACGCCAAAATGGCGCTTTTTCCACAGATCCTTGCAACCTGCTGATCAGGAGGTCCCCACGTGAGTACAAGGCCACCGGGGCCTTGGTTCTCAAGCACAGAGCTGCGAAGACACTCAGCGGCTGCTGGGGTGGGCAGCCATCGGAGCAGACGCTGAAACACAGGAGTATCTGCATCCTGCGCTCTGGGAACTCCTGTGAGGCAGGAGATCCGTCCACTTCCGTGGGAACAGGGCTGAAGCCAGGGAGCCACGCGGCCTTGCTCTCATGGATCCCCACACGCTGAAACCTACTTACCTGGAATCCCCACTGGCCACCACAGCAGGCTGCAGACTTCTTTTTTTTTTTTTTTTTTTATGAGGGAGATGCTTTTAGTATTCCTATTTTTTTTTTAATTTATTTATTATTATTATACTTTAAGTTGTAGGGTACATCTGCATAACGTGCAGGTTTGTTACATATGTATACTTGTGCCTTGTTGGTGTGCTGCACCCATCAACTCGTCATTTACATCAGGTATAACTCCCAATGCAATCCCTCCCCCCTCCCCCCTCCCCTCTCCCCATGATAGGCCCCGGTGTGTGATGTTCCCCTTCCTGAGTCCAAGTGATCTCATTGTTCAGTTCCCACCTATGAGTGAGAACATGCGGTGTTTGGTTTTCTGTTCTTGTGATAGTTTGCTAAGAATGATGGTTTCCAGCTGCATCCATGTCCCTACAAAGGACACAAACTCATCCTTTTGGATGGCTGCATAGTATTCCATGGTGTATATGTGCCACATTTTCTTAATCCAATCTGTCACTGATGGACATTTGGGTTGATTCCAAGTCTTTACTATTGTGAATAGTGCCGCAATAAACATACGTGTGCATGTGTCTTTATAGCAGCATAATTTATAATCCTTTGGGTATATACCCAGTAATGGGATGGCTGGGTCATATGGTACATCTAGTTCTAGATCCTTGAGGAATCGCCATACTGTTTTCCATAATGGTTGAACTAGTTTACAATCCCACCAACAGTGTAAAAGTGTTCCTATTTCTCCACATCCTCTCCAGCACCTGTTGTTTCCTGACTTTTTAATGATCGCCATTCTAACTGGTGTGAGATGGTATCTCATTGTGGTTTTGATTTGCATTTCTCTGATGGCCAGTGATGATGAGCATTTTTTCATGTGTCTGTTGGCTGTATGAATGTCTTCTTTTGAGAAATGTCTGTTCATCTCCTTTGCCCACTTTTTGATGGGGTTGTTTGTTTTTTTCTTGTAAATTTGTTTGAGTTCTTTGTAGGTTCTGGATATTAGCCCTTTGTCAGATGAGTAGATTGCAAAAATTTTCTCCCATTCTGTAGGTTGCCTGTTCACTCTGATGGTAGTTTCTTTTGCTGTGCAGAAGCTCTTTAGTTTAATGAGATCCCATTTGTCAATTTTGGCTTTTGCTGCCGTTGCTTTTGGTGTTTTAGACATGAAGTCTTTGCCCATGCCTATGTCCTGAATGGTACTACCTAGGTTTTCCTCTAGGATTTTTATGGTATTAGGTCTAACATTTAAGTCTCTAATCCATCTTGAATTAATTTTCGTATAAGGAGTAAGGAAAGGATCCAGTTTCAGCTTTCTACTTATGGCTAGCCAATTTTCCCAGCACCATTTATTAAATAGGGAATCCTTTCCCCATTTCTTGTTTCTCTCAGGTTTGTCAAAGATCAGATGGCTGTAGATGTGTGGCATTATTTCTGAGGACTCTGTTCTGTTCCATTGGTCTGTATCTCTGTTTTGGTACCAGTACCATGCTGTTTTGGTTACTGTAGTCTTGTAGTATAGTTTGAAGTCAGGTAGCGTGATGCCTCCAGCTTTGTTCTCTTGACTTAGGATTGTCTTGGAGATGCGGGCTCTTTTTTGGTTCCATATGAACTTTAAAGCAGTTTTTTCCAATTCTGTGAAGAAACTCGTTGGTAGCTTGATGGGGATGGCATTGAATCTATAAATTACCTTGGGCAGTATGGCCATTTTCACGATATTGATTCTTCCTATCCATGAGCATGGTATGTTCTTCCATTTGTTTGTGTCCTCTTTGATTTCACTGAGCAGTGGTTTGTAGTTCTCCTTGAAGAGGTCCTTTACATCCCTTGTAAGTTGGATTCCTAGGTATTTGATTCTCTTTGAAGCAATTGTGAATGGAAGTTCATTCCTGATTTGGCTCTCTGTTTGTCTGTTACTGGTGTATAAGAATGCTTGTGATTTTTGCACATTAATTTTGTATCCTGAGACTTTGCTGAAGTTGCTTATCAGCTTAAGGAGATTTTGGGCTGAGACAATGGGGTTTTCTAAATATACAATCATGTCATCTGCAAACAGGGACAATTTGACTTCTTCTTTTCCTAACTGAATACCCTTGATTTCTTTCTCTTGCCTGATTGCCCTAGCCAGAACTTCCAACACTATGTTGAATAGGAGTGGTGAGAGAGGGCATCCCTGTCTTGTGCCAGTTTTCAAAGGGAATTTTTCCAGTTTTTGCCCATTCAGTATGATATTGGCTGTGGGTTTGTCATAAATAGCTCTTATTATTTTGAGGTACGTTCCATCAACACCGAATTTATTGAGCATTTTTAGCATGAAGGGCTGTTGAATTTTGTCAAAAGCCTTTTCTGCATCTATTGAGATAATCATGTGGTTCTTGTCTTTGGTTCTGTTTATATGCTGGATTATGTTTATTGATTTGCGAATGTTGAACCAGCCTTGCATCCCAGGGATGAAACCCACTTGATCATGGTGGATAAGCTTTTTGATGTGTTGCTGAATCCGGTTTGCCAGTACTTTATTGAGGATTTTTGCATCGATGTTCATAAGGGATATTGGTCTAAAATTCTCTTTTTTTGTTGTGTCTCTGCCAGGCTTTGGTATCAGGATGATGTTGGCCTCATAAAATGAGTTAGGGAGGATTCCCTCTTTTGCTATTGATTGGAATAGTTTCAGAAGGAATGGTACCAACTCCTCCTTGTACCTCTGGTAGAATTCAGCTGTGAATCCATCTGGTCCTGGACTTTTTTTGGTTTGTAGGCTATTAATTATTGCCTCAATTTCAGAGCCTGCTATTGGTCTATTCAGGGATTCAACTTCTTCCTGGTTTAGTCCAGGAAATTATCCATTTCTTCTAGATTTTCCAGTTTATTTGCGTAGAGGTGTTTATAGTATTCTCTGATGGTAGTTTGTATTTCTGTGGGGTCGGTGGTGATATCCCCTTTATCATTTTTAATTGCGTCGATTTGATTCTTCTCTCTTTTCTTCTTTATTAGTCTTGCTAGTGGTCTGTCAATTTTGTTGATCTTTGCAAAAAACCAACTCCTGGATTCATTGATTTTTTGGAGGGTTTTTTGTGTCTCTATCTCCTTCAATTCTGCTCTGATCTTAGTTATTTCTAGCCTTCTGCTAGCTTTCGAATGTGTTTGCTCTTGCTTCTCTAGTTCTTTTAATTGCAATGTTAGAGTGTCAATTTTAGATCTTTCCTGCTTTCTCTTGTGGGCATTTAGTGCTATAAATTTCCCTCTACACACTGCTTTAAATGTGTCCCAGAGATTCTGGTATGTTGTATCTTTGTTCTCATTAGTTTCAAAGAACATCTTTATTTCTGCCTTCATTTCGTGATGTACCCAGTAGTCATTCAGGAGCAGGTTGTTCAGTTTCCATGTAGTTGAGTGGTTTTGATTGACTTTCTTAGTCCTGAGTTCTAGTTTGATTGCACTGTGGTCTGAGAGACAGTTTGTTATAATTTCTGTTCTTGTACATTTGCTGAGGAGTGCTTTACTTCCAATTACGTGGTCAATTTTGGAGTAAGTACGATGTGGTGCTGAGAAGAATGTATATTCTGTTGATTTGGGGTGGAGAGTTCTATAGATGTCTATTAGGTCTGCTTGCTGCAGAGATGAGTTCAATTCCTGGATATCCTTGTTAACTTTCTGTCTCGTTGATCTGTCTAATGTTGACAGTGGAGTGTTGAAGTCTCCCATTATTATTGTATGGGAGTCTAAGTCTCTTTGTAAGTCTCTAAGGACTTGCTTGATGAATCTGGGTGCTCCTGTATTGGGTGCATATATATTTAGGATAGTTAGCTCTTCCTGTTGAATTGATCCCTTTACCATTATGTAATGGCCTTCTTTGTCTCTTTTGATCTTTGATGGTTTAAAGTCTGTTTTATCAGAGACTAGTATTGCAACCCCCGCTTTTTTTGTTCTCCATTTGCTTGGTAAATCTTCCTCCATCCCTTTATTTTGAGCCTATGTATGTCTCTGTGTGTGAGATGGGTCTCCAGAATACAGCAGACTGATGGGTCTTGACTCTTTATCCAGTTTGCCAGTCTGTGTCTTTTAATTGGAGCATTTAGTCCATTTACATTTAAGGTTAAGATTGTTATGTGTGAACTTGATCCTGCCATTATGATATTAACTGGTTATTTTGCTCGTTAGTTGATGCAGTTTCTTCCTTGCCTCGATGGTCTTTACATTTTGGCATGTTTTTGCAATGGCTGGTACCGGTTGTTCCTTTCCATGTTTAGTGCTTCCTTCAGGGTCTCTTGTAAGGCAGGCCTAGTGGTGACAAAATCTCTAAGCATTTGCTTATCTGTAAAGGATTTTATTTCTCCTTCACTTATGAAACTTAGTTTGGCTGGATATGAAATTCTGGGTTTAAAATTCTTTTCTTTAAGAATGTTGAATATTGGCCCCCACTCTCTTCTGGCTTGGAGAGTTTCTGCTGAGAGATCTGCTGTTAGTCTGATGGGCTTCCCTTTGTGGGTAACCCGACCATTCTCTCTGGCTGCCCTTAAGATTTTTTCCTTCATTTCAACTTTGGTGAATCTGGCAATTATGTGTCTTGGAGTTGCTCTTCTCGAGGAGTATCTTTGTGGCGTTCTCTGTATTTCCTGGATTTGAATGTTGGCCTGCCCTACTAGGTTGGGGAAGTTCTCCTGGATGATATCCTGAAGAGTGTTTTCCAACTTGGTTCCATCTTCCCCCTCACTTTCAGGCACCCCAATCAGACGTAGATTTGGTCTTTTTACATAATCCCATACTTCTTGCAGGCTTTGTTCATTTCTTTTTCTTCTTTTTTCTTTTGGTTTCTCTTCTCACTTCATTTCATTCATTTGATCCTCAATCGCTGATACTCTTTCTTCCAGTTGATCGAGTCGGTTACTGAAGCTTGTGCATTTGTCACGTATTTCTCGTGTCATGGTTTTCATCTCTTTCATTTCGTTTAGGACCTTCTCTGCATTAATTACTCTAGCCATCAATTCTTCCACTTTTTTTTCAAGATTTTTAGTTTCTTTGCGCTGGGTACGTAATTCCTCCTTTAGCTCTGAGAAATTTGATGGACTGAAGCCTTCTTCTCTCATCTCGTCAAAGTCATTCTCCGTCCAGCTTTGATCCGTTGCTGGCGATGAGCTGCGCTCCTTTGCCGGGGGAGATGCGCTCTTATTTTTTGAATTTCCAGCTTTTCTGCCCTGCTTTTTCCCCATCTTTGTGGTTTTATCTGCCTCTGGTCTTTGATGATGGTGATGTACTGATGGGGTTTTGTTGTAGGTGTCCTTCCTGTTTGATAGTTTTCCTTCTAACAGTCAGGACCCTTAGCTGTAGGTCTGTTGGAGGTTGCTTGAGGTCCACTCCAGACCCTGTTTGCCTGGGTATCAGCAGCAGATGCTGCAGAAGGTAGAATATTTCTGAACAGCAAGTGTACCTGTCTGATTCTTGCTTTGGAAGCTTTCTCTCAGGGGTGTACTCCACCCTGTGAGGTGTGGGGTGTCAGACTGCCCCTAGTGGGGGAGTCTCCCAGTTAGGCTGCTCAGGGGTCAGGGACCCACTTGATCAGGGAGTCTGTCCCTTCTCAGATCTCAACCTCCGTGTTGGGAGATCCACTGCTCTCTTCAAAGCTGTCAGACAGAGTCGTTTGCATCTGCAGAGTTTTCTGCTGTGTTTGTTATTGTTTACTGTGCCCTGTCCCCAGAGGTGGAGTCTACAGAGACAGGCAGGTTTCCTTGAGCTGCTGTGAGCTCCACCCAGTTCCAGCTTCCCAGCAGCTTTGTTTACCTACTTAAGCCTCAGCAATGGTGGGCACCCTCCCCCAGCCTCCCTGCTGCCTTGCCGGTAGATCACAGACTGCCCTGCTAGCAATGAGGGAGGCTCCGTGGGTGTGGGACCCTCCCAGCCAAGTGTGGGATATGATCTCCTGGTGTGCCTGTTTGCTTAAAGCGCAGTATTGGGGTGGGAGTTACCCGATTTTCCAGGTGTTGTGTGTCTCCATTCCCCTGGCTAGGAAAAGGGATTCCCTTCCCCCTTGCGCTTCCCAGGTGAGGCGATGCCTCGCCTTGCTTCAGCTCTCGTTGGTCGGGCTGCAGCAGCTGACCAGCACCGATCGACCGGCACTCCCCAGTGAGATGAACCCAGTACCTCAGTTGAAAATGCAGAAATCACCGGTCTTCTGTGTGGCTCGCGCTGGGAGTTGGAGACTGGAGCTGTTCCTATTCGGCCATCTTGCTCCGCCCCTGCAGACTTCTTAAGAACACCGAGTTCTGGGGTGGGGGAGAGAAGGCCACCTCACTGCGGCTCCAGCCCGTGTGTTTCCCTGACTGAGCGGTCTGCACCGGGAACAGTTCCCCACAGCGCAGCGCAGCGGCCTGGGGGTGCAGCTCCAGGCCAGACTGCTGCTTTAATAAAGCAGGACCTTGATGATCCGCCCTGCCTCATCAGGCAGGGACTGTCTGTGGGAAAGTCAGCATCCCCAGACAGAGGTTTATGGACAGAACGCTCATATCCCTGATCAGAGAGGAGTCCCTGGAGGGAGGGGTGGCTGTGGTATGGTGGATCAGCAGTCAGTCTTTTCTGTCTGCCGCCTCTGGAGAGTCAGGGCAGCCAGGGGGAGGGTGCAACACACCCATTCTGCCAAGAGGAAGCCAGACTGCTTATTTAAGTAGGTCTCTTTGTCTGCTCCTCCTGAATGGGTGAGACCTTCCAATAGGACTCTCCAGATACCTCATACAGGAGCGTTCCCGCCAGCATAAGGTTGGTGTCCCTGGGAAGGAGCAGGCTGCCGTTTTTACTGGTCTGCAGCCTCTACTGGTGATACTTCCAGAGGCCAGAGGGAACCAGGTGAATAGGGTCTGTAATAGACCCCCAGCAAGCTGCAGCAGCCCTATGGAAGAGGGGCCTGACTGCCAGAAGAAAAACAGAAAGCAGCAGTGACAACAACATCAATGAAAAAGACTCCACAGAAACCCCATCCAAAGGTCAGCAGCCTCAAATATCAAAGGTAGATAAGCCCATGAATATGAGAAAGAATCAACACAAAAATGCTGAGAACTCAAAAAGCCAGAGTGCCTCTTCTCCTTCAAATGATCACAACACGTCTCTAGCAAGGGCACAGAACTGAGCTGAGGCTGAGATGGCTGAACTGGCAGAAGTAGGCTTCAGAAGATGGGTAATAGACTTCGCAGAGCTAATGGATTATGTTCTAACTTACTGCTAAGAAGCTAAGAACCATGATAAAACATTACAGGAGCTGTTAACCAGAATAACCAGTTTTAAGAGAAACAAAAATGACCTGATGGAGCTGAAAAACACAAGAACTTCATAATGCAAACACAAGTATCAATAGCTGAATAGACCAAGCGGAAGAAAGGATAGATACCAGAGCTTAAAGTCTATCTTGCTGAATTAGGCAGGCAGAAAAGATTGGAGAAAAAAGAATAAAAAGGAAGGAACAAAACCTGTGAGAACTGTGGGGGATTATGTTAAAAGACTGAACCCACGACTAACAGGAGTACCTGAAAAAGACCCAGAGAATGGAACCAAGTTGGAAAATACACTTCAGGGTATCATTCAGGAGAACTTCCCCAACCTAGCAAGACAGAACATTAAAATTCAGGAAATAGAGAGAATCCCAATAAGATACTCCATGAGAAGATCAACCTCAAGATACGCAATCATCAGATTCTCTAAGGTCAAAATGAAGGAAAAAAAGTTAAGGGCAGCCAGAGAGAAAGGCCAGGTCACCTGTAAAGGGAGGCCCATCAGACTAACAGCAGAATTCTCAGTGGAAACCCCACAAGCCAGAAGAGATTGGGGTCAATATTCAACAATCTTAAAGAAAAAAATTTCCAACCTAGAATTTTTTATCTGGCCAAACTAAGCTTCATAAGCAAAGGAGAAATAAAATATTTTTCAGGCAAACAAGTACTGAGGGAATTTGTCACCACCAGGCCTGCCTTGCAAGAGCTCCTAATGGAAGCACTAAATATGGAAAGGAAAAACCATTACCAGCCACTACACAAATACACTGAAGTACACAGACCAGTGACACTATGAAGCAGCCACATAAACAATTCTGCAAAATAACCAGCTAGCATCATGATGATAAAATCAAATTCACACATAACAATATTAACCTTAAATGTAAATGGGCTAAATACCCCAATTAAAAGACACAGAATGGGGGCTGGGTGCTATGGCTCACGCCTGTAATCCCAGCACTGTGGGAGGCCAAGGTGGGCAGATCACTTGAGGTCAGGAGTTTGAGACCAGCCTGGCCAACATGATAAAACCCCGTCTCTACTAACAATAGAGAAATTCGCCAATCAACCAGGCATGGTGGAAGCACCTGTAATCTCAGCTACTCAGGAGGCCGAAGCAGGAGAATTGTTGGAACCCGGGAGGCAGCGGTTGCAGTGCACCAAGATCTCACCACTGCACTCCAGCCTAGGCGGCAACAAGAGTGAGACTCCATCTCAAAAAGAATAAAGACACAGAATGGCAAGCTGGATAAAATAGTCAAGACTCATCTATGTGCTGTTTCAAGAAACCCATCTCACATGCAAAACACACAGACTCAAAATAAAAGAATGGAGGAAAATTTATCAAGCAAATGGAAAACAGAATAAAAGCAGGAGTTGCAATACTAGTTTCTGACAAAACAGACTTTAAACCAACAGAGCTCGAAAGAGACAAAGGAGGACATTACAAAATAGTAAAGGGGTAAATTTGACATGAAGAGCTAAATATCCTAAATATATGTAGACCTAACACAGGAGCACCCAGATTCATAAAACAAGTTCTTAGAGACCTACAAAGAGAGTTAGACTCCTACACAATAAGAGTGGGAGATTTAACACCCCATTGTCAATATTAACACCCCATCTCAATATTAGATAGAACATTGAGACCGAAAATTAACAAAGACATTCAGGACTTGAACTCAGCTCTGGATGAAATGGACATGATAGATATTATAGAACTCTTCACTCCAAAACAACAGAATATACACTTTTCGCAGGGACAAATGGCACTTACTCTAAAATTGATGACATAATTGGAAGTAAATCACGCCTCAGCAAATGCAAAAGAACCGAAATCATAACAGTCTCTCAGACCACAGCACAATCGAATTAGAATTCAAGATTAAGAAACTCACTAAAACCACACAACAACATGGAAATTGAACAACCTGCTCCTGAAGGACTCCTAGGTAAATAATGAAATTAAGGCAGACATCAAGAAATTCTTTGAAACCAATGAGAACAAAGAGACAATGTACCAGAATCTCGGGGACACAGATAAAGCAGTAGTAAGAGGGAAATGTATAGCACTAAATGCCCACATCAAAATGCTAGAATGATCTGAAGTTGACAAACTAACATTACAACTATAACAACTAGAGAACCAAGAGCAAACAAACCCCGAAGCTAGCAGAAGACAAAAAATAACCAAGATTAGAGCAGAAGAGAAGGAGATAGAAACACACACAAACACACACATGAAAAAAAAATCCCTAAAAAAAAAATTCCAGGAGCTCTTTTTTAAAAAAATAATAAAATAGAATGCTAGGTAGACTAATAAAGAAGAAAAGAGAGAAGAATCAAATAGACACAATAAAAAATGATAAAGAGGATATCACCGCTGACCCTCCAGAAATATAAACAACCATCAGAGAATACCATAAACACCTCTGTACAAATAAATTAGAAGATCTAGAAAAAATGGATAAATTCCTGGATGCACACACCGTACCAAGACTGAACAAGGAAGAAGTTGAATCCCTGAATAGACCAATAACAAATTCTGAAATTGAGACAGTAATAAATAGTCTACCCAACAAAAAAAGTCCAGGACTAGATAGATTTACAGCTGACTTATACTAGAAATACAAACAGGAGCTGCTACCCTTTCTTATGAAACTATCACAAATAATTAAAAAGGAGGGACTCCTCCCTAACTCATTCTATTAGGCCAGCATCATCCTGACACCAAAACCTGACAGAAATACAACAAAAAAAGAAAACTTCAGCCCAATATTCCTGATGAACACTGACGCAAAAATTCTCAACAAAATACTGGCAAACTGAATAGAGCAGCACGCAAAAAAGCTTGTCCATCATGATCAAGTTGACTTTATCCCTAGAATGTAAGATTGGTTCAACATACACAAATCAATAAACATGATTCATCACATAAACAGATCTAAAGACAAAGCCACATGATTGTCTCAATAGATGCAGAAAAGGCCTTTGATAAAATTCAACATTCTTTCATATTAAAAAACTCTCAATAAACTAGGTGTAGAAGGAACATACCTCAATATAATAAGAGCCACTTATGACAAAGCCGCAAACGACAGCATACTGAATGAGCAAAAGTTGGAAGCATTCCCCTTGAAAACCGGCACAAGTCAAAGATGCCCTGTCTCGCCACTCCTATTTACCGCTCAGAAGTTCCAGCCAGAGCAATCAGAAAAGAGAAAGAAATAAAGTGTATTAAAATAGAAAGAAAGAAATTCAAATTGTCTTTGTTTGCAGATGACATGATCCTATATGTAGAAAACCAGATTGTTTCAACCCAAAAGCTTCTTAAGCTGATAAGCAACTTCAACATAGTCTGAGGATACAAAATCAATGTGCAAAAGTCACAAATGTTCCTATATACCAACAACAGGAGAGCCAAATCATGAATGAACTCCCACTCACAATTGCTACAAAGAGAATAAAATACGTAGGAATACAGCTAACAAGGGAAGTGAATGACCTCTTCAAGGAGAAATACAAACCACTGCTCACAGATATCAGAGCGGACACAAACAAATGGAAAACATTCCATGCTCACAAATAAGAAGAATCAATACCATGAAAATGACTACACCTCCCAAAGTAATTTACAGATTCAATGCTATTCCGATGTAACCACCATTGACATTCTTCACAGAATTAGAAGAGACTACTTTAAAATTTATATGGAACCAAAAAAGAGCTTGGGTTAAGACAATACAAAGCAAAAGAACAAAGCTGGAGACATGACACTACAAAACTTCAAATTGCACTACAAGGCTAAATAATTAAAACAGGATGGTACTAGTACAAAACAGACACATAGACCAATGGAACAGAATAGAAAACTCAGAAATAAGACTGCACATCTATAACCATCTGGTCTTTGACAAACCTGACAAAAACAAGCAATGGGGAAAGGATTCCCTATTTAGTAAATGGTGCTGGGAGAACTGGCTAGCTGCATGCAGAAGACTGAAGCAACTCCTTCCTTACATCTTATATAAAAATTAACTCAAGATAGATTAAAGACTTAAATGTAAAACCTAAATCTATAAAAACCCTAGAAGAAAACCTAGGCAATACCATTCAGGACACAGGCACGGGCAAAGGTTTCACAACAAAATCACCAAAAGCAATTGCAACAAAAGCAAAAATTGACAAATGGGATCTAATTAAACTAAAGAGCTTCTGCACAGCAAAAGAAACTATCATCAGAGTGAACAGACAACCCACAGAGTGGGAGAAAATGTTTACAATCTATCCATCTGAAAAGGTCTAATATCAAGAATCTACAAGGAACTTAAACGGATTTGCAAGTAAAAAACAATCCCTTTACAAAGTGTGCAAAGGACCTGAACACACATTTGTCAAAAGAAGACATCCATGTGGCCAACATACATATGAAAAAAACTTCAACAACACTGATAGAGAAATGCAAATCAAAACCACAATGAGATACCATCTCATGCCAGTCAGAATGACGATTATTAATAAGTCAGGAAACAAGAGATGCTAGCGAGGTTGCTGAGAATTAAGAATGCTTTTACACTTTTGGTGGGAGTGTAAATTAGTCCAACCATGTGGAAGATGATGTGGCAATTCCACAAAGATCTCAAACCAGAAATACCATTTGACCCAGCAATCCCATTTGTGAGTATATACCCAAAAGGATATAAATCATTCTATTACGAAAGATACTTGCATGTGTATGTTCACTGCAGCACTTTTCACAATAGCAAAGACATGGAATCAACCCAAATGTCCATCAATGATAGACTGGATAAAGAAAATGTAGTACATATACACCATGGAATACAATGCAGCCATAAAAAGGAACAAGATCATGTTCTTTGCAGGGACATGAATGGAACTAGAAACCATTATCCTAAGCAAACTATCATAGGAACAGAAAACCAAACACCACATGTTCTCACTTATAAATGGGGGCTGAACAATGAGAACACATGAACGCAGGGAGGGTAACAACACACGGTGGGGCCTGTCGGGGCAAAGGGTTGGGGGAGGGAGAGCATTAGGAAAAAATAGCTAATGCATGCTGGTCTCAGCACCTAGGTGATGGGTTGATATGTGCAGCAACCATCACGGCACACATTTACCTGTGTAAGAAACCTGCACATCCTGCACATGTACCCCAGAACTTAAAATAAAAATAAAAATAAAAAAAGAAATTTTGTAGGTTAAAAAAAGAACTTTACTTATTGTGCCATAACGTGGTTTACAATAGATACTTTTTTACCATAAAATAAAATTAGAAAAGATAATTTTTTATTTTAAATAAATACTTTAAACTTTTCAGTACAAATTTTAATGTATAGAAAGGAAAAATGATTTTACTATGTTGATGAACCTATAGTTAGGGAACCACTTCCAAACATATTCATCAGCAATATAAATACAAAAGACTACTAATATACACAATAATGGATTATGAATACTGATTGTCAAAACTGTTATGCTAAATGGTATAATGGTTTTGAGATCCATTATAAGTCAATAAAAGCTTTTTTGTTTGCTATCGTTTTTGCATGATAACAAACAAAAAAGCTTATACTCTGTGTGATTATATTCATACAGAAATTTAGAAGAGACACAACTATAAAGAAAATAAAGGTTGATGCAGAATGAGATGGGGCAAAGTATCGAATGAAAACTTTTATAAGGTATCATATTATTCACTGTTAAAAATGTTTTTTATTTTGTGTACTGTGGTGGTAGAATGATTACATGTATTCATTAGAACTCATCAGAAACACTTAGATTAGTGAATAGTATTATATGTAATTTTTACCCCAACAAAGCTAGTTTTTGAAACTTTGCAGAAATATTAGAAACAACAACAATCATAGTGGAAAGACTGGATTTGTGAAGGCCACATACGTTTTCTCTACAATACCTTATCTTTGTTTTGAGAACTGCCCCTTCTGATCCATAGGACATATTTTAGGTGACACAATCCCTCTTACCTGAACTGATTATATCATATGTGGATTTTTTGAACCATACTATATAGGGATTTTCTAAGTGAGAATTGAGAAAGAAAATCACTTTCTGAGTGTTGAAAACTATGAAAATTGTGATTTGTTGCTAATATTTCCTACATTTTGTGGTTCTCATATTTTCTTCAGTGGACATGCATTATTTTTATAGATTTAATAATTAATCACATTTATATTTTATCTTTTTATTATATCACAGTTAGGCTTGGACTCTGGCAAGTCAAGTTGGGCAATATTTGTCATCATTATTGTTTGTTCATTGTTTTTGCTACTCCTTTTCATTTTCCATCTTAGGAGCCCAAGCTCCTCAGCAGCACTCTCTGTATCCAAGAGTCCTCATAAGTATTTCCCCTTGGCATCTTCTGCTTTGAATATTTTGTTACTCATTATTAGGTGTGTCATTCTATTTAAGAGGGCCTTGGCAGTATCCAAGCAAAACACAAATTGCCTATAAAAGACTGGTATGTTCTTACAAGCATTATGGCATGTGCCCATTGAACATTAGCTCTGCTCATCCCCATCAATTATAGGCTTTGTACTGACCACACCCTCTAAAATGTGCTCATTGCTTTCCAGGTATGTCACTAACTGCTTCAGACAATAACCAAATTCATGCAAATCCCATAAAACATTTTTTAAGCATAACTACCATTCCTGAAAAATCTTGTGACTAAATGATCTCTAATGATCTCTAAGGTTTCCCGATGTCAATTGATGGAGCCCTGTCTCAGGGTCCGGCCCTAGAATTCAGGTACAGGTTGCTTATTGCAAAGTTATCCCAGGAAGAAAGGATGAGTGGCTGAGGTAGGAAGGGAGTAAAACCAACGATAGCGTGCATTATCCAGCTGAACCCTGCTCTGGGCAGCTGGGGCTTAACTCCACCAGGAACTACTGGAAGTTGAGACACAATGGCAATCTGATGCAATCTCTTCCCTAACAACCTCCTTGGAAAGGAACTTGTGCGCAGGTGTAAGCTTTCTGTCATGATCCCATGCCACTCTCTGAGTGGCCACCTCTGCTTAGGTACAACACTGTTAGTAGTTGTTTTAGCAATAATGATGATCCAATCTTTTTTTTAACCACTGCGGCAAGAAAAGGATTATCTCCAACAAGTAAATAGCAGACTATTTTAAAAAACGTGTTGTAATATGGAAAAATGTACTCATCAAAATGTAGGACTGAACTGGAGTCCTTGGACAAGACAACATGCCAAAAGTTCTTGATTCTTCTCCCAATTCCATTTGATTCTATTTGTTGGCTGGTATGGAAAGTCTGACAATTTCCTAAGGCCAGTACAATGTCAAAATTGTAGCTTACTGTAATCTATCTGCTTTTGCTGCTCCATATAACACAACTGGAACATGTTTTGAATGTCACTGACAGTCTGAGAGTTCTAGCATATTATTTTGGAAATTTCTGCTAATTTATGTCACCAAAATTACTGACTTGAGACTGAGTATTTGCCCACAGGCAGGCATACTTAACTTTTATTCAATTATTTATTGAATTTGTAGATTGAACATTTTTACAAAATTATGAATTATACTATTGATAATTAATCATAATTCTTGTAAAATGTAGTCCCATGGCATAAACCATTGCAGCTTAAGGATAATTTTATGTCTTTGACATTAAGATAAAGTTTTTGATAAAAGATTCAGATTGAGGTTAGATAGCTTCAATTCAGATTGGTTAGAAAAGCAATATTCAAGATGTAAGTTAGCACAGCATGGAAATGATGGGTTAGGATTTTTAAGGAAATGTTATTTGCAATTTACTTACATAATATAGATTATGCAGGGAAAGTCTTCATTAACACATCTGTGATAAGAACAGTGATTGAAAGTTAAACTTTGCTATGTTCAAACCTAGCCTGTCATATCCTGCTACAGGACATAAAATTTCTTGGTGCATTAGTTCTCTCAACATGAATATAATGATAGATGCTACATTATATGAATTTTGTCAGGATTAAATGAGGTAGTACACACAAGGTATATTACAAAAATTGTATTGACTACACTGTGTTTAAAAGTCCATTCTATGTGTTGAGGTATATATAATTGGATATCAAGGTTTTTTAAACTTATTTGCTGTTAGCTAAATAAATCTGCACCAAACTTTAGTACAAGGAAAATGAGGATAAATGTCCTTAATAAAATATAAATGAAATGTTAAGGGTAGTTCAGAGTAGAGAGATACACTTTCTCCATAGCTGACTACCTCTGTTCACATGCTATGTGGGGTGAAGTTGGAGAGCAATGTCCAAAGGCTGGAAGAAATAATGCTGAGACTTTAGGAAATGATTGATGGAATGGATCATGTTTGAATTGGGTATCAGAATATGGGAACAATTTGAACTTTTTCTCTGCTTTCCCAAAGCTCCTCAAATTCTGCAGAGTGACATTGGCTATGTGAGGTTATTTTAAAATTTATAGATTTACATAGAGAGACACAGATATAGATGGAAATATAAATACACAAATACACACACATGCACAAACATATATATACTTATACATCTATGTATATTTATAAATACTGACTGGACCATACTGGAATATTTCTGCATCATAATTTTATAAGTTTCTAAAACATATAGCATTTTCATACCATTCTGCAATAATAAGTAAAAAAAATGTTGGAAAAATATTGCTGCTATGGTTAAATAATATGTTATTTTCTGAAAGTAGGGAAAAAAATGTGTTTTCTGTACCTGTTTATTTTTACATGACTGTTGTTAGTCCCAACAATAAAAAAAGTTAAAGCAGTTGTTGTCAAATAATATTTTGGCGACATTAAGAAAAACAAAATTAGCATTGAATATACTTTAATTATTTTTTTAGAAGATGCTAATCATTTGGAACATAAAATTAATATTTTATATATCAGTAATTCTATCAGCATTTTCCATACTTTATAGACTTCATAGGCTTAATGAAAGTTAAGAAAGTTTCATTACAGCGATGTTTGATGGGATAAGTGAACCAGTATTAATACCTCTTTTCCAGCATTTAATGATAATATAAATTAATAATAATTTTTGAAGTTACAGCATGTTTTGTGCTTTTTGCCTCTTCTTAAATACCAAATTTATTAAAACTTAAGCTTAATAAAATAATAGGTACTAACTATTTGCAAAATAAATGTTATTTGAGGAACATGTATTACTGAAACTCTGTGGCACTTTTTTTCATTTTCCTGTGAGTACTGGGTTGTGAAAAATAAAGCATTATTTGATGTATTCTTGTGGCTTCTTGTGGAAGTCAGTACATTCAGTACATACGTTTTGAACTAAATTGAATTCAACTTAATTGAATTCAATTCAGACTTTAATTGAAATTTAGTTGTGGAGTTAGAAGATAAAATAATTCTATAGCCCAGAAAACCCCAAGCTTACAGTCTGGCTAGGCCCCAACAACTAAACTGGTGTCATCTAATTAAAAGAGGAATTTTTCTCTCCTACATGATTCTGTTCTCTTTTTCTGGGGGAAAAACAAGTTCTTTCTCTTTTTCTTCCAATAATAGGATGTATCGCTCAATTAAAAAGAAAAGCGTTGCAATTGTTACATGCAAAACTGAAAATACTCTAGACAATTTTTCATCTTAGTTTTATTCATAGTCAACATTCTCACTTTCTTCTGTAGAAATATTCTACTTAGAAGAATAATAAAATAGACCGTTACATTACAAAACTGATCAAATTTTCAGAATTCATCCTTGTATGAAACAAAGTACATCGATTTAAAGTTTAATGTCTTTCAACAGTAAAATAGAAGCTTGTGGAAAACAAGTTTTTAAAACACAATAAAACTGAAATTACATTTAAAACTCAGTAAAATCTGTAACCACCTAAGATCTTTTAAGTATTAATATATGAACTGGTAATTAGCATCTTGAGCCATGTGCATTGTATAATCTTCTAAAAAGTGGAAAGAAAAAAGAAAATAATGCCAATTTTGCCAAAAACATTTTCATAGCTAGTATTCAAATCCTAAATGAAGATCACAACAGACAAGTTTTGGTAAAATCTTAGCCATAAGATAATTGATTTGCACCAACATATATATGGAAGATTAAAATTTGATTTTTACATTGAATCAAGTCTCAAAAATATAACCACTTTCAAAATGTCCTAAAGATACTGGCCAGATGCTGAAAATGTCTAAAATAATATCTTATTTAGAAACCTAACTTAATCATCCAGTTTACTTATTTTTAAAGTAAATTTATTTCTAAATCATTATCAAGCAAAAAGGTAAAGTAAAATAACAATATATTTTTTCACCAGGCGACCCAGGAGCATCAGCATGGCTGGGCGTTTTAGACGTCAGGCTTTTTACATCTACAATGTCCCGTGTGCTCGTGAAGGTTCACCAGTCGAGGAAAACCAATCGTATTGTTCCTCTGGTTTTTGGAACTATGCTAAATTAGAATAGAGTATTTTGCACAAAAAGATAGCAGATTCAAAATGTTAAAAATGTTCAAATTTCACTTGTGGCCCCTTGTGAATAAAGTCTTTTGGGGTCACCCCAATGAACTGAGCCCAAGCGTGACTGGAGAATTTAACTCAAGGTTTCTCTCTCTACCAGCTTTATACTGAAGAAAGATTTTTCTCTGGTTGCCCTGTCAATTATCTAGCATTTGGCTCATTGACTCTGAGCTGGTCAAAAAGCCAATTTAATGAACTACAAAAATGCCTTTGGCTAAGTTATGGACTTAGATAAAGACATGGGAACTACTCAAGCGTGTCTGATGACACCCCTTGGTTCACAATACCCACCACAAATGTCCTCTGGTCAGAAACTTCCAGACAGGTCATAAACAAACCCTTGGCTTCAGAAAAGGTCACTATTTACTGAATGCAAAGGTTTAAGGCATTTCAAATGTAATTATTTTCTGTAGCCTTAAAAATACAAAAACAAACCCAAAAAACTACATTTCCTGCATACAATTATCTAATAATCTAGAATTACACACACACACACACACACACACACTCACACATTTTTCCCTTAAGAGAGGCATCTATGTAAGGAATAATGCATATTCTATACATGTTCAAGAAAGTGCAAAATTATGGAAAAGCAAAATATCAATACATGATGTTTAATAACCTTCTACATAGATTGTTTTCGATTTGATCAGTTAACCTAAGTAAATTGGTTAGGATTCATTGCTTCAGTTAGCCATTGCTGCATAAAAATGTACCCTAATTTGTGGTAGTTTAAAAATAGCAATGCTTTGTAACTTCTCACCATTAGTGAGTTGGAGGGGGGCGGTTCCGTAGTGCTTTCACCTGGCTCTCCTCACGCAGTTGCAAGATGACTGAGCTGAGATCCGGCATGCCTTTCTCACGTATCTGGCCATGCACATAGGCAATTGCCTGACACTCCTCACTTCTCTACCTTGGGACCCCTCATCTGCCAGGAGACAAACCCAGTTTTCTTCCATGGTGGGTCTCAGGGCAGAACCAGGGCAGTGATCTAAGATACAGAAAGCATAAGCACATAAGGCTTCTTGAGGCCCACATCCAGAATACGTATAGCATCACTTCTGCCATCTTCTACTGGTTAGGCAAGCCATCTGCCCAGGCCAGATTTACAAAGAGAACCATATTCTATATTTCTCAGGAGTAGCAGCAAAATCCAATTGAAAAAATATATGGGAGCACTTGTAGCTATCTTTGAAAATAGCAGTCTTCTTAAATTTCCTCCTACACTGAGACAAAATAATGCTATTATAGGCTCAAGCACTAGTCCCATTTCCACATTGTTCATTATGTTGAAAGATTTCCATCGTGCCTTGGAACTACTTTGAATTTGTCAAACTGTTTTATGATATGGAATATATAATTATCCTGTATCCTTGTGTAAACATAAGAATAATTTCTGTATTTACAGTTTATCTAACTGTAGCCCCTTTAAACTTTATTGAAAGCTTCCTCTAACCAGCTGAGATAAATAACCAAAGATTATCAGTTATGGAATATGATACCTACACGCTGCCCAACAGAGGCAATTTGCCCAAGGTTTTCCCTTTTACTGTAAACTGAAATTGACATCAGATTAAAAAACAAAGAAAGTAGATTAAATCGTGAAGCCAGTTTTGCTAAAGTTTAGTAAAACCTACCATAAAAGGCAGAATATATCATGTGCCTTCTTCTCTGAATATTTTGCTTTGTTGCCAGACCTTTTATGCCTTACATACAAGGCATAGAACAAAATTATTTTCTCCGATGTACAATCTAGAAACAGGAATATATAATTTATTGTGTTGCTACATATCCATTACCTTTTAAACTATTTAGGCTTTTCTCCACCAGAGTCAGGTAAAAATTCAGTAAAAATTATTCCTCTAGATAATTTTATATTTTTGTTTTAATTAAATGAAAAGTTTTTTGTAATATATTCTTGGTACATGGCTAAATCTGGTTTTTGAAGTATAAATCATTTTCTTTTCCTCTAGCCTCTCCTGAATCAATGTGTTTACTATTTTTATTAGGCATTTTGTTTGAGTCTGATATTTATGTGAAGTTCATAATCTCCAGGGCTTAGGTACACAACTAAACCTCTGTTACTCACCGTATATGAAAATTAACCAAAGGTGGATTAGAGACTTAAATGTAAGACCTGAAACTAAAAGTCCTAGAAGAAAATCTAGAAAAAAAACCCTTTTGAACATTGGGCTAGGCAAATAATTTATGACTAAGACCCAAAACCAAATGCAACAGAAACAAAAATAGACAAATGGGACTAAATTAAACTAAAAATCTTAAAAGGTACATGAAAATAAATACTCAATAGAGTAAACAGAAAACCTACAAATGGGGAGAATGTATTTGCAAACTATGCCTCTAACAAAGGTCTAATATACAGAATTTTCAACAAAGTCAAAAAAAGTCAGCACGAAAACAATAAATAACCCCATTGAAAAGAGAGAAAGGGCATGAACAGACATTGTCGAAACAAGACACATTAAGCAGCCAATGTACTTATGAAAAAATGCTCAACACTGCTGATCATCAGAGTCATGCAAATTAGTAATGCAAATTAAAACCACCAGGAGATACCATCTTATACTAGTCAGAATAGCTGTTACTAAAAAGTAAAAATAAATAAATAAAAAAAACCCAACAGGTGTCGGTGACAATGTGGAAAAAGGAAACACTTATACACTGTTGGTAGGAATGTAAATTAGTACAACCTCTATAGAAAACAGTATGGAGATTTCTCAAGAACCTAAAAATAGAAATACCATTTGACTCAGCAACCCCACTACTGGGTATCTATCTGCCCAAAGGGAGAGGAATTTTTTTATATCAAAAATACATCTGGACTTGTATGTTTATCACAGCACTATTCCCATAGCAAAGTCATAAAATTAATCTAAGTGTCCATCAACAGAGACTGAATGAAGAAAATGTGGTATATTAAATAGAATACAACATAGAATACTACACAGCCATAAGAAAGAATGAAATCATGTCTCTCACAGCAACATGGATGGAGCTGGAGCCCGTTATCCTAAGTGAAATAACTCAGAAATGGAAAATCGAGTACCGCGTGTTTCCACTTACAAGTGAGAGCTAAATAGTGGGTACACACGGACATACAGAGGGAAATCAGAGATACTAGGGCTCCACAAGGAGGAAGGGTAGTAAGGAGTACAGGGGCGAAAATAACCTATTGGGTACAATGTTCCCTATTCAGGTGACGGATACACTTGGAGACCAAACCTCATCAATACTCAGTACATCCATGTAACAAACCTGAATATGCACCCCATGAATCTATTTTTAAAAATAAACAAATATCCTTTTCATTCTCATTTGTCCACAGATGTATTCATACACTGATTTTATTTTATTGAAGAAATGGCTACTATTTCCCAGATACTTTACTGAAATCAGAAGCCAGGTTTTATGCCTAGAAACATCAAACATTTTCTTTTGAATCATTTTAGCTAAATAAATAATTTGGATTTCTGACCTAATGACTATTTAAAAACTTCAATATAACTTCATAAAAGATGGTAGATAAAATGTAACTGTTCTTCTAAAGTACTCGTTCCATTTCTTTGGGTTTATCTCTGATCGCCATTAAACACAGACAACAGAGGTTACGGTCAACGTTATTGTACTTGAAGAAATTTTACAAGTACAAACATTTACATTTTATAAACACCCCTTTACACAATTGATTCTAGCCACCTCCTGAGGTTGTTTTTAAGTAGTGTGTATTTTTAAAACTAAGCCATATTTTTAAAAGACAATGAAACCTGATTTCCCCTTGTCAAAGCAACCAACTGTGACAACAGATACTCCAGCATTTGTGTATGTGTGTGCCTGGGTGTTTTACAGTTATCTCTGTAATGTGTTTAAAACAGCTGGTGCTACATACAAATTCAGTCTAACATTTAAGCACTGCTATTATTTATTTAAGATCTTTAATAAGGTACTATACAGTTTAGATTTATATCAGGAAAATTTAGAAGCATGAAATAATGAGTAATTTTAAAGTAAGAAGACACTTGATTTTTCTCAATTGGCAATTCCTGTGTTAATAGTTCAGTTTTTAACTGTGTTCTTAGGTTCTGTTCAGTTCCAAGGTTTGTTTTCTCTGCTTGTTGAGTCATTGCTTTATTCTTCTGTCCAGTATACACTCTTAATGAATACCAGAAGATGCTGTCTTTCCTCAAGGGATGCTGTAGATCTCAGATTTTCTCCTAAACATCACTGTATTTTGTTTTTACTTTTATTTTAGGTTCAGAGGTACGTGTACAGGTTTGTTCTATAGGTAAACTGGTGGCACAGGAGTTTGCTATACATACTACCTCACCACCCAGGTAATATGTGTAGTACCTTATAGGTAGTTATTCCATCCTCACCCTCCTTCCCAGCCTAGTGTCTCTTGTTTCCTTCTTTGTGTCCATTTGTGTTCAATGTTTAGTGAGAAAATGTAGTCTTTGGTTTTCTGTTCCTGTATTAGTTCACTTAGGATAGTGGCCTCCATCTCTATCCATGTTGCTGAAAAGGACATTATCTAAGACGTTTTTATGTCTGCATAGTATTCCATGGTGGAAATGTACCATATTTTCTTTATCGGTCTACCATTAATGGGCATGTAGGTTAATTCCATGTCTTTGCTATTGTGAGTTTTGCTGCAATGAACTTATGTGGGCATGTGTTTTATGGTGGAATGATTTATATTCTTTTGGGTATATTTCCAATAATGTGATTGCTGGGTCGAATGGTAATTCTGCTTTGAGTTCTTTGAGAAATCTCCAAATTGCTTTCCACTGTGGCTGAATTAATTTACATTCCCACTAGTAGTGTCTAAGCATTCCCTTTTCTCTGCAACCTCACCAGCATCTGTTATTTTTTGAACTTTTTTATAGTAGCCATTCTGATTAGTGTCACATTTATCTCATTGTAGTTTTGATTTACATTTCTCCAATAATTAATGATGTTGAGCATTTTTAATAGACTTGTTGGCTGCTTGCATGTTTTCTTTGGTTCATGTCCTTTGCCACCTTCACTGTTTATTACAGTCACCATCACCTGTTGCCCTTATGCCTGATCTCAACTCTTGGCCTCTTTGAGTTCTATGATTTTCGCCAAGGTTCTCTTGACTCTATATACTCCTGACTTCCTGAGACATCTGCCTGTCATCTAGAGCAGATCTCTGTCATACCTCTATTACCTGTCTGAATATTCTAGTGCAGTCACAGGTAAATAGGCTCTGACAGTAGTAACAATTCAGTATTCACTATTCAAGATTAGGAGTAATGATTTATCTTTATGTGATATATGAGATTTGTTAAATATTTTTATAGCAATCCATCCAGTGCCAAACTTGAATCTGTAATACAGATAAAGCATTATTAAGGTCATTTTATGTAAAAGTAAATTGGATCTCAGAAAGGAAAAGAGAATTAAACTGGTTTCACAGGACTAAGAAATAGAAGAGGGACTCCACCGAAATTTTCAGGCAAGTTTACTCATTCTAACACCTATGCCCTTGCTGTCATGCTGTCTCTTGGAGGGGAGAAACAGAGAGACATAGGGAGAGAGAAAATTAATTTCGATTTGGTTCTAACGTCAGTCAGGTTCCCCTCCCCTATTTAAAATTGGTTACCACACACACACACACACACACACACACACGATAATCACATCAAAGTAACCATTCACTGATCTCACATCCATTCTCTCTTTACTTGCTGAATACATCAAAATTAGATTTGGACATCCAGGAAATAATTGTAGAAGATCACTTACATTGTATTTGGAATTATAATGAACATATACTGTGAAAACGTAATTGCTAGAAGATATTAGATATACCAGATAGTCTTCCTGAAATCATATTTAAATAAATAAAAATTAGTTTGCATATCACTGCAGTAAGATATGTGTTGATATGAATTTTTGAATGAGAGTATTGTATTATTTATAATAATAGTAAATATTATCATCATAGTTTTCTGTGTTATTGCTCAGTTTACATTGATTTATAATCATTCAGGGACATCAAATAGAAAGCCAAACCAAATTATTCTACCGTGGTAAAAATTCTACTGATGGTTGTTTTCAAAAATTAGTAACTAAAATAAAATCAATAAAAATAATAAAAAGTGGAAAATTCTAAAGCATACAAATGTAAATGATTCAGAAATATTAATGCATTATGTTAAATTATTTTACTGTATTGTTTTATATTATATCAAATTTTATATCTTAACCAAATTTGCCATTTTGTCTTTCTTACCTATAAGCCATTATGCACTTAAGTAAAATGACAATTTAATTTTCTTGAATAAAAATAATTTATTACTTTTAGAAGCAATGTATTATTGGAATTAGAAACGTTGCTTTAAATATAGAAGCCTAGGAATACAAACATAATATAATTTATATTAACACTTGCTTTTTTTGCTGGTAGCAGAATCAAGAAAATGCATCAACACATTTTAATTTCACTTCTAAAGAATACATTTTGTGATAAACAAAATTATAGAATATTATTCCATTCACATAGCAAAAACGTAAGTATGTCTCAGAATTTATGTTACCCACAGGCCAGATGTTACTATAGTAGTTTGTCGAATATTCTTTCCAATAAATCTTCTCTTTATGTTAGCATATTTTGATGTTTTTAACTTTTAAGATTGATTTTTTCTTTTTTTGTTTTGTTTTGAGATGGAGTCTGGCTCTGTCACCCAGGCTGGAGTTCAATGGTGTGATCTAGGCTCACTGCAACCTCCACCTCCGAGGTTCAAGTGATTCTCATGCCTCAGCCTACTGAGTAGCTGGGATTACAGGTGTCCACGACCACACCCAGCTAATTTTTGTATTTTTAGTAGAGATGGGGTTTCACCATCTTGGCCAGGCTGGTCTTGAACTCCTGACCTCAGATGATCCACCTGCCTCGGCCTCCCAAAGTGCTGGGATTAGAGGCGTGAGCCACCATGCCCGGCTTAAAGCAGGAATTAAAAAATATATATAAATATATTAAATATCTTATCAATATAAACATATATTTTCATATAAATATATTCTATATAAATAATATATATTATATATTTCATATAAATATATTCTATATAAATATATTCTATATATATAAATATATTTAAATAATATATATTATTTATATAGAATATATTTATATGAAAATATATGTATATATTTTGAGAAGCTTTAGGTTAACAGAAAAAAACTAGCAGAAAAGGCAGAGAGCTCCCATATATCCCCTCACTATCCCCCAAAGAACCCCCTATTGTTAACATGTTACATTTATTGTGGCACATTTGTTATAATTGATAAGCCAATATTCAAACATTATTGTTCACTAACGTCCATAGTTTCCATTAGGTTTCACTCTGCGTTTTGTACCTTCTGTGAGATTTGACCCATGTATCATGAAGTGTGCCCACTAGTACTGTAGATAGTTGGAATCATATGGGATGTCGCCTTTGTGGGCTGGCTTCTTTCACATAACAACATACATTTGATGTTTCTCCACGTCATTTCATGTCTAAATAGTTCATTTCTTATCATTGAATGATGTTCTATTTTGTGGATGTACCACAGCCACAGTTTATTTATTAACCTATCAAAGGACACCTTGGTTACTTGCAAGTATTAGCAATTATTAATAATTTTTATTAATAATAAATAAATATATATATTAAATTAAATACATATTATTTAAATACATATTTAAATAAATATAAATTATATTAAATATATATTTAAATAAATATAAATTATATTAAATATATATTAAATTAAATAAATAATTTAATAAATAATGTAATAAAACAGCTAATTTTCCAGTGGGCTGAATCAGTGCTTTTAAAACTCTGGGATGGCATTCCTGATTTCCAGGATCTGTTATTCAACCAATTTTTTTCAACTCAAAACCAAATTTGGACTATTTTAATTTAAAGTTTATTACATATGTAGGCATGACAGATTAAAAAATATATTTTAACAAGTGAAGATATTGCAAAAACAAAACTAAAATACTGAAAAACCCACAAACAAGAACAATAGTTTTCAAGTCTTCAACTGTTCGAGCAATTATAATATCATGAGTTATCAGAAAGCAATCGTATGAAATCTAAACTGAGTCATCTAATTTTTGGTTAATTCAAAAGAGTCTCTTAAATATTAATTTCTAAATATAACAGCAATTTATTCTGTTCTGTTTCTTTTGGAGGGAATTCAAATAGACATAAACAGAGCTATTGTTTATGTCAAAAATTTGCTAAATACATTGTGTTTAGGATTTCAAGATTAATAATGGTATGGTTACTTAAACCCAGTTCTTCACAAAGCGATCGCTGCAAATTGATATCCTTTATATCAAGAATTATGTTACACAATTTCAAGCTCTAAAAATATAAAAGCCTAATGGGCAAGGCTTAAACAGTAGGAAAGTTACAAGTCAGTTTACAAAAGTGCTCATGCTGGATTTTCCATCTGCTAAAATACATTTTGGATATTTATTTTCCCAAGGTTATTCAGATCTACACTGTCCCAACAGGAAGGCTATTATAAAGATATCAAAAACATATCTTACTGATCTCTAGATAACCAAAGTAAGAAAATTAAATTAAGAAACAAATTGTGCTTAAGTTTAATAAAACCTAATATACAGGGCAAGATAGACTATACCATCATTCCTCCTCTCTGAGGATTCCGCTTCACTACAAACTGAATTCTTCACAGGTTAAATTTAAGTATCAAAATAATAAGTAATTATTCTTGCCCTAACAACTAAATAGGATGTAATGCATTTTTCTAGACGTTCAACTCACTTACATTTAAATGACAAATGATTTTTTATTTTATTAAAATCTGCTTATATGGGAAAAGAAATAGTTCAATGAGATTACTAGTTATCATATGGTAATATACCGTAAAAGAATTTAAATTATATGTTACAAATGAAGACATAAGCTTCTATCATCATTGTAAGAATCTAGTTGATCATTGGAAGCCACTGCTCTGCCTTTTCTTTCTTCTCAGCATTTTTCTGTCTCTATCTTTTAGCACATATGTGAGAGAGGAAGAAGGGCTTTGGCTTGATCCTTAGGAGAGCTGTCTAGGCAGGGAGACATCAAAGAATAGCGAAGTGGAGCTTCACTGAGCCCATCCCTGAAGTGTTGCTTTCACTGAAGCCCCAAGATCTCCTGTTAGCCGTGGTAAATGAAGCTGGCTACAGCTGAGTAGCCTGGGAAGCAAAGGTAAGATAACAAATCCAGATTCGCTAATAAGAAAGGTAGTAGAGGCCACGTGGAAGAGAAGAAGAAAATTCATAATTAAAAATGAGCTGCTCAAATTAGGACCCAAAGTATGATTTTTAAAATTTCATATTCTTTGTGTTTAACAATTTGCAATTTTTCATAGCATAAGCACATTCATTAATATGACACATTCACAGCAAGATTTAGCTCTTTTATGTAACATTACGTGTGTGTATATATATGATGAAGGTATATATATATTTACACACACACACGGCATGATTTGCTGAAGGTATACACACACACACATACACACACACACACGGCATGATTTGCTCAAGTTAACATTTTTATAATTCAATATGAAATGTAATTGTATAAAATGCTATTTTAAATCATTTTCTCTTTTATCCTACGCTGTCCATTATTTTGCCATATCTTACCCATTTTCCAAATGAACATCGTTCTCTTTAACACAGATTCTATGCCTAGTAGTGATTAATTTCCCAGCTCTGTGTTTCAACTTCTGATTAGTTGTGAGGCACCTCACAAATATTGCCTGTTAACTGCACAGAATGA